>NW_028327171.1:157719340-158330451 GCF_987537825.1 Furipterus horrens | reverse complement strand
CAAAAACTAAAAGCCCAAGAACAGGTGGCTTCACTAGTGAATGATAACAAATATTCAAAAAAGATTTGATACCTATACTTCACAAACCATTACAAAAAATTGCAGAAACAATACTCTGACACATTTCATGAGGCCATCATAACCCTGACACTAAAACTTGGCAAGGATAACACACAAAAAAGAAAACTACAGAACAATATCTCTGATGAATGCAGATGTAAAAAATTCTAAAAAAAAATACTAGCAAATTAAATACAACAATACATTAAGTGGAGTTTACTCCAAGGGTATAGGGGTGATTCAACATATGCAAATTAATCAGTATCATATACCTTATAAATGTAAGAAAGGGTAAACATCATGTGATCTTATCAATAGATGCAGAAAAGAATTTGATAAGATATATATTTATGATTAAATACTCAATAAAATGGGTATAGAAGGAAAATACTGTACCTCAACATAATAAAAGCCATATATGACAAACCCTCAGCCAACATCATACTCAAGGGTGAAAAACTAAAAACTTTTCCTCTAAAATCAAAAACAAGACAGTGATGCCCACTCTCACCAATTTTATTTAACATAATTCTGGAAGTCCTAGCCAGAGCAATCAGGCAAGAAAAAGAAATAAAAGGCATCCAAATGGGGAAGGAAGGAGTAAAAGTGTCACATTTTGCATGTGATATGATTCTTTATATAAAAACCCTAAAAACTCCACCAAAACTATTAGAAATAATAAACAAATACAGTTAAGTTGCAGGATACAAAATTAATGTACAAAAATACACTGATTTCCTATATACTAACAATGAAACTTCAGAAAACAATGGAAAAAACAATTTCTTTTGCAATTGCAATCAAAAGAATAGAATACCTAAGAATAAGCTTAACAAAGAATGTGAAGGAGCTATATACTGAAAACTACAAAACATTATTAATAGAGATTGAAAAAGACACAATGAAATGGAAAGATATTTTATGTTCATAGATTGCAAGAATCAACATTGTTAAAATGGCCACATTACCCAAAGCAATATACAGATTTAATGCAATCCCCACTGAAATCCCAATGTTATTTAAAAAAATAGAGCAAAAAATCATCAGATTTGTATATAACCATAAAAAGCCCTAAATAGCCAAAGCAATTCTAAGGAAAAAGAACAATGCTGGAGGGATGACACTACCTGAGTTCAAAATACACTACACAGCTACAATGATCAAAAACATCATGGTATTGGCAGGAAAAAAAACAGACACACAGACCAATGGAAGAGAATTGATAGCCCAAGAATAAAACAACATGATATGGGCAAGTAATTTTTGAAAAGGGATTAAAGAACACTCAATAAAGAAAAGAAAGCCTCCAATAAATGGTGCTGGTAAATTGGAAAGTCACATGCAAAAGAATGGAATTATACTGTGGTTTGTCCCCATGTACTATAATTAATTCAAAATGAATCAAAGACATAACTATATGATCTGAATTAATGAATCACTTAGAAGAAGACATAGGTACTGAACTTATGAACCTTTGTCACAGAGAACATTTTGTGAATTTGAATCCAAAGGCAAGAGAAGTAAAAGCAAAAATAAATAAATGGAACTATATTGAACTAAAAAGCTTGTGCACAGCAGAAGAACCTGCCAACAAAACAGAAAGGCAAGCAACTGAATGGGAGGTGATATTAGCAAACAGTAGCTCCAAGGAGGGGTTAGTATCCAAAATATATAAAGCACGTATACAACTCAACAACAAACAAACAATCCGATCTAAAAAAATGGATGGAGGACCTGAACAGACATCCCTCTCAGTAAGACATAAAAATAGCCAAAAGATGCATAAAAAGATGTTTAAAGTTACTAGCTATTAGAGAGATGCAAATCAAAACTACAAGGAGATATCACCTCACACCTGTTAGAATGGCTATTATCAACAAGACAGGTAATGATAAGCTTTGTGGAAGTAGTGGAGTAAAAGGAATGCTCATTCACTCCTGGTAGGAATGTAAACTGCTACAGCCATTGTGGAAAAAACCATATGACCCAGCAATCCATCTCTGATTACCTACCTGAAAAACTAAAAAACATTGATTCACAAAAATAGGTGCACTCCTATGTTTATTGCAGCATTGTGCACAGTGATTGCATAACTAGGAATTGGACAAAGAAGATATGGTACATATACACAAGAGGGGACCCAAAAAACAGAATTTATTTATAAAAAATTGTGCACTTATTCATAAATGTTTAAACTTCAGTCACCTTCAAAGAAAGTACTCTCCATTTGATGCAATACACCTATTGAGATGTTTTGCCACTGCTCAAAATAGTTTATGAACTCATGCTATTTTTAGTGCTTCTGCCATTTTTTTTCTTTCACCTCTTTCACATCAGCAAAACATTTCCCTCTGAGGACTTTTTTCATCAGGGAAAACAAAAAATGTCACTCAGGGTGAGATCAGGTGATTCGGGAGGATGGGACACAGGGTTCATGCTGGCTTTGGTCAAAAACTGATGAACACTCAGTGTGGTGTGGGCAGGTACATTTGTAAATGGGCAAACATTGAGTCTTCAAAAAAAAACATTCACTGAAGTCAATCGTAGCTTCTCACAACAACATCAGCTGATACACTGATACAACATTAGCTAGAACACTCACTTAGTGGAAGAAGCCTATACTACAAAAGGCCCACCCTCCAGAAGAGAATTCTAGTTGTTTTTGGTTCTTCCTTCATATTATTGAATACTACTCAGCAATAAAAAGATGAAATACTGCCATTTGTGGCAACATGAATAGACCTTGAGAATATTATCCTAAACAAAATATCAGTCATGAAAAGCTAAGAACCATATGACTTCACTCATATGTGGAATGTAAAGTTGAAACTCATAGATACAACAGTATGGTGATTACCAAAGATTAAAGTGTAAAGGGATAGTATAGGGAAAAGGAGGCAACGTATATGGTGATGGAAGATGGTTTTACTTTGGGTGTTGGGCTTACAATGTGATGTATCACAAAATGTACTCTTGAACCCTATGTGACCTTATTAACCAATGTCACCCCAATAAATGTATCAAAATAAAGACAATGGAATTAAACTTTAAAGTGCTTAGTATAAAGCAAAATCTGTTAACATGGAAACTTCTGTTCATTTAAACTCTCCTTCAAAAATGATCAACAAAACCTGACATAATTCTTTATGAGCAGACTATAAGAAATTATAAAATTCTTTAAGTGAAAGGAAAATAATACCAGATGAAAATTTAGATCTATAAAAAGGAATGAAGAACACTTGAAATGTTAAATATATGGGTAAATGTAGAAGATATTTTCCAATTTTTAAATGTCTTCAAAATAATTATTTATATCAAAAACAATGACACTGACTATGTAGGTTTTATAACATGGGTAAAACTAGAAATATGACAATGATAGCACAAAAATGGGAAAGGGACCTGAAAGCATATTATTAAAAATTTCTATATTACACCTGAAATTGATTACATTACTTAAGATACTGATTAAGTTAAAACTGCATACTGTAAACCCTAAAACACAGCTAATGAGCCAATAGGGGAAACAAAATGGAATAATAAAAAATAGTAAATCTAAAAGAGAGCAAAAAAATTTTTTAAGAGGATTATAGAAAACAGCAAGATGCTAGATTTAAATCCAATATGCTCATAATGCCATTAAACATAAGTAATCTAAACTGTCATTGAACTGAAGAAATTGTTAGACTTTTTTTAAGAGACACAATCATATGCTGTTTAAAGAGAACACAAAATAGAAAGACATAGGTAAAAGAAAAGGATTTTAAAATATATACATGCAAATACTAATCATGACAAAAATCTAAGGAACTATATTGATTTCAAAGTAGACTTCAGGACAAGGACTGTTACCAAAGATAAAGTAAGCACTGCAATCTTAAATATATATGCCCCCAGTTACAGAACTCTACATTAAATCAAACAAAAACTGACAAAATCTAAAGTAGAAAACACAATTTTGCAAGACAAATTTAGTGCTTGTTAGCAATTACAACACTCTTCTCTCATTATTTAATGAAATAAGTAGACAGAAGATCAGTAAACATATAAAAGACTTGAATAATACTATCAATTATCTTGACATATTGACAATTACAGAATTCCAGCAGAATACACATTCTTTTCTAGTGTACATAGAACATTGTTCAGGACAGACCCTATGCTGAATTATAAAACAAGTTATCAAGACAGATCATATTCTGGACCCAAAAATAAATTTTGATACATTTAAAAGCATTAAATTGTAGAGAGTATTTCTTTGAACACAAGAGAAATTAGAGAAAAAAATAGTAAAAAATAGTTTAAGAACAAAAAATGATAAATATTTGGAATATCCCCAAATACTTGGAAATAGAGTAACACACTCCAAATAACCTATGAGTCATAGAAAAATCATATGTAAATTCAAAAATAGTTTGAACTGAACTAAAACAAAAATAAAACATATCACAATTTGTAAGAGGTAGCTAAAACGGTGATCAACATGAAATCTATAGCTTTAAATGTTTTTATTAGAGAGAGAAAGTTCTAAAATCAAAAATATTTTTCTATCTTAAAATGCTAGTAAAAGACAAATTAAACCTAATATTAATGCTAGGAAAGAAACAAGGGCAAAAAATACTAAAATATGAAACATACAAACAACAGAGAAAATTAATGGAAGTAAATTCTGGCTCTTTGAAAGATCGACATAATTGATAAACCACCAGATAGAATGATGAAAAAGAAGTCATAAGTTATTAATATCTTGCATGATAGAAAAGATATTACTACACATCCTAAAGACATTAGAATACTAAAATAATATCATGACTTACTTTATAATTAGAAATATAATAGTTTTGATAAAATGGACAAATAATTTGAATAATACAAATTATTCAAACTGAAACAAAAATAATTCTGAGCTATAAAATGAAAATAGACAAATTTGAAATTAGTAACTTCAACATTTTCAAAGGACATTGTTAAGGAACAAGCAAGTAATAGACTAAAAAATATTCTCATTTCTTAGATATAAAAACAGACTTGCGTTCAAAATATATAAAGAATTCTTACAACTCTTAATATAAGAAGGCAACTCAATTTAAAAATGAACAAAAGATTTATACAAACATTTCACAAACAAAGATAGATGAGTGGCAAATACATACCTGAAACAATATTATTATTTGTCAGAGAAATGCAAATTAAAACCCTAATGAGGTATTATACTTCCATTACAATGGTTCAAATGAAAGCCTGGTAATACAAAATGTTGGAAAGATGGTAGAACCACTGATATTCTCATATATTACTGGCCAGGGTGTAGCATAACAATTTTGGAAAATAATTTAGCAGTTTCCTATAAAGTTAAAAATACCATACAACCCAGGAATTCCACTTTTAGATATTTAAAAGGGAAATGAAAATATATGTCCAAAGATTTGTATACAAATATTCATGGCAGTTTTATTCTTAATAGCCAAAACTTAGAAACTATGAGATTTCTAGCCACAGAAGAGAGAAATTGTGATATATCCATACAATGGGAATCGACTCATTGATTTTTTTAAAAAAGGAAGAAATTACTAATACACACAACAAAATGAAACTCAAAAACATAATGTTAAGCAAAATTAACATGCAAATTTTTATTCTATTTATATGAAATTTCAGGAAATGGAAATTAAACTTTAATGACATAAAGGGCCCCAGTGATTGGCTAGGGTCTGAAATGAGTAGGCAGCCAACCCAAAAGGCAAAGAAAATATTTTGGGGTAATGGAAATAATTTACATAACAACTGTGTTTGCATTTGTCAAAACTAACTGAACTATACACTTAAAAGAGATTAATTTTATTATATGTAAACGACATCAATAAAAGTTTTTAAGTTTTTAATTTTTTTAAGTTTGTAGAAATGCAAGTGTATTTGTTCATTCAGCATGTTTCAGCTAATACCTGGTTGCCAACAAAATTCATTAGTCTAGTTAGCATATCAGTTTTGGGGTGTAGTATGCTGGAGAAATTTTTCAGATAAGCATTTTTTTACTACAATATCTAAACCTAAGGTAAATCATTTTGATGAAATAATAACTCCCTATTAAGAAAAACTAAATAGAAAAGCGAGTTAGGAAAAAATGCCTATAAATGGTACTCCACCATGCTTTGGACTCATGTTCTATGCCAGATGATAGGCATTAACTAAATATGTACAGAATATAGTCATTTTGTGCTTCTCTCTTGCTGACAGTCTTTAGCTCTATTTGCTTTCTTAAAAAATCGAAAAAATATGCCTTTATTATAATTTAAACAGTCATCAGCATAGAATTTCTTAAGAGAATACAGGCCATTCATGTATTCAACTATGTACCTATAATCTAGATTTTACCATCTTGTCAGTAAGTGGAAATAACTATTTATGACCCAAACTATGTTTTGGTTCATTTTATAGCATAAAACTACAGTATTTATTAAATATGAAATGAGTGTTTTCCCTGACTCTTCAAGTAATTATGTGGTTTGTGTGAAATAACTAGCATTGATTATGTGCCCTCTGATTAAATCAAGTGAATTTAATCTGCACTATGTCCTCAGCATATGATAGGTACTTTTGAGACATAACAGTATGCATAAATGTTTCCAACACTATAGTTAGGAAGAATAAAATGTATTTTTCTCATGAACATCCTTGGATCACAAGAATCAGTTTCAGGCAAGTATTGCTAACTCCCTTCTTAATCAGCTTTTCATTTACTAAAGTTAGGCTCATGTCTTCTTTCCTGTGGAAGATACAGCCTAGACAGTTTGTCTACCTTACTGAGATACACTGTCTTTCACACATCCCAGTCCAGACTCACTACAGATGGCCCCAACTTTTATCCTTTGAAATAGGTAAAACCGAAGGCCCACCTTTTCCTCTGGGACATTCTCTTAGTAGGGGCACCTGTGGTAAGCGAGGGCCATGTGAACCAAGAGACAAAGAGAAGTTGGAAAAGAAAGCAAATGACCTTGAGAAGATAGGTCACCTTGAACTTAGACAAAATCTACTTTTAAAATGATTACACGGTTTATAGATATAATGTTTTTGTAAAATGTGTTGGGGCAAAAATGTGTTGGTTGAATACAATTGAACCACACACTTCAAACATTATTTTTTTCCCACCTGCTTGGTGTATTGCAGTTCTAGGGCTGTAAACATATATTACCTTCTTGCTAATGTTCTGACACACCTCCAAAGATAAAGGGAGAGACCATGTATCATGATGTGATTTTATAGAGAGAGTATAGCACTTTTTAGGATTATCTGTAACTAAATGCAAATATAATAAGAGAAAGAAGATGGCTTAAAAACCTTATGTTAAATTACAGAGATTTAGCCCAGGAAGTACTGAAAAGGGTATTCCATCAATATACTGAGTATATAGAAAGAGTTGTATAGAAGTTTCTTTCTTTTCCTGGATGAAATAACAAAGATGTAGTTTATTTTTCCCTACAAAAATAAAATAATATTCTCATATTCTAAGCTAGAGATATATTTTTCATACAAAAATACTGTAAAATGAATTTTAACATGTTAAAAATCATATACAAATACCCTTAGGAAAGTGTGAATTCTTTAAAACAATTTTTCATTCCTTAGTAAATTCAGAGTATTCAAAATAAACATAAGATTTATGGTAGATTTTTAAAATATTTTAAAGTTATGTTTGAGGCTGAGAGGCAGAGATGTTGCAATTTAAAAATTAACATTTTAACTCCAGTCCCAGAAAACATATCTATGGTAACCCTATGACATGCCTTCTTATTACATTACAAACAAAATATTTATTCTAAATGCATTTTATCTCCAATCAGCACTCCAGGTTACAAGTTGATATTATAAACAATCTTAATTTTTACTTTAATTTAGAATCCATGGTGAATTTGGATAATTTTCCCCTCCATATTTATCATCAAAATTATAAAATATACAATTGTATTGGCTTAACTTTTCTTCTTATCCTCAATGTGCCAATGGTAAATCGTCATACCTGGATTGAGATAATAAAAAAGTCAACATACTTGAGATTCTGACAAGGTATAAATATGCCCAAGTGCAATCTTCTCCCATAACTTTGTTTTTTATCCAATCTAGCACTAATGTATGCAAGCATTTTTGGAAATGTATCTGCAATTATCCAAAGACTATACTCGGGAACTGCCAGATACCACATGCAGATGCTGCGAGTAAAAGAGTTCATTCGCTTTCACCAAATTCCCAACCCTCTGAGGCAACGACTTGAAGAATATTTCCAACATGCATGGACTTACACCAATGGCATTGACATGAACATGGTATGTATTTCTGTTCCAAAAAGGAAGTACCATAGGCATTTTAGCTGCAGCCAAAATGGAAAAGCCAGTCTCACCAGCTTTGAACCCCTTGCTTCTGTTTTCCTCTCTCCAATATTTATTTTCTCCCCTGGAGATAGTCTCTCATTCTCAATTCATGGCATTGCATGATGCTATATTCTAGTTATACTGTGTGGCAAAGGCATTATAACATGATGCAAACTGATATAACTGTGTGCAGTAGAGTTCCCACTTCTGGTTAGAGAAAGCATTGCTAAGCTGGAGCTTCGGCCTTCACCACATGGCCTAGCTGCCAGCACCCACCAAAAATAGTTGGACCCATTTGCATTAAGATTTGGCATGTAACAGTAATAATTATGATGCTCCAAACAGAGACAAGCTTAACACTCTTAAAAAAAAAAAAACATTTTGAGAATTTGTAGAAGAGGTTAGGGAGATTAAGTATGTCATGAACACTATGATAGAAAGTTTCATGTTTATGGAATGGAAATTTTTTCTGTGTTTTAAAAGATTAACTTTGTGCCCTTTTACATCTATTTTAATGTATCTTTCCTTTCAAAGGAGAAATGTGGATTCCTTCATAACTTTTAATCATATTCAACAACAAGAATCACTTTTATAATTATTTTTTCCTCTAACAATGCTCAAAATCAACACAATTAATAGTAACATGACTGTGGTCTATATAGCTCTTTTTATTATTAGAAAAAATGCATACATTTCTTTGACCTTGATGTTTGGCTTATCGAAACTGATTGCTTAAGATAAATCATATAACAAAATTAATTCTATGGCATACCATAGATCTGTTTAAAATAAGATTAAAAATATGGTGCCTTCCCATACAGCTACTCCTTCACTGGGCAAGGACCTGTTTCTAAGAATATTCAGAAAATAAAACCCTTCACATATAATGACATCAACAGTATAATACACAAATTTTGCATAAGTGAACCTGTAAAATTTAGATTGATATTTTTCATTTGACTAGTAATATTCTACAAAAAGCAAAGATTCAAAATTAGCAGTCCAGGTGTAGAGATCGTTGCAAATATTGCACAATCTGAAAAACCTATTTATACATGGATAAGGTTGTCTTAGTGTGTGTGATTTATCTGGCTGAAAAGTAAGGAGATGGCATGATAAAAATCTTAATTTAAAGAGCTACTCAGCACATTTTATACAAAATCATAAACAGACTTCATTAATTATTTCGAAGTATCCCACAGTTCCTTGTGAAAATGCATTTGATAAATTGATCTCACAAGGATAACACTTTAATCTCATAAGAAAACACCTATAAATTGATCACTTTTATATGTTACTGTTTAGCAAAGATATCATCATTCAGAAACTATCAGGGATTCTCTAATGCTGGGTTGACTGAAGCAGTGTCAAGAATTTTTGATCAACACACGTATCACTCAATTTTGTTGTTTTATACTGCAAGATTACTTCAATAACAGTAATAAAACAACTATTTATTGTATCTCCTCTCTCCATATAACTCTAGTTTTGTGACCATATTTTGTGATAAAGTCTATTTTGTGGCAACTATTTACCTTTCATTGTTTGACTCTATTACCTATAAATATGGTTTATATACCACTTGCCTATTTACAATGTACTTATGAAAGATTTATCTCTTTCCTGTCTGCTTCACACCTTAACACATGGAATCACAACACCCACCGGTAAGAACAGGAGGTATTTATATCCAATTTAATTCTCGTGTAAATTGTG
The DNA here is from genome assembly GCF_987537825.1 of Furipterus horrens. NCBI lineage: Eukaryota > Metazoa > Chordata > Mammalia > Chiroptera > Furipteridae > Furipterus > Furipterus horrens. Next base: position 158,320,312 of record NW_028327171.1, on the reverse strand, counting down.
GAGAACACCCTTGTTATCTGTCAGGTTTAGAGCTTGTTAAATGATTTCCAATGTTAGTGCTGATCTTTTTTGCATGATGTAGCAGAGGAAATACAAAGCAAGAAATTGGAAAAGATTACCTGGAAGAGGCCAAGTACAAAATAGGAATCCTTAATTTTAACAATGACTTGACCTCTTATTATATATATATATGTATATATATATATATCTTTACAGTTTCCCTCAACTCACACAAAGTCACTTTTCTGCCCCTTGCTCCACTCTGGTAAAGGTTATGGGTATACGGTTTGCATTAGATAATTGTCATAAAGAAAATGTCATTCTTTTTCATCATCTTCTATTTTCATAATGTAGGTACTTTTCTTCCCTCTCATCTGCATGCCTGTATTACATGATCCTGACGTGTGTGAGCTCTAAACCATGTGCCACTGAATCGTGCATGTGGTTTTGAGAGCTTGACTTTGCACGAAATTTTTGTTTGTACAGTGTCTACATTCCTCATCTTGTGACTGCAAAGTGAGTAAAAAATCAAAGTGCAAGGTAACTCAAACTCAGCAAATAGAAGATGCTTGCTAATGAAGCACAATGCGCAAAACAGAGTTGATTAGAGAAAAGCAACTGTACCCTTAGATTATTGAGAGGTAAAAAAAGAGAGAGAGAGAGAAATCTAAATGAATATTTTTACCTCCAAAATCACACTGTTAAAATTTCTGTGTCTTGTCAGTTAATTGTTTACCAAACTGTAATTTAATAATAATGTAAAGTGATTTTAATTTATGTATTATGATGCATAAAAGTACATCTAACTGCTGTATTTTACATCAGCATTCCATCTTATTTCATTTAAGTATAATCTTAAATATAATTTCTCATGAAGCATTTCAGGTTATTTTGCTCTTCAGCCATGCCCAAATGAGGTACAAGATATCCAGTCACACGGTGTTAATTGACCTAAAATTATTTTTCATAATCAAAAACATTTGATTCCTTGATAGATCACAAAACATAAGAAATAAGTGACCTAAACTGTGCAGTCATATTCTTTATTTCTTGCATCTTTTGTTCTTTGTTTGTGAAACAGCTATTGCCAGAAAGTTCCAGAACCAAAACCATTCTGAGCTCCCTTTCAGTTGAACCAAAGAGTTCAGATTGCAAAAATAAAGGGGTCAGGGTAATGAAACTTGTGAAAACAAGGTGTTCTTTTGCACCTGATGTCAAGCTTAGGAATAGTAAAAACTATCCCAAAAATGTCTTTAGATAAATTCTGGAAAATCATTTTCCCTCTACCTCACAGAAATTTGACTAATTAAGAAGGAGATACTTTCTCAGGATAGGATGAAAGGCATCTCAAGGAATTCCCCAAAATCAATGCTGTCTTTTAACCCAATCTGAAACTTTCTGACATTACCCAACATAGATTTTAGTGACAACACTGCCAAGAGCTGAAAATCACCTTACAAGTCAGAGTAGTAGCAAGTTTCCTCATATCACACACAAGAGCTTGGCACAATTGAGGAAGGGACCCAAATACCATGGTCTATACATCACTCTAGATGGAGAGAAATAACCAATTACTACAAAAGTTATTCCATCATTTAAAATTACAATGGCATGAAAGAAAGCCTTTGTGAACATTTAATGACAAATTTTATTTCATACCTAACCTAAAAATACTCCCACAATATGCCACTAATCTTGGACAAGTCACTTAACCTCTCTGCAATTTCATTAAACTTATAATTTTCAAATATTTGTAAAGCACCAGGACTCAAATATGCTAAATTTGTAAAAGTTATTATGGGAGATTTTTCTGCTTAAGGATAGAGATTCTAACCTATCTGCTGCCCACTCTCTCACTCCCCTGTAGTGGAACTTTTAGTCTCCCTATGGAACATCTGCTTCATATTATTCAGAAACCACTGGACTAAATATGTGGCAGAATTGTTGATGGCAGAGAACCAAAGAGGACCATTTCAGGTAAAAACAAGGACAGGAAAAGAAGCACATATGTGGGAGAATACAATGCAGAATTAAGGCAGGTACCCCCAAAACAACTTTGTTTAATTTATTTTATGAAAAAAGGAGAGCAATTGAGTTAGGTTTTGTTTTTGTGTTTGGGTTTTTGTTTTTGTTTGGCCTTGGCATTGATGGAGACAATTCTGAGCATCAGATGTAGAAAAGAGTTGGAATAAGAACCTAGGAAGAGGGATAAATTCTTCAGTGTGGCAGATAGGCAAGGGTTCTGAGAGGCAGGCTGGAAGGAAAAGAGAAATAGTGAAGGCTTTGGCTTGAGGACTAAAGTAGAAAACTCCATGTCCCTTCCACTACATGGCCCAGTCTTCTTGGTCTAGCAGAGATTAATTCCTCAGAAAGGAAGAGGTGTAAGATAAGGACAGAGTTGAAGAAAGGAGAATATTTGGGGATATCAATCAAGGGTTGACCTAATAGGTTAAAAATGCTTAGAACTATAGTGAGACACTGAGTGACGGGCCTGACAAACAAAGCCAATCAAAATGGAAAATAAAATAATAAAGAACTGTATATTGTTTAATAGAAATTCTTACTTCTTGGGCCTGGTATGGTTTCTTAAGAGCATTTTAATGAAAATTTTATTTCCTTTCCTTCCATGACTCTTTTCCAGATCCTCTGTTATTTGTCAGTGTAGCCTCTGCTAACTCTTAACTACTGACCTTAACTAATTACTACTTACTACAACTACTACTTAATACCTACTACTAACACAATATCTGCTTCACACTTTACTACTTGAAAAACTTGGTTGATCTTATTTCCTATACTTATTTAAATAACTTCATATGTGCCAGGCTTTCACATTCTCTCACAAACTGTTTTGATAGAACATAGTGAAATGTAAGGACAAGCTTTTTCAGTTATGTTCAGTTTAGCAACTCAGGTAAAAATCAATCCTTATGACGTTAAACCCCATCAAAAATATAAAGCAAGATTTACAAAATGGCACTGCTTATTTTCACCACATTGCTTTAAATTCCATGTTATCTTTTTCTAATGATTCTTTGATATACTGAATTTGATAAATACAGTCAACAAAAAACTGCCTGATTAGTCATAAAGCTATAAATAAAATGATTAAAAATATGGTGCCCTCATATCTGACTAGCCCATCGCTGGGCAAGGACTCTTTTTCTAAGAATTCTTCAGAAAATAAAACCACTCACTTCTAAAGATATCAACAACGTAATACAATTTTTGCATATGTAAGCCTGTATAATTTAATTGATATTTTTTGTTTGATCAGTAATATTCTAACAAAAAAGCATAGGTTCAACAGTAGACATCATGTTGCAGAAAGCATTGCAAATGTTGCCTAAGTTAAAAGACACATGCCCATTCTCTACATTGAGGTCCAAATGGCCACACAGGTAAATCCATACATTTAGAAAGGGGACATGGAGACTAGCAAAAGCCTGCATTTAAATGATAATGACCCTCAAGACTGGTGACATCTTTTAATTTCCCATAAAAAATACCTAGTTACCATTTAGGAATTAAATTAAAATAATAGTCACCAACAATGCACTTTAAAAGATGTTTCATCTCCATACTGATTTGTTGATAGGAACTGTCTGGCTCTGCAGAAATTGGATAGGTAATAAAATTTTGCACTGGCAAGATATCCACTATTAACACATATACTTGCCTACTCTAGCCAGTACCTGAACAACAGGTGCTTTAAAAAGGGCAAGGCACATGTGGTTTCCATTTTTCACCAAGACTATTTAGCCTAAAGTCTCAAAAATACCACAGAGAACAAGCAATACCATATGGAGCCCTCTGACATGAACAATATCAAGCATAAGACAGGCATCTGGTATTTTCAGGTCACATGTGGATATGTGCTCAGTCGTGTTTGACAAATGATGATGGTCACCTCATCAGGGTCTCCAGCCATTAACAAGAAGGACCTATTTACAGCCGGCACCATGCTGCTTCCTTGTAAAGTGAGTTCCACAACAGTGGGATCTGATCTTTAGTGGTTCCTGAACCAAGAGAAGTAATGACAGCATGGCCTGGGGCTTTAAATAAGAAAAACAGTCATTTCAGAAACACCATGCTGAGGCAATAAACACACTTCTGTGCTTCAGTTTCTCCATTTATTAATGTTACTCTTGCAGTAGTAGGACAGTGGAAATGATGTCTCAAATTGTTTTTTAACTCTTTAAAATAATGATACTATTTGATCAGGAATCTAGAGTGCAATTTCTTGTGCTGAAGAGCATGATGTGTTTCCAAACACCGTCGTTGGAGTGATAGGAGCACAGGAGTAATTCAAACTCAATTCAGTTTAAGATCATTTTATATTCAACACAGGCTTAGCCAATAATAAAAATGTAGAGAGAGATATCAAAGTTCAGTTTTACAATATTCCTTGGAAATATGACTTTGAGTTCATTTAAATTCTAATATTAGAGGAACTAAGCATTTTGCAAACTTTAATGGAGTCAAATCACCCACAATTTCTCCAAAAAACAAAAAGGTCCATTTTTTTTTTTTTGTGGAAGAATTGTCTGAGACATTCCCAATGTCCTGGGAATTTATATTTAAAATGAATATGTAAATGTTCTACCCAATATGACAGGTTTTTTAAGTCATCTTTAAGAATGAAAATTAGCACAATAGTTTCTTTAACTTTATTAATCATATAGCTTTGGCAGAAGTACTCAAGAAAGTTATATGTTTATTTGTTTTTCTTGGTGTAGACATATTGTGCTCCGTGGGGATGAGTGTGGATGCAAAAAATATATAGTCATTGACTCTTTCATTACCAGATATTCCTAAAGAATCTCTTTTCGTTTGCATCATTGGCTCCTAGTGGTCAGGTGCACAAAACGCAGCAGCATTTTACACCTAGTTTAGAAACTATAGGATAAGAATCTATCTTGTTTAGGGTCCAGCACTTGAGATTGTGCATGTTAATACTCCAGAGATTTGCTAAATTATTTACGTGTATACTTAGTTCATCTTTGCCACTCTCCTGGTAATCTTTTTAGATCAGAATAGTCTACAACATACACCAAACTGAAACATAGCCAGTAGATACCACTAGATTGTCCAAATAATTTTGAATGGTAATAGCTGATTTCAATGAAAATAGCTTCACTATTAAGACTAATACTTTTACATATTATTGCTTTTTTTAATTAAATCTTATTTGGTCATAGATTTTTTAATACTTTGTTTTTATTGACTAGTAAATTATTTTAAATGTTGCATTTATTTTATAATGATTTTGTCTACCATTATATGCTCTTTAAATGTTAGAAAGCATCTTCAAACCACATGGTCCCAGTGGTTTTACATCAAGTAGCATGACTCCTCCAACTTTATTCTTCTTTCTCAAGATTACTGTGGCTATACAGGGTCTCTTGGGGTTTCATACAAATTTTTAGATTGTTTGTTCTAGTTCTGTGAAATATACCATTTATATTTTGATAGGAATTGCATTACATCTATAGCTTGCTTTGGGTACTATGGACATTTTAACAATGTTAATTCTTCCTATCCATGAGCATGGTCTATGCTTCCATTTATTTGTATATTTTTCTTTTTTAAAAAATTATATTTTACTGATTATGCTGTTAGAGTTGCCCGAATCTTTCACCCTTTGCTCCCCTCCACCCAGCACCCCACACTCTCTCAAACAATCCCCACAGCTCTGTTCATGCTCATGGGTCATGCATATAAGTTCTTTGGCTTCTCCATTTCCTATACAGTACCTTATATCCCCATTACTATTCTGTACCTACCAGTTTGTGCTTCAATACGTATACCTTTTCACCTATTACCCCAATCCCCCCTCCCATTTGATTGCCATCAAACTGTTCTCCAGATCTATGATTCTGTTTCTGTTCTGCTTGTTTGCTTAGTTTGTATTTTTAGCTCCAAGTGTTGATAGATATTTATTTATTGCCATTTTATTGTTCATAGTTTTGATCTTTTTCTTAAATAAGTCCCTTTAATATCTCATATAATTATTTGGTGATAATGAACTCCTTTAGCTTTTCTTGTCTGGGAAGCTCTTTATCTGCCCTCCAATTTTAAAGGATAGTTTTTCTGGGCAATTTTGGTTGAAGGTCCTTGCTTTTCATCATTGAATATTCCTTGCCAATTCCTTCTAGCCTACAAAGTTTTTTTTTTTTTTTGATAAATCAGCTGACTTTCTCATCAGAACTCCCTCGTAGATGACTACTTGTTTTTCTCTTGCTGCTTTTAAGATTTTCTCTTTACCCTTAACCGTTGACATTTTGACTCTGATGTATCTTGCTATAGGCCTCTTTGTGTCCATCTTGTTTGGGACTCTGGGTGCCTCCTGGACTTGTATGTCTATTCCCTCACCAAATTAGGGAAGTTTTCTTTTACTATTTTTTCATATAGATTTAGAATGTCTTGATCTTTCTCTTCTCTTATGATGTAAATGTTGGTATGCTTAAAGTTGTCCCAGAGACTCCTTATACTATCCTTGTTTTTTTTTATTCTTTTTTCATCTTGCTGTTCTGGTTGGCTGTTTTTTATCCTCCTTATGTTCCAAATTGTTGATTTGATTCTCAGCTTCATCCACTCTACTATTGGTTTCCTATAACTTGTTCTTTATTTCAATTAGTTTCCCCATCATTTCTGACTAGATCTTTTTTATGCTATTGAGGTCCTCACTAAGTTCCTTGAGCATCCTTATAACCACTGTTTTGAACTCTGTCTTTGAAATATTGCTTATCTCCATTTTGTTTAGTTCTTTTTCTGGAGTTCTGTTCTTTTATTTGGGCCATGTCTCTTTGTCTCCTTATTTTGGCACCCATTCTGTGTTTGTTTCTATGTATTACATAGAGCTGTTATTACCCTCTTTCTTTGTAATGTGGCCTAACATAGTAGGTGTTCCGTGGGGTCCATGGCACAGCCTTTCCTATTACCCAAGCTGGGTACTCAAGGTGCACCCTTCATGTGAGCTAAATACACCCTCCTCTTGGAGTTAAGTTTTGATTGCTGATGGCAGGTCAATGGGGGGAATTTATCCAGGGCAGCTAGCTGCAAGGCCTGGCTGTGACCACTGACCACCAACCTCTGCCCTCTGTGGAGGATCAGCTGGGCTTACTTCAGCAGGGCTCTGGTGCTCCACTGTGTTCTGTCTGGGGCCACTTGGCACAAGCTATATAGCGATCAGCAGCTAGCCTTTTCCTGGTGATGGGCTTGGAAGTGCCCTAGCAAACCCAGGCTGTGAAACAGGCCAGCTGCTGCTAGTGTGAGGGTGTGTGGCCACTTAGTAAGTTGCAGGCATTTGCTGAAGCCAGCTGCCTCTTGTTTGAGAGGATTTAGGAAGATCAAAAACATATGCCAAGACAAGTCATTTGTATGGAATAGCCATGGTTAACTGCTTCAGTGGGCAGATAAGTTGGGTGGAGTGGAGTTTCAGGGAATCAACAGGGCAGGGAAAACCATGTGAGTCAGGTTGACAGAGTCTCAGATATGGTGCCCACCATGCTCTGTGGCTCTGTGTGGTCAGGGCTCAGGCAGGAACAATGGCCTCTGCCAGCTGTTCTGTCTTGAAGAAAGCTGCCCCCCAACTTTTGCTCTGATGCTAGATACTTCAGTTTCTCCCTGTATACCAATGTTGTCTTTAAGCTGCTGCCCTGGTGCTGTAGCTCAGGAGAAAGGGGTCTAAGTAAGTCCACGTGTGGACCCTTTAAGAAGAACTGCCTGGGTGTCTAGAAGTTTCTTCTACCAATTCAATCTCCACTGGTTTATATAGCCTTATGGGGACTTATCTTCTAGCACTGGAACCTTGGGCTGGGGATCCTGGTGTGAGACTAGGGTCCCTCACTCCCAAGATATCCCTCCTTATTTTTATCCACCACACATGGATGTAGAACTACCCATCCTTCAAGTCTGGATGGACATGATTTCTTCTCTAATTCTGTGGTTGCAGGACTACCATTCAACTCTATTTCTGTAGTTCTAAGTGATAGTTGTTCTATACTTTAGTTGTAATTTTGATGAGGTTGTGCGAAATGAGCCATGTTAACCTAAGCCACCATCTTGGAGATCTAGCACTTATATCATTCTTTATTATTTTAAATGGGGAGAAATTTCACACTATGGCAGTAGCATCCTAGCTTCCATAGCTAGTCGATTGTGGCACTAAGATTCAAACCTCTGGCTGCAATCCGCTTCAGGTTTCAGGAAGTTTGAAATGAGCAGGGCAAGTATAATGGGCCAGATACAGAAGATCACCAGGATGAAAAGTCTCAGGTGCCTAGCAACAGTCAAAACTGGGGAAATGAGAATTTTCACCCATGGCTAACCTTTCCCCCCACTAGCAAACTGACTGCTCCTATTTGTATCCTTTTCAATTTTTTCTTGTGTCATAATTTTTTGAGTATAAATCTTATACCTCTTCAGGTAAATTTATTCCTATGTGTATTTTTTTTAATGTAATTGTAAGTGGAATTGTTTTCTTTGTTTTGGCCCTGGTGGTTTTAATAGTATATCTTTAATCACCATTACAAATCTAGTATGGTAATTATTTATTGTTTTTCATTCTTAGTAAATATTGGCAATTTCTATTTTGTCAAGAATTCATTCATTTAATCTAGGCTTCCCTCCATCAATCCCACCCCCCTTAGTTCATGTCCATGGGTCGTGCATATAAGTTCTTTGGCTTCACCCTTTCCTGTATTATTCTTAACATCTCCCTATCTATTTTGTACCAACCAATTATGCTTTTTAGTCCCTGCACCATTTCCCCATTTCTCCCCCTCTCATCTCCCAGCTCATAACCCTCCAAATAATCCCAATAACTATGATTCTGTTCCTATTCTGGTTTGCTTTCTTGGATTTTGTTTTTATTTTTTAGATTCAGTTGTTGATAGTTGTGAGTTTGTTGTCATTTTAGTGTTCATAGTTTAGATCTTCTTTTTCTTAAGTCCCTTTGACATTTCATATAATAATGGCTTGGTGATGATGAACTCCTTTAGCTTTACCTTGTCTGGGAAGCACTTCATCTGCACTTCCATTCCAAATGATAGCTTTGCTGGATAGAGTAATCCTGGTTACAGGTTGCCTCATCACATTAAATACTGCTTGCCAGTCCCTTCCTACCTGCAAACTGTCCTCTGAGAAATCAGCTGATAGTCCTATAGGCACCCACCTGTAGGCAACTCTCCACCCCTCTCTTGCTGCCCCCAGGACTCTGTCTTTATCTTTCACCTTTGGCATCTCAATTGTGATGCGTCCTGGTGTGGTCCCCTCTGGGTCCAGCTTGCCCAGGACCCTCCATGCTTTCCAGACCTGTATGTCCATCTCCTTCACAAAATTTGGGAAGTTCTCCTCATTTTTTTCAATTCTTGCTTCCTCATTCTCCACTGGTTGACTGTTATTTTCTTCCTTATGTTCCAAATCATTGATCTGAACCCCGGTTTCCTTTCCTTCACCATTAGTTTTGTGTGGATTTTCATTTGTTTCACTTAACATAGCCGTCACTTCTCATATGCATTTGCCATACTCGAGCATATCTGTCAAGCCTGTGAACATCTTTATCAACAGTGTTTTGAATTCTGCATGTTAGGTTGTCTATCTCCTCATCTGTTAGGTTGGCTATCTCCTCATCGCTTAGTTCTCCCACTGGAACCTTGATCTGTTTCCCCTACTGGGCCATAATTTTCTGTCTCCTCATTCTGACAAGCTCCTGTGTTTGTTTGCCTCCACATCCCAGGTAGAGTTGTTGCTCCTGTTAGGTTGTGAGGGGTGGAGCCTTAGGGATTTACCTGTACAGGGAGACCTGTTTTACCATGTTGTGGCGCTGTATGTGGGGGAGGAATCCAAGAGGGAACAATGCCACCTGCCCAGCACTCACCCCTTTTCCAGGCACCTCTCCCACTTCCGCACCAGATTGGCGGCCCTCTAGCTGCTGCCCTGGTTGTTGTTCCCAGAGTGGGTGGGTCTGCGGACATTCTAGGACCGTGGGGGCCCTTTAAACAAGCAGATTGCTGAGACCGGCAGTTTCTGCTTCCACCCCAATCCCCACTGGTCTGCACAGTCAGAAGCAATGAGGCTTGATTTTCCCCAGTGCTGGGACCATGGGCTTCAAGTTCTGGTGAGGAGCTGGGAACACTCCCCAGGTATCCCTCCTAACATTTTCAAATGTGTGACTGTGCTTTCTGCCGACCTGCCGCTGTCGCCACTGCTGCTACCACTGCTGCCACCACCACACCATGTCCTCTCAGCCCCAGCTCTGCCCCTTCTACCTGTCTGGATGAGTATTTCTTCTTTATAATTTTGTTTGCTGGACTTCCATGCAGTTTGATTTTCTGGAACTTCTGGTTGTTTCTGGTTTTGAAGTAGTTGTATTCCTTCTTAGTATTCCTTCTTAGTTGTGGAGGGAGACACAGCGTGTCTGTCTATGCCTCCATCTTGCCTGGAAGTCTGTGGCTGCATTTTTTAAAGTGACTGACCTTTATAAGGGTTTTTCCAAAGCACGTAGCTCTATTTTCATGGTGGGAAAGGGGGAAGATCTGCTGTCTTTCTTTACCCATATTTTATTTTTTATGCATAATACAATTGAATTATATAATTCCACTAATAAATACAGCTGTCATAAGTAGGTTTCAAAACATACATGGCTGTTTTACAACTTAATTGGTAGAAGTAGAAATGTGAAGGGATACAACAATGCCTGGAACAGGGTGCTGGATAACAAGAATTAATACACTTTAGAGAAGAGAAATCTGACAGATAAATAAAACTATTTTGAAAGCCTTTGCTATTTTTCAAAAAGTTGTATAATCGCTGGCATAGACATCACATTCTCTAGAAAACAATTGCACTGTTGTCTAGCCCTAATCTTTTAAAGGAACAAATAATCTTAACTGGTACAAAATGAAAATGGCATGTATGCTACATTTTTATTCTTTGTTACTTAGTGGTAAAACCAGTAAATAAAATGAATGGGAAACATTTTGCATCTCCCTATACTAGGAGCAACTTTAGAAATACAATCTGATGGGCAGCTGTGGCAAGTCACAATAGATGAAAGAATCCTGGACTAAGGTTGGAGTCTTAGTTCTTCCACAAATAAAACTCTTTTATTAATTTATATTTCAGCTATTACATATGAAAAATGGGCTAGTATATATTATTTATATAAAGTTAATAAATAAAGCAAAATATTTTATTCTAAAATATTATACATGAGCAATGTTTCAGGAACATAAAAGTATATTCAGGTTTAAGATGGTATATCAAGTGCAAGGTGGTACTTAAGTCACTCTTTTCATTATCTTGCAGATGGCACCTCCCTGTTTCTGATTCCCTACTTTGTGAGCAAACTCAAGTCATCTACAATTAGCCTATTTAGGAAGAAGCATTTGCAAATCATTCAATCGACCCCAGTACAGTATACTTTTTTCATCCCTTCTCTTAATTCCTGTCTCAAGCTATTAGAGGGTTGAGAGTAAAGTCCTGAAATTGTTTCTGAGGAGGCAGATCCCTCCTGTTACCTTTAGAAATCCTGGTGGTTTTCAAGATTTCCCTGGAGACCTTATTTCAGAAACTATGATGCACCTTTTAAGTTGGGTTTTTGCTGAATTAAAAGAAGGGCTCCAGAGGCTGGGTAATGGTGTGTATGTAAAAGCAGTAAGTCCCCTCTGCATACATGTCATCACCCACATTCCAACTCATCCTTGGCCCTGACTTAATTGGGGTCAGGTTAAAGTTCATGTCCTTCTGAAAACAAAGAAACATTTCACAGTGATGCTGTTAACTGGGGCAGGAGCAGTGGGAGAGGGAAGAGGAAGATACAGGAAGGAGGACTCTGTTTCATTGTTTCAAAACATTTACTTGTACCAATACTGGTCTAGAATTTATGATGTTGTTTTCCATGTTTATATCTGACAAGTTTTACTTCTGCTTATCTGTTCCTTTTCTCTAAATTATGTAACCATATATAAATCATTGCAAAGTTACATGTAAATGACTAGTTAATTTTCTAAAGGCGTAAAAAAATCCTGTCATGGATTCCATCATAGTCTTTGTTACCAACAATTTGACCAGATATGATGACCTTATACAAATTTTTTTTTCATCAATCACATAAAGGTAAAATAAGAAAGTAAATGGCAAAACAATTTGAACTTTAGACTAGGGTTATGTATATTTGCATTTCCAAAACTACTAAAAGAATCCACCTCTCATGATCAGTAGTTAAATATGAAGTATTAAACATGTAATGACTAAGGAAATATGAAAAAATGTATGTTTCCTATTCCTTAATGATAAACCGTAACCATAGAAATAATATGATCTCGGTGACCTCAAAATTATAGAGTCCATTAAGAAAGGACATTATGTTATAAAAACAACAAAAAGCAAAATTTTGTATCTTATAACCGCTAAAGATTTATCAAATGCTAAATGCCCACATAACAAACAATGATTCTATCAGAATTAGAAAGTGCTATAAAATAGTAAAGCTGTAGACTTAATAATTTACATGAAGAGATTGAAGTTTTAATATATTACTTCCATAATCTATTTGATAATCATGCTTAAAGTTTAGTGCTTCATAGGGAGTATTAATTTTGTTTTGATTAATTCTTATTTGTCAAGATTTAACTGTATTTAATGACCCAGAGAATTTTTCCAGAAAATTTCCTAATGTTAGCTATCATAGTTATCAAAATTGTCCATATGATTTACGTGCTCTTTAGCAGAACCATTAGCCACGCTCAGACTGTCTTTCTTAATGCGCCTTTTCAGCCTGCCTTCGGGATTCAGCCTGCCTTTGGGAATGCCTCCATGTACAGCTACCTATGTAAAACAAATCAGAAGCCATTCATTACAACATAGATCAACTGCCCAATACTATTGGATTGGGGGTATCTATTAGGTATCTAAAAGAATACATTATGATTCTTTTTGAAAGCAAATACAATAGTTTAAAACACTATGGAGGGGGTTTAGGGAGATACTGATTAAAACCTCAATTATTGCCTCTCTTCCAACAGACCTTAGAAAATGTAAGCACCATAGAGAGTGCTTTGTAATCCAGACAAAGAAACAGGAAACATTGAAGCCTGTGTTTTAAATTTGAGGCAGGGATAATAAAGTTTATTGTCAATATACAGGGTTTGACAAAATTAGGTTTACAATTGTTCATATGAAGAATAATACTAATAAATTATAATACAAGAATAAGCTCTGTGTTTTGTGTACTCACAACTGTGAACCTACTTTTGCCCCACACTGTATTGTAAATCTTCAACTACTTTTGGAAATTCTCATCTATCAGTTGCCAGATAAAATTTGAATAAGGAAACACATTTCTCTACTTCAGCCTTTGCCTTTCTTTAATCACATGGAGGCGGGGCCAGGAGCATGGAGACTGATCCTATAGGAACAAAAGAAAGCCCTAAACTGCTGGCTGAGAAGAAAATCATGGGTTTGAGACTGTCAGTCACCTTTCTTGCTCACAAGATATATAGTTACTGTGAAAAAAACAAAATCATATTGAAAGTTGAATATAAAAGAACTATTCCAAGAGAAAATTTTAATATAAAGCAAGCCCCACCTTAAAGGGTGATATAATAGTGTCACATTAAGAAAGAGAAAAACCTGTATTAATTATGATAGGTTTCTACTCAGACTCCACTGACTGAAGCCTAGAACGCATCTCTCTAATTATAACCTATCACAGATCTGGGCCAAACTTCTTTTTCAATTAAGGCCCATTACATAATATAGATGGTATAATTTTTTTATTAGTATAAATATATATTTAAATTTAAAGATTTATTTATTTAAAAGTTAATAAGACTAATGTCATTTTGAAGAGCACACATTTATCAAATCAGAAGTTACAAGGATCACAGCCTCAGCATCCATTCGCTTCTAAAATTTATATTCACTGCTCAGTTTAGAGAAAATTTGAATTCACGTACTACATAACTGCAAATATTAACAATATTGTAACATTTATCCCATTAGATGCATGTCCACATATGTACATTTGAGGGAAGTTTAACATACAGTCAAATACTTTTGAATTAATGTGTGATCATGTTTGCTAGATGCTTGCTATGAAATAGTTTTTTCCATTTTTTGCTTTCTGTGTGATTTCTGCAAATAGCTTTATTTTTACTTAATAATGTTATCATGCCTTGTAGTTGTTGGCTAGTTCTTGTTTCAATGTTCTTAAACTTTGGGTTCTAAGCTTTGGAGTTAGCAATCACAGAAAGCATTTCATATTCACTTGGAATAATAAATGTCTCATTTATTTGAGAGTCCTAAGTGTTTTATCTACATAAATTCGAGTAAAGAGAAATTAATTTTACATTTACAAAATATTCAAGTTACCTATATTATAATAAAGACATGGGATTTTTAATCAACCTTGAAAAATTTTCTGAAACTTCAGGAACATTTAAAAATCTGCCCACATAACAGTCAATAGTAGAAAAGTGAAATTGGAGGTTTTCACTCACCTTAAATTACCTGTTACCTTGAGGGTTCATTTAAACCAACACTAGTATTATAAGCATTCATTACAAATACCCGAATCTGACATGAAAAAGAAAGTGTGGGAACTTCTGATTAAACCTATAATTTTTTAAAAATCTGACATTTAGAGAAAGGCTTGAGGGCAGGTAAATTTCCAGAGCATGTTTTATTTACTGTTGTGCTGTCATGCCTAGCATAGTGCCTGGTGTATAGGCAGGTAATAAATATTTGCTAAAAACAATGAAGACTATTTTTCCAAGTGCAAGCCATGAAGCTGATTCTGGGTGGTGCTCCAGCTCCATGGCCTTCCAACTCTGACTCGGTCAATAAGACAATGGACCTAGATGCACTGTTAAAGGTGCTTTGTTCCCTCAGAGTTTCAGAACACGACAAACAAGGTTATATAGACAGGAGTAGAAATGATTATAACTGTGACTAAAGAAGCTCGTGTCCTGGTTTGTACTTGGCAAGGCTACTCTTTGCAGCCAGATCTGCTTGGCATGGTAAAATGCCAATATTTGAGTGCTTCTTGAGGAAGTTCCAAATCAGGGAATTTAGCAGAGGAACTAAATCTTACCAAAAAAAAAGTACAGCGAGTAGGAAGGAAGAAAGGCCACACAGCTGGGACCAACAGAATGGGGTGCCTCAGATAAATATTTACTTAAACTTTCCTCTTTTTTACCCATTCTTTTTCTGTGTTCTTTTACCTCTATTTCACTGTAGCCCCTTCTCTTTTAACACTCCTTTCAAAAGCACCTTTACTTAGGCATAACCCAGCTTCCAAAGCTGCTAACTTATTTGGGCAAATAAGAGATTTAGTTACAGAATACTAACTTCTACTGAATTTTACATGAGTGGTCTATGTAATTAATTTAAGAAAATCTGGTAAGGGTTAATACCACAGGAGAATTATTTAATCTAAATGAGTCCATCACGCCAAAATCTGTGAATCTTTCCCCTGTGCAAACAAAGGTTTCTCCATGGAATTCTGTGGTATCTGCAGCTTGAGGTTATTCTTTCCAATGGGTGTCACTTCTAATAGAATGACCATTAGGAGATGGCAATATTTACCAAGGACACTTGAGAAGGGAGTGATGCTGAAATACTTTCCTGAACTCATTTTAAATATTTGTGAGTGACTCTGAGAATACTGGAATTCCAAGACTATACTTGTAAATTGATTTTAGTAACTGCTTACTTTCAGAAAGATTGTAATACAACTCACAGTGAAAACCTAAGTGCAAGTCAGCAAAACATTTAACACCAGTCAGAAACAGGGAACAAACGTTAGGGAGATGGAAGGAAAAAGAATTCTAAAACTCTGTTGAGGCGATGGGGCACAAAATGTTTAAACTCTGTTGAGGTAATGAAACACGAAACTTAGCAGGAAATTTCTTATTCACCAGAGAACAAAGAAAATAACACAGTGGGTGTTGTATCAGTTTTGAGCTCAAGAGAACATACCAGTTCTTCAGGAACAATAAATATTTGTGCCAGGAAGGGAGGGGGTAAGGGGAGGAGAGAGGGAGGAAGGGTCAGAAGTGGACTGTCTATTGAACATTTATAATGCATGCGATGATTTACATACATTATTGCATTTAATTGTGAGCACGACCTTGTCAAGTAGGTATTATTAATTGTTTTTACAGTAGGAGAAACTGAATCTCAAGAAAAATAAATTGACTTGACCAAATAGCAAGTGATAAAACTTAGAACTTCAGCTCATGCCTGATTCTATAGCTCATAAAACACACTCAGAGAAATAAATCTCCTCTACCTCTATCGCATCTGCATCTTCCAAATCAAAGCATGCATATGCACATGCACACACACACATGCACAATTTTTCCTTCCATATACAACCTATTCTCAGATGGTATAACTGAGAAATTTCATGAGAATGCCAGCTATAGCCACTATAAGCTCAGTATTCTCATTCTGGCTACTACAATGGTAGCAATATCTCCCCTATATGTATGAAATATAATATGCCTTTTGTTATTTATCATAACCTAATATTAAGAGAAAAAATAAGCATGTCTAATTTGTTACTTGGTGACTGCTCTTTACATTTTTATCTGTATGGGGACGTCTGAGAGTTATGCTGAGACCACAACATTGGACTTCAGTGAGGAAAAGTTAATTATAAGCAGAAAGGGTTTTATTCCTACTATAACACTTCCAAATTAAGTGGCCCCATTTTAGAAAACTGTCCAAACCTAGCTTAACTCCAGTCTAGCATCACTTGCCAAGAAATCCAATGTGATAGTTTCAACAGGTAGAAAATATCAGTGACCTAGAGGGTTGGTTCACCGAGAGGAGCAGGGCTGCTGGATCCCAATAAAAAGTCAGAAACAGACTAGGCAAGCAAGCTATGTTTGGAAGAAGTCTTCAGTCCAAGTAGAAAATCTGTCAGGGGTCCAGTCACATAGAGAAGCCTGAAAGCTACAGTTAAGAAAGAGATTTAGATGAGTCCCCAGGAGCTCAGATAGAGGAAGGCTCGTTCCTTTGGGGACCGAGCCAGGTAACACAGAAACTTCAGCAAAAAGTCGGAGTTCCTACAGCCGTGCGGAGCTGGGTAAGCAGTGTCTGGTAGTTGGTATGCTATTGGTAACTTATGACAAATTTCAATATTGCAAAGGCCCTTATTCTCTGGCAAAGGAACACAGATGGATGAAGTGACTTGCACAAGCATGAACCTGTGGCGAATTTATGACCAAAACTCATATTCTGTGGGTTTTCTTCTGAAGCACCCTGAACCCATTTCTCTGGGTGGCTCTGCAATGCAGGGACAAGATTGGAAATACCGGTTGCTGTGTTTCAGATCTCTTGTCGAGCCTTTTGTATCATAACCACAATCTGTCTGACCACCTGCGTCACACAGTGGCCCTACCGAACCAGGATCCCCATGGCTACTTTAGTATTTAAAGTAATAATAATTGTAAGTTAACTCAAATATAATCTATTTTGAAGTGCCTCTTTGGGTCACATGTATTTAATAATCTATACAAATAATTCACGATTACTTTTAGCTATATTGGACAACAATAGCAAAGTTGACCCAAAAAGGTAGGAAATCTTTAAAATGCATTATTAGGCACTATAAAATGCCCCCTCTCTCTTACCCTCCAAAATATATTTGAAGGGATATATTTTTCTGATAAAGTCAACATGAGAATTAAAATCTGTATATGATACTCAAAATAGCTAAACACAGAGATGCAAGAGTTGAGTGTCTTTTCCCACTGAATACTCGGAATTCTACAAAACAACAGAAAATTTTATTCATTTTAAATTGAGGAGCACTTTTCACAAGCTATTATTTAATCTTTTCTTCAAGTTTTAAATTAGTCACTGAGTAGGCTGTCAAAATAGTAGCACTATTAGAAGCTTTATATATGCATTGGAAATTGTGCCACAATTTCCAATTCTGAAAACTAACCTACACTTCTAAAGTATGTTTGCTGGTCTCCTTCTCTTTTTCTATTCTGTATGCTTATCACAATATTTGGTATTAATAATATGCATATGAAAAAATATTTCAAGTACTGTTAATTAATAGCGCTCTCTAGTATATGACATTTACAAATACAGTGGCTATTTCAGGATCATTGTTTTTACTAGTTATAACTAAGACACATATACCAGAGATAGCAATCCAAATTGATTTGAGATTCCTTCAAAAAGTTGTCTTTCTAATTGTACTGCCTTTCATTAATTATTTCTTATTAATTGTCACATTGTATTATATCTGTGCACAGTATGATATTAAATAACATAATGTAGAGAATGAGAAGCAGTGTGAAATGTTGTAGGCATTACATTTTAATGAGACAGCATTTGTGTGGAATCTGAATGCCTGAAATTAATTTAGAGAATGAGTATTTGAGTTAAAATTCTAGCATGTTTAATAAACCAAGTATTCATTCAGGGAGGCAAGGTAGACGTATTGTAAGAACTTCTGTGTGACAATTAGCCACACCTATGGATCTGCGAGCAAGGACGTACCCTGTGTGCTGTAGTATGAAACTCTGTGCTTTTTACCCTCAGGTCCTCAAGGGTTTCCCAGAATGTTTACAAGCTGACATTTGTCTACATCTCAACCAGACTTTGCTGCAAAACTGTAAAGCCTTTCGGGGGGCAAGTAAAGGTTGCCTTAGAGCTTTGGCAATGAAGTTCAAGACCACCCACGCACCTCCAGGAGACACTCTGGTTCACTGTGGGGATGTCCTCACTGCACTTTATTTCTTATCCAGAGGCTCCATTGAAATCCTCAAGGATGACATTGTGGTAGCTATTCTCGGTGAGTGTTTTAGAGCTGGATGGTGACAAATACAGTTATAAGCTGGTACAATAAGAAGTTTAAAATGATGGAGAACAAGGAGCGACTTCTTTATTTAGGAGTATAATTTGAGACTGATGGGTAATTTTAAAGCTTTCTTTAAACTCAATTCAGATCAAATTAACCCCTCAGAAAATATGTTTTCTTAACTCACATTTTCTCTGATGTGGAAATAGTTCCATGATGCTCTTTTGTCCTTGGCAGCTCCTTAAACAGTTGAGGCCTAATATATGAAAGTAGTCAGTATTTTCCTTTTCATCTGAGAAGAGTTTGGATTCATGCTTTATACCTTAATACCTTCAATAAGATGTACATATTGTATACTGGCTGGCACGTGCCAATGCCCTGACTTGAATTGGGTTTATGTTTTGATGAATTTCATCTGTTTGCCATGCACTTTTATCAGCTGTGCACCATCAAACAGAATTATCTGAGTCATTGTCTAGGTAATATAGAGCTATGAACTTGTGGTAAGGATATTATAATTAGAAATAAACTGGCCTAGGTGCAAAAAAGAATCATCTGTTCAATCTGTAAGATTTCTTTGGAATATTAAGAGAAAAGGGGAAAACAAGGTTGCAAATAAAAAGGTCGGTTCTCCTACCCTACCCCTGAGCCAGTAGGTATAAACCTCAGACTGCCCATAGAAACACCCATCCACATCCCTCAGTGTTTGCAATTATTTGCACTTTTTTTCTTGTGAATTAAATGTAGGTCAGTCTAGATAACAAGCATATAAATCAATGATTTTCTTTCACTCTACTCTTGATGCTAAAATCCAAAAAGACAAGAATGTTGTCTGTTCTATTCTTTGTAGAACCAGAGTATGAATGGCATTGCATAGGACCCAATGCATGAATGGAGCTGTTTGAGTGATTTCTCTAAATTTTGATAATTTTATCATAAAAACAGCTTTAAAAATGTTTTTTTCAAAATTGAAAAGGTGCACAATTTGGTTTACAATAAAAAATTAGGCAAGAATAAAAACATTCTAAATCACTTAGCAACTACATAATAAAGTTGGATTTTCACCAGATTTGGCCTTTGACAGTTTGCTCTGGGATATTGCAGGGAATGAACATGCTTCATTGCATCCCTAATCTTTAAATCAGCCAGAGTTAGTTTCTACAGGAAAGTAACAAGCTTTCTTGCTTTAGAAAATAGTAATTTTAGAGTATAGTTAAGGTGTACATGTTGACAGGCTTATTCTTTGCTCACTTACAGTCATGTAAGCTAATTAGAAGGCAAAGCCTAGGAAGAATTTAGTTCAGGGATTTTCTTTGATAATATCTATACTGAAATATCAAAACTGTAAAGAATTTAAAGAGATTCTCTTTTTTTTCTCTATTTTATTTAAAATCACAACTGAAATCTTCACAAATTATGGTATTCTATTTTTAAATGCAAGCATGTATTTAAAGTTAATATATTTGTTCTAATATTCATTTTTATTATAAAGGTATGGTATCTGATTTCTCCCCTAAAAATTCACATTTAAGATAAGAACAATACAGCATTTTTTTTTATTAGTTAAAACTTTATTGTTTACAAGTCTTTGATAGTTTCCATGGTTGGGTATATATGAACTTGTCTAAAAAAATAAAATTAACAGATCCAAGGAGGTGGGTTTTATTTTTCCAAATGTGAAAAGAAGCTTCAGGATATATGTAAAAAAGTACTATTTTATACTGCCATTGAGGATCTTTAAAAGTTATAAAATCAGTCATCTATTGGTAGTTTAAATTAAGTACATATTTCACAGGTACAATTTTTAAGTGTCTTGACATTCAGAGACAGAAAAATCTAAGTGGCCATGACATTCAGGGAAAATATTGGGGAAAAATTAAATGTAAGAGATGTGAAAAGATTTTGACTGGAGCCAGAATGCATGGGATTTAATCATGGGTTCTCTCTCCTCCAACTAAGGGGACCTTGACTTAATCAGTTTAACTCTTTAATCCTCTTTCCATATTAGTAAAAATTAGATAATAATTAGTAACTTCTTCATGAGGTGATTTGGGGTATTAAATGAAATAGTTCACCTAGCATTTGACAGAGTGCTGGCACCTACTTATCTCTCAATGAGCATTTGTTTGTTGTTGTTGTTATTGTCGTTATCATCCTCACCATTCAACAAGGCCTGGAAAAGCAGGTGGCGTGTTGCCAGGCAGAAGGGATGGGGAAGACCCAGCAGGATCCAGACACCAAAATAACTCCAGGCTTGGCAAGAATGCTAGGACACACTTTTAGATTCGAGGCCATGCGGTAAAAAAGCATCACTACATATGTCGAGAAAATATAACTAGATTCATTAAACAATTGGACAAATTCATTAAAGGCAAACCCAAAAGTGGTTACTAAAGGAAACAGGGTATGTTCAAATTGTACCCCTAGCCCTCTAAGTGGTGAAAGTGTTGCACCATGACCCCATGCTCAGCATTTGCTGCAGAGACCATCCTGAGGTAGAAAGTACATGAATCTGACTCACCACAGCCTTTCTCTTATTTCTGATTGACAAAATTAGACCACACCTACTATAAGGCAAAAAGCTTTTTTAGCAGTGTGGGGCATAGCCGACTAAAGCCATGTTTGCTGCATTCTAGTTGGTTGGCCAAAAAAAAAAAAATCAAAACTAAAAACAATAGGGATTATATTGGGACCAGTGCACTGAGAGGCAAATTCCACTCAAAAATCAAACATGACTGAGGTATTCTGCTCCCTGACAGTCCGCTGGCCGTGGGTTTTACATTTGAAATC
Organism: Furipterus horrens; assembly: GCF_987537825.1. NCBI lineage: Eukaryota > Metazoa > Chordata > Mammalia > Chiroptera > Furipteridae > Furipterus > Furipterus horrens. The sequence goes on along the minus strand of NW_028327171.1, from coordinate 158,298,690 downwards.
TGTAGTTCAGAGATTAGTCAGTGTTCTCATCTCCTCTTAGGAAAAACAAAACATTACATTCAGATTTCTTTAGTTCCTTTTCTTTTTCCTTGATTTAAGGAAAAAACGATATATTTGGAGAAATGGTTCATCTTTATGCCAAACCTGGAAAGTCTAATGCGGATGTAAGAGCTCTCACGTACTGCGACTTGCATAAGATCCAGAGAGAAGACCTGTTAGAGGTTTTGGATATGTATCCCGAGTTTTCTGATCACTTTCTCACAAACCTGGAGCTGACTTTCAACTTAAGGCATGAGAGTGCAAAGGTATATGTTACCTGTTCGCTAATTTCTTATACTTTTGACATTTTATTTTATTCTTGGATTGCCCAAACATCTCTGAAAGGTCAAGCAACATATTGTAACAAAACTTTACCAATTCTGAATATCTGGAAGAAAAAGCCAACTTAATATTGAAATTTGGAAACTAATTCAGTCTAATTTCTTTGAAATATATTACATAGCTTTAAGTAGAGCAATTAAGTTTGACCTTTTAAGAACTCCTAGGTGACATACTTGATTTTAAATAGCCTTGGTTTATATTGAGTATGCCAACTAGTTGTAAGAAATTAATGATTCTACACTACTGAAAATCCTCTAAACAAGTTTATCTTATACAGAGGTGAAAACATTCTCTCAACTATTCTTTACATATACATTGGTTAGCAATGTATTTTTAATAATAATAAAAGAATTAAACTTACTCCAGTTTAGATCTATATTCAATATAATTTCCAAATCTCAGGTAAAAATTAATCAGGCTTATACCTGAGTCAAAATTAGTGCTACAGAACAAATAGTATATGGTATAATAAAAATATTTTAAATAATCTTACATACAATTTAACATAGAATGAGTTTTGATAGTACAGCCCTTATGTTCCTCATTCTCCTCCACTATGAAAATATATCCTTATAATCTACCACTATGTTAAGAATACAAAATTTATGTTGCAGTCCACTATTTATTACTAGATTATTTCTTCATCCTCTTCCCCCCCCCCAAATTCTATAATCCTAACTCCAATTCTAAATACTTTTTAAATGTTAGGTTATCAATTGCTGGACTTTTGAAACTTGTCCATGTATTTTAATGCTCACCAAATACTCTCTGGAAAAACAGATGTTCAAGTCAATAGTTAGGTAAAATGTGGTAGATTTAATTCTTCCTAGAGTTACAGTCATTCCCAGGTACTGTGAGTGACTTAAAGATAAAAATAAACTTAAAAAAAATTACTGTAATTACAGTTTATATTCAGTATTATTTATATTAGTTTTTAGGTGTACAGTATAATGATTAAATAATTATACGATTTATAGAGTGATCCTTCCGCTAATTCTAGTACCCGCCTGACATCATATACAGTTATTGCAATATTACTGACTATAATTGCTATGCTGTACTTTACATCTCTGTGACTATTTCATATTTTTTAATCCCTTCACTATTTTCACTGGAGAACCCAACCCACCTCTTATTTATCAACTCTCAGTTTGTTCTCTATATCTATGAGTCTGTTTCTGTTTGTTCTGTTTATTTTGTTCTTCACATTCCATATATAAGTGAAACCATATGGATTTATCGTTCTCTGACTCACTTATTTCACTAGCATAATACTTTCTAAGTCTATCCATGTTATTGCAAATAGTAAGAATTTATTCTTTTTTATGGCTGAGTAATATTCCATTGTGTATACGTACCACCTCTTCTTTATCCATTTGTATGTTGATGGGCACTTGAGTTGCTTCCATATCTTGACTCTACAGTGAACATAGGGGTGCATATATCTTTTTGAACCAATGTTTTGGATTTCTTCAAATATATATCCTGAAGTATAATTGCTTGGTCATAAGATATTTCTATTTTTAGTTTTTTGAGGAACCTCCATACTGCTTTCCATGGTGGTTGCACCAATTTGCAATCTCACCAAAAGTGCATGAGGTTCCATTTTATTTACATCCTCATCAACATTGTTGTTTATTGATTTATTGATGATAGCCATCCTGAAAAATGTGAAGTAATGTCTTATTGTGGTTTTAATTTGCATTTCTCTGATAATTTGTGACATTGAGCATCTCTTCATATGTCTATTGGCCATCTGTAGGTCCTCTTTGAAGAAGTGTCTTTTCAGGTCCTCAGCTCATTTTTAACTGTATTGCTTGTTTATCTGAAGTTGAGTTGTATGAGTTTTTTATAAATATTGAATATTAACCCCTTATAGAATGTATCATTAACAAATATATCTTCCCATTCAGTATTTTGCCCTTTCATTTTGTTGTTGATTTCCTTTGTTGTGCAGAAATTTTTTAGTTTGACTTTTAAGGTCACTGAAGTACGTAAAGCACCACCTCAGCTCAGCTAATTATTTTCAAAACTCTGAAAAGTTAAAAAATATTTAGGTGGTAAGATGTTCAAATTATCAATAACATGTTTTTAATAATGGTTTTACTTCAGCACTTTAACAAATCCCAGTTTAATGTTACCAAATGCATTCTGATTTTGTCTTGAAAACAACAAACATCTACCACAGGTAACTTCTTTACATAAAAAGTTTAGGCAACAACCAAATAAAGAAAGCAAGAGCTTCCACTTGTTTTATATATTTGGGAGCTTCCCTTTTTATTTACAAAACTGGTCTTTTACAGAGTGAGAAAAAGGGGGTGAAGAAGGAGAAATTGGAAGAAAAATAAAGGGTTTAAAGCAAAAGGTCTATTGAGTTCAACATTATATTGTTATAAACTTCATTTTATTTTTTGTGTTTTTATTTAATGTACTGGGGTAACACTCGTTAATAAGATTATATAGGTTTCAGGTGTACAATTTTATAATAATACATCATCTGTATATTATGTTGTGTGTTCATCATCCCAAGTCAAGTCTCCTTCCATCATTATTTATTCCCCTTTTACCCTCTTCTACTTCCCCCACCTCCTGTTCCCTCTGATAATCACCATTTTGTTGTCTATATCTATGAGTTTGTTTTCGTTTTTGTTTGTTTGCTTACTTTACATTTTTATATCCAGCTTCCCAACACCCCTCCCCACTGACAGCAGTCAGTCTGTTCTCTGTATCTATGAGTCTGTTTCTGTTTTGTTTATTAGTATATTTTGTTCATTAGATTCCACATATAAGTGAAATCATATCGTACTTGTCTTTTTTCTGACTGGCTTATTTCACTTAGCATAAAAGGTAAGATTTCCTTTCTTTCTGCCACTGAGAAGTATTCCATTGTGTAAATGCACCACCTTCCAATCTTCACCAGGTAATTTAAACATCTTGGCTAATTATTATTAGTCCACATTTTTTCTCTGAAGTAATACATATTCTGCAAAGTTTTTAACTTTTTTATTTTATTTTAACTTTATCAAGTTACATAAAATACATTCCACTTGAAGGAACGTGTTGTCTCTAAATGTTGTCAACATCATTCTCAAATATTTCTGATGAATAACTTCTACAGCTATAATTTCCCATCAGATAGTGAAACTATTACAATTATTCTATCAATACATTTTATAATTTAGAGACAATCAGTAAGCAAAATATCTTAGCTGTTTGCCTGCAATCTAATAATTAAGTCTCAAGTTGTTGAAATCATAAAGAGTTTACTGATAATGCATTATGTGCATATTGAATAATCTTCCATTTTATCTTTATGTTTTATTAACAAAGGCGGACCTCCTACTACGATCACAGTCCATGAATGACTCTGAAGGAGACAACTGTAAACTCCGAAGAAGGAAATTGTCATTTGAGAGTGAAGGAGAGACAGGTAATTCATTCTATTTATAAAGTTGAAATGTAGAGTGTGTGGTTATTAGCTCTTCTTACGTAATTGCCCATTATACTTCTGATTTCAAAGGGAAACTTTGTTCAGGTTTTAGAAAGACAAATCCTTTGCTTCTTTCAGTAGCTAATGATATGGTTTCTGATTGACAGCTTTCACTGATGTCATTCAACAGAGCTCTCTGATATCTACAAGGACACCACAGATAGAGAAATAGAATAGATTGGTTTTGTTTTTAAAGAAGCTAATTAATAACAATGGGATAACTATGCCTCAGAGTTCCAAGCCAAGTGTTCTGGAGGGAAGACTCTCCTTGCAGGCCAAGGGCTCATTTCTCTTACATGCATGCATAACATGCATGAGGATGGTATTTGCTTGTTCTATTTATCCTCACATTCTCTGAGACACTTGCCGCTCCTTGTCCTTTCTAGGTTTTTCTGTCCTTTAAGATATTCTTTATGTTTTATGCAAATAGTATACAACAAATATCCATTTAACAGTTCACATTTTTTAAGAGCTACTCAATTTTTGAGAAACAGTTTGTGTAAAACAGGCCATGCCCTCTGTAGGAAGAGAGCTGATACATCCTCTACCATTTCAAATATAGATAGTAGGTCCTGTAACCAGATTAAGCACACCTCAGTGGGAACCCAAATGAAGGTACATCTAATTGTGCTTGGCCAGATGGCAGAAAGTTTTCCTTAAGAAGCATCCACACTTGCCCCATGCTGATCCAACAAACACTCTAGTCTTCACCTTATTTACCCTCTCAGCAAAATCACTGTAAACCAATTCTCTTATTATATATTCTGCTCTTGGCATCGCTGATACTGTATTCTTCTTATTTTCCTCCTACTCTCACTAATTCCCTGAATATGATTGCAGGATTATTATTTTCTAAACTAGTCCATTAGTTATTAGTTTCTTGAGGCATGGTCCTAGGACCTCTTGTTATTCTATATCATACTCTCATCCTGTGTGACCTTCTTTATGCCTACAGTTTTATTATATTCTTATATAGGAAATGTACATAATTACTTCTCTTTTTTAAAATTTATTTTTATTGTTTTTCTATTACAGTTGTCCCATTTTTCCCCCATTGCCTCCCCCCACCCAGCCCACCTCTTCTCCCACAGTCATTCCCCACCCTGTTGTCCAAGTCCATGGGTTATTTATACTAGTTCCTTTACTAAACTCTTCCCTTACTTACCCCCCTTCACCCCTTCCCTCCCTCTCCCCTGATAACTTTTACTCTGTTCCTTGTTCAGTTGTTCATTTGTTTGTATTGTTCATTAGTCTCCTATATCTGGTAACATCATATGGTATTTTTCTTTGATTACCTGGCTTATTTCACTAATATAATTCTCTCTAGTTCCATCCATGTTGTCGCAAATGTCAGGAGTTCCTTCTTTATTTCTGCTCTATAGTATTCCATTGTGTAAATGTACCATAGTTTTTTAATCCACTCATGTACAGATGGGCTCTTAGGCTGTTTCCAGCACTTGGCTATTATAAACAGTGCTGCTATGAACATATAGGTACATACGTTCTTTTGAATTGGAGTTTCAGGATTCTTCGGGTATAATCCTAGCAGTGGAGTTGCTGGTTAAAATGCAGTTCCACTTTTAGTTTTCTGAGGAAATTCCACACTGTTTTCCATAGTGGCTGCACCAGTCTGCATTCCCACCAATAGTGCACTAGGGTTCCTGTTTCTCCACATCCTCATCAACAGTTGTTTGTTGATTTGTTGACAATGGCCATTCTGACTGTTATAAAGTGGTATCTCAGTGTGGTTTTTATTTGCATCTTTCTGATGGCTAGTGATGCTGAGTATCCTTTCATATGCCTATGAACCCTCTGTATATCCTCCTAGGAGAAGTGTTTTTTCAGGTCCTTTGCCCATTTTTTAATTGGGCTGTCTGTCTTCTTGGTGTTGAGATATGTAAGTTCTTTATATATTTTGGAAATCAATCCCTTGTCTGAAGTATCATTAGCAAATACATTTTCCCATATGGTTGGTTCCCTTTTCATCTTGCTGATGTTTTCTTTTGCTGAGCAAAAAAACTCTTTAGTTTGATGTAGTCCCATTTGTTTATTTTTTCCTTTATTTCCCTTGCCTTAGGAGATATATCAGTGAAAATATTGCTATGTGGGATATCTGAAATTTTCCTGCCTATGTTTTCCTCTGAGAATTTTGTGGTGTCATGGCTTACATTTAAGTCTTTGATCCATTTTGAGTTTATTCTTGTGTGTGGTGTAAGTTGGTGGTCTAGTTTCATTTTTTGCATATCCCTGTCCAGTTCTCCCAGCACCATTTGTTGAAGAGGCTCTTCTCACTCCATTTTATGTTCTTTCCCCCTTTGTTGAATGTTAGTTGACCATATAGACAAGGGTTTATTTCTGGCCTCTCTATTCTGTTCCATTGATCTATATGTCTGTTCTTATGACAGTACCAGACTGTTTTGATTACAGTGACTTTGTAGTATAGTTTGATGTCAGGTATTGTGATTTCTTCTATTGTGTTCTTCTGTCTCAAGATTCCTTTTGCTATTCGGGGTCTTTTTTGGTTCCATATAAATTTTTGAAGTATTTGTTCTAGGTCTGTGAAATATGTCACTGGTATTTTAATGGGGATGACGCTGAATCTGTAAATTGCTTTGGGTAGTATGGACATTTTAATGATGTTGATTCTTCCCATTCATGAACATGGTATATTCTTCATTTATTTGTGTCTTCCTTAATTTCTTTCTTCAGTGTTACATAGTTTTCCGAGTACAGGTCTTTTATTTCTTTGGTTAAGGTTATTATTATGTACTTTATTTTTCTTATTCCTATAGTAAATGGGATTTTTTTCTATCTCTGATATTTTATTGCTGGCGTACAAAAATGCCTTCAATTTGGATGTGTTTTATTTCTTTTTCTTGTCTGATTGCTGTGGCTAGAACTTCCAGCACTATGTTGAATAAGAGTGAAGAGAGTGGACATCCTTGTCTTCTTCCTGATCTCAGGGGGAATGCTTTCAGTTTTTGTCCATTGAGTATGATGTTGGCTTCAGGTTTCTCATATATGGCCTTTAATATATTGATGTATGCTCCCTCTATTCCCACTTTGCTGAGTGTTTTCATCATAAATGGGTATTGTACTTTATCAAATACTTTTTCACCATCTATTGATATGATCATGTGGTTTTTGTTTTTCATTTTGCTTATGTGGTGTATTATGTTTATTGATTTGTGAATATTAAACCATCCTTGCATCCCTGGGATGGATCCCACTTAATTATGGTGTATGATCTTTTAATGTGTTGCTGGATCCTGTTTGCCAATAGTTTGTTGAAGAATTTAGCATCTATGTTCATCAGCGACATTGGCCAGTAGTTTTCTTTCTTTGTTGTGTCTTGACCTGGTTTTGGAATTAGAGTAATACTGGCTTCATAGAAAGAGTTTGTGAGGCTTCCCTGTTCTTGGATTTTTGGAATAGTTTCAGAAGGGTAGGAGTTAGTTCTTCCCTAAATGTTTTGTAAAATTCACCTGTGAAGCCACCCAGTCCAGGGTTTTTGTGTATCAGGAGTTTTTTGATAGCTGTTTCAATTTCAGTCTTTGTTATCAACTCTTCAGGCTTTCTACTTCTTGATACAGTTTTGGAAGATTATATGTTTCTAGAAATTTGTCCATTTCATCTAGGTTGTCAAGTTTCTTGCCATACAGTTGTTTGTAGTAATTTCTTACAATCCTTGGTATTTCTGTGATATTGGTTGTGACTCCTCCTCTTTCATTTCTGATTTTGTTCATTTGAGTCCTCTCTCTTTTTTTCTTGATGAGCCTGGCGAAAGGTTTTTAAATTTTGTTTATCTTTTCAAAAACCAGCTCTGGTTTCATTGATCTTTTGAATTGTTTATTTAGTCTCTATGTCATTTAATTCTACTCTGATCTTGATGATTTCCTTCCTCCTACTTGCTCTGGGCTTTATTTGTTGTTGTTCAGATTCTTGTAGCTGCAGGGTTAGATTTTTTATTTGATATTCTTCTCTCCTTTTCAGGTATGCCTGTATTGCTATGAAATTTCCTCTCAGGACTGCTTTTGCTGGGTCCCATAGGTTTTGGGCTATTGTGTGTTCATTGTCATTAATTTTCAAAACTTCTTGATTTTTTTCTTAATGTCTTTGTTAACCCATTCATTATTTAATATCATATTATTCATTCTCCATGAGTTTGAATGTCTTTGCGTTTTTTCTTTGAGGTTGATTTCTTGTTTCAAGGCATTGTGATCTGAGAAGATGCTTGATATAATTTCTATTTTCTTGAATTTGTTGAGGCTTGTTTTGTGTCCTACCATGTGGTCTATCTTTGAGAATGTTCCATGTACACTTACTTGAAAAGAATGTATATTTTGCTTCTTTGGGGTGAAAAGTTCTATATATATCAGTTAAGTCCATTTTATCTAGAACGTTGTTCAATGCCTCAATATCCTTGTTGTTTCTTTCTTTCAAGATCTGTCCATTGTTGATAATGCAGTGTTAAAGTCCCCTACTATGAGTGTGTTGCTGTTGATAGCCTTCTTGTAGTCTTCTAGTATTTTCCTTATATATTTGGGTGCTCCTATGTTGGGTGCATATGTGTTTACCAGGGTTATATCTTCTTGATGGATTGTTCCCTTAAGTATTATGAAATGTTCTTCTTTGTCTGTTTTTATGACCTTTGCTGTGAAATCTGTTTTGTCTGATATAAGTATTACTACCCCAGCTTTTTTTCATGTCCATTTGATTGGAATACTTTTTTCTATCCCTTCACTTTCAGTCTTTATAAATCTTTGTTTTGAGGTATGTCTCTTGTAGACAGTATATATGTGGGTCATGTTTTTGTACCCATTCCGCTACCCTTTGTCTTTTGATTGGAGCATTTAATCCATTTACATTTAACGTTATTTATTCATTTCCCTTTTTACCTGTGTTTCTCTCTCTGTCTCTCTCTTTTTCTTAAAGCATTCCCTTTAGCATGTCTTGCAATGCTGGTTTGGTGAAGATGTATTCTTTTACTCTTCCTTTGTCTGGGGAACTCCTTATTTCACCTTCCATTTTGAAAGAGAGCTTTGCTGGGTAGAGTAGTCTTGGTTAGGCCTGTGTTTTTCATTGCTTGAAATATTTTTTGTCACTCCCTTCTGACTTGTAGTGTTTCTGTTGGGAAATCGGTTGATAGCCTTATTGGAGCTCCCTTATATGTTATTTGCTGTTTTCCGCTTGCTGCCTTTAGGATTCTCTCTTTGTCCTTGAATGTTGTTATTTTAATTATGATGTGCCTTAGAGTGGGCCTTTTTGGATTCATCTTCATTGGGACCCTCTGTGCTTCCTGGACTTGCATGACTTTTTCTCTTACCAAGTTAGGAAAATTTTCTTTCATTACTTTTTCAATCAGGTTTTATATCCCATGCTCTTCTTCTTCTCCTTCTTGTATCCCTATGATATAGATATTGTTTTATTTTATGTTGTCATGCAGTTCTCTTAAACCCTCTTCGTTCTTTTTAAATCTTTTTCATTTTGTTGTATTGTCTGGGAATTTTTTTCTATGTTGTTCTGTAGCTCATTGATCTGATCCTCTGCTTCATTTAGCCTGCTTTTGATTGCTTCTACTGTGTTTTTCATTTCAGAAATTGTTTTCTTCATTTTTTCCTGGTTCTTATTGATAGTTTCTATGTCCTTTTTTATGTTGGTGTAGTTCTCGGTAAGTTCCTTGTAGCTTCCCTGGAGTTCATTGTAGTCTTCTCTGAGTTAGTCAATTTCATCAAGATTCCTTATGACCATTCTTTTGAATTCCATGTCTGATAGTTTGCTTACCTCTGTTTCATCTAACACTCTTTCTGGGGATTCCTTTTTTCCTTTCATTGGGAGGTTGTTTCTGTGTCTCCCCATTTTGGATACCTCTTCTTGTTTGTTTTTGTTTCTTAGATTTGTCTGCTCTGATTTTCCACCTTCATGGTATGAGATTCTGTATAGGACACCTGGGGAATTCAGTAGTGCAAACTCTTTGATCTCCTGAGCTTGATGCTCTTGGGATGCCTTTTATGCCATTTGTTTAAGCTGTCTGGTTATATTTCAGTTATTCTTTGATGGAAACTTCCCTCTAGCTAGGTGATTGAGAGTCACTCTGCCCACCATGTCTTGAGTTATTTTGTGGAGATGCTGTTAAAACATAAACACACAACCCAAGCAAGAAACCCACAACCTCCAAAATATCCCCTACCCACAATCACACTATCCACAGCAAATCAGTCAATGTTAATATAGATGTAAAGAGGTTAAGACTATTATACTAAAGGAAAAATAGAGAAGAGTTAGCTAACTAAAAGAAAGATGATTTTTGAGAGGGAAGATGGTAGAATGGTAATAGTAGCAAGTAGGGTCGAGGCTATGCAAGACAGTAAGTAATATAGTGCAAGAGGGAGGATAAACAAAACAGGCAAACAAAAAAATTAAAGAAGAAGAATAAGAGGGAGAGAAGGTAGGAAACAGATTAAAGAAAGAGCTTTTCCCCAGTACAATCTTTGGGCTCTGTCTTCTTTTTCTGGATCTGCCCCTGGTCAAAATTCCATGGGTTTCAAATCTTGTTTTCTGTCTGGCTCTCTGTAAGGAGATCTAGCTGGATTCTGGGGCTGCTATTCTTTCACTCATGGGCGTGCCACAGCTCTCTGCTGTGAGCCACACTGAGTTGGGTCCCCCACACTGGTCCTTTAGCAATCCTCAGGCTTGTCTAGCAGCACTACTCTGCTGACGAGCCAGTGCACATGCCCATAGTCCCTATCCAGCCTTGGGTCCTGTCTCCACTCCTCCTCCAAAAAAGTCTCTGTTTTCTCCAAGCTGCAGCACCAGCCCACAGCCCTGTCTGGCAGAGTCTTGGTGCACACATGCATGTACAGAGTTGCCTGCCTGGGGTCCCTACCAAGTCTGAGGTTCTGCCACAGAGCTTCTCCGTATGGACCCCTCTCCACGGCTCAATTCTGCATTTTTGTTTGGTGGAGCCTTGGTGTGTGCATGCATGTAGGCACAGTGTTGCCTGCCTAGGATCCCCACTAAGTCTGGGGTTTTGCTGCAGCTTTCCCATGTGGGCCCCTCTCTGAGGCTCAGTTCTGTGTTTTTGTTTGGTGGAGCCTTGATGCAAGTGCCCCCAGGTGCCGGGTTGCCAGCCCAGGAGGTCCCCACCAAGACTCAATTCACACAGTTTCTCACAGTCCATGCTGTTCTCTGTCTTCTCACACCTCTGGCTGTTTCAACCAAACTTCCGCTGACTCCCTCCAGGACTTTGCTGGTCAGGGCAGCTATGGCAGGGGGAAGTTTCCAAGCAGATCCCAGTTAATGAGCTGGTCAGCAGCTACCCCTTTCAGCTGCAGTGCGGCAGAGGCACCAGGCTGAGATGCCCAGTGACTCTGCTGGAAGAGTACAGGCCAAGTTTCTGCTCTCTTTCACACCACTCCCACACTCCCGTCCCTGTTCATGCTATCTGAAATCATCACTCACTCACTACCCCTCCATGTTTGTACTCCAACTCCTTCTGTGATGGGAGCAAGCAGACAACACTGCTTTTACTCCACTGCCATCTTTTCCCCCTCCTTCGTAATTACTTCTTGATCACAGATCATCTAAGCTTTGTCTCATATATCTAACTGTCTATTAAACCATCAATTTGAAATCTCAAAAGCAACTTAAAGACTTCCTAAACTGAATTTGTGATGTCTCCCTGGAAGCCTGTATCTCCATACGTTGCTAGGTTTCTAAAACGCATCATCTTCCAATCAATTGCACAAGCCAGATATCTATGTAGGCTCTACCCTCCTCTCAACCTCTGCATCAACTCAGGCAAAAGTTTTATTAATGTTACCTCCAATACATCTCCATTTAGTCATCAAACTAGGTCCTTTTTGGTTTACTTCTTTCCAACTTCATAGCTACAACTCTGAGCCAAAATATCATAATCTGTTACCTGGAATACTGAAATAGCATCACAACTCATCTTGGCTCTCTCTTCTCTATTCTCCAAGCTGGACAACTAGTAAATTTTTTGCTTAAGCCGGTTATGTTTATGTCACCCACATATTTAAAGTGCTTAAGGGCTTCCCGTGTCCTAAAATCTTAATAAGGTGGTCTACAGCTACCTCTTCAGTTTTATCTAATACCACCCTTTCTATTACTACTTAAACTGGCCTTCCACAATCAACTTCCCTCTTTTTCAGCATTTCAGTTGTATTCTGTTTATTTGCCTCATTATTTCATAGATCTTTTCTGCCTCTAGATCGTAAGCCCCATGAAGGTGGTAAACATTTAGTCACTTTTCAGTGCTTGCCACATCTCAAGTGTTCAACAAATTTGTTGAAACAATTAATGAATTAAAAAATAAAATTTAAGCATTTTTCTTTTGATCTTTCTCCTCTTGCCTTCTTAATCCAAATTCTTCCTTAGCCTTGTTCTTTCTGAATTCTCTCTCCTTAAGGGAGCTCATCAACTAGCTTCAACTGGCTCTGTATTTCAAGTGAACTAAACTGTCCTCTCATCCATGTATATTGTTTCTGTGTTTTTGCTTATATTATCCATACAGAGAGATCTGATCAGATCACTGGAGAGGAGTAAGGGGGTTGCCTGAGGAAATTGCAAACAGTCTAAGGTGGGATTGTCTGAGAAGCTAAATGCCTCTGGAGCATCTAGAATTATGGGCTGAAAGATTAAAAATAAAAAGAGGGCGGAGATTTTGGATTTTGTGTCCTTATTTTCACTCGTTGCAAGGTATCTCTTGATTTCATTCTTGATCTCATTTTCACCTATTCATTGTTTAACAACATGTTGTTTGGTTTTCATGTCTGTGTGTTTTTCAGTGTTTTTCTTGTGACTGATTTCTAGTTTCATAGCACTGTGGTCAAAGATGCTTGATATGACTTCAATCTTCTTAAATTTTTTGAGACTTGTTTTGTGTCCTAACATGTGATCTATTCTAGAAAACATCCCATGTGCACTTTAAAAATATGTTTATTCTGCTGGTTTGGGTAAAATGCTCCGAAGATACCAATTAACTCCATTTCATCAAGTGTGTCACTTAAGGCCACTGTCACCTTGTTGATTTTCTGTCTGGAAGATCTATCCATTGAAGTCAATGGGCTGTTAAAATCCCCAACTATGATGGTATTTCTGTCAATCTCTCCCTTTATGTCCATCAAGATTTGCTTTACATATTTACGTGCTCCTATGTTGGGTGCGTAAATGGTTACTAGAGTAATATCCTACTGTTGGATTGTTCCCTTTATCATTATATAGTGTCCTTCTTTGTCTCTTACTATACCCTTGGTCTTAAAGTTTACTTTTTCAGATATAAATACTGCTCTTCCAGCTTTTTTTTTCTTTTAATTTGCCTGCAATATCTTTACCCAACCCTTTACTTTTAGTCTGTGTGTGTCTTTTGATCTGAGATTGGTCTCTTGGAGGCAGCATATATATATGGGTCTTGTTTTCTTATACATTCAGCTACCCTATGTCTTTTGGTTGGAGCATTTACTCCATTTACATTTAAGGTGATTATTGATAGATACATAATAAGTAACATTTTATTGTTACACTATATTCCACTGTTTTTTTTTTCTTTTTCTTCCTCTTTTTCTAAAAGCAAACTTTTAAAAAATATTTTATTGATTATACTGTTACAGTTGTCCCAATTTCTTTTTCTTCTGCTCCCCTCCATCCAGTGACACCCCCCCTTCCAGTTGTCCCCCAATCTTAGTCCATGCCCATTGGTTGTGCATATAGTTCTTCTCAACATCTTCCTATCTACTTCATTCCCTCCTACTATGTTTCTTAATTCCTGCACCATCTCCCTCCTTTTCCCCCTTCCCCCTCCCTGCTGACCTCCCCCAATATTTCCCCATACCTATAATACTTTTTCCACTGTCGTTGCCTACTTAGTTTTCCCTTGTTTCAATTCCCTAGCTTCTGTTGTTGGTTGTTGTGATACAGTTTTCGTTTTAATGTTCATAGTTTTGATCCTCCTTCTTCTAAACAAGGCTCTTTAACATCTCATATAACAGTGGTTTGAATCTGATGAACTTCTTCAGTTTTATTTTGTCATGGAAGCACTTTCTCTGCCCTTCTATTCTGAATGACAGCTTCGCTGGATAGAGTAATCATGGCTGTAGGTTTTTGCTTCTAATTACTTTGAATATTTCTTGCCAGTCCTTCTTGCCTGCAGAGTCTCCTCTGAGAAATCATCTGACAGTCTTATTTTGTACCTAATTTTCTTCTTCTCTCTTGCCGCTTTTAAGATTCTCTCTTTATCTTTAATTTTTGACATTTTGATTATAATGTGTCTTGGCATGGTTCTCCCTGGGTCCAGTTTATTTGGAACTCTCTGTGCTTCCTGGACCTGTAATTCTATTCCTTCCCCAAGTTAGGGAAGTTCTGCTTCATTATTTTTTTCACATAATTTTTCAATTTCTAGTTCTTTTTCTTCACCTTCTAGCAAACCTATAATTTGGATGTTGGCTCACTTATAGCTGCCCCAGAGGCTTCTGAGCCTCTCCCCATTTTCCTCACTTTTTGTTTTCTCTTTCTGAGCTGGATGACTGTTTGTTCCTTCCTTATGTTCCAATTTGTTGATTTGATCGTTGGTATTCCTTCCCTCACCACATGTTTTGTATGTGTTTTTGTTCATTTCAGCAGGACTAGCCTTCATTCCTTCCCAGTCTTGATTTAGATCTGCTGTTAGTTCTGTAAGCTGTCTTATAACTATTGCTCTGAACTGAGCCTCAGAAAGATTATCTATCTGCTCGTCTGATAAATCATGTATCTGCTGTCTGGTCAGCTGCGTGATTGGGATCTCTATCATGATCCCTGCCATCCTGACAGTTTGCGTTTACAGTATCCTTGTTTCCTGGGTGTGGCTGTCACACCTCCTACGCTACAGGGAATGGAGCCCCGTGCACTCGTCACTAGTGGGCGACCCTTCTCACCACACTGTGGCACTTTGTGTGGGGGTGGGGGTCCAAGATGGATTCCTGCCGTACACTCTCCACTGAGAGGCCAGGAGCCTCCTCCTCCAACCCCACGCCCTCCAGCCCTCACAGTCTGAGGCAAAGGGGGTCTGCCTTCCCTGGTGTTGGAATCATGAGCTGACAGGTCTGGTCTGCAGCCAGGAGTGCTCCCAGGTGCTTCTCGCCTCACCTGGCAGCACAGCTTGACCTTTCCACCCTGGCTTCTCCCTTCCTACCTGTCTGGACAAGCACCATTTGTTTATAACTTCATACATTGGACTTCCCTGTAGCTTTATTTTCTGGAACTTCTGGTTATTTCTGGTTTTGTGGTAGTTGTAGTCCTTAGTTGTGGATGGAGACGGAGCATGTCAGTCTAGGCCTCCATCTTGTCTGGAAGTCTGAAAGCAAGCTTTTTAACATTTGTTGCAGCACTGCTTTAGTGTTAACAAAGAACTTTAGCATTTTCTTGTTTAGGAAGCTCCTTATTACTCCTTTGATTTTAAATGATAGCTTTGCTAAGTAAAACCCCTGGTTTCAGGTCCTTGCTTTTCATCATCTTGACTATTTCATGCCATTCCCTTGTGGCCTGAAATGTTTCTATTGAGAAATCAGATGACACTCTAATTGGTGCTCCTTTGTATGTAACTATCTGCTTTTCTCTTGCAGCTTTTAGGATTCTCTCCTTGTCTTTAATCCTTGTCATCTTAATTATGATGTGTCTCAGTGTAAGCCTCCTTAGGTATAACTTGTTTGGAACTCTCTGAGCTTTCTGGATTCCTTTTCCCTTCACCAGATTAGGGACATTGTCAGTCATTATTTATTCAAATAAGTTCTCAATCCCTTGCTCACTCTCTTCTCCTTTGGTATTCCCATGATGGGGATGTTGTTATGCTTCATGCTGTCCAAAATGTTTCCTAAGCTCTCCTCAGTTTTCAAAAATTTTTGTTGCTCTGCCTGTGTTTTTTCTACCTTGTCTTCTAAATCACTGCTTCATCTAACCTGTTTATTCCTTCCTTCCAGAGTATTATTTATTTCAGATATTGCATTCTTTATTTCTAACTGGTCCTTTTTTATGGTTTCTATGTCTTTTTTCGTGCTGTTCAATATCCTCACAATCATTCCTCTATCTGATAAATTGCTTGCCTCCATTTCATATAGCTCTTCTTCTTGAGAAGTCTCTTCTTCTTTCATTTGGGGTCCATTTCTTTGTCTCCCCATTTTAGCTGCTTCTTTGTGTTTGTTTCTATGTATTAAGTAGATATGCAAAGATTATGGGGTAAGCCTTTGTCAGGTGCTGCTTGTGACTGGCCCTGATCAACCTATGTGGAGCTATCAACTATCCACAGAATGTGGCTCCATCTGCTAAGCCTGTTTGTGTGCAGAAAGAACCAGGCTGTGTGCCAAGGCTGGCTTTTATCAGCACCAGGCACTGGAAGGGTCAGCTGAAGTCTCCTAGAGTTCCAGGAGATCCATCTTTGTTGTTAAAATAATCAATAATATACCCTTAAGTTATAATCAGCAGTCAGGCTTAAGGCCCATGGGGTGGGACAGGGTTATTCCTGTGGGTTGGGGCTATTGCTTCCCCTCAGGCTGATGTCACTTGGAGGGGAGTGTACTGCCAGGGAAAGATGGCTTCTCCAGTATGGGGAGTGACTCAGCATAGGGATCCTGGTGGCTATTCATTCAGTTTTCCCCAGAGTCACCAACTCCAGACTTTCCTTAAGTGTCTCTAGTCCACTTTGCCCTCTCTTTGCCAGAACCCAGGTTAAGAGGTTGCAGACAAAATTTTGTGCACTGGCCCTTTAGGAGGCTCTCTGAGTCTCCAGCTGTCCATCCCTGGCAGGCAGAAACTCTGCTGCTTTTCACAGCTGAATGTTATCTGGGTTCCTTTCCTGCTCTGGTGCTGTAGGCTGGGGAGCTCAGCTTGGGGGTAGACACCACACTTTCCAGACTGCTGGAATATCCCTCAGGAACTTCAGTTGCCATCTGTGGCACTCCCAGCCAGTCTCATTGTGGTGAAGTGAGTGCTTTCTTCTGTCAGTCCATGGTTATAAGGCTTCTCTCCAGCTAGTGTTCAGTTGGTTACTCAGGACAATTTCTCTACAACTTAGTTGTTATTCCAGATTAGTCCTGGGAGGAGGTTAATGTAGCTTCCACTTACTTCTCCATGATCTTGAATGTCAGTAACTTTTTCTGTAATGAGAAAGATTACTATCAATTTGTTCTTCCATAGACTTAATCTAAATTCCTTATCCTGAAGCTTATCTCTTATTTGATCTTGCTGGAAATAAAAAACAGCTTGACAGTGTTGTCTATATAACAATGTCTGCCAAACAGTTGAAGATTTATCAAAAGTCCTTTTAATCTTGTTTCGTTTCCTCATTCTCAAGCTAAATTATCTTATGTTTTTATCTGCTGCTAAGTTCCTGAGAGCATCTTACAAGTTATATTGTGCTCATGCAACTAGACATTTCTATTGATTCTGAACCAACCCCCCCCCCCAAATACAGACTTAATCTGTAAGACCATTTTATGTAAAGTGTATATGGTAAGGTACCCTGGCTGGTTTGGCTCAGTGGATTGAGCGTCGGCCTGCGAGCTAAGTGTCGCTGGTTCGATCTTCCAGTCAGGGCACATCAGAGAAGGAAAACTCTGACCCCAAAAAACCTCTGCTGCCTTGCGGCATACCTCTTCAGGGGAAAGGCTAAGGGAGTAAACCCCGACAGAAAATCCGGAGCCGGAGTCCCTAAGGCGGTTTGACGTTGTAGTCAACACCGGCAACTCCTGCGGCGCACCTGAAGCCAAGCTGTATTGACTCCGTCTTTCCCTTGGACCCTTCAGCTGTGAAGAGAGGGGGGTCTGCTGCATGGGCAACAGCAGACCCTCCATATCACCCTGCCCAGGCTCTGTAGCTTCAGCTCCACTGGAGAGGACACTCCAGCGTCATCGCAAGATGTCGATTCAACACAGGAGGAGACAGATACCGTGTCACTCCCGAGTCGGACTGCACAGCCATTCTCGGCGGTGCAGATAGACTCTTAAGAAGCTACACCATTGTCTCTCGAGACGGACGGCTGCCGATGTACGATATGGTAAGGGATTTACCTGCCTCCCTGCAGTTCTTCGATGTTTCCTGGTGTTTCAGTGAGTAAACATGATTTGGTTAATATGAAAACATAATTAACTCCAGTTGTGTAGAGCCTGACAGTCTATTCCAGTCTTCAGGATTTCATGCTGCTATAAAGAAGTATAGAAGTTGCTTTCAAGGTGGCCACCCATTCTCTATTTCTTTTCAATATTTAGGAGAAAAACATACATATATAAGAATAAAAAAATAGAGAACATTCAGAAAATAAATAATGTTAAATGAAATAGGGCTGCATAAACTGAAAGCTACCCATGAAAGACATTGATTTTTTCTCAACAAGAGAAAGCTGTCAGTTCAGTTCTAAATTTGAAAACATCTTGTATTTTTCTGAAGGTGTCTTCTATTTAGTTTTCACTTCTCTCTCCTTAAAATCCTGTCATGGAGGTGCCCAGGAGCTTCCTAATTTGATTATGGTCATTGTCCAAGGAGGTGCTATAATTTTTGAGATGGAAGTAAAATGGTATTGTTACAGAAGGTGAAGAATAAAAATAAATCTTCAATGACCTATTTAGTGGCCACAAGCATTGATAACATGGTTAGGCAGAAGTAAATGAGATATAGCCATTTGGAACATGTTGAAAATAGTCTCTAAGCAGTCTTCAAAGTTAGATCTGATTGTATGTACTCCAGTGTGTCAATATGATCCATTGGGTTATGGAAATATTTCTTTTAAAATGTTATGTTGTTTATATTTTATAATATATTAATATATTAATACAATAGAAGTACAGAGTGTGGCAAAAGTAGGTTTACAGTTGTTCATATGGAAAATAAATGCAATAATTATTAATAATATAGGAATAAGCTATGTTTTGTGTACTCACAACTGTAAACCCACTTTGTCCCACTTTGGCACATGAGATATAAATACACACACACATATATTTTTTACCAATAGTGCTTTTGTGACCAAATATATGGAATATTCTTCTCAATTCTTTCCAGGGGCAGAAAATTCAGTATCAAAGTAGTTACTAATGACTGATTTAGGGAGTCAATAACCTTTTGGCAGAGAATAAGTCAGTGAGAACTTCAATGTAACAGGTCTGAAAAACGGGGTGGAATACTGTTAAAGATGTGCCTTTGCTAATCAAAGGGGTGGAAATTAAAGTGACCAGAATGTTCATCATCCTCTTTCCACTGTACTTGATGGTGCCCCACATTCCCTTGAAAACAGGAACCTATTTTAAGACATGTTATGCATCATAAGAGAAGGGAGGAAAGCCTGTAGTTTACTCATTTTCCTACCCATATAGTTTTTATTAAAGTGGGCACTTCTATGTATTTCAACTGAAAAAATTGCAATGTTCCATAAAATGAGAGTGGAAATGTCTTGAGTTCATCACACATTGCATTTCAAAGAATAAAAATAAATTTTATCTCTTTGTGATATTGGATTAGTGATTGCACATGGTCATCCAAAAGTCAGTAAGCTTTAAAAGTATTTCTCCAAGATAAAATAACTTTTATGAAAGTTATTGAAGTAAGAAATAAGTATATACATTGTTAAACTTATTTTTAGAGAGCAGGCATAGTCTAATTAAAATTTTATTAAATTAAATCTTTAAGTATATTGGTATTATACTTTGGCATCTCTTTGGAATATATTCTCCAGTAACAAATAGTAATTAGCTTTTGTTATCTATTTCAGCAATATATAAATGTATCTTTACTTCAATTTTTAAGGTAGTTTTGAAATTTTTTATCTTGTATTTGTGTAGAAAAATAGTCTTCTTTCAACATTTTTGAAAGTAGGGAGTAACTAAGGTACTCTCAATCAAATGAAGAAAATACTTTAGACTTCAATTTTCCATTGAAATGAATTTTTAAAATGCATTTAGCTGGAAAATTCTCAGCTGATTTCAAAATTGTTACCAGTAGAAAATCTAAGCTTCTGATGCTGAGAGAGCACACATTCAATGTCTCTCTTTGACCAAAAGTTGAGTCATCCTGTTGGTTCTGACAAATAAAAATGGTGATTAATCTGAGAGAAATACTCCATAAAAGATCGACCATGAGTGTTTCTTCTAAAATTGATTGAGATGGAAGAATTTTACATTATCAATCTTAGAATAGATAGCTCAACCACTCCATCAAGACACTCCTATTCTGTGCTCTTCAATTCATTCTGAACCCAGAGAGACACCCACAAAGCCAATCACAAAATGCTTTAGAATTGTGTCCTATGAGAAAGATGAAGAAGAGGGGCTGGCAGCCTGCAGAAACAAAGAATTTTTTAAATAAAGGTTTTCAGTCATCTAAATCAGAAAGCAACTTCAAGGCTTAACTGAACAGGCAAAATTTTTTCTTTGTGAAATAATGGTAACAAGTGATTATACACTCTCACTTCTAGCAAAGAGGAAGATGTTAAACTCTTTCAGTTTACTGTCCTTGGAATAATATTTCTACATAGAATAAATAAAAATAGCATTAAGATAAAATAGTACCTAATACTATTTAATACTCATCAAATAACCCACTTTAGAAAAAGGCAGAAATGAAACAAGCCATCAAAATCTAGAGGTACCTGAAAGCTAATTATAATGCATTTCAGCCCAATTTCATGTATTCCATCATCCAACCTCCAGGCTAAGCTTGAGAAGTTTCTATTTTTAATCCACAAATAGATTGTCATTTCAACTTTCATTGTAAATGATAGGCTATGAAGCTGTTATATATTAGTAGGGATTAGAAAAATGTCATTGCAGTCACACTGCATCAACGAAACTGATCATGTGGCCTAGGTTCTGCTAGGCAGCTGGCTTATGGTCATGTCCAGTGAACGTGGGAATAAAGGTAGAATAATTCTCCTTACATATCAAAATAATTCAAGGATATCAAACATTTCCTTCTTCTTTCATGACCCTGCTTTTACATGGAATTTTTGCTAAAGAATTTAGATACCAAGTACATAAAGTAATTTCCTCCATTTTCATATAGAACTTAATAATAATCTCTCATTCACCATATTTTCCAAATACTTGTACTGAGTTGAAATCAGCAAATTATAATTCAAGTTAGTAGTATATGTCAACTGATGAATTCATCCCTAAGCATCCAAAATTAGACCATAAATTAATAAACAAAGATGAGGTTCGTGTAGTAGGTGGGACAGGACATTTTACTGGTAACTTGTGAGGATTTAAAAATCTACAGAAAACTTCCAAGACCTCTAAAATCAGAGACAAAGCAGTTTAATAAGTTCTACTGCAACTATTTATGTTAGCATTTCCATACTTAGATTAGAACCAAATGAACTGATGGTCATTTCAGTGTACATTTGATTCTGCTAGAAAAGATGCTGTGAAAGTAAAAGAAAAGCTGATTTCAATCCCACTGGTGGCCAGACTGCACAAAGGTTCACTTAGTAGCAGGAAACAAATGCAATTCACTGAGCAGGTATGAGGATAAGTTAGAAAAGGGAAGAATGGCCATCATTAACAAATCAACAAACAAGTGCTGGCGAGGATGTGGAGAAATGGGAACCATACTGCACTGCTGGTGGGAATGCAGACTGCTGCAACCACTGTGGAAAAGAGTGTGGAATTACCTCAACAAACTAAAAATGGAACTGTCTTTTGATCCAGTGATTCCACTGCTAAGATTATGCCCGAAGAGTCCTGAAACACAAATTCAAAAGAACTTATGCATCCCAATGTTCATAGCAGGACTTTTTACAATAGCCAAGTGGTATACTCTGGTTTCTCTTCAGATCATATAAATCTTTCACCTTTTACAATAGCCAAGTGCTGGAAACAGCCTAAGTGCCCATCAGTGGATGAATGGATCAAAAAACTGTGGTACATTTACAGAATGGAATATTACACAGCAGGAAGAAAGAAGGTACTCCTACCATTTACAACAGCATGGATGGAACTGGAGGGTATCATGCTAAATGAAATAAGCCAGGTGGTGAAAAACAAATACCACACGATCTCACCTAATACAGGAACCTAATGAACAAAACAAACAAATGAGAAAAATAGAACCAGGGGCATGGAAACAAGGAACAAACTGACACTGACCAGAGGGGAGGTGGGAGGGGGATAAGACGGGAAAGAAGGGTAAGAGGAACTAGTATAAATGACCCACGGACATAGACAACAGGGTGGGTAGAGAAATGGGGGGGGTGAGACAATTGTGTTAGAACAATAATAAAAAACATATTCAGAAAAAAAAAGGGAAGCTTTTCTTTTAAAAACAAATATTTACTAGAATAAAATTGGAAACTATTATTTTTTGAGGAATGAAGTGCTATGTTCATCAAGTGGGGATGGTTAATCAAATTTTCAGGAGGGGAAAAGTTAAAAATCAAAGAAAACCAGAGAAGAAATGACAAGAACGAAGTTTAGAGGCTTAAGGAGGCCTGTGTCAATGATACTGGAGAGAAGAGGGTTTGTGTAGGAAGACCTGCTCTAAATATTTACAACCAGTTAAGTTGGTGATTGAGTTAGAGAAACGTAAGTGACCCTCAGTAATGAGTGATGTCTACAGTGCTTGAGAGCGAAAAGGTCTGGGGTCTCAGCCATGGTGGTATCCCCAAGCAGGTGTGAACTCTTCAGGAAAATAAATTGAGGAATTGGCTTTTGCTATATTTAACTCTAATTGACAGAACATTAACTCCTTAATAACAATATTACATGTGGCTTATTTTTAAACTCTATCCATTTTTACCTCTGGTTGCTTTCTGGCTTCTCATATTTTAAATTATAATTTTTTAAATAAAGAAAAATTACCTGTTTTATTTCTATGCCATATGGGAATTTTAAAAAACAGTTGGAAGTTTCTCTGGAGTGGCCTTAAATCAGTTTATTTGGCCTTCTATAAATGACAAAGTAAGCACAAATGGGCAGAGAGTAGATGGGGACACTGTCTCAGCTGTTTCTCTAGAAAATGATATACCTTCTGCAGTATGTTGGTTAGCTATTAGCAGTAACCAGATGGAAAATTATACTGTCTCCCCAGGAGACTAATAGAAACAGTTTCTGGGATTTGTCTCTTTGAGTTTTTCTTGCTGAAATATGTTCTAGCACAACCTTGAGAGCTGAAATTACCCTGACATTTCTGCATAAAACCGCCTAATGCACAACTGGCTTTAATGTAATTAGGTAAACCTACCTTAATTACTGTATTTAGCTTTATATTCTTAGCAATATGCTACAGAAGCAAACTGCCTGGAATGTTAAGACCATTACACGCTTTGAATTACAGTTAGAATTCAGCCTGCCAGCCTTTAGCCTGGAAGGCTTCCAGTCTTGACCTTTGCAATGTGTGAAGGGCTGTCACAGATGCTGGGGTGTGAAAGTCTGAAACAAACAAGTGCATTGTGGTGATATTTTAGAATCAGGGCATATTTCCCCTCCCTTCTTCATTTTTTTAAAGAGATAATGCAACAGATTTTAAGAATACAAGTGACTGTTGTGCAGGCATAAGGTTGTAAGTTATTCTACAGGTTTTATTTCCCTGAAATATAAATATTACTACTATCCCAGATAATATTTTAATTTTAAAATGAATCATGTATTTTATTAAAATGATCTCATGCACTTTGAATTAAATGGAAAAAAATTATCTTTAAGTAGCTACATGTCCACAGGAAAAAAGAGAAAGACAACTTTTCTGTTGGTTTTATAGAAAATTCTGTTTATTCAAAGAACCTCACTGTTAAAAAGGTAGTTTGTGTATAAGTAGTGTAATATGTATAGAGTGTCACATTTAATCATCTTCTATAAAATAACTTTCCTTTGACAGACTTTGGCAAAGGAAATAGTACTAATGACCCTGAAGATTCTTTAGATATCATAAGAAATTATCAGAGTTCCAAGAAACACATTGACGAGAAAAAAAGCAGATCTTCATCTTTCATCTCCTCCATTGACGATGAACAGAAGCCTCTCTTCTCGGGAGCAGTGGATTCCCCTCCAGGAACAGGAAAAGCACCTGGGCTCAATTTTGGAGAAATAGTGCCCACCTCAGGAAGAATTCACATAGATAAAAGAAGTCACTCTTGCAAAGGTAATTAGGTTTCTCAGGAATCAGGATGTCTTTCTTTGCTGCTCATCATAAAATGCTGACTTTTCAGAAATAAAGAACCATAGTGACATATGTTAATCTGATCTTTTGTGATTTCATGAAATATTTACAGAGTTCAAATCTCAGATCATCTACAAAGTGTTTGCACCATTCTGGAATAACTAGTAGTTATTTCCAAGCAATAAAAACATAAGAGGGCTTTTTTATGGCCAGTCAGACTTAATGTAATGACATGGGGAAACCTGTTGTTTTATAACATGAAAGGCTAATGCAATAACACTACAACAAATACAAAAAAACGCTGTTTACTAGGAATGATGAGAAAATGAGGGAAAATTTCCCTAAATAAAGTACACTATTGATCCAACTCATTTTAATATGTTTATTTACATTTCCACCAAAAGTAATACCCAAATATATGGGTTTTGCTGTAGAAAATATGCATAAGATGGGTAATCATGAATGTGAATTTGATGCTAAAAGATCCAAAATTCAGGAAAACTTGAGAACTATCACTTGGAAGAACAATTAACTTAGTATACTAGGAGCTATATCTACAGATCTTGTTAGATTTATTTATTAAGTGAGTGCAAGAATAGGTGTGCCTCAGATTACTTGGGTTCCAGTCACAAATCTGTCATTTGCTCCCTTTATGAGCTAAGATAAGTGACTGACAGACCCAGTAAGAATCAATTTGTATATCTTTAAAGTAGGAATAATATTTTCTAACTAAATAATCAATTATGATTGTTAACAAGATAACATGCATAAATTATCTTTTTTGAAATAAAATCCCCAATTTGGTTTAGTATTTTCTCACAGGTTTAATTTTTATAACTCTTCAATCATTGAATATATCCCTGGATATGTAAAACTGTAGAAGACATAGCAAAAAGTCAAAGGAATACAACAAAAGTGAAATAAAAATAGCATGTTCTCAGCCTGACAGGACAGCAAAGTTATGGGACAGAGTAAATAAATATTACCTGTCATTGTCACCATTATGTGAATTGACTATATCTGACAACAAACATTTTATTGAGTCTAAGGTGTTTAGGTGTTACATTGTTCCCCAGTTACTTTCCCTATCTTATCAAATCAGCTTTTACCATGATCCCACATTGAAATAAGCTAAGAATATAAGCAAATGTTCTCTGGACTATCTAAAATCTTGATGAAGTGAGTGAAAATAGTACCTCATTTATCACAGTGGAAGAATGGAATATTAGATGTGATTACCAAATGTCCTGTTTTAGTTATTTATGAAAATGAATCTGGGAAGTGTTAAAAATAGAGAAAGGTTGTATCATGGAAATCAAAAGTTCTGAAGAGTTTGCTGAACCATCTCTACTATCCCCAAAAGTCAGCATAAAGTGGGCCTGATTTTTTAAAAGTACAGTAGTCCCTCTCTATATCGCGGTTCACTTATCACGGCCTCACTGTATCGCAGGATTTTAAAAATATTATATTTAATTTTTTTTGTTTGTTTTAGTCTGTAGCTTTATTTTCAATTTTTGAACAAAGCTCTGATCCTGAAATTATCTTAAGAATGAAATTATTCCTGAATGTCATATGTTCCTAGGGGTACTTTCAGAATTCTTTCCCATTACATAGTACTGTTTAGGATTCTAGCATAACCAGTTGCTGCTCAGAGAGGTCATGTGGTTTTCTAAAATTCCTATCACAGTTTCTATAATCAAAATATCTGATTAGAAAAATATCTCTTGTAATGTCACTGAGAGGCTTCAAAAATAAATACTAAGAGAGAAATTTAAGAATAGGCACATTTCAGTTTTAAAAATTCAGAGAGAGTAAATACTAAATGCAGAAATCTAACCAGGAGTTAATTGATTGCCACTTGATATTTGACATTGTTATTTTGTTTGTTTGTTTTTTAATTTTATTTTTTGGTTTTTCAATTACAGTTGTTCCATTTTTTCCCCCATTTCTCCCCCCCACCCAGCCCACCCCCTCTCCCACAATCATATCCCTCCCTGTTGTCCATGTCCATGAGTCATTTATACACGTTCCTTGACTAGACCCTTCCCTTACTTAACCCCCTTCTCTCCCTCCCCCCTCCCCCCTATTGACTGTTATTCTGCTCCTTGTCCTATTTATTCCTTTGTTTATGTTGTTCCTTAGTCTCCTGTATTAGGTGATATCATATGGTATTTTTCTTTCTTTGCCTGGCTTACTTCACTAAGCATAATTCTCTCTAGTTCCATCCATGTTGTTGCAAATGGCAGGAGTTCCTTCTTTCTCTCTGCTGCATAGTATTCCATTGTGTAAATGTACCACAGTTTTTTGATCCACTCATCTACAGATGGGCACTTAGGCTGCTTCCAGCACTTAAGCTATTGTAAACAGTGCTGCTATGAACATAGGGATGCATAAGTTCTTTTGAATTAGAGTTTTGGGATTTTTCGGGTATAATCCTAGCAGTGGAATTGCTGGTTCAAAATGCAGTTCCATTTTTAGTTTTTTGAGGTAATTCCATACTGTTTTCCATAGTGGCTGCACCAGTCTGCATTCCCATATATTTAATTATTTATCGCGGATTTTTTGCTATATCACGGGATTTTGCGGTACTGTATAGTAAATACTAAAATAAATGTAAGGTTCTACTTCACAGATTTTCACCTATCACAGGGGATCCAGAACATAATACCCATGATAAGTGAGGGATCACTGTACTTGCTGTAGTTTTTCACTTGATTTTGAGCCTCAGGTGACAAGTTATTGAAGATCTAATCTGGGGATTTTATTTAACTTCATAACGCCTCTTTCTGACACTGAATTCTCATGCCCTTTATGTTTTTCTTTGCCAGTTATTTTTAATTAGTTATTCTACATGCACAATAAAATAGTATTATGACAAATAATTTTAATATCTACAAATTTTTAATTTTTAAAAATTTATAATGAATTTATAATATAATCCCACTCAAATAATCAATACTTTGAAAATGCATAGTTAAATATGCATGTCAATTGAATAAACATAATTGATATCATACAATATCAGTGTGACACACAATTATCCTGGTTAATTAATATAGTTAACAAATGAAGAATTATTAAAACTTCATTCACTGCAAATTTCATCCCCTAATGATTATTTAAGATGAAGTACTATGGAATGTTTGAGAATTTGAATAACATTTATGGTGCAGTTGTAACAGCTGTAGTTTGAATTACTATATCCCTACAAATTTTAGTATTATTTTAGTAGGAAATTTCCTTTTCTCACATTCCTGACATTTGTCAGGCTGAAACCAACAGCAGAGCATTTCTAGGCAAAACTAAAAAGAAAAAATTAAAAATTAAACAGACTCTGGTCCTACTTAGATTGAAGTCAAAGTTGACTCTAGGAAAATTGTGTACCCAGAGAAAAGTGAAAGTTTACTTTCAGTTCATCCATTTCCAGGAATGTGTCCTGCAACTATAGCAACATTTTCCAAGGCAACTGAGTGCAGATTCTTTTTGAGCTATATTTAGAAAGTGTCTACAAGGATGTTCATTTCGATTAAGGCTTTAACCAGGATTTCCCCTTTAAACTCCTTTTCTTAAATATTGCTATTAATACAAGCTAATTACTTATATCCACGTTTTAATAGAAGAATAAATTATAATCAAGAAAGTCTCTATCTGAGTTTGCATTTTATTCATTTCTTCTAAGGGACCATAATCAGTTTTTTTCTTGAGCACTGAAGAAAATATAATCTTATATAATTTATTGTATGTGATTCAGCGTTGTTCTTTATCAATTTACTATATATGATTTGAGAGAGAGAAAGCTGTTAAGCATAGACAGAAATTCTGTACATTTTCTTGGCACCAAACTTCTGAGCATAATATGTAATCTCATCCATCAGTTCTTATTATCCTTTGTAAAAAAATTCCTACATTAGCCAGCTAGCAGACAGTTAGAGACAAACACTGGCATCACTAAATCATTAATGATTTTTTTTTTTTTAAGATTTTATTTATTTGTTCTTAGAGAGAGGGGAAGAAAGTTGCAGGTTCAGTCTCCAATCAGGGCGTGTGCTAGAGGCAATCCAGTCGACGTTTCTCTCTCACACGGATGTTCCCCTACCTCTCTTTCTCCCTCCCTTTCCCTTTCCTGTTTGTATGGCAAATGTCTCTGTGTTACTGATGCAAACAGGCACCCAAAGAAGTTGACATCCATCTTACTGTCTCCCACAGATATCTCTGACCCAAGAATCTGGGAAAAAAAAAATACCCAGACTTGGGCTAATGAATCTAATCCCTCAGCACCTCAACAAACAGCCTGGGGGATCTCTGAAACCGAAAGTGAGCTCACGTATGGAGAAGTGGAGCAAAGATTGGATTTACTTCAAGAACAGCTTAACAGGTATAAGTAATGGCAGGACAAAGAGGACAGAAACCAAGCTCTTAGCTGGATTTAGCTTTACTCCTTGCAAACAGCAAACTCCTCATGCCATAATCTCATATTTTCCTTCTACACTTACTGATTTAAAATAAGACTAGAAGTTGACAAACACCCATCCTCTTTTGTTCCTTCATTTATGCTTTTTCTTGTTTTTTTGTAACTTAGTTATGTGTTATGACTTTTTTAAAAGTTCGACAAAATTATTTAAACATTTATTCCGTCAACTTCTTAAAACTGTGATTGAATTGAAAATCCCATATTTCTCATTTTTCTTCCAACTTTGATCTCTATATGTTTTTAAAGGTTTTATTTATTTATTTTTAGAGAGCAGGGAAGGGAGGGAGAAAAAGGGGGGAAGAAACATTGATTTGTGGTTGCCTGTCACACACCCACGACTGGGGACCTGGCTGACATCCCAAGCATGTGCCCTGACTGGGAATCAAACCGGTGACCCTGTGATTCATAGGCTGAGACTCAAGCACTCAAGCACTCAATCCACCAAGCCACACCAGCCAGGACTAATCTATATTTTCTTTAATGAGGACTTAATTTTGGTTTTAAGAGGGTGGAACTCTTTAAGTCTGAGAGGGTTTGTTAACATTAAAATGGTCAGTAAGACTCAGAAAAAAATTGCATGGATGAGTATGATATAGTTGCTTTAGTTGTAGTTCATCTGGGACTTAACACTAATTAAAAGGTAGCCTCCAGGCACACTGTACACCACCAAGCAAGGTATTCCAGTGGTCACAGATGAAAAACAGCATGAATCAAACCATAATGCTCAAATTACAGGATTTACTAAATCAACTTAAAACACACAAGGAGAGATGAGAGAGCCAGATGTGGTAATTAACATTTCTGTGAAGTGCAGCATGGTAAAAGGATCAAACTACCTGAGTCCTGATTTACCCAAAGTTCACATCTGCCACATCAGCCTTTCCTGCTGCTGGTGTGGTTACCAGAACTGAGGTTTGCACTGAGGGGTGTATAGACTAAATACATACATACATACATACATACATACATACACACATACATAAAATCCCCTGTGCCAATGGCACATACTTGCTCTATCACAGAGATGTAAGGCCAAGTGCCTCACATGTAACTAGCCTGTTGAACAATAATGTGTTTAGTGGCCTTTCTTAGGTAAAGCATGTGTTAAGCCAGAATGAACCTATATTGCACATCACCAATGGGGTGGTCAAATTTAGGGATAAGAGTGTCCACCCAGAGGTGACATGAAAACAATTTGTTCTTTCTACCACTTTCTATGTATCAGCTACACTCTGATTTGTTGTATCATATTTGTATTCTATTTTTGGCATGTTTTACAGGTGTAAGACTGCATGAATCCTCTGAGTTTTGCCTATACCATATGTGTTTCTTGTTTACTTACTATTTACTTAATATTTCTTATGTGTTTTATCCATCTTATTTGTTGTTTTTATTACTTTAAAAAATTTTTATGTTAGAATTGAAGTTTCAAACAATAAAGAAAACACATTAAATGTGTGTGCATACACATATACATTACCATAAAATTTAATTGTATTTAAAATCATCTGGTGCTGAGGTCCATATCTCATTCCCAAGTATCAAATTCAAGTTTTGGAAATTGAAACATAACAGAAAATTAAAACATCATTTATAATATTTAGAGTCAGTAATTCCTAATTAAAGTATAAGAACCTGTTATGGCAATTACTATTGGTTAGAAAAACATATTTCCTTACTTAATACATTTGCTTTTTTCTCCTTCTGCTATAATATGCCAAGTCACTTTGATATATTATCCATAACATATATAAAACTATGTACTATACAACACATAAGAATTGATATGTGTGGCCTGAGTCTGAACTTTGATTCTTGTGACTGAAAGAAGATAATTGCCCATTTCTTTACTGCCAAGACATAAACATGTATTCAATTTGTTTAGTAAATTAAAAAGTGGGAGAGTGAATGATGAATGACAGGGAAAGCAGTGAGTTCTTTAGCACAATACTTGCACAGTACTTATAGGTGGTTAGCCCAGATTGAAGTCATAAAACTCTGCTACTTAACTATGCACAGGATGCCTGGGTCAACTCATTTAAATTTCTCCAGCTTCAGTTTCTTTCTTTGACGCATATTTATCTGCAATGCCATTGTAAAAATAAAGATGATACATGTGGAAACTATATCTTACACAAAATAAAAAGTGTTGTATTTGCAGTTAGGTAAAATTTGATTAGCAATGAACTTCACTTCTATTATTGCTGTTTGTCTAGTTTATTCTCCTACTTTGTGTATATCCCTGTATTTCCTGATTTGGACCTTTCTTCAGAACTAAAATTGATATTTTGGGTTACCCTAATTGCCTTGTTATGTGTATCAGTCATTGTAATTAGCATGAGTCAAATATTACTAGAAACATTTGTTTTTCAATATATCTCAGGGCTGGAATTATAAAATTTTAAGGCTACATACATCTGGGACTCTTTGGTTTGCAATTGCCATTAGTAATTATAATTGTTATTATTTTATTACGGTGACTTTATTATTATTACTATTACTATTATTATTATTAGAAACTTTCCCACAGTCAATGTTTTGACATGTTCCCACCATCTGTATGTCCTTAGACATATTTCTTTTCCTTTGGCTTTATATTTATGATATTTTCACAAATACTTTATTGCCATACCAGCCTCTTTTGAAATATAAAATATAAAATCCAAAATATTACATCTCTACTGCATGGTCATCTCCAACAACCTTTTTCCTTCAATTTACTCGAGAAGGCAAAAAAAATTTTGAAGAGGGCAGCCCAATTCGGTCCTTAACTTTGTGGGGTGAGAATCCTGAGAAACTTTCTAAAATTGGATCTACCCGCTTAGCTTCAGCATTCTGTTCAAATATAGAACTGTGAACTTCTACCCCATTTGTCTTACCCAAATACACATATTAAGTACACAATGCAACAAAAGCAAATATTAATGCTCTATCCTGAATCATCCTTGCTGCTGCCACTGCTTCTCTGCTTTAATGGCCAATTAAACTATATTTGGGGTAAAGGTTCACATAAGAAACATTCTCATACATTTATATAATGTGCCTACAGATGACGTATTTGGGAAAATCACTAACACTTAATCCTAAAACAGTGCTTCTCACACTTTAATGTGCACTTAAAGCACCTGGGGATCTTGTTAAAATGCACATTCTAAGTCAGTAGGTCTAGAGTCGGCAGAGATTCCACATTCAAACAAACTTCAGCTTTGACCACGCTTTGAATAGGGAGGTGCTAGAGAATGTATATGCTTTTAGTAATGATTCTATCGCTTGCAAAACACTCAGAGCTATTTATCTGGGTGCCTTCACTATGGCACTGAGCACTGACCTCACCTAGTGTTATGGTATTTTCATGCACTTCCTTCATTTTTTCACACTAGGTGGTTAGTTCAGTCAGCATCCAATATCAGAGTCCATATTTATTGATCATCATGTCCTCACTTCACCTTCCTACCTAACACAGTGCCTGGTACATTGTGAGTCTTCAACTAAGCGAATGAAAACATTCATTTTATACAGTAGTGTAGCTATGCTGATGTTGGGAAAAGAAAAATAGTTTTCTCTCTACCTTTTGAGTTTTTGGCTGAGACCCCTTAATAAAAGACAAATTAACAAGGGAGAAACAAACATGTATACCTCGTGTATACACAGGAAATACGCAAGGAAAAATGAGTAACTTCTGAGGTAGCTTAGAATTCAGCATTAAATACCATCTCAATAGAGCAAGGGGAAGGGAGACGTAGGCCTCTTAGAGAGAATGAATGATTTTTAAGAAAGATGAACAGGTTCTTAGAAAAATAGATGGGAGGTCTGATACTTTGTAACAAAGTTTGCTTGGGTGTGGAATTTCCAGTCTCCTCTCCTGTGACAAGAGTCAATCGCCTCTGGTAGACAAAACTCCCAGGGAGGGACTTTATGACAACTGAGTTCATTTGGGGAAATCTGCCTTTAGGCTGATAAGGGGAGTTGACAGAAAGCTTCTCCCTGCATGTACTGTTTTTCAAGTGCCCACAGCTCAAAATAATCAGTGTGCTAAAGTGGCATATTTTGGGGTGGCATATTCTGGTATCCTTCAGTGACCAAAAAAAGTTTTAAAACTGGGTTGTTCTTTTCTGTTTTAAAAGCCAAGCTGGACTTTAAAAAAAATTCTTTGCTATTTCTCCTGAGTAAAGCAGATTACTTAGTCTCAGTAGAAGAATCCATTCCAGTGAAGCCAGTAGACCCTAGTCATAAAACATGAAAATATAATCTATGCCTAGTAAAGAAATTCTTCACTACAGTTCACTTTTGTTGAATGTCTTAGTTCAGGCTGTTATAACAAAAATACCATAGAATGGTAGCTTATGAACAACAAATATTTATTTCTAACAGTTCTGGAAGCTGAGAAGCCCAAGATCAAGGTGCCAGAAGATTTGGTATCTTGTGAGATCTAGTTTCCTGGTTCATAGATGCCTATCTTCACACTGAGTCCTCACAAGGTAGAAAAAGGAAGACAGCTCTCTGGGGTCTCGTTTTATCAGGGCACTAATCTCATTCATGAGGATTCTAGCCTCACAACCTAATCACCTGCCAAAGGCCCTACATCTTAATACCATCTCATTGGGGGTTAGAGCTTGACCATATGAATTGGGGGTGGGGGGAGGCATCAACATTTAATCAGTGCATTGAACTACCCAAAATATCAGATAAACAGTTAATAAAACAAAACCAAGTGTATGAAATCACTGCAGGGAGACTACCATCTTGACAGAGCCTACGTGGTATCTCAGAAGGGGAAGTAGGAAGTAAGATATTTATAGGATTTTGGAGTCTTGGCCTTTCAAGGTAGGGAACTGATTGGATATGGGCAAAGTTCATGATATAATAGATCAGAATTGATGGACACAATGAGGTAAGAATTTTAAAGCAAGTCTAGATAAATAAAATTTGTTTGATAAATACATTTGAAGGTGAAGTGAGTCCCACTCATGACAGCATGTCAAATAGTAAAACCCCACCTTCCAATAAATTTTACCTCATAGAGTCTATTCAAATACATAGACTCCATGATATAGAGATATTGTTTCTCTATATCACTGTTGTTTGACAAAGGTTTCTTAGGATTCAGAAACATTACCATGATTCTTGACTGTCTATTGGGGCTTGAATCTGCTTGTTGATGAAGTTTTTATAGCATGCTCTGTCCCCAAATCCTTTTAAATTCAATGTAATAAATATATGCAAGCCACTCACTAAATATTAAATGCTGTTAGCGATTAGATGCATTTTTACAGAAATATTTAAAGGGAAAACTGAATGTAGAATTTTTTTTGAGGTCTCAGAGGAGAGAGAAATTAATTCTGAATGGGTCGAATAAGGGAAGGTTTTTGGTTGCAAATTTAATTTGAGCTGGACCTGGAGGAGTGAAAAAAAAGGATGTACAACAATAAAATAACTAGTCTGCTCAATTTAGTTGACACCATAAAAAAAATTAGATCAATCTTATGGGTAACAAGTAGAGAAATAAACTAGTTGATAACTCAATTTTTCTTTTTTCAATGTGTGATTTTGGCATTTACAAGGCCAAATTTATAGCTATTGGTTTAGAAGACAATAAGCTCTATAGCTATACATACCAAATATATAAAACTGGTAAGAATAATGTTTCTCAGATGAAAGATTTGTAGTGTCAGTTAATATTAAAAGTTAAAAAGAAAAAAACTTTTCTTATGTTTTCCAGGTTTATTCTGTTCTCTTTCAAATCACAGGCTAAGTTCTCTTCCATAAATATGGAATGTATAAAATTGAGCAAAATTAATTTTGTGATTTTTAACATTTTTTGCTAAGATTTAGCTTTTATTTGCATTTTTCATTCAGGGACAAAATAATAAGCACAAGTCAGTAAAGAGTTAAAATAAGTGTTATCTAAAGAGGCATATGGTCCAAATTTTCTCTTCTTATATCCACAAAATTCCCTCATTTTTACTGCTGTTAACAAATGCATTAATTTAACTTAAAATGAAAATAAAATTAGCTACTTGTGAGTTTTGGGTGAAAAAATAATCAGATTGGTATTTGGCACACGAGATGGATAATAGAAGCCCGTGATTTTTTACGTTGGTTTGTTTCTTAAAAATCAGAGGCCCTGAACTGTAGATGGGAAAGAAATTTAACATTTAACAGTACTTAAGATTACAGAAAGACTATAATGAATAACATACAATTCTTGTTGTGAATAGGAGATAGGCAAAGTAAAATAAAGGTAATATAAATTTGAAACACACAAGAAATTATTCAGTTGAAACTATGAAAGAAATGTGCTAACCAAATCTCTTTTTTTATAGAGTTACCGTTCACAAGAAACTGAGCAGAGCCTGAGTTAAAAGAAAAGACAATCATTGATTAAAAATAGATTCTCAGTGTTTTACATTTTGAAATCAATAAAACGGAATTGTAAAAATGTAACACAATGTGCATGTAAAAATTAGTTTATTCTGTGTAGCTGTCTTTCTATTACTAGCTTATTAAATAAGCAGGAAAGCAATGATATTTATCAGAACCTTTAGAGACACAGAAAGTTAGCATCAGTCAGGAGAGAATCTCCATGCTCCCTCTCCTGTTCTTCTTCTTTAAAGCAGGGCTGTAATTCTGTTTGCTGCTGGTCATTTTGTTTGGGTGGCAAAATTACGCTCAGCGACTGATTTTGTCTTTGCCAGCAATTTATTTAACAGAGGTTTGCTCTGGGAATTATAGTTTCACAAGCCAATAGCATACAGGATAATATCTCTTAATATGCCAAATAAAGACATACTCCAAAACAATGATAGATTAATTATATTATTGTTCCAGGTGAGGGGAAGAAGGAGTGAAAGGCATAAAGTCCAAATTTAGATGAGGTACTTTATTTATAGGAGCAGGCACTTGGGAGAGGCCCTTGGCCAGCCAAGAGCTGGTATCCAGCTACCAGCACAAAGATGAAAGGCCCTTTTGCTGGAGCACATTGCTAGGGAACAAAGGCCCCAGTGTTGACGGACATTCCAGGCTTCTCTGAGAGTTTTCCCTCCAGGGACCGCTGTCTGGCTTTGCGCCACTTCCTATGCGCAGTGCCTCATGGAGGCAGGAACACACGTCCCTTCTCTTTCTGAACCTACTGCACTGTTTAGCTCCACTGCTGACCACAGCAGGAGCAAGTGTCTCAAACTCTTCAAGAGCTGTTTGGGTCAGCAAGGTGTCAGCTTGCCCATACCAAACTCTGGGACTATCCTCACAAAGTCTCAGTATTTATAGTTTAAATGTACCTGGGCCATCATGGCTTCTCCACATGTTCTTATCAGTGACAACACAGGAGACGATGACTTCCTGACACAATGTACTTCATTCTTATAGCAAAACAACTTCACTTCTACAACTTTGTCATAAACAGGTAGATTAAAACAACTTCACTTACGTCATAAACAAATGAATTTAAAATCGTATTAAACCAATACGCTATAGTTGTACAGGAATTTTCTCAAATTCTTTACAATGATGAACTACTTTGGGACTGTCTTTCCCCATTTCTGTCTGTCCTGCAGACTTGAATCCCAAATGACTGCTGATGTCCAAACCATCCTACAGTTGTTGCAGAAACAAACCACTGTGGTCCCCCCAGCCTACAGTATGGTCACTGCAGGAGCAGAATATCAGAGACCCATCAGCCAGCTGATGAGAACCAGTCAGCCAGGAGCATCCATCAAGACGGATCGAAGTTTCAGTCCTTCCTCACAAGTGAGTGTAGATAGTGTACAACCAGGGGTGTTTCTCAGAGTGTGTTTTAGGGACCACCTGAATCGGAGTCACCTAGGGTGCTGTGGAAAATGCAGATCCTCATCCCACTCTGTTAGTATTTCTGTGAGTCGGCCTGTAATCTGCATTTTACACAAGCTCCCTCCTGGTTCTTATGCTCATTTTAAATTTGAGAACAATGGACCTAGAAGAATTATCTTAAAACACTTTCTTTTTTTAAAGAAAAAGCTTTTTTCAAGAATTAGTCTCCATGAGCTTATATCTGGCAGAGAGCGTTGAAAGCTAAGGAGTAGGCCTGGGTCTGAAAAGCTCTTCAGAGGAAAATCTGTAATTTGCTCTAGAGACTAGATGCCGTCTTGGACAGTGTCTCAGGAAGGAAGGGGAGGAGAAAAGAGTGGGCTACAGAAGACCTGAAGTTCAAGAGCAGTCAGATTAGTAATCTTAGATATCTCTGCCCCACCCACCACCAGAGACCTCTAAAGTTTTTTTTTTACCTGGAGGAATAAAATGTCCTTTATTTTGCCTCTGAAGCCCTCCAAATGGACCCTTCTGAGTTATGTTAATATGAAAAGCCTAACTCCTTTGAAATTCTAGTGTGGGAATCATTCTTATTTACACATTGTGGTCAAATTGCACCTAAGAATGATGATTTAAATAAGGATTTACAAAACAATCATACAAAACTTTTTTTAAAGTTTGGTAATTTAGTGCAAAATATTCAGGGAAATGAAATGTCGACATAAGAAACATCCAAACCTATAGAGAATTTTTAGGAGTTCATTTGAGCCAAATTGATGACATATGCCAGGGAGCAAGATTTCAAAAGCTCTGGAGAATAACAGTTATGCACTCTCATTTATACATTTGCAGAAGGAAAATTATGCAATCTTTCTAAAATATGGATGTAGACATTAATTTATCTCTAGTTTTGAATGGCTAGAAAACATGCAAAACCATGCACTTGATTTTCTGTTTTCAGTGGATTTAGTAACATTTTCTAAGTAGGGATGGGTGATTTTTTTTTTTTAATAGTTCATTTTTTGTTGTATTTTTCCACTGCCACTTTCTCCCCTATACCTTCAAACACCCCCACTTCTCTGCCCCCAGTCACCACACTGTTGTCCAAGTCCATGAGGTTTTTGTTGTGTTCTTTGTTTTGGGTTTTTTTTTTTGTTGTTGTTGTTGTTTTTTGTTGGATCCCTCCCCACCCCCACCCAGAGCTGTCACCCTGCTATCTGTGAGTCTGTCACTATTTTGCTTGTTAGTTCAGTTTGGAGGGTTTTCTTCCTTTTTCTTTTTTCTCCTAACAAATCCACGTTTTCTATCCCAGTTTTGTCTTGAATTTTGAAGTAAAATTCATCTGAAAAACTCAGTGTAAAATAATGTAAAAAAAGAAAATTTCAAAGTAAAACTAAAGATCTTGTAATGATCGTTCAAGATTACCTAACACCCAATATCTAATGTATTGGCCCATCTTTGGGAATGGAAAGATTGGTTAATACCACTATCAAAAACAGATTTATGGGGAAATAAAAAATATTTAGATTTCATGCGTTTAATTTTAGAAATCTGTCCACTAAATTATAAAAACACTCTTTCCTTTCTTTCTATCAGTGTCCTGAATTTCTAGACCTTGAAAAATATAAACTTAATTCCAAAGAATCGCTCTCAAGTGGCATGCATCTGAACACAGCTTCGGAGGACAACTTGTCTTCGCTTTTAAAACAAGAGAGTGACCTCCATTTAGAGCTTCACTCACGGCAAAGAAAAACTTACCTCCCTCCAATCAGACACCCTTCTTTGACAGATTCATCCCCAAGCACTGTAGCACACTTGGGTCTTCATAGGCATGTTTCCGATCCTGGTCTTCCGGGGAAATAATCATTTTGTACTATTTATTCCACATACAATGTAAGTGCTTTTAATGGCTGTTTTCCTTTTTGTATTTAAATCCTCTCTACTTGACTCAGGGGCTCAAAGGTACCATTATATGCAAAAGTACTGTATAGTTTCCTAAATTGAGGCTTGTAAGGCAAAACTGAGCAGTTAGAATGTAAATAGACATATGAACTCCTTTGTTCCAAATGTTAAAACTGCCAGCATCTCAAGGCACCTTTATTTTTATTTTTAAAATCATGTGCATGTTAGGCAACTCCAATTTCTCTTGCATGGAGATTCTTATTTACTGCTTTTACTAAATCAGTACTTTGTTATGAAAATGCCTTCAATTAGAAACCAAGGGATAAAATTGTCCATGGATGCAACTCAGATGATCCTCAACTCAAGGAAACTCAAGGAGTAAAAAGGGAACTTAGTCACTTTGGGGAACACACGCTGTTCTGTATCAGGATGTTCGTAAGTACATTCATTGCATCATACTGAGAGAAAAAAAATGCAGTTCTATAGTTATAAATCCCTGGCAATATACTTAGCCATCTCCAAATACACGCTTATTGGCAAGCATTAAGGAGGACAAAAGGGCCTTTCTATTTCAAATTCTGCCACTAACTGCCTTTATAAACTACCTAAAACACTTTCTACTGGCACATTTCCTTGAAGGATCAGGAACAACGTTCTCCAATTTTTTTCTTTTGGGGAAGTGGGGAGGGAGAATGACTGAAGAGCGACTGACAAAAACCGATACCCCCAGCTTTCTTCTGATTTATATTTTAGGCCAATCTTGAATTTGATCAAAAGAGAGAGAGCACATAGTTTTCCAAAAACTGCAATTTTTGTGGATTTGCATGGCAAAAGTAGCTATTATTAAGGATATGTTGTTCTATGGCTTTCTAATCCTGTGGAAAAACAATGTGCATTTACTTGCCTATAAAGGAAATTCACACACAGA
The DNA here is from genome assembly GCF_987537825.1 of Furipterus horrens. NCBI lineage: Eukaryota > Metazoa > Chordata > Mammalia > Chiroptera > Furipteridae > Furipterus > Furipterus horrens. The sequence goes on along the minus strand of NW_028327171.1, from coordinate 158,259,603 downwards.
GTAAAATTTTACTTTCATTGGCTTCTTCACACACATTTGCCAATCAAAGATTAAATGAAAATTGATTACATGTGTTTTGGGCTGAATACATATACACCCCCAAATATTGGAACATACAATGAAATAAATTTTAATATCTTCAACTGTTAGATTTTCTTTGGGAGAGAGAAGCCTACGCCATTCATAAAATCAAGGTACAGAAAAAACTAATTTAAGATTCTGGTTAGTCAAGTTAAGATGCTTTATTTTTCATTTCACTTAAGCATAATTTTAAACATTATGGGCTGAAACATTATATGTATTTCTTCTAAACAAAAATTTTAAAATTCGTTTAAGTTTTCTTAGTCCTTTACTAATTATTACACTAATATATGTTTAAACAAACATTATACCTGTGCACATTATTAGACTAATTTCTATCTCCCTGGATAGAAATATAATCTGAGGGATAGAAATATAATCTACTGATTTACCTTTAACATTTATACTAATATATTAGTGTAAAATACAATTTAAATTTACAAAAACTGTTGCACTCTTGAAAATTAAAGTGACCTTAAAATTCTCCCCATATATTTTTAAATGATCACATAAATTGAAAATCTGTGTGAGAAGCAATCTGTAGGCATGGGCATGTTAATCCCTGCTTAATTTTTGAAACACCAAAATGTGATGAAGTATAGATATCAAGATCACCAGTCCGTTCTATACAAGGGCAGTAATTTTAATCAGCTTCCCAATCCGTTTGGTGTTACGCAGATAGAAATTTGGGGACTAACTGATGCTTTTTATATCCCCATTTAATGAGTATTTGGGGTTGTTTAGCAGGAGAGAGAGAGAAGACTAACTGATTCAGAAGATGATTTAGGAATTTTATTTCCATATTTAGGCACATTTTTTGCAGCTGCTACAAATTTCATAAGGATTGCCAGCTTAAACTCTAGGGAAATTCGGAGTAAATTTACCAGACACTGCTCATTTGTAGGGAGAGAGGATTTGGCAGGTGAGGAATTTAGATCTGATTGTTTGATTAGTGAATGCTTCAGCTGCAACATTTGGTATGACATGCATAAACTCCAGCTTTCCACATAAAGCTGCTCTACTTCTTTATAAAAACTAAGCATAAAGGAATGGGAAGATGGGGAACAATGTGCTAGCATCCAACTTGTTTAAATTACAGCATGACACACCCCTTTATTTTTTAAATCCTTTACATAAATTTGCTTGATATTAAAGTCTAAATCAAGAGTCAGGATTAGGAGCATTACTTCCCACAGGATATTGGCTTAAAAAGAGCCTGAATATCAAGAAGCGATTACTCAGGCATAAACATCAGAAGATCCAATGGTTAAATGACGTACAGGTGACCAAAACAATTACCTTAATTTACAAAGTTCATCCCTTTGTCCCAGCCAAAGATCTAATATCTAAAATCACTGTCACTTTCCCCATGGGTTGTAGCAAAAACAGTCCGACTCCTCCCTCCATCTGAGTTCTTGCTGAAAGCCAGGTTTAACTCCTGCAACCAATAATAAAAGGCAGTAATGCAGCTGCTCTCCCTTTATGATTAAAAGCACTCCTGTAACACCTTTTGCTTTCCACCAAAAAATGTTACCTATTTCCAGGCCCAAATAAAATGCCATCTGAAATCTAAAGTTTATTTGGGTTAGATATTTCATACTGTTATTAATTTAACTCTCTGCGCAGTTAAAACTTAGACTTATAATTTTACCCTCTAGGGGAGTCCCATGCTCTAATTAGTTAAGAAGAAAACCAAGAATGAGCAATGTTGAAGCAATGGTTTTCCAGGGTTTTAGCATTACGAATCATTCATTCCACAAACTTAGGGAGGCAGGGGCACATTTGGGACTGCATAGTTTCTCAAGAGGTCATCACAGCTGACCTTTCCAATTCTCCTAGTCAGGAGATGCAGAAACCAAGTCAGGGGAGAGTGGCATTTGTTGTCAGGTTTAATATGCATCTATAGAGGTTGCTTACAAGATCCTTTTGGAGGTTGATCTCCAGCAATGGCTCCAAAATGCCTTAAAAGAACAATGTCCTTATCCAAATGTTAGTTTAAGACCCCATTATATATTCTCTAAGAATAAAATTTATCACCTTATCAGCATATCTAAAATAATTATTTCCTCCGAATCCTTTCCATGGTAAGAAAAAAAATTGGTAGATCTAGTTGCTGAAAATGAATTGCTATACGTTTAATCTATATTCCTTTTACTTCCTGTTTTTATTGTTTTTAAACTGAAAATAATCACAACTGTTAGTATTTAAACTATATATATTTTTCCATGCTGACATTACATTGTTTGACTGTACAAGAAAACTCCACACCATTCCATTATCCTTATTTAGGAGTAAAATTTGAGGATCAGTAATCTTATAATTTACTTCTCAGTTTCATCAAAATGCCCCCATAATTACAAGTTTTTAACTGCCAAGACATTTTTTCCCAAACATTAAATGATAAACATACTGAGAAATCCCTCATTTTTATCCCATAGGTACCTACTGATTTTAACTAAAGGCACATTACCTCTTTTTAGCTAAAATATGCATTCTACAATTTTGATAGAAAAATGTGTAACAGAATGTTTGCCAGTTAAATAGATTTTAAAAAATAATCTATGATCACTTGAAAATATCAGTTGTCTGATATAAAGAAGCTTACTTGCATTGGTTAAGTAGTAAGTACCTTGAAATGCTTTATAGGTAATGAAACACTCTACCAAAACACATACTATTTCCTAGTCTTTATGCACATAATGTAGCATGAAATCATGACGCTTTTGAAATACTTTGTGCAGAAATATTTATTTTTCAGTAGATATTTTCTTCAAAGATTGGTATGTGGTATTGACAGTGTAACCTACTTGCACAATAGTTTTGCAATAACCTTCTACAAATAACTGTAAATATAAAAAATGTAAATTTCATGTAAAAATGATTGCACATTTTGGTAGCTGAAAGTGTACAAGTTGTACTGAAAATATAGCATATATACATAATTTAAGAACAAAGCATATAATTTCTCATCTATTTATACATGAAAATTCAAGAATTTGTAAAAGAAATTATTTTGGGGAAAAAGAAAGTAAATCTCAATAGCTAGGTAGCGGTACTTTCATTAAAGAAGCCAACTATTTCCAACATTTTCCTAGGCACAGTACTAGATAAGGCATGGTGGTGCTGATGTATTTCATGAAATCACATCATTGTAACAGTGCATCCAGTTTCACGGAGTTCCACTAGGACACTAGTGAACTGCACTGAGTGATAAAAGCATTACATCGAAAATTAAAGAAACAAAAAAAATTGCTATTACTGCCAATCAAGAATACAAGTCATTTACTAAAACATTTGATCATTTAAAATTTGATGGCTAAAGAAGCTTAAACTTACGTTTGAAACAAAATTGTTACAGTGTATGCTTGATTGATTTTTCATCAAGAATGCACCCAAATAACATTATTCTCATTTGCCTAAGTTTCATACATTCTTAATTTGCCCCCTAGCATCATTAATCTGTCATATAAGAAAAAAATCAAACTTCAAGAAAATCTTTTAAAGAAAATCTGTTGGTCCTGATGTGGAAATTTACTAAGTTAAAGACTGTTTAGTGGTTTAGATTCCTGATCATTCATTTTTAAGACTTAAAAATCCAAGAGAATATTTCCCTACTTGATAAATGAAAAACTAAACCAAATACAGATTAGCAGAGTATTCTATTGTTATCCATAGTGAAGCTGATTAGAAAATGAGACTCAACGTATGAAAAAATTTAACATTTAAGAACTTGAAATCTCATAATATAAATTTGGGAGTACTGTAATTTATATAGCTTTGGGAAATGAAATATGCATCCAAAAGTTCAGTTAATTCTAAAGTTATTTTTAAGTGGCCTGTAGTTTTCAAAAGAATATGGGTCTTTAGTTAGTCTCTAGAACAATTATACTAGTACTGCTCAGGTTATCCTTTGAAATTTCAGTAATCATAGCAAGATAAAATATGATTAAATACAGCCAACTAAAATGCAAATGACTGCATGTATCTGTAAAGTATATATATTTTTATGTTAAAGAAAAAAGGTTGGACACACCCACACACACGTTATCAGAAGGTACCAGTTCTTGGCATAGCTTTAAATGATGACCTAGCTGAAATCTTTATTTCCTGTAATCTTTCCAAATTGCCACCATCTCTGATGTTGCAAGTGGTGCACCTTAAAACGACAGGTAGTACATAGGCAAGGACCTCCTCAATCCCTAACTCTATGCACATCATAGTTATGTATGAGTGCTGCCAAGGTCTACTTACTATGTATTCAGACATAAAGCACATCTCAGTTTTGAATGCTCACAAATATACAAAGCCGCATATTTCCAAGCTACTTGGGTAAAAGGAATGTAGAGTAATATAAGGCTCTTCTTTCATTTGCCAGTAAAATACCTTTTTTAGAAACAAGTAGAAAAAAAAGACACGGCAAGAAATAGTCAAAAGCACAAGATTTCCAAGTATTCGAGTAACGAGTCAATAGTCAGAGAGAAATATTTAAAATTTCCCAGTTTTGTTGAAAATTTTGTGCTCAGTATTCTAAATTACTGGACATTTTAATATAGGTACATTATGGTATTATGACCTTATTCTAGATCACAAATATTTTAACAGTATTCATTTAAAATCCTTTCTACATTCATCACTGTAAAAGTTCAAAATGGATTTTTTTCTGCATCACTTAATATTATGAAGTCTAGACATACTCTTAGATACCTTAGTATTGTACATTTCAAAGTGCTTAATTTACTACGTATGTGACTGAATTAAGAGCAAAAGAATTGTGACCTTTTAATACAAAATTAAAACAAAACATCATGGTTGAATTATAAAGTTTAAGAAAAAAGAAATAATATGCTAACCTGAAGTGTTAGGTTTTACTTACTAGATTTTTCACAAATCTATTCATATTAATTTCTCAGAAAACTGCTACAAATAAGAAAAAACATCATCTATAAAGTTGTCAGACATAAAAAAGGAAAAGCACATTCCTGACAAAATTTTGTCCAGTTTAGTAACGCCACAAGATTACAAGCAACCTTGATGTGTATATTTTAAAGAAAAAAAATCACTAATTGATGTCTTTGTTTTTCTTTTAATTCCACAGGTTTTAAACATTAATAAATTCTTTCTTCCAGTGTAAATGTCTTTTCCAAAAACAAACATAGCTTGACATTTTTATTACTTTTTGTTTCCGAATGCATGCTTAAATAGATCAAATGACCACAGTCCTTAAGATTACAATTAAAGCGGACCAAATTAACATTCTAATAGTATTGATTTCCCCTTAATGTAATTTAAAATGTGTAAACTGGCACTGGAAATAGAAGTGGAATACTTGACATTTCATTATTTGGCGGTTTTTTAGGTGTAAGTGTTGCTGCACTGTTATTTTAACTGAAGCATCTCATGTATGTAACAGATTTTGTATGATACAAAACTTTACAGCAAGCTGTTTGAATGTTTATTAAAAAAATTCTCAAAATGACATGGAAACATGTTTACTGTATAAATAAAAGCACTTAGACTTTACGACTGTACATTATTCAATTTACATCATAAGAAAACCAGGCATGAATTAACCAGTACAAACTACCATACTAACACATTAATACTCCAGTCATGTTCATCATAAAACTACTTAATTTTTACTTCAGTGATGTCAATTTACATCAATTATTTTAAAACATCAAAAGCCTATATTGCATTTCAGTATAAAAATCCTAGTAAAGTATGCCCTATGACTAACGTTTTTATAAGTTTATCTATGTAATGAAAGTGCAAAAGAATTGTCTAACAATAATGTAAGATTGGCTGGCATATTATTTTTGCTAGTAAAAGGGGTCCTGTGTTCAAAAAAGTTTGAAATAAACTGGGTCAAATAAAATTAACGTGATTTTATGTATCTTGGGCTTTATCAAGCTCTGTGAAGGGGGTAACAATTTCCAATGTCTAACCATGGAAACTCATTCTCACAGACCTCCTGTGACCAAGTCACAGGATCACCTTTAGAAAAGGATTAGAGCAGTGATTTTCAACTGTTGTGCCCCCAGAATTTTTAAAACATGTACTACTTGCCTATTTAGTAAGGGGCACTAACCTCTTTTCCCTTAGATTGTCAAGTAAAAAAATGACAACAGCCAAAATAACAATAGCTGTCCAGTGGGAATGAATCACAATTATACCTATTTTTTTGCCAGGCCCGTGCCACAGAATTTTATTAGTTTGTGTATCATGAGATGAAAAAGGTTGAAAATTGCTGTTAAGAGGACTGTGTAGAGTTCTAATACAAAGTAATATTATGTGCCCTTTTTAAAGTTTTACCTCAAAGAAGAGCCTCCTGGTAAGGAAATTACAAGCGACCTCAGAACAGTACAGTAGCTTGAGCACCTGTCAGCTGGATGTTGAGGTTCTAGGCTGCCGAGTCACATTGTCGTCCTTATTCAATGTGAATGACATACAGTATGCTTACATTAGCTTTTTCCTACAACACTTCTATTTAAAATTCTTTATTTCTTATGTTTCAATTAATTCCCTCTCACATTGTCAATTATCAAGAAAAAAAATTAACAGCCAGAGGGCCAAATTATATGGATTTATACATATTTTTATAAAACTGACCAAGTGAATTTGACAGCTAATTATATAAAATTATCAATATCAAATGACTATAATTATGTCTTTCCCAGGATTTTTTAAGTTTATTTAAAATTATATAAGTTCACAGAATGGTTTTTTTCAAGACACTACTAATCACTCATCTTCAAGAAGCAGTTTTATAAAAACTATAGATTTGGTCACCAGCCGGACTAAAATTATGTCAGTTTATACAGTAGTGCCCCTACATCCATGGTTTCAGTTACCTGAGGTCAGCTGTGGTCTGAAAGTATAAATATCGAAAGTTCCAGAAATATTTCAGAAGTTTTAAATCGCACAGTTCTGATTAATGTGAAGAAATCTTGAGATGCCCCAGCCCATTCCTCTCAGGATGTGAATCATCTCCTTGGCCAGCATATCCATGCTGCATGTGCGGTACAACAAGATATTTTGAGAAACAGAGACCATGTTCATGTAACTTTTAATACAGTATATGGATCCTGTTATTAATCTTTCTGTGTTTAATTTACAAATTAAACTTTATTGTAGGTGTGTGTGTAGAGGAAAAAAAATAGTATATAGAGTTAGATACTATTTATAGTTTTAGGCATCACTGAGGATCTTGAAATGTATCCATCCAGACCAGGGGGGACTACTGTATTTACCTTTAAGCTGGAGAAGACCTTCAGTTCATGTGTAAGAAAAATATGTTTTATTAAATCTTCATTAAGAAGGATTTAAGGTTTTGCCAGAAAAAGGGCTGGATTAATTATAATAGCTTATACCAGGGAATTTAAATGCTAAAAACCTGGTGACCCAACTTTGCACTCTGAAGAGAAATACCACTCAGAAATGTTGCTGTGGTGTCTACCATGTTCCGCACCCCACAGATGCCAAAAACCTTACTGGTTTCTTAATGCCAAAACCACCAGCTAATGTTGTCAATAAAGTCAAACTTATAATTTATGAACATTTAAACAAAGTGGTATATCACATGATTTTTTTAACTTTATGAACAGTTGGCATTATATATAAACAACAATTTAGTTTAACAGGACAAATGTAAATGTTGACATTTCATTAAAAATGTGTCACTTCCAGAAAAATCTAGATTTAGAAAAAGATGGCATTTTAGGTAACCTATGTCTTCAGTAACAAATTAAAGTGCAGAGAGAAAACTTGTTTATTAAGAACTTTGTTTAGAAGGCAACAAAACATATTAAAAAATACAATGTAAAGAATAAAAAAGGAAAAATCATGCCTCCTAGTCTTATTTCACTATTATTATATGATCCACCTAAGACAATTTAAAATACAAATTATGAACTACAATTTTCTGCTTCACAGTTAAAGATCTATGAGTTTCTGCTCTCTGATAATGTGATTAAGAACAAACCCTATTATTAATATGGCACAAAATCCAGGATTGCCCTTCTAGCTTACCTTCAAATACCAACAAAATTTGAAAGTAAAATTTGTAACCTTCAGGTAAGTATAAATTAGTTTCATCTAGGCTTTCATCATTTGGCTTCTTATATAATCTATGTTATAAATACATTCCTCCAAGTTTATGTTATTAAAATTAAGGCTAAGAGATATTTATATAAAATAATCATATAGTAATAACTGATGACATTATATAGATATCCATAGTGATAACTTTTCTAAAAGCAGAAACATCCCAAATACAAAAACATCTCTTTTATTGTTTTGAATAGTGTGCTAAAATAAAAACACATTATTAACTATCTATCTATATATTTATAGTATAAATGGAAGAGATTTAACAAGTAAAAACATGGAAAAGCCCCACCAAAAGCTTTAATTCAAAGTAGTCCAGTTTATTTCTTCCAAGCAGAAACATTCACAGTATTTCTTCAGCTTTCAAATTCTAGGCATTCAAATTGTCATAGTGCCCTGCAAAAACTAATAATATATAAGCAAAATCATCAGCTGTAAACAATAAAATGCTGTTTTTTATTATATTCCATAAAAGCATTTTCACAAGATGAGAAAGTTTGATTTTCCAAGGCTTAAAATTCAACCAGTATACACTAGGGCAATGTTGACCCTGTAACTTCCACATAAAAACAAAACAAAACAACAATGCTAAAACATTGAAACACTTGTGAAATAAAATTTTCCTATAGTATCAATTTTAGAAAAAAGTGGATTCAGGTTAATAGCAGCCATTTGAAATAAGAAATTAACAGCTTTATAATCTATCATAGGTGAAAATTTCCTCTCTCTATTAGAACTAAGAAAGATCACTACAAGTAAACTACTCTTCATAAAAATAATGGTAGTTTTGCCCTTGAAAATGATTTGGAAGTTAAACTGTCAGAAACCTGTCATAGCCCTGACCGGTGTGGCTCAGTTGGTTGGGTACCGTCCAGCAAAGCAAAAGGTGGCTGGTTTGAGTCCCTGTCAGGGCACATATGTAGGTTACAGGTTTAGTCCCCATTGGGGCATGTATGAGAGGCAACCAACTGATGTTTTTCTTTCTCCCTCCCTTCCCTGTCTCTAAAAATAAATAATATTAAAAATTAAAAAAAAAAAAAAACTCATAAAATTTCAAAGTAGTTTTTATGTTTAATACTGTCAGTATTTGTACCAATATTGAATCTTATATTTATATTCAGCTAAAAAATACAGAAAATGAACATGGCCTATGAAATATATTACTCCCACTATTAGTACCAGGGATCACTTAACAGTTTTTGGTAACTGTGAACACTTCTGGAACACAGTGTAACTATCAAAAGTTCACACAAGATACTCACATCTTCATATATGAAATTCACAATCCCTTGTTGCAAGTGGTCTCTTCTCCTAAAGAAATCTTTGAACAAACAAATTATTTTTTTATTATAATTGAAAATCTAGTTTCAAATACAGTGTCCCCAGGTACTAAAAAATGAATAAATTCACACTCAATAAGAAAACCTCCAAAACTGAGCTATAACAATTTTCACTATTTATATTCCAAAAAATTTAAAGCCTTCACACTCTGATTAGATTTATTAGTGAATAAAGGGGAAAAGACATACAATATTATAAACTTGCTATACTTAAGAAAAATAGCTACAATCAATACCTGTCAATGCTCGAAGTTTCACACAGCAAGCAACATAATCATCAAAGAATATCCTTCCATTCTTGCTATAACGTTTAACAATAGCAGTTAATGTTTGAGGACTCAACCTATAACCTAGTAAAAAGGGAATGATAAATCAATACTTCTAAACTAAACACCATAAAAGACCACAACAAACATTGCATTCTTGTTAAGTCCTAAAATATTTTAACTTCCAAAACTTATTCCATAAAAAAAATGTTAAAAACAAAACACAATGTTAGAAACAAAACACATTCATATTAAATTGATTAAAGCAACTATTAATTACTAATAGTGGTACATAAACATCATAACTCTAACTTATAAGGTCAAAGTTAAAAAAATAATTGTTTTTAAAAATATACTTTGATTTTGAAATAATGTCTAGGGTATTTCATATGTTTTAATGCTTCAGTATTTCAGTTCTATAACTTTATTTTATTTTTTTACCCTCCAGGTATGTTTTTGTCTTTTTATTTTTTATTAAGATATAGCTGACATACAACTTTATATTTCTGGTGTACAACATAATGATTTGATATTTGTATGTATTTTAAAATAATCACCAAAGTAAGTCTAGTTAACATCTGTCAGCACACGTAGTACAAATGTGAAATATAACTTTCATCATTTGGCTTCTTATATAATCTATCTTATAAGTACATTGTGTTTTCTTGTTATAAGAACTTTTAAGATCTACTTTCTCAACAACTTTCAAATATATAATATAGTATTAACTATGCTCACCATGTTGTGCATTACATCCCTATGACTTACTTATTTTATAATTGGAAATCTGTACCTTTTGACCCTCTCCACCAATCAATTCTGTAAATTGCATGGTTCTTCAAAGACTATCAAAGCAAATATTATCAATGATCTTTGCTATCATTCAAATCTTGTATTTCCATTGAATATTTTACTTAAAGTGTCTTTTATAACCAGAGAAAATTTGAGGATCAACATGGTTATTCAGAAGAAGAAGAAATAGAAAAATGTTATTCCCTTATGCCCCGTAACCCTTCTTTGGTTCTTTGTTATCTAGGCCTATGGTCTCCAAGTTTTTGATTCTGTACTCTTAGTAAAACTTTTTGGATCATTCATTCTACTATATGTGCATTAATTTAGTTTTAAATTCTATACATGTATCACTGTTTGATTATTTAATTTTAAAATATATCTAAAACTAATATTTAAAAATGAAATAAAAATTAGAAATATAAATTAATATTTTCTGCATCCCTATAGATGGTCTTATGTATTTAATGATATTTGTGCACTTTATTGTGGAGAGTGAAGGCCCAGAGCATTGTCTTTATTATTACTGAGTTAGGAGATTTGGACAAAAGACACTAATCCATTAAAAGGGGAAAAAATTAAAATAATGCAATTGGAGAAAATTCTATGTGTAGTCATAATAAAATGTAATGCAGAAAAATTTCTAAAAGTAAAAGGAAAGGTATAAATTGATAGAAGCAGCAAGTAAAACATGCAAACTAATGTAGTTATGTACAAATCCATTTTGAGCTATTAGGGAGTTATGATCTCGATGTGACACTAATAAAATTCTTATGATTTCCCACAGCATTCTTGGCAAAATAATTTAAATATTTAAAAATATATATGAAGATCTTAAATCTGAATAATCCAGAATATCTCTTTGCTATGTTCAACTGTCAATGTGAACTCTTTAGTGGTTTTCTTTTTTGCAAAAGGTTTTTTTAAACATTATGAATTAAGGAAAAAGTTTAATCCAGTAGTAATTAAGGCTCCATAATTGAACTATACATGTCTATACAGCCAGGATTGATGCTAAAATGACCATTTATTAAATTAAAATGTATATTTATAAAACAAAACAAATTACTAGTTTTGACTTCTTTAAATTGGAATTTGAGATAAAAATTTGCATTAGACTCAGAGTTTAAGTTTCAAAAGTTAATTTTCTTTCAAATGTATTTTATTGAGAAATGAGTATAAATAAAATCACAAAGGTAAACACAATTAAAAAAACTACTTAGAGCCCTGGCTGCTGGAGCTCAGTGGATTGAACGTCAGCCTGCAAACTGTCACTGGTTTGATTCCCAGTCAGGGTACATGACTAGGTTGCACATCAGGTCCACAGTTAGGGGTGAGTGAGAGGCAACCACACAGTGATGTTTCTCTCCCTCTCTTTCTCCTTTCCCCTCTCTCTAAAATAAATAAATAAATAAATAAAATTGTTTTTAAAAAAATGTGTTAAGCCCTGGCTGCTGTGGCTCAGTGGGTTGAGTGATGGCCTGTGAACTGAAAGGTCACCGACTGGATCCCTGGTTGAGGCACAGGCCTGTGTTGCAGGCTGGGCCCCCAGATAGGGGCTTGTGGGATGCAACCAATGGATGTTTCTCTCTCACATGGATGTTTCTATTCTCTCTTTCCCACTCCCTTCCCCTCTCTAAAAATAAAAAATAAAAAAATAAAAATTAAAAAATTAAAAAATATTGTTAACTGTAAGCAAGTTAAACACCATTGTACATTATCCCTTTCCAAAAGAAAATAGACTTAGAACCTTAGCTTATCAGAGATTAATAAACTAAAATTAAATTATTTTAAAATAGTCTAAAATGCATACTTCCCATTTGGAGGTATTTTGATGTCTGTGTGTTCAAAACTACATAAGAAAAATAAAAACAAAAACAAAAAAGACGTTTTTTATTGTTGAAAAAGCTAGGTTATAATATAGAGATCTCTGATTGGGATAAGCCTTTGCTGTCAAATTGGAAGTCTTAGCAAGCTACAAAAGAATAAAATATAAATGGTAAGTAAGTACTAAAAATTAGAGGAATACATTTAAATACACTCAGAGAAAATGCATGTTATTTTATTATTCAGAATGCATGAAAATTCATCTCTTTAAAAATAATGGATAAAATTATTTTTTGTTAAAGATCTTTACTCAGAATTTACCTACAACTTTGAAATCAAACTAAGCAATAGCTGGTAAAATAATATATATATATATCCCTTTATTACTCAGCAAATTCAAATAATTAAGATTCATCTGATCAAAGAACAAAGATAATTTGAATGGATGCTAAAGAATTTTAATATTCTTACCCATAGCAGCAATGGCTTGATTCAATTCATAATGCTCTACTGTGCCACTTTGGTCTTGATCAATAGTTATGAAGTTTTGTTTCCAGGCATTCAAAGCTGTCCAAAGTTCTTTGAATTCACTAAATCCCATTTTTCCTGTGTAATCTCTCTGAGAGTTTTATTAACAAAAATAAATTTTGATACCAAAGAGAATTTACCAAACCCAAAATGCCAAATCATTGACCAAAAAAAAGGGATGCTTTTGCAAGAGTTAGCCAAATCAGCATTTGAATAAATTTCTATGTAAAATTGGAAAAGGCTGGTATTCAAACAGAATCTTACAAGTATTTTTAAACTCTAGTTTACTGTGGTCATCAATAACCAAGAATTTCCTTAATATGCAAAAAGCAATTACTCAATAGTATATTTCAAGTATTCTCTATTTTTATTCAAGGATACATCCAACATGGCAATCATAATTCTGCAGGTTTCCAAACTGAAGGCTATAAAACATATTCATTATCTGAATTAGAGTCTCCCCAATTTTATCTATGTAAGATTATGACAACTACTATTGTCCAATTAAAACATTCGAAATTGCCAAAAATACACAATCACTCCAGTGAGCAAACTTTAACGGTTAGCCATCCATAATAAACTAACATAATTATTATAATAATAACAATAATAATAAAAGTTACTACTACCTTCCAACTATACACATTTAGGAAGGGGATTTGGGTAATTAAATAAGCAATTATAAAGCAACTGAAAATTGCTGGAGAGGAGGAGGGCTTTAGTCTTCTTAACACAAATGACAAAAGGGCTATAAGAAGAAGTTTGACATATACTAAGATCACCAAACTTGAAGGAGTTAGCAATTTGGTTAGAGTTTGGGGCATATGTGAGGGAGTGGCATATGATGATATCAGAAAGACAGATGAGGGCCAGATCATGAACGTCTTGAATGCCACCCTAAAGATTTAGACGGTGGAAGTAACTGAAGTATAAAAAGGAGCTGAGGGACAATTCTAAATCACCATTAGTTTACGATGACTAGACTGCGAAATGAAGTGGAAACGGATGTAGGCAAATCATTTGGTAGTACTATCGCAACTGACCAAGTAAGAGAAGGTAAGCTTCTGAACTGAAACAATTTTTTTTCTTGGGGGTAGGGAGGAGGTAAAGAAAGGAAGAAGAAATAAATAAAACTACCTTAAAGTCAGGGATTATTAGAAATATTAACCTTTTTGTAATTATAGAACTATAACAGGATTCACTAAGTAGAATTTCTCGAATACTTATCATAATTATATTCTAGTAGTATATAATTTATCTCAAGACTAATTATAGCCCTCATAAAGGAGACACTATATCAGCACAATCTTATAAAATTATAGTACCTAGTAGCTCACTAAGATACATAAAAATGCTTAAAATTAGTTGGTTTAGTTTATGCTATTTGATGTATTTGACATTATATAAAGAAATAAATTATTTCAGCTAATTTTAGAGCCATTAAGAAAAAAATATAAAACATTCCACAAGTTAAAATAGCTGATTTTCTTAAATGTTTAATTCGGTGTCACTGTTAGAATAGGTGCTTATAGACAATTTCAACTCTCAATGAGCATTTACTATGAGCCAGGTAGTGTTTCATGATTTCACATAAACATGCCAAATGCATTATAATCCTAATTTTATAATTAAAGAAATTTAGGCCCAGAAAGATAAAAGTTACCAAGTTCACAGAGCTAATAAGTGGAAGAGTCAGGACTGGAACCCTGCATTCCTTCACACAAAAACTACAGGAGCAGGGATGGGGAAAGGGTGTGTGGCAAAGGTTACATAAGAAATCTCTGGAGTGCTATCCATTACTTGTCAAGCAGAAGATACCTGTTTGCTCTAAAGATAACACAGCACACATTCATTAAGTAGGAGAATCTGAATAGATGAGAATAGTAAAAATTGAGTCATCAAATAAGCATATCTTTAATCTCAAAATAAGATCAAGTATACATGATTAAATATTTTGACAAATAAGAGTGAGAATTTTCAGTAAAGTTTATGGCATTTCCCTCTCTCCCTATACCCCATTAGAATAGAAAGTATATTAATTTTTAAGTCATATATTTTTAGAGAAAAAGAGAGTAAGAAAAAAAACAAAGCAAGAAAATTTTGCGAGATGAAAAACATAGTTGGACATGAGTTAACTAATGTAGATCTGAGGAAGTGTTTTCCTGAACTTGCAATAAGAAAAGCCAAGAAGCAGCCTAGTTATCCTGGAAAAAACCCCAAGTTTAAGAATTGGCAATACTTCTGTAAATAGGTGTGAAGGTAAGATTAAAACAGAAGGAGTGGCTGAACGTCTAACTTAAGAAGAATTTAGAGCTCCAAATCCCCTCCTGGCCCCAGCTCTGTGGAGGGCTACTCCCTCTGCTCCTACCCCAGCAGAAGTCTGGGGTTTTATTCCCCGGAGAAGTCTGCGGACTGCAGGATTCCAGAAGAGGGTTGTCTACTAAAAACAAGGCAATGAAATGACAATTTACAGAAAACTGAGAGCCCTGATGAATCCTGCCCCCTTCTTTCCAGACAGAAAGATTAGCTGGACAACCAGCCCAAAACAAAATCCCTAAAGATACTAACAGTGTTGCCCAACAAACGGTCCAGCTTAACCATCAGACACGGAAGTCAACAATCAATAACTAACCATGACCTCAGAGCTTCTAACTAGCATTTTAGTTGACTGTGACCATCCAAGGATCACTGAGACCTGAGAAAAGACATCTGATATGAAAGACAATCTAACACACAAACTGGAAAAAAAATTGTTGGAAACAAAAGTTATGTAAAAAGAAACTTTAATAGTGTCAGACAGATAAGGAAAGACAACACATCCATGAAAAAAAGAAAAAGCTTTTGTATCTTAAGAACATGATAGCAGATAAGGCTCAATAGAAGGTTTAGAAAATAAAGATAAGGAAATGTCTCTCTAAATGAAGAAAAACAAGAAATAGGAGAGAAAAGATAAGATCCATTCCAAATAACAGGCATTCCAGAAAGAGAAACTGGAGAAAACATCATTGAAGAAAATTTCCCAGAACTAAAGCAAATGAGTTCCCAGAATAGGGGTGCTCACAGTGTTCCCCACACAACATAACTAGGCACATCCCTGTGAACTACCAGAGAAGGACCAAAGATTTCACAGGCCTCAAGAGAGGAAAGACAAATGACATACAGAGCAACAATGGAGGCTAGAAACAATGGGGCAATATCTTCAAGATTTTAAGTGAAAATAATTTATAACTTATAGAGTTTTACACCTGGCCAATCACTTAATTCTGAGGAAAGCATGAAAGCATTGTCGGATGAACGCTCAAAAAATTTACCTCCCATGTAACTCTTTTATTAAGAAGCTAATTAATGTTATACTTTATAGAACTTAAAAAGATGACAAGAGATGAAATAAAGGGGAGATGCACAGAAAGGAAAGACAGCTCCTGAATAATGGTGATGGGATGCCGGTATGATAGCTCTGCAGAGAGAAAAGCCCAACACAAAGCTCAAGGATGATGATTAATATCAGGAAAATAAAGTGATGTGAAACAAAAAATTAATCATATCTATCATAAGATACAAGAAGAGAATTTAGATAGTAACAATAAAGCAAATACTGATTATTGATCTAATGTAAATTACCATATAGCGTACTGAATGAATGGGAGGATGTGAAGGGTTCCTGTGTGGAGTGTGGGGACAAAGGTGAGTTTAAGGTTGAGAGTTAAATCCTCATGTTCCATAGCAGGATTACAATTGATAATAATCAAAACTGAAAATCAATAAAGATTAAAAAGCAGGCTATTTTGAGATCTGGAGACAAATTTCAAAATAATGAGCTGAAAAAGTTGAAAGTTTTCCTTTATGAGTGGGTAACATTGGGAGATAGGAATGAACAATGAACAGTTAGTTATTTTAATAACACACTTTGCAGAATTATTTGACTCTTTAAACTATGTGCATGTATATCTATGATAAAAAAAACTTTAAGTATTTTAAGTATGGGGACAAAACATTAGAAAATGAATTTCCATTTCAATTTCAACAGTGGGAAAAAAAGATCTCACGAGAATAAGTTCCACTAATTCCAGACTGTGTCAAACATTTCTGAAGTTCTTCTGCATCCACTTCACCATCCTGTTAAAAATAATTATACCTTGATTTAATGTACAGTTGTATAAAAACACTAATTGTCTATTGTAGGCCAATTAATAAATGTTATCTTCCAAATATTACTCGACTATCAATTACAAAATAATTTATAATTATTGACAGCAAAGGCATATTAAAGAACACATGAAATAGGATTGTTTTCACAATCAAATTATATTATATTAATTTATCAAGCATTTCAAATATAATTTATTTTATCCACTTCCGGAAAACAGCATAATCATTCTGTACTATAATAGCTCAAAGCATGTATCTTGTGACAAACACTGTACCTTTACTTAAAATTCTTAGAAAAATGCCTAAAATATCTCCAGAGAAGTCTCAAAAACTTTCCTTTCATGCCTATTTTAGTGGGAGATTATTTCTAAAGGATATTGAAGGAGAAAATAACTTTTCCCTCCACCAATACTACACCCAGCAAAATTTTAGAGTTCCTTACATTTTGTTAGTATACTTCTAATTATTGCTCAAACATTCTTGGTTTGAACATATGGGAAATAAGTTTTTAATGCAAATAAGAAACCCCAATGGAAGTGAAACAGGTTGAATAGTCTCATGTTTCAGTACCTCATCTTATTTTCTACAAAAACAAAAAACAGGAGAATAATTTACTTGGAAACCTCAAATATTCAATACACTGTCACAAATGCAAAACAACAGCTCTGAGAAAGGATCAAGAAGACAAATTTAAAATGTGTACTTTGTAAGAGATCCAAGAAACAACAAAAAAAAACTTTTACAAACTACTCCTAAGAAGTATTATAAATACTTATATTCTTATCTTTAGCATGAAGTTCCTCATAAGAAAAATTCCAATGGGTCTAAAGGAATTAATACTGGGAAGCACTTTTCAATGAACCATCCATGTAGTAGTCACTGCACAGAGTATCTAAGTGCTCCTTTCTCTGCCATGCATGTTTTTGTGATTTTGCTTACAAAGTTTAAATTCTGTAGTTAGAAAATAATACTTAAAAATAATTTGCCGTATTTTTAGACAGTGGGCACAATCTCAGTGGGAACAATCAAAATACATGAAAAATCGAATGTTCAAAAAGACAGCCCACAAAAATCAGCAATTTTAGAACAAATTCATACAAGATGAAATTAATTTTATACAGCAATCATCAAATCACATCTGTTAAGAAAATGCAAAGAAAGAACTGAACAAGTACCTTCCATTTAGAAATAAAAAGTTCATTAAAAAAAAATTTATTGAGTAACCTACTATGAATAAGCACTGTTAAAAGGACTAGGTATCAAACATTATCAAAAGCAAATTTCTCACATTCATAGTTCACATATTAGTAGTGGAAGAGAAACAACAAAGCAGAAACTACTTTTGACAGTATTAAGTACTAAGGTAAAAATACAGCACAGTAAAGGTGATAAGGAATGTGTGAATGGGCCCTGTGGAGGAGGCAATGCTATTTTATATAGATGGTTAAGGAAAGCCTCACTGATAAAGTGAATTTTGAGAAAGATCTGAACAAAGAAATAAGCTCTGCAGGTATCGCAGAAAGAGTGTTTTAGATCTGAGCTGTCCAAACAGTAGCCACTAGCCATATGTTTCACTGGATACTTACATAGGGCTAGTATGAACTGAGATAGATTTCAAAGATTTAGTAACAAAAACAAAAACAAAAAAACAAGGAACATACCTTGTTAAGAAGTTCTACATTGATAACACTGATATGTTAGTATCTTTTGATATATTGGGTTAAATAAAATATATTATTAAAATTAATTTCACCTATTTCTTTCTACTTTTTAAAATGTACTACTCAGGCTTTAAAACTCCATGTGTGGCTTACATTTGTGGCTTGTATTATATTTATTATGGACAGTGATGCTGCAGGCAAAGAAAACAAGTATAAACATCAGAGGATGTTCCTGGTGTTGCTATAATCCTTCCCCTCTATCATGCATTTCCTACCTGCCTGTCTCTCTTACTGGTCAGAGAGAGTCTAAGTCAGTATCTGCGTTCCATTCACCTTTGCATTGCCAAGTCCTAGCACCGTATCTAGTACAAAGGAGGGTAGTTGTTTTGGCAAAGACAATTATTGTTTCTTGGTTAAACTATAGTTATTTCTGACAGTTTGTGGCCAAGTTTATTTACTATTCAAAAGGTTAAAATATCAGAATTCCTCATTCAAATGTGGATTAAATTTAAAAATCTAAAATCTAACATATGAATAAAACTTGATTTTACATGTGCTTTTTACAGAATGTTCAGTCAGAAAAACAACAGCTTTACTAAAATAGTAAATAGTTTAGAAGTCAAATAAAAGTCTCTAAGTATATATGTCCAGTTCCTATGTTTTTAAGTTGTAATTTTATAAAGTGGATTTAGTATATAGTCAGTTTTGGATAATATTTATTCTCATATTATGCATTATACCATAAAAATGGTATAATGTAACAGGATTACACTTAGCAGCAAACAATTTTAAAAAACGCTATTAGAGGAGGTTAAACAAACAAGGGTCTGTTGTTTTATAGAAGTCTGGGGCTAGGTAGAACATCACTGTATGGCAACTTAATGATGCCACCAATCTGTACATGTAGGTCTCTTTGCAAATCCTCTCTGGCTCAATCTCCCATACCACTCTGTTTCCACTTTTAGTTAAATGAACTATGTGTCATGCATCATGCTAACACACTTCTTAAAATGACTACCCTCATCTCTGATCTCAGGAAGAAAATGAGTCTGGATAAGTTTAAAATACAAATTTGACATACACTTAAAATAATACACTAAGTAAGAGTGAGCATTTCTTTCAAACAGTAATCATTTTCAAAAACTGGTATTTGTACAATGTATTTAGCATCTTACCTCCCCAGCAACAGCAGTAAAGTACGTCCACATGGGGTCTTCCCCTGGGAAATAACTGTGTGAATAAGGTGGGTATCCGTAGTATCCACCAGGGGGCACATATGGCCCTGTTCCTGGCACTGGCTGTCCTATTGGCATCTGCATTCCAGGCATCTGACCACTAAAATTTCCAAACTAGAAGAGTGAAAAGGAGAAAGCTGTTATTACAAATGTTACCTATTATCCACTAAAGTTGGTTTAAAAGAAAATATTTATGCATAGTCCATTGAAATGCAGAAATGGAGTTACTGAAAGCTTCCAAATTTATTTTCAAGGAAGCTGTTAGCTAGATACTAGATGTTCTGCATTAGGACTTAATTCCTTTCATTAACACATCACCCAGCATTAAAAGAACTGTGAATGATAAAAAGAAATCTCTAGCCACTAAGAACTTAATCTAATAGATGAACATGAGGCACAATTTTAAAAGTGTTCACTATGATCATCATTGAAATAAACAAAAAGTAAAAAAATCTAAGATGATTTCACCTACAGGAAAACTGACAAGTAGTATAACTCAAGATACCTACTTAGAAGAACACACGGTACAATACAATGAAACTGAATAAATCAAGGGAAACTGCACAGGGCCAAAACACCCTCTCCATTGGAAAAAAAACAAAACAAAACATTTTTTAAAAAGCAAGACAGCAATGAATAGATCAATAAGTGATAATTCCAATCATGTTCCTTTTCAAAACTAATAAGAATAACAGCAATACCAATAATAATAGAATGCAGCTAATATTTATTGAGAGCTTTTTAAATCCCATGTACTCCAGGTACTTTCCATCTATTATATGATTTGACTTTCCAACAACTCCATGAGGTATTAAAAATACTATGTCTTTTTTTGCAGCTGAGTACCTGAAACTTCAGGAACTTTCCTGAATTGGTTAAGGTCAAATAATGAGGGAGAAGTAGAGCATGATTCAAAAACACAGTCTGACCTCGGAGGCCACCTACTGTTTGTTTCCTGATATAGCTCCGGTTTCTCTCTTTTCACTTTGGAACTTGGTATAGATTTTTAATATTCTATAAAGATATTTAACTCAGTATCTTTATGAGTCTGAAGGTGAAAGAAGTATCAAGATTGTTCTTTATTCCATTTTGAACAAAAATATTTTTCACATATTCCTCTTTTATACAGTGTTGTGTTTTAAACTTTTTTTAGTTACAGTTGACTTTTAGTATTATGTTAGTTTTAGGTGTACCGCACACTGGTTAGGTATTTATGTAACTTACGAAGTGATTTCCCCGTTAATCACAGTACTCTCCAGACACTGAGGTTATTATAATATTATTGAGTACATTCCCCGGTGCTGTACTTTACATTCCTGGGGACTATCATGCAATTGCTAATTTGTACTTCGCCTGCATTCATTAAGTATCAGCAGAGATTGCCAGAAGGCAAAAAGAGAAAAGAATTTAAGATAAGGGGAGAAAAAGACAAGAGATAAGAGGCCTTTTGTAGTACTTTGAAAAGCCCTAGCAGGTGGGATGTGCTAAGAGCAAAAGTATGAGGAAGTACTGGAGCTCCAGGAAATGTCCTCAAGAATCTAGGTCAAAACCTAGATTCTGAACCAATGAAGTACAAGAAAGAAAACAGTAAACATTAAGATAACACTACAGATTAAATACCAAAATAAAATAAAATAAAATAAAAATTAATTAGCTGTGATTGTTTAAAAGTTGCTCATTTGAAGAGACAGTCATCAAAGGACAGACCAAGATGAGGAACTAAAAAAAGGAGAGTATATAACCACAAATAGAATTTAAATTAAAAAATATATATCATCTACTACTATGAATATCTTTTTACCAATATATTTGAAAATGTAGATGAAATAGATCTTCTAAAATTATATAAATTCGAAATATTGACTCAAGGGGGAAAAAAGTCCTATTTATCATAATGTCAAGCTAGGAAAACTTGGTCAAACTTAATAAAGAATCAAAATGTTGCAAAAAATATTATTTTTAAATCACTTTACTGATAGAAGGAACCTTCCTGGCCAATATCTGAGGACAAGTCTAAATCCAGAGATAAAAGGATCAGCAAAACTCCCACAGCTTTTGCTCAGAGGGAATATGGCAATAACCAACATGTAGGCATTGATTCCAAGGCCTCCAAGGACTTGTAGGGCAACCAATTCTTAGTGCATATCCAAGAATTTAGGGTTTATTAAAGACTCTCGCCAACTTAAGCTTCACGTAAGGAAGAAAAACTGAAAAAAATTTTTATTAGCAAAGAGGCTGAACTAAATATATGAATATTAGTGAAAAGCTAATGTTGAGAGGTGATGCCAAAAGATTGCGGACCTTCTACTATGGCATCTCCATTTGTTCCTCGAAGGTTAAACACATATTTTTTTCCTAAATCAAAGTAAGGGAAGCAGTATTACACAAAGCATCTGGCCTTATGAATAACCTTCCCAAGAAGCAGCATTAACTGGTAGTGGTGGTAAGAGTAACGACGATTGCAAATTCTTTGCCATCTCTCCCATGCAAAGCCAGACTTTCTCCATTCCCTTGAATCCGAGCTGGATCTGTTTTACCTGATAGAATACAGCAGAAATTGCACCATGTATTTCCAGGCTTAAGACATTGAGGCCGTTTCTGTTTCTCTTAAAACAAAGCTAGCATGAAGAAGCCCATGAGGAGAACTGGAACTCTTAGCAATTATGGAAGGCTAATCCATAAAAATAGTTTTAAGTTGTCTTCTTGATAGTGCCAAATGAGTCAAAACTGATTATTATATTGTCACAGTTATTATCTGGTAATATGACTGAAGAAAAGCTTGGACTTAAAAGTGTTAGCAATGTCATTTTCACGTTGTTTTGCACATTTAAAAATTTTTAATATTATCTTTGATTTCTAGCTTATTCCTAGAAATTTTCAAACTACTGGTCTCTTTTGGGAGGGTTACTTCCGTTAAATTGGATTATAAGACCTGTAACCCCAGAGAAACACTGTACATATAAATTGTAATAAATCACAGCAGGCTGAAAGGAAGCTAACTGAGAGGCCATTGTGTAGAACTCCACCTCATTCCTCAGGATACTCCCTGTAACTTATATCAGTGTGAAAAATTTTTAAAGTCCCATGGGTTTACACTACCATGACTGATTTTTGAAGAAGGCTTTATCTTCCTCAGGCCCCTTAAACTGTCTTACTAAGTTTAAGGACAGATGAAAGGTACATATAGTAAAGTAGAAGGGACCAGGAGAAAATAGGGCAAGTGTTAAGTCTTATATTAAATATTAGTAAAGCTCAATTTCTCTTCCTAGGTAAAAACACGTACAATTTAAATTGTAAATACACTGTATATTATTTTCTACTCAGACCCCAGTGGGTCATCCCTCCTGTCCATTTTGTTAACACAAAGTGTGCTCATCCACTTAGGACATCATTGACATAAATACTGAAGGTTGGGTTCCCTTCTTAAAAGAAAACGCTAGACACCAGGATACTACAATTATAATTTCCAACTCTCAAAGGTGATACAAAATAAAGTTATGTAAGAAAAGAGTAATCGCCCCGAACCATAGAAAGTCTAGAAGACCAGATTACACTTAGCAGACTAGTAAAGATTAGAAGGCATTTAGCACATCTTAATTTACTCATAAGCAATATGAGTACGTTAAACAAGAAGTAGTCAAAAAAGTCAGAAAGAGGATGTCCAGCAAAATTGAGAGGCATATGGCGGGGTCGGGGGGCGCACAACAAAAGATGACTGGAACAAGAAAAGGGTGCTTTCCGCCCCCCCTCCCCCCCGCTGTTCCAGTGACTAAATTCCTAAAATCACTTCACAACTTAACTAACAAAGGCACGCCTCGGAGTCTAGAACGCTCAGCCTGGCCGGCTTCCAGCTCCGCGCGGACTGCCGGTGCCACCAAGTACCAGAGACAAAACTCAGGCGCTGCAGGCGGACCCGGTACGTTGGCACCGCCACCAGGGGCGCTACACCCCGCGGGAGCGATGCCGCGGTGAGGCGGCCAGGACTCACCCCTCCTCCGTAACCTGGGAAGGCCATGACGAGTGGAGCAAGCGTCACGCGTCCGCGTCCGGCCTGCTGGGTGATAAGCGTAGGTGCAGATACAGGTGCAGGTGAGACTGAAAGACGCGCCTGCGGAGCAGATTTCTTCACCGAGACCGCCCCCTGATGGAGTCCAGCCCCGCCCTACTCGGTTCCGATTGGCTGAGTCCCGGCCTCGGGGGCACATACTATCGGAGCCCGCCCCTTTCTGGAGGCTAGCCCCACCCATCTCGTCTCTGATTGGCTTCACGCACCCAGCTTTTTCCTGCTCATCGCCAATTGGCTCGCTCAGTTCTCGCGCTCTCCCCTCATTAAACCGCGAGGAAGACGGCAGCGGTAACTCCCACCCTCTCTGGAAAAGTTCTCCAGACCTAAGTTTCTTTTCTTTTTAGGAACCCTGTGTCGGGCATGACTTTTTTTTTAAGGTACTCCCCCACTTTTTAAAGCTGGGCTTCCAAATATACATCTATGAATTTCAAAACTTGCAGAGTTACATTTATTTCTGAATAGCGTTGATGTCACTACCAAAATTTTGAAACTTTACGTCTGCCCGAAAGGGAGTGCTTCTGAGCTAAACCAACTTGATGTCAGATTTTACCTAAAGGTTCTCCGTAGTTTGTTTGGTAAATAAACAGTAACTAGAGTTGCCAGATCTAGGGGGAAAAAATACAAAATGTCCAGTTAAATTTAACTTTCAAATAAAGAATTTTTATAAATATGTCTCAAATATTGCATGAAACATGCACTTTATGCTAAAAAAAATTATATCCTGATAATATACAGGACATCCTGTATATTATCCTGTATATTATCTGGCAACCCTACCAATGACTTAATTTGGGGGCTATTTAATTATATCCACTGAGAGGAACAGCTTGGTTTTTATGACTCAGCCAAAAAGCCAAATGCTCAATTATCTGATTTATTAAATACTAGTAATTGACAGTTCTCTTCTCTGGAACAAAAGTGGATTTTGTAGCTCCAGCTTTAAAAGGACAAGACACACAGTACAGGACAGCTGTAGCTTTAGCTTAAGAAACAAGTAAACAGATACTATTTTGAGTTATTTCTGAATACGACACTTACTAAAAAGTACCTTAAAAATAAGAATATGGGGGGAAATTGTTAATTATTAGCAGAGGAACTAACCCTCGCAAAGCTGAGTAACTACTGCTCAGCTACACTACAGAGGAGGAACATGTTGAACCTTGTGAAACCTACTTTTATCAGGAAGAGGCAGAGAAAGGTATAAGCCACTCTTGAGAAAGTGTCAGTTCTTCTAACACAAACAATACTTTAGCCAGTAAGATTAAATTGTTGGCATAAATAAGTATAAAGGGGGATGGTAAAACTTGATAAGAAGAACATATGACTCATTAAAGTATCAAATGATAAAGCAGTACAAGGCAAAACAAATTGTTACAAAGGTTTATTCTAATTGGTTCAAGGACTCCAAAAGCATCAAGGGTTTGACATTTAGAATGTCAGTCTAAATCTCTGGACAGAATTTTTCTGCATCTTCTTTTCATCGTAATAACCTTACTGATGCATTGTACTTGGGTATGTTGCAAGTCAAGTCTCCATGGCTCGCTTGCATTTTTGACACATTATAGTTTTCAAGACAGTATTTTCTTCAAGGGCAGAGATTTTTGCTGCAGGATAACAAAGAACATCTCTCCCTCCAAGTTAAAAGTTTGGGGAGGTTTGCTAGCAGGACTTTCCCATGCTTGAAATTCCTCCACTCTATTATAGACCCACTGCTTGTGCAGCACTGACCTAGGGGCTCCATTTTGCCTTGTGGAACTTGAGAGCAAGAGGAATCTGAATCTGTTGTGCTGTGAGTAAGAAAGTCCGAATGATGGGGGACTCAAATGTTGAAAAATTTTAGTTTCAGGTAACAGCTAATAAGTTTAGTAATCAATGTATGTAAAAAAAAAAAAAAAAAAAGAGCTGTCGTTTCAGGAACTGGAAGTATGACCCACCTTAATTCCAAGAGACCATAAGCAGTTCCACCTCTGTGCCTCAGGAGGACTGCAAGCAATCAAGACAGTATCTGAGCCATTGTACTCCAGGGTGACCACACCCAAGACACAAAGACCACAGCCCAGAACACAGATGAAAGAATGCTGCAGCTATTAGCCAATTATCCCATTAACCTTTTCCCTGAATTCCAAACCCCTTACCTACTCTTCTTATAAAAAGGGCCCTTTTATACTAGAATTTAAGACAGTCTGTTAGGGTATAAACCTGCTGTCTTCTCAGATCTCCGACCATCTGAATAAAGCTCCCATAAAGATTCAATCCCTGTCTCTGCTTATTGAGTCTGGTAGATGACATGCAGCATGGACCCCAGCTTTTCTGGTTTCACTTCGTCTCTAACAGAGGAATCTCGTGGCTTTTGTCAACTTTTAGGAAACTGGCAGTCTACTTGTTAGATTGCAAGTAGAATATAATATCAGATCCTTCATAGTTTTTGGCAATGTATCTCTTTCTTCGAGAAAGAGCTACTCAGAAAAGTTCCTATTGGAGGGTAGCAGAATATACCAACCCCAAATATGCCACTTTCACGTAGATTTTTTTTTAATTGAAGGCAATTGAGAAGAAATAAGAAAAGCTCTCTGCCCTCTATTTGCCTAAAAGCATGACATAAATTTACAAGTGTCCCTTTCCATACTCTTAGACAACATTAGAAATCGAGACAGCAGGGACTTATTTTACCTCCCATACACTGCCATATAAGATACAGAGAAGACTTTCAAAACTATAGTTTGAAGTATTTCTCTAACTAAACCTAGTATTTCAAATTATAAATGTCTAGCATAGGAATTTAAAACTTCAAATGAATGTATAGTTTTTATAAAATAGTAGTGAAAATTTGCCTTCATGATTCAGTAAGTATTGCATGACCAATATCATTTTATGAAAATGTAGTGTATAAAAACAATTTTAAATTATACAGTTTTCTTTTCAGAAAATACTCCATTATTATATAAAAATAACTATAGAATGAACACTATGTAACAGAAACTGTGTGTTGTGAGGTGCTATTCCTCAAAACAACTCTATTCTGTATAACTATTATTATCCCCACTGTATAAATGCAAAAAGTAAGGTCAAGATTTGTATATCACTTGCCCATAGTCACAGAGTTAACAGCAAAACTGAGAGTAGAGCCCAAAAAGTTTGGTTACAGAAGGCCATCTCTTAAACAACACATTTCCACTTCCATCACTAACCCACCACAGTAATTCAAAATGCAATTAAAATCATTTACACTGTAAGAGGAAAGTGTTTAAAGATTAGAAAAATGGTACACCAATAGCTAGAGAAATAGACATAAAAATGCATGGTTTTGACTACTATTAGCCAATGTAATTATTTCTCTTACACAGGATACATGCTTTCTGGTCACTACGAAATTTTCGTGATTATATCTACCTATGGCATTTCTTCCAATTCTTAGTGGTCTTTGGCCTAGTCAGAAGTTTAGATATTCAACTAACCAGTACATTTATCAGTACAATACAAATACCCTGGCTGGTTTGGCTCAGTGGATTGAGCGTCGGCCTGCGAGCTAAGTGTCGCTGGTTCGATCTTCCAGTCAGGGCACATCAGAGAAGGAAAACTCTGACTCCAAAAAACCTCCGCTGCCTTGCGGCATACCTCTTCAGGGGAAAGGCTAAGGGAGTAAACCCCGACAGAAAATCCGGAGCCGGAGTCCCTAAGGCGGTTTGACATTGTAGTCAACACCGGCAACTCCTGCGGCGCACCTGAAGCCAAGCTGTATTGACTCCGTCTTTCCCTTGGATCCTTCAGCTGCGAAGAGAGGGGGGGTCTGCTGCATGGGCAACAGCAGACCCTCCATATCACCCTGCCCAGGCTCTGTAGCTTCAGCTTCACTGGAGAGGACACTCCAGCGTCATCGCAAGATGTCGATTCAACACGGGAGGAGACAGATACCGTGTCACTCCCGAGTCGGACTGCACAACCATTCTCGGTGGTGCAGATAGACTCTTAAGAAGCTACACCATCGTCTCTCGAGACAGACGGCTGCCGACGACGACGACAAATACTGATGTAACTACAGTCCCCTTTCCTATTTATTGCCACTCTTTATATGAATTTTATCTCTCTTCCTCTCTTTGCAAGTGGGGAAACAGGGACATGAGAGACAAGAGAAAAAATTACTGCTCCCCAGAAAATGTCAATTTCAGAGCCAGAGACTAGTTACTTCACAAAAATCATTTATGTGCTGAATACTTGAACAAGATATAACATAACCAGCTAATGAAAAACAACATTAATAAAGCTTATTTTATATCACTAAGAAATTTGACTTAGCTCAATGGATTTATTTATTCAACAAATATCTATTGAACATCTACAATGCAGCACTAGTTTAGTGAGGAAAAGAAAATCTATCAGTGGGCTTAGGGGGATGTCCTTGCCCTAGTGGTGTTACAGAGTGGGGGTGTCCAAAAATCCCCAGAGCCTGCGGGTTGGGGAGTGGGGAAAAGGAAACAGCCTTTAAAATTCCTTCACGTGCCTGTGGCTAGTGGCTAGTGTCTTTGGTATGCAAATGGCTTTGGTTCTTCCAAGACCCCAGCCAGATGGGAGGGGTTTTGGACCATGGGATGGGATGGAAAAAGCACACAGAGCCTGTGTAAGGTTCTGTGAATGGTCAAAACTAGTTACCATGCCCACTGCGTCACAGGACGCAGTCAGGGATTTAAAAATAAGTGTCAGGCATTTTTTAGAAGAACACCATGCTGCTTAGAGAAGGAGGAACACCTATGCAGTTTTGGAAAGGAAAGGGACAACTCATGCAGCTTACAAGGAGGCTGGGAACTCCACATGGCTCTCCATTAAAAGCTGGCAGGCACCACAACACAGGCAAAACCTCCCCAATCAGGATCGAATGATTAGCAGCTACTGGTAAAGCTGAACTGTGTCTAGAAAGTAGGGAAACAGTATCTCTAACTTTTCTAAAACTAGCCTGGTTTGGTAAGGGAAGGCAGAACTATGTGTTTGTGGGTGTTTTAAAGAAAATAAGACTTAATGGCAGAAATCCGCAAATAATCTAAATATATATAACCACTAAATAAACAATTCTTTTTCTTTTCACTGGACTCTGGTATTAAGAGTTATGCTTCTGGCGGCGGGCAATCGGCCCCCTAATAACTAAACAGCCCATGGGTTCTGTTACAGTGGAGCTTATATTCTAGCAGAAAAAAAACAGACAATAATAAATAAACATAATGAATAAGGAAGTTATATAATATGTTATGAGATGATAAATGCTATAGAACAAAAGGAAATTGAAAGCAGGGCTAGGGTTAGAGAAGTGATGGAATAAGTTGCAGTACTAAAAGCATGCTCAAAGTAGCATCGTTAAGAAGGTCAGGTTTGAACAAAGATTTAAAGGATGTGAATGATGTAGACATATATTTATTACACTGGTGGGAAGAACATTCTTGGCAGAACTAGAGTTACGGTCCTGAGGCAGAAGGTTGCTGACCTGTTTAAAGAACAGCAATAAGGTCTGTGTGGTAAGTATGGATTGAGCCAGAGGAAAAGTCATAAGAGTAGTTACAGAGCAGCAGCTTTGGGGTAGATCACGTAGGGCCTTTATGGGCCATTGTAAGGACTTACCATTGTACTCTGGGTAAGATAAGAAGATACTTAACTGTTGGAGCCTTAGTGTGACAAGACATAACTTATTTTTAAAGTATCACTCTGTTCTGTTAACAACAGACTGAAGGGGTTAGTGTAGAAGCAAGGACATCTCTTAGCAGTCTGTTGGTAATTTAGAAATGATTGTGACTTGACCAAGGTGCAGCAATTGAGACGGTGAGAAGTGTTAAGGTTATTTTCTATTTCTACGGTAGATCCTCAGGGTTTACTGATGTTTTGTTTTGGATTTACCCTTTAATGAAAAGGTGACAAAGATTCTCTCGTTGACCAAACATCAGCCAGGTTCTTCTGAGCTCTCTTCTTGACTAGGCCTTAATTCTAGCCTATAATGAGTTGAACAAACACTAACATAGTTTCTGACAGCTCAAGGCTGCGTTCCCAGGGTGACCCTAGATTCCTTAAAATGCCTAACTGACAAAACTCGAGGGTTCCAAATACCAATACCTGAAAATAGAATCCCCGTCTCCCAGCTTTTATGATGGAGGGTAGGAGCCTAACTTCAATAAGCACCAGTTAGGATACCCTAATGAATTTCACATGACTAAGCCCCTCTTCCAGCATTTTGTAATTGTCACTTCCCTCACTCCACAGAAGCCCCATTTGCCCCATCTCTATTCCCACTTCTCCCTTTAAAACTCCTAGTCTCCGCTGCACAAATCAAAATTGAGTTCAAATTACACTGGACTCTTTTTCCCATTAGTATTATGACTATTTTCCTATTCTTATGGCTGAAACTCATCCTCATCACTTTAACTAGGGTCTTTGTTTATCTTTGTCAATGGTAGAGAATGGAGTAAGAGCTGTTTGGGATGGCCAAATCAAAAATCAATATTGGATGTGTTAGATCTGAGATGCCTATGAGACTAAGTGACAATGTCAGGTAGGCTGTTGATCTAAGAGGCTGGCTAGAGTGAACAGTTTAGCTAGTGAGGGTGCCTATCTAGCACCTGGATCTTAATAAGCCTTGTTATTCTTCACTTTATACATATGCAACTGTGGAGAAGCAGCAAAGAGCTTAGTGAGAAGTGGTCCTCCAAAATGGCTCTAAAATGAAAGTTAATTGCTAATGCTGGTAATGAATGTGATAGTGGCCATTAGTTCCTTTTTGATATCACTGTTCATAAAAAGTAATGAATAATAAAAGTAATTTTATGTCCTAGTGAGTTAATTGTATTTGCAAAAGAGTTCTGGCAAACTTTAAATCTATGTAGTTTGAGGAACTATATACAGTGTCTTAGCCAGTTTGCTGCCATAACAACATACTGTAGACAGGGTGGCTTGAACTACAGGAATTTATTTCTCACAGTTTTGGAGACTGAAAGTCCAAGATCAAGCTTTCAGCAAGGTCAGTATCTGGAAAGAACTCTCCCCTTGTGCTGCAAATGAACACCTTCTCCCTGTGTCCACAGATAGCTTTTCCTGGGCACATGTGGGTGGAGAGAGACAGGACTCAAATGTTCTTATAAAGGGCACTAATCCTATTATGAGGATGATATCTTCCTAACCTCATCTAACCCTAATTACACTCAATGACCTTATCTCCAAATAAATTTTAAGGGCACAGTTCAGTCTATGGCACAGACAATCTGAAAGATGAGGAGGAGGGCATACTTAATCATAACACCCAGTTGTATTTTCACCTTGGATCAACCCTAGTAATTTATTTTTATTTATTTCATGCTAAAATGTATTCACATAATTTCATGTCATAGTTTTAATTGATTTGCATGTACTAATTATCATACTTTCTCGAGAAATTATTTCTTGTGCTTTTAATATGGAATAATACAGGCTTTATATGTGTTATTTGCATAAAAATATTACAGTCTCAAACAAAGCCATCCAATCATAGCTTTATTGGAAGTCTAAAACTATTTCTTTCAGCAACTGCCTGAGGGTTACTGTCTAGTAGTAAGGACAGAGAGAAATAATAAGCTTTCCAAATAAGACAAAAATAAATATTATTTACAATTTATGAGACCAGCCACTTGACAAATTGACCTTATTCAGATAAGCTTTCAACAACACAGTTGTCCCTTTCTAATTCTGGTCATATTGAGTACTCTTTTGGCAGAAACACAAACTCTAAAGCAATTTAATAAACAGTAATGCGTACATGAAAAATGTCAAAAGGTATTTTCAGAAAGGTGAACAATGGTAGTTTCTGAATATGTACATCCTCACTTGGATGGTTAAGCCCTATTAAGCAATTTGAATTCAATGCAAACTTCTTTAGGGATGTTATATATAATGTTGATCAAAATATGTGTACACAGCTAATGCTCAATAAAAGGAGCACAGAGTGATTAATATCCTTAAGAAATTAATGTTACTTTGGGCATATTGAAAAAACACCTATCTTCAAATTTAAATCCAACCTTTATGCTTGTGAATATCAATTAAGCTCCATGTTCATATCATGGAATCATAAACAAATGAAACCACCTTTCTACAATGATATAAATGAAATAATGTTGAATAAATACTTTTTTCTTTGTTTTTTGCTGGTGCTTATCCCTTTACTTAGTAACTTGATTATGTAAAATGTGGGTTGAGAGTAGTCCTTACAAAGAGTAAAAATACTTTAGTCAAAAAGATAAAAGTGGCTCAGTTCTTAAATAGATTTTGAACTGGCTAAAAGCTGAGGTTATCCCATTTCCACATTAATTCTAGATGTTTTGTGTATGCATGAAGATAAGATTGCCCCTCAAACCTATCAATGTCAAACTGTTGGTGGGAATAAAACTTAGTAATAAGAATGAAAAAAGAAAAAACCCTATAATCTATTTAAGTAGCACATGATGCTTTTCACAGCTATTTTTCAGATTATCACATTTGATTTTCATAACAATCTTGTGAAATAAGTAACGTCAATTGCATTTTTAGAGGAAACAAAGAGTAATAAGTTGCATTGTGGAAGCAGACACAGATCAAAACAGAAACAAAATGTTTTTTTAAAACAAAACATGGGACTTCCGGCCAAGATGGAGGCCTAGACAGACACACTGCATCTCCCTCCACAACCAAGAAGGAATACAATTACTTCAAAACTAGAGACAACCAGAAGTTCAGAAAATCAAGCTGCAGGGATGTCCAACAAACAAAGATATAAAGAAGAAATACTCATCCAGACAGGTAGGAGGGGCGGAGCCAGGGTAGAGATGATGCGGTGTGGTGGCAGCAGCAGTGGTGGCAGCGGCAGGCTGGTGGAAGATGCAGTCATATGTTTTTTTTAAAAAGGGAGGAACACCTGGGGCGTACTCCCAGCACCAGACCGGACCCAGTGCTGGATGAAATAAAGCCTCATTGCTTCTTACTGAGCAAACCAGTGGGGGTTGGGGCGGAGGAAGAAACTGCTGGTGTCTCAGCAGAGTCTGCCTGTTTAAAAGGCCTCCATGGTCCTAAAACTTCCACAGACGCATTCACTCTGGGAAAAATGGCCAGGGCAACAGCTAGAGAGGTGCCAGTCCCATACGGAAGTGGGAGAAGTGCCTGGAAAAGGAGCAAGTGCTGAACGAGCAGCATTTTTCCCTCTCAGACCCTCCCCCACATACAGCATCACAACGTGGTGAAACAGGTCGTCCCATACTGACAAATATCTAAGGCTCCACCCCTTACAACGTAACAGGTGCAACAGGTCTACCTAAGACACAGAGGCAAACAAACACAGGAGTCTGTCAAGATGAGGAGACAGAGAAGTATGACTCAAAAGAGGGAAGAGATCAAGGTTCCAATGGGAGAACTAAGTGATGAGGAAATAGCCAACCTAACAGACATGGAGTTCAAAACATTCATGATGAAGATGCTCACAGGCTTGACAAATATGCTTAAGTATGGCAAATGCATAAGGGAGGAAGTGAAGGCTATGCTAAATGAAATGAAGGAAAATCCACAGAAAACCTATGGTGAAGGGAAGAAAACCAGGGTTCAAATCAATGATTTGGAACATAAGGGAGAAAAAAACAGTTAACCAGTACAGAATGAGGAAACAAGAATTTTTTAAAAATGAGGAGAGATTTAGGAACCTCTGGGAAAACTTTAAATGTGCCAACATCTGAATCATAGGGGAGCCCGAAGGAGAAGAGGAAGAGCAAGAAATTGAAAGCTTATGTGAAAAACTCATGAAGGAAAACGCCCCAAATTTGGTGAAGGAAATAGACATAGAAGTCCAGGAAGCACAGAGAGTCCCAAACAAGCTAGACCCAAGGAAGACCGCATCAAAACACATCAAAATTAAAATGCCAAAGGTTCAAGATAAAGAGAAAATCTTAAGAGCAGCAAAAGAAAAGCAGAGAGTTACCTATAAAGGGGTGCCTATAAGACTGTCAGCTGATTTCTCAAAAGAAACTTTGCAGGCTAGAAGAGGCTGGCAAGAAATATTCAATGCAACGAAAAGCAGGGACCTACAACCAAGATTACTCTATCCAGGGCAGATGAAATGCTTCTCAAACAAGGTAAAGCTAAAGGAGTTCATCATCACCAAGCCATTATTTTATGAAATGTCAAAGGGAATTACTTAAGAAAAAGAAGGCCAAAACTATGAACATTAAAATGACAACAAACTCACAACTATCAACAATAGAACCTTAAAGAAAAAAACAAACAAACAAAAAACAAATAAGCTAACAACCAGAATAGAAACAGAATCATAGGTATGGGGATCATTTGGAGGGTTATCAGCTGGGAGGGGAAAGGGGGAGAAATGGGGGAAATGGTGCAGGGACTAAGAAGCATAATCGGTTGGTACAAAATAGACAGGGGGATGTTAAGAATAATGTAGGAAAGGGTGAAGCCAAAGTATTTACATGCACGACCCATGGACATGAACTAAGGGGTTTGGGGTTGCTGGAGGAAGGGGGGTACTGGGCAGAGGGAGCAAAGGGAAAAAAATTTGGGACTACTGTAACAACATAATCAATGAAACATACTTAAAAAAACAAAAACAAAAAACAAAACATGACCTGATTAATTTTTATGTTTGAAAAATGACAACTCACAATGCTCCTGTAGTTTGAATGATTGAATCAATGCTTAGAATTTTTTGAGTTGCTTACAATCTAATGCAGAAGCATGTTATTGCTTGAGTTATCCCAAATTAGAAATTGAAGTAAAAAATTTTTTTTTAAAGTTTGGTATCTCCTTGTAAGGTCCCTAGAATTGGAATTATGACATACACTTTGCTGACACGCATGAGTACCTGTAATCAGTGACATTGCCAGGAACAGCCTGTTTGGGTGTAGCGAGCCCAATTCATGCACCATTCAAGATGTGCTCTATTTAACCTACTTTGGACATTTGTCTTGCTTTCTGACTTTTAGACATAAAACCCAATTGCTGTCAAATCCACAAAAAAATGCAGATGGCACATCCAAACACATTAACTGAGGAATTGCTATAAAGTAACTATTTACAAAGGTATTGGCATAAAGGGCACCAATAAGGGATGATAGCATCTCAGTGCAAGCAACAGTGAGTGAGGATCAATTACCATCCTTAGGCTGAGGGGACAAGGCAAGGAAGCAGTTCTTGAAATCCAGAGAGAACTGCTATATGGAGAGGGCCACCTGACATATGATCTTTAATAGATGGATGCCGAATGAACTAAACAGAAGGGAGCTGAGAGAGCAAGTGTTATAACCTCACTCTTATTCCTGCCTCTCATCTTCTGCTAGTGCTTCTTTTGGCTGCTCCCAATCAGAAGCCAATCAGAGGAAAAGAAAGTTTATGGATATAATCCATAAAGGTCAACCTCCCAGTGAACAGTTCAATGTAGAGGAGAGTGGAGTGTAAATCTTCAAGGCTAGTGAAAAATATCAAATGCAGTGAAGAAAAAGAAGTTGCACAGCTTAGACACAATGCCGCCAAAATTTAACAACTCAACTAGAGAGTCAACCTACGTGATTTTTCTGTAAGGCAAAAATTATACTGAATGGTGAATCTTTCTTTAATTAAATCCAAATACTTGACTGAGCAACTAGGTTATGCAAATGAAAGAATGAGAGAGAACCTAGTTTTTTATTCAAGCACCATAATTCCAATACTGACTTGAGCCACCCATTACAAGAGGTACCATGGCAACCAACCCAGGAAAAAGGGATGGGATAGTGGGAGAAGGAAGGATGAAACCTAGTAATAGAATCTTTAGGACACTGTTTGCTCACAAATTGCAAGAGAGGTAATTAATGATGTTAGAAAACATAACTAAATGAAGAGAAAGTACCAAAAAGTGCTGGGTGGTGCCATAGCAAATACCTGGTTATGTGGGTAAACAAATATTGAAATTCCTGTGTAAAATATCTTACTGTACACTATTTTAAATAAATGTGCACATAAAGTAAAAACTGTTTAGAAGGGAACAAAACTTATTTCTATTGGAAAAATATGTGCCTAAAATATAGCTTTTACAGTACAAATTTGAAAAGTAAATGATTATGATCCTAACCTTGAAAGGATTAATGAAGCAAAACATGTATCTTCTAGCTTACGATCCTATCATAGTTTTTCAATAATGAAAAACAATCAGCTGATATTTATGTCACTTTTGATATTTCTTCCTTATTGATATTTGGGAAACATTCATATAGAAAACTATCTACCCAGCCAACTATATCATGCAGATGGTAAAATAATACCAATATCAGAGTTTGGAAAATTTCTATTTACTAACTCTACTGATTTTATTCATTCACATACACTCTCTATTTCAAATAATTGGTGTATTAACTATATTTTCTTTTTCTCTGTTCTTGATGATCTGGCATCAGGGGCCTGGCTGACTGGAATAAGACTGCCCCTTCCAGGATCAGTCAATTCTTAGAGCACAAACAAATCACCAGGCAGTGTGCTCTGCACAGATAAACTATCCTATCTAGAGTCCACGCTCTGTGAATGAACACCTCTCTATGGCTCTTACACTTCAAAAAGCAATATTCCAGTGCACTAATCTCCTCGGGGCCAAATACCAGGCTATTAGAGACAGCCTCTCTGCCCCAGAGCCTGCTGAAATTATTCAAAGCAGCCAATTCTGACCCTCTATACTTTGCTTTTCCCATGGCAACTAAAATCAAGTCTCCCACCCATGCTTTCCCCTTGATTCTTCTGCCTCCTGACTGACTCTGGTGCTTCCCCATGTGGCTCTGCATGACGTGTTGTCCCCTCGTCTTTGACACTGTAACAAACTGTTTTTTCAATGGCGATTGATCTAGTGTCCTCATCGTACTAGAATAAGAATAAAACCTACATTTTAAAATGGTTGGTTCTAGTCATTATTGTCTATGCTAACTCAAAGGAACTATGCAAAAAAATATTATATTTCAGAGACTGATAACTGACTCCAACTTAGTCCATGTGTTGGCTGGGTAACATTGGGCAACATAGTGCAACTTCTCTGAATCTTGGATCTTCCTTTGCAAAACGGGGCTATTCCTTACTAGAAAATCAATTAGTCCTCTACGTTTTTCTTGACTTTTATAAAATATAATACTTTAAGTTTATACTAAATTGTAGCCATGGTTTTCTCTTCCCATTAGGAAATAAATTACCTCCTCTTTCTGTTACCTGTCAAAAAATTTATAGTTGTACGTAATTACAATTTTATCTACTTGAAACCAGCCCAACCAGCTTGACATAGTTAAGATTTGATAGTGAAAACTCCACAAGGTGGCGGCAGAGGCAACACCATTGCCAGCAGGTCACAGTACAGAGGAGCCTGAGGAAGAAAGCAAGGCTTCCCCAGTTTGTTCCCTTCTGAGAAGAGAGTGAATACAGAGGAATGTCTAGGACCTAGCCAGGACTGCTTTGTGTCCGCGGGCTCCTCAGAGGAGGCACTGTGTCATTAAGGTTTCAGGGAATATAATGAGCCATAGACAGTGATTGTCCCCCACTCCTGCCCCAAGGATCTGGGTTAGCTTTTAGAATTCTTTTTGTGAGGAAGCTCAGGTGTTCTCTATAGTTTAATGTGGTGTTCCACAAATATCATTTGTTAATATTATTCTTAATTCTGGATTAACAACATACAGCACATGTATGCATACATAAGCAGCCTATTCCTGAAATATAAATTCTGAAATGTATAAAAACAGATTTTCATTCAGTCCATGCTTATAGCCTTATTTAAATTCATCTATTTATTAAAATCATATCCTTCACCTTATAGTATTTTAAAGTAGATCATTTCTAGTATTAATTTTATACTTTAAAAAATATTCCTGATAGTCAAGTATGTCCCTCTTGATGTTTTTACTGCATTTTAGGAATAAAGAATCAATGAAATGACGATCTGTGCTAAATGAGTCCTAAAATTTTTTACCAGTTCTACGGTTCGGGAAGACCTATGCAAGCTCTCCTAGAGTTGTTAAATCTAAATACCCTTAACACAAATATGCATACAGTACAACAAGTACAACACAGGAATGAGCTTGTTATTTAATAATAGGCTTTGCTGCCCAAATATCCCGCTCATCTCTACCACAGGTCAGCTCTCACAGCTCTCTCCTTGGCAAGTTAACATGATCTTGCTACGGACCACTCTTCCTTAGAGATCTCTTCCTCACAGCTGAGCCCATCTCAGCTCACTCTCTGATGAACAAATGTGGAATGCGTGTATGCATGCATACACATATATTTACATAAGAAAGTATTGGGAAGAAATACATTTGAAATATTAAAAATGCCTATCTCTGGGTGATGAGATTATAAGTAATTCATAAATCTTCTTCAATAGTATATGATATCATCCCTGAAATTTCTACAGTAAACATAATCTATTTTTTAAATAAATAATATATTTTACTAAAATATTCAATTCAAGAACGTGGCTGGACAAGATGTCTGACAATCGTCGTCGTCGGCAGCCGTCCGTCTCGAGAGACGATGGCGTAGCTTCCTGAGAGTCTATCTGCACCGCCGAGAATGGCTGTGCAGTCCGACTCGGGAGTGACAATCCCTGCCGCACTTGTTACAGGTGAAGGCAGATGGCTGTTGTTGCTGCTGTTGACGCTGCTTCCGCCTCGATCTTTTCTGGACCGCCTCCTCGTTGCGCACAGCCTCTGCGCGTGACGTACCTTGCCTGACCGCGAGCCTCCAGGCTAGGCGGTCGTCTGCTTGAACTTCCCATGTGTTGAGATTGATGGAGCATTGTGTCATATCCTTTTTGCAGATGTCTCTGAACCGCAGTTTTGGGCGCCCTGTCCTCCTCTGGCCTTCTGCTAGCTCGCCGTAGAGGAGGTCTTTGGGAATACGGCCTGCATCCATTCTTTTGACATGGCCAAGCCACCTGAGGTGTCTCTCACTAAGAACTGCATGCAAACTGCTCATGTTGGCTCGCTTCAGCACCTCGGTGTTGGGGACCTTATCCTGCCAGGCGACATGCAGGACGCGTCGCAGGCACCTCATGTGGAAGCTGTTGAGTTTCCTTTCGTGCCTTGCGTAGGTGGTCCACGTCTCGCTGCCATAGAGGAGAGTGCTGAGTACGCAGGCTTGGTAGATGCGCAGTCTGGTTTTCTCAGTGAGGCTGGAATTGTTCCACGCTCGCCGGTTCAGTTTGGCCATAACTGTGGCTGCCCTGGCGATTCTCCGGTTGACCTCCAAGTCGACTGACAGAGAGCTCGAGATGGTGGACCCGAGGTAAGTGAAATCGTTGACAACCTCCAGGGTGTATCCGTCGATGGTGATGCATGGGGGAGTCCCCGTGCCTTGAGCCATAACGTTCGTCTTCGTCAGGCTGATGGCTATTCCGAACTCCTTGCATGCGTGGGAAAGGCAAGTGACTAACTGCTGGAGTCCCTCTTCGGAGTGTGATGTCAAGGCTGCGTCGTCAGCGAAGAGCATCTCACGGATGAGCACCTCTTTGACTTTGGTCTTGGCTCGTAGACGGGCCAGGTTGTAGAGCTTGCCATCGGATCTGGTGTGAATGAAGACACCCTCGCTGCAGTCCTTAAAGGCATATTGGAGGAGCATGGAGAAGAAGATTCTGAACAGCGTAGGCGCGAGGACGCAGCCCTGCTTTACTCCGCTGCTGACTGGGAAGGCCTCAGAGGTTGCGCCGTTGTAGGACACCGTGCTGTGCATGTTGTTGTGAAAGGACATGACCACAGCAAGCAGATGTGGTGGACAGCCAATCTTCCGTAGCAAGCTGAAGAGTCCGCTTCGACTGACCAGATCAAACGCCTTCGTGAGGTCGATAAAGGCGAGGTAGAGTGGTTTATGCTGCTCGTGACACTTCTCCTGCAGCTGGCGTAGGGAGAAGATCATGTCCACTGTTGATTGGCCAGCTCTGAAGCCACACTGGGACTCTGGGTAGACGCGAGAAGCAAGGGTCTGCAGGTGGGCAAGAGCGACCCGGGCGAATACTTTGCCGACGACGCTGAGGAGAGAGATGCCCCGGTAGTTGTTGCAGTCGCTGCGGTCTCCTTTGTTCTTGTACATGGTGATAATGTTGGCGTCTCTCATATCCTGGGGGATGTAACCCTCCTTCCAGCAGAGACAGAGTAGATGGTGGAGTGGCTGTAGCAGGACTGGTTTCCCGCTCTTTAGGATTTCTGGAGGGATTCCGTCGCTTCCTGGTGCTTTCCCGCAAGCGAGGCGGTCGATGGCTTTGCCGAGCTCTGCCCCAGTAGGTGGGGTGTCTAGCTCCTCCATGACTGGTAGGTCTGGGATGGCGTTAAGAGCAGTGTCTGTTACGGTGTTCCTCGTTGCGTACAGCTCGAGGTAGTGCTCGGTCCACCGCCGCATTTGCTGTTCCTGGTCAGTGATGACCTCACCTGTCTTGGACTTAAGGGG
Organism: Furipterus horrens; assembly: GCF_987537825.1. Lineage (NCBI taxonomy): Eukaryota > Metazoa > Chordata > Mammalia > Chiroptera > Furipteridae > Furipterus > Furipterus horrens. The sequence continues at coordinate 158,219,130 of NW_028327171.1, read as the reverse complement.
GGCGATCTTGGAGGGGATTGGGCCTGTTGCCTTCTTGATACCCTCATACATTCCTCGTGCATTGCCTATATCGGCGGCTTCCTGGATGCTTCTGCACAGGTTTAGCCAATAGGTGTTGGCACAGTGGCGGGTGGTCTTCTGGACTTTGTTCCTGGCAGCCCGTAGAGCTTGAAGTGTACTGGGAGTGGGCGTGGCCTTGTAAGCCAGTAGGGCCTTCCTCTTAGCCTCGATCACGGGTTCCATTTCTTCCCAGTGAGCCTCGTACCAGTCAGCGTTCTTCTGCTCTTTCTTCCCGTAAGCAATAATGGCGGAGTTGTATATGGTGTCGCGGAGACGTGACCAATTGGATTCGATAATGTCATCTGCCGCCATTCCCTCGCCGAGTGCATCTTCCATCCTGTTGATGAATTGCTGGGTCTTAACTGGGTTGCTGGCACAACTGGTGTTGATGCGTGGGCGACCCTTCATCTTGGAGTGGTGCAACCTCTTCGACGTTATGCGCACCTTGCTTACCACGAGGGCATGGTCCGTGTCGCAGTCTGCACTGTGGTAGCTGTGGGTGAGGAGGGTGCTGCCAATATCCGTTCTTCTGGTGATGACGAGGTCAAGCTGGTGCCAGTGGCGGGAGCGGGGGTGCCTCCATGACACCTGGTGGATCTCTTTGCACTTGAAGAATGTGTTTGTCACGCACAGGCCGTGGTGACACGAAAGCTCAAGCAGTCGCTGACCATTCTCATTGATCTTTCCTCTCCCAAAGTTTCCGAGGCAGGTGGGCCAGGCCATGTGGTCGGCTCCTACTCTTGCGTTAAGTCTCCAAGGAGATAAAGAGCGTTACTTCTGGGGATCTTGGATAACGCTTCATCCAGTGCATGGTAGAACTGTTCTTTCTCTTCGGTGGTGGTGCAGAGGGTTGGGGCGTACGCACTAAGAATGCTGACTGGGCCGAAAGTTGTTGACAATCGGAGGGTAAGTAATCTCCCTGTGCCTCCTGTGGGTGGCTCTATGGAGTTAACAAGCGTGTTCTTCACAGCGAACCCAACACCGTGCTGTCTTGGTTGGTCCGGAGACTTCCCTTGCCAGTAGAAGGTGTAGTTGGTTTCTCTGATAGTTCCGTTGTCGGCCAACCGGGTCTCCTGTAGAGCCGCAATGTCAATGTTTAGTCGTGCCAGTTCCCTGTTGATGACGGCGGTTTTCCTGGCATCATTGATCCACGGAAGGTCTGCAGTAAGTCCGGGACACATGGTCCTGATGTTCCAGCTAGCGAGGCGAAGAGCTGGAGGCTTCTTTCTTGTTTTTTGCTTGGAATTTGTCTGACAATAGGGTATAAAATATATTCAGGATCCATGTATAATGACATTTGTTGTAAAGAAATAATAATATTAGTGATGTGGCATGTTCTAGTACTTCCAAGATTTAAATGTTGAATTGCTCATCTCTTTTTAGAGTTCTCTGGCCTTTCACATACATATCTCCCTTCTCTATTCTTACTAACCTAGCTCTTCAAATTCACTATAATCTCTACCCTTTGAGAGACTCTCTAGAACTATGATCTTAAGTGATTTGTTCTTGAGCCTTATCAGTAAAAATATTTGAAGATGAACCTTAATAAATATATATCTATTTATTTAGAAAGTATTTACATGTATAACTATAATAACATCATAAAATACAAATAAAATTAAAGCAATCAGATGAGGATTAAAGAACATTTTTAAATGTAATTGATATAATTTAGTGCAGTAATAATAACAAATATTTTTAATTGACAATATTTTAATATTTAAAAAAACTCTTAGTTGAAGCATTTGTGATTCAGCAATTCCAAAGTTCAGTTCAATTTATCCCAATATTTGATTTCAATAACTCATCTACAACACTCCTACTCCTACTTCAAAGCTTTGGTAGTTATAATATTTCATAGGTGAAATTAAAATGTGTAATTAATTCTATGTGGTGAGTACTAAGAATTAGAACAATCACCATTCAATTGGAATTGACACAGGTTGAGAGAACTAATTCCAAAGTGTCTACCAGCTGCTGTCAACGATGATATCAATGAAAAGGCAATGGCACTCTTAACTGCATTTGAATGTAGTTTGCACTTAAGCATTTATTTTAAAATAAAGTAAAAGCACAGCTAGTCAATGCTTTTGTGGTAAAGGTACTGTTTTCACAAAAATATGTGCAAGTAACTTTTTGAAAAGACTTAAGTTGTGGAGGAAGCATTTGGAAAAATTTCCACTTATACTGGATTAAAAAAAAAAAATTTGGCCAAAACTGTTTGTTATGTAGAAAAGCTTTTATATGTGCACACTTGAAACCAGAACTTTACAACTGAATCGATGGAAGTAATTAAATAAATGTGTGTCAAAATCTAGTAAGCCTTGTCAGAATTTCTTTTTCTATTTTGGGCCTACTTTAAGACATAAAGCTATGATAGTAACTTTTAATAAACTTTTTTGTTAAATCATCATATCAACTTCTGTTTCTTGCAAAAAAAGATACTGTCTAGAAACTCAATTACATGGCTAGTTATTATATAGTGTTTATGTACATAACTAATTTCCACTATAAAATGCATATTCCTTAAGGGATAGTACCATCTCTTCTTTATTGTTTGTATAAGAATGCTGGCAGTCATTTATAGAGCAGATATAACATTCCAGATCTGGTGCTAAGTGCTTTACAATCTATCCTTTTAACAACCTATGACAGGGTACTGGTATCATTCTCATTCTACAATTGAGAAGTGTAAGGTGATTTCTCAAGATCACAAAGCAATTAATAGGTAATGCTGAGATGTGAATCATTACATCCTGAACTCAAAGTCCTTTAACCACAACTTTATTTTGCTAGGCTAAGGGCATCTAAGTTGAAATTACACAGAGTAGGTTCTTTATTGACACAACTAGTAAACAAATGAAGGAAAAGAATAATAATTCAAGAAGGATTTCCTCATTAAAGTAAATTAATTGTCATTTTTTTTGGAAAAGGCATTACTAGCATGTGTAGCCATTAAGTTGTAGCTTTGGTTTGTCAAAAAAAGGTGGCAGCTATGATTATTACTACTTCTTAATCATAGAAAACTCAAAAAGTTGTATAACAGTGGGACTCTGTTATGCAGTATATTCCTGACTTATTAGTTAAAGAACAAAATGCTAAAAGATGGCTTTTAAAACTGATGGAAACTGAAATATGTCTTTTGAGTTTAAAAAGGATAGACACTACTTCAAAGGAGAAAGGAAAATGAAACTTAGATATAGAAAACAAGGAGAAGGATGAAAATGAAAGCTATTAGAAGAAACTTGGCAGAGGAAAACACCTATTTAAACAAAAAAGCAGAAAATAAAGTAAATCAAGATGAAAAAATACAGATAAAAAAATATACATTTTGAGAGACTGGTTTGGCTTTGTTTTTCCTCAACCTCCTTCCTCCAGAAGGGGTGCTATCAAGATTATGTTAGAGTCCTAAAAAGAGGTTCCTTTCTGTTTTCCCTCAGAAACTCCCACCTATGCTTAGTCCTCATCACTCTATCCTTATCCAGCAGGGTTACTCACATTTGCGAGTAAATATGAATTGTCTTTGATGGATATTATATGATACTAATGGTGAGAATTTGGAGAGGGCATCTCTTCGGAAAGTCAGCCAGTGAAACTATTTGTTCATTATTATCTAGAATCTTACCAAAATCAAGAACAAGACAAGAGTGCCTATTCTCACCACTCCTATTCAACATAGTTCTGGAAGTCCTAGCCAGAGAGCAATCATGCAAGATAAAATATATATATATCAACCCTGGCTGGTTTGGCTCAGTGGATTGAGCGTCGGCCTGCGAGCTAAGTGTCGCTGGTTCGATCTTCCAGTCAGGGCACATCAGAGAAGGAAAACTCTGACTCCAAAAAACCTCCGCTGCCTTGCGGCATACCTCTTCAGGGGAAAGGCTAAGGGAGTAAACCCCGACAGAAAATCCGGAGCCGGAGTCCCTAAGGCGGTTTGACGTTGTAGTCAACACCGGCAACTCCTGCGGCGCACCTGAAGCCAAGCTGTATTGACTCCGTCTTTCCCTTGGACCCTTCAGCTGCGAAGAGAGGGGGGGTCTGCTGCATGGGCAACAGCAGACCCTCCATATCACCCTGCCCAGGCTCTGTAGCTTCAGCTTCACTGGAGAGGACACTCCAGCGTCATTGCAAGATGTCGATTCAACACGGGAGGAGACAGATACCGTGTCACTCCCGAGTCGGACTGCACAACCATTCTCGGCGGTGCAGATAGACTCTTAAGAAGCTACACCATCGTCTCTCGAGACAGACGGCTGCCGACGATATATATCTCAGAATTTGAAAGAAAGAAGTAAAATCTCTATTTGCAGATGACATGATTTTATATGTAGAAAATCCTAAAGATTCCACCAAAAATGTTAGATATGATCAACAAAGTCAATAGTTTCAGGATACAAAATCAATATACAAAAGTCAATACTTTCTACACTCTAACAACCAATTATTTGAAAGAGGAATAAAGAAAATAATCCCATTAACGAAAGCCTCAAAAACAATAAAATACTTAGAAGCAGGTTTTACCATAGTCCTCATACCATTTATCTTCACCTGGTTCACTACATATTTTCTAATTATTTTTTAATATCTGTCTTCCCACTCCCATTAGAAGGTGAGTTCCAAAAAAAGTAGAGACTTTGTTCACTTTTATTAACTGCACTTTGATTAGTGCTGGTCATACAGTAAATAATATTTTTTACAACAATTGAATGAATAAATGATATAATCTGAATACAAACACTGAAACTTCTGCTTTTGACCCCCTCTCAGCAGGACAGCAATTTCAGGGTGTTAAAAAGCTCACATTATTTCTCTATTTAGTCAGCAATCCCTCTTATTCCTCAGTGTTTGAAACTAAAGAACAAAAAGCGGTTATGAGAGGACAGAAATTTTTTTGTTTTTCGATTAATATACGGAATAAAACCTGCCTGCACATAGTGGGGGGGGGGTGACACTTTCTTGTAATAGCCCCAGAAGATATCTTTGTATAATAAATAACTGAAATTAACAATTTGAATACTGGTGTGGAAACATCTAATCTGATTCTCTTCTACATAGGTAAAAGGCCAATTCCTAACATCAAGTAAAGATATAGTAGTGCTTTATGAAGAAACAGAAAAAGATAGTATTTATGAATGAGGCTCACCTAGAAGGCTGAGGCTTCATGTCACTTGAGCAGCTTTCACTGTGTGTTTAAGATTTGGCCCTCAGCTAGAGCCAAAGAAAATAAAATTCCCAATCAGGGGTGATATCATCAAGGTCCTACTATTTATATTGCACTGGTTACTGTGTAAGGACGTCCTTTCTTCAAGTAGCATACACTCTCTTAAGGAAGACAAAGGCTGAGCTATAATATATAGAAAATATATTTGCTATAAAGCATTCAGTTGGTTATTTTGTATGCCTCTGGTAAACACAAAGACTCTATTTCCCTTATCCAGTCCAAAGCATGACCAAGTTTCCCTGGCATATCCAAATGCTACTGAATGTGCTTACTAACAAATTACTTTTCCTAAATATATCTTTTTGATAGCCTAAATGACCCCTCCATTCTCCATATAATTCTGGACCAGGAGGTTCTCATGAAGTACGTCTACTACCGCCCACAGTTACCCAAGGCAGCAGAATGCCTGAGGAGCAACCTGAGGACTCATGTTTATATTGCTTCTCTACTAAAATGAAGCTGCCATTTTTCAGTGTGGTGTCTTTTTTTTCCCTCATGACATAGACAAATGTTGATGTTTACTACAAGTTGGTACATTAGTTGCTAATTAAGTTCCTAGCTGCTACAGCCAAAACTTGCTGTATTGAATCCAAGAAAAGAATGGCAACTATGTCAAAATAAGTTGTTGGGGATTTTGTTTTGTTTTATTAAAGGAAAGTTGTATAGTAAAGAATATGGGGAATTTACATGCTGGGAGATAGAAAACCTTCAATCTTGGCTTCTTCCTCCGAAACTGAGTTGGTGGTTCAAGTACCCCTGGGTCCGTCACCATGCCCTGGTCAAAGCCAAACAAATACTCCAATCTACAAATGACTCACTAAAGTTAACTTTATTATGACTTACTCTTTTTCATCTCCACCCAGAAATTCCCCAATGAAAGCTTTAGTTCCTGGGGACCCACAGGAGGTCAGGTTTATATCTAGAAAGGGTGAATTGGTCACTTCATACTGGGGTTGTGGGGTTCCACCTCTCTGGAAACGTATCTTCTTAGCTTCATGGCTCCACCTGTACCTTGCAATCTTTCTCCTCTGGCGGGGCCAGAATCTGCCTGCATTCCCCAGCCAAGGCGAACTCCTTCCTAGTAGGCATCAGTTTCTCTTCACTTCTGGGCTGGAAAGTCCCGAATCACGCGCGTTCATGCCTTCCATGTTTTAGCTGACAGGGGGTGATGCAAGACGGCTGTGGGAAAGAAGTCTGCTTTATGAGGCAGAACCCTGCAAGGAAGAGAAAATACCCGCAGGTGGTGCATTGCGGGAGCGTGGTTGCCTATTCAGAGGCGGGGGTGAGGGTGGGGGTTCGCTTTCCTTCCCTATGCCCCACAGTGCCCATGGCCAAAGGACTTCCCTTGCCAGAACCGACCAAAGGGCGGCTCCTCGCGGACCTAGCAGCCACACCCTGCCCTGCCGCTTACGTTTGGAAACTCCTAAAGAGGAGAATCGAAACAGAAACCGAATTGCCTGACGGAAAGCTGGACTCAAAAGCTCCTGCCCGAGTGCGCAGCGCCAGTTGCCTGGTTTCCACCCGGCGAACTGCAGAGGCAGCTGGGCCGCGCCGTCCGCCCGCAGCTGCGTCCCGCGCGGGGCACTCCCCGCCCACCTGCCCACCTGCCCACCTGCCGGGCGCGACCTCACCGCCGCGGCTGTCTGGCGGCCCTGTGGCCAACCCCTTTGCTCTGCAGACCCTGCTACTCCAAGGCAAACGGACAGAGGTACCCACATAGCACCTGTTGAGCAGAGAACAGCAACCTGTCCCTCTACTTGGGAGAACCTGTTCCTTTTCTGAGAAGGAAAGATGTCGAATGGGTATTCCACAGACAAGAGTTTCCAGTATCTCATCTCGTGTTTCCGGGCCAGAGTGAAAATGTACATCCAAGTGGAGCCCGTACTGGACTACCTGACCTTTCTGCCTGCAGAGGTCAAAGAGCAGATTCAGAAGATGGACGCCACCCAGGGGAACATTTGCGCAGCTGAACTGCTCCTGAGCACCTTGGAGAGGGGGAACTGGCCCCCGGGCTGGACTAGGGAATTTGTGGAGGCCCTCCAGAGAGCAGGCAACCCTTTAGCTGCCCGCTACATGAACCCTGAGCTCACAGACTTGCCCTCTCCATCCTTTGAGAGCGATCATGATGAGTGTCTCCAGCTACTGCACCTCCTTCAGCCCACTCTGGTGGACAAGCTGCTGGTTAGAGATGTCTTGGATGAATGTCTGGAAGTGGAACTGCTGACCATCGAAGACAGAAGTCGGGTAGGTGTCAGTACAAGTGGAGTTGAGCTTTTCGGCAGATTTTACAACTCAGGGCTAGTTATTTTATTTGCCCCAACCCAGATGTTCTTTGACGTCTTTGGGGAAATCTGGCATCCTCCTTTCTTGAGAAGAGAATATCTAGGCACTTATAAATAATTTTGAAAATTTAAATACAAAAGGGCTATTCTAATTCTTTCATTGAAATAAGCTAAAGAGTTAATTTTAGAATAATGTGTGCTAATAGGTCACATTTATTGAACACTTACTGTGTGCAATTAGTATATTTTGCAAAGTGTATTATCACAGAACATGCTCAGAATGAGGCATATAATGTTATTAACTGTTTTACAAAGGAGAAAATTAAGGCAGGTTAAAAACTTGCCCAAGACAGCAGCAAATCTAGTGATTAAGGGCCTGATGGTGAGAAATTTTGTCTTTTTAAATATACTTCCATAGAACAGGGATTAGCAAAACATGACCCATAGGCTAAATCCATATTGCTACTATTTTTTTTTTTTGCCAGGCCCAAAAGTTAAGACTGGTTTTCAGATTTTTAAACTTTCAGTGTTTATAAAGAAAGTTTTATTAGAACACAGCCATGCCCATTCATTCAATATTATGACTGCTTTTGCACTTCAGGTTAGCTCACAAAACCTAAATATTTATTATCCAGGCTTTAGAGAAAATATTTGTCAATCTCTTGCCTATATTATACATTATGCCATTTAGTCTTGGTCTAAATGGGGAAATCACATATAGTACACACATATTTTTTCTCTAAAGTTTCAACATTCTCTGAGAATTAAGATTTGAAGATATTTCATTGAAAAATGTGTCTCTAAGTTATGGTTTTTCATACTAGTGGAGTAGTAGATATTTTAGCTGGCATTTTGACAGGGTGAATTTTGCAAGTGATTTACACTTAATGCAATGTTTTATTGTTCATTGTTTTTCAATGAGCAAGGATGCACTACTTAGTATAGAAATGGTGACCTATTTGAATCTGACTTATTCAGGGTAATAGGTCAAAAGTCTTATTTTGAAAGAGAAATTGGGAAATAAACCCATGACTAAAAGTCAACGGCTTTGTTTAACATGCTATGAGTTTGATGTTTTCTTTCATTCTTTCTCTCTTTTTTGACTTATTAATTGTTGGTCCCTCATTGCAAAGTTTTGGGCCTTTGACTCATATCAGCTTATCATGTGACTTAGTCTTTAGTGACTAAAGCTTACCCTCTTTTGTAGATTTGACAGCTATGGGGCTTGTCCAAAAATGTAAGCACGCATCCAATTTTGATGACTGGTTTTCCCAACAAGTAAATTACTTTACACTGTTGTCGGTAACGTTTATGTAGTCTTGTGTATTGAGAACCAGCTAGAACGCATTATAGTAGTCCAGCTGGATATGACAAATGTGTACATCACTGTGGCAGAATCTTAATTTGGAAGACAGTATGCAGCCTTCAAGCCAGCTGGAGACAGAAGATGGCATTTTCAGTCACAGTAGCTGTTAGGAAGTCCAGAAGCAACAGAGTCCAGTAACACCACAAAGCTGTTTGTGTTTGGTGGGTACATGTCCTGATTGCCAGCAAAGCAGCACTTCTCCTTATTTACTCTAAATACTTCTGCCTATCAGCATCACTTTTGTCTTGCCTGGATTGAATTTCCTCCAGCTAGATTTTATCCAAGTTCTTGATTCTGGCAAGCTAGAGGCAGCTAGCGGTAATGCAAGGGAGTAAAGGGGCATTTGTGTACTGGTAGCAGTTAAGGCCAAAGCACCCAAACTCTCCCTCAGATTCATCTCTCAAAGGAGGCACTGAAAGCTGGAGGGGCTATGTATTTGAGGCTCTTTAAGGAGGAATAGTGTCTCTGTGAGATTCTGGAATGATTTTGGTACACATCATTTTAGGTGTATCATCAGAATCAAAAGTAAACCATGGTGAATGATGGGAAGGACATTCTATGTTTAGAAGAATCTATTGGTATGGAGGTCATTGGTGAATGTTTATCTTCAATGGAAAAGTACAGTGGTAAGAGCATGGGAATGAGGAATGGAAAGACTTGGACTCAATATCTTTGTTTCTCACCATCACTGTTACTGTGGGCCAAGTTTTTAAAGTTCCCTAACCTAAGTTTACCCATGAGAATTAACATAATAATACTTTCTTCTCCCACAAAATTTTGGTAAACACAAAATCATGTTTATGAAAAAGCTCTATACATAGTAAAGAGCTATTTTGCTATGAGGCTGATGACTATTACTATCATTCATTTGGTTATATCTCCTTGTTAATTTAGGTTTCAGGGATTTAGGTAAGTTGAGCTGTGCTTTTTAAAGTCCCTGGATCAAACTGAGTTGAAGAAGAAACTTGATCTTTCACTTTTAAGCTCCCAGAACCTAACCAAGACTAAGTATAGAGTTGGTACTTAGTAAATATTGATTGATTAATATTTAAGTGATTAGTTAAATTTATTTCCAAAGAATTGTCCAGAATAAGTGATAAAAACATGTGACGTAAAGAATCGTGTCAGGCATTGGGGACTGGATGGATGATAGACACAAGAGTTCAAAATTTGTTTTGGATAGCTTAAAGTAGCTTTTAACTAAGGAGTCAGGACTTCTGAAAAAATCATATTTTATTTGAATTCTTTTCTTGTTTTCCAGTGACATTTTTTACTTAGTCTGTTACATCAGCCCTTTTCCCCATATATCACAGCTTCTGAAAATGATCTTAGATTTAATTTCGTGTTTGGTGATTACCCAAAGAAATGTATGTAATTGTTCTATTTGTTAATTTATTTGGCTGAAATTTGTTGAATGATACAAAGGTGCCATGATATTGAAAAGATTGGAGAATTACACAGATATTGTTTGCACTTTCGTGAAACTTTGTAATAGTGTTGATGAGTGTTCATTCTTCTAATAAATAAATGTATTACCCACAAATTCATATTTATCTTATGTTCCTTAAATTATCTAACAATATATTCATAGATATTTTAAATTATGAGTAATTTCATATTCAGAGAAAAATTTCAGTGTGGAATGAACATGAATGGGAATCATTAAATATTCTGTTGCAGCCTCAAGTCTTATTGTGAATACTGGCAACTCAGCAATAAGTACAAGAGTCACTTTATGGATCATTACAATAGAATGATCACTAACTGTAAGGAGTGCCCTTGTATGAATCTGCTTCTGTTTTAGAGTGCTTATTGAACATCTTGGCCCATTCATTGACTTAGACACCCATGAGCCCTGGAAAAGAAGTGATTACATAAACATTTCATAATGTCTTAACATCAGTTTGAGCAGTTGAAGAGAGGTGCATATTTCTGCCCTGGCCATTTCAATGCATAAGCATTTATAGTCCTGGAAAACCCCATGTAACTTTTATTTGCACAGGAGAACCAGAGATAATACGACCAATCCAGCTGAAAATCTAGTCCAGTTCTCCCTACATGAAATTGAGTACCCTGGTCATTCCCCACCAGCTCATTCTATTACTGAATTAGGATAAGTAAGAATATTATTAGCAGGAAAAATATTAATAAGAAACTAGCTATGTTAATGTGACAATGTATAATCACTTCATAATACATTAGCTTTTTTAGGAACTAGTTCTTAAAAATTTTTTGTTTTTACTGTGAGTTTTACTTCCTGATTTACTGGTACTGAGAGTTGAACTCTGTTGTATTTTAAAAAATCATTATATTTAAATATAAAGGTTATTATGAGAGATAGAAAACATTTTTATCAAACTGTACAATTGTATTGGCAAACCAGTGCCTATTAGGAATATCATTGGTTTCTCCATTCATTTCTGTTGGAAAGATAAAACATAGATCAAAGAATTTAGAATATAAAAGCATTGAAATGTATTATCCACAAATTCATATTTTATATTCCTTAAATTAGCTAACAATATATTCATAGACATTTTAAATTATGGGTAATTTCATATTCAGAGAAAAGTTCGGTGTGGGATGAACATGAATGGGAATCATTAAATATTCTGTTGCAGCCTTAAGTCTAAATAGTTACCTCCCAAGAATTTCAGCAATAAAGTTTGTGAATTGGAGTCTAGTATCTCTACTGTGTTTTAGAAGAGCAGATTAAGTTTTAAAAAATTATATGGTTGCTTCAAAAGTATATTGATGTATTTTCTGGCACCCAAATTGATGAAGCTGACAAAATTGCACAGGTGTTATACATAGTTCCACATCCAAATAATAAAAATACTTATAGGAAATAAAGGCATAAGGATCCTTAAATGCCTGAACTCAGTAAGGACAAAGCAAGTTTGATAAATGTAATTTTATAACAAAAATTAACTGTTTAATAGTTAAAGAAAATTTAGTGAATATAGTATGCTTAGGTTTTAATAAAAGTATTTATTACAGTGCCTCACTTGTTCTTTTTAGAGAAATTCTTTCTGATTAAATTAGCAGATAATAATAAGGTCATTACAAACATCACTGAAGACAAAGAATTTTTATTAGATTAATGAAGTTAAAAATAAAGGTAAGAAATGAGCAACATTTTGTTTACAAAATGCTACAGGGGAGATGAACTGGAATCACCTAAAATTTATTAAGTTCAATTGAGTAGTTATTTTAACCCTTCTTGCCAGAAAATGAACTTAAAATTAGGGACAACTATTGGTATGGGAAGGCAGCATTGAAGCCAATTGCCTGCGATTAACTTCTGCCTCTGCAATTTACTAGGTCTGTGTCCTTGGGGACGTAATTAGACTTCTCTACCCCTTGGATTTTTGATCTGTAAAATGAGTTAATAATGCTACCTTCTTCAGAGTTGCTAGGTTAATATATCCAAAGCCTTTATAATAGCATCATTAACTATCAGTTAATAAGACTAAAATATCCTTTGGACAGAAACCATGCTGTACACTTATGTACTAAATAGTGTTCACTGGTGAAGTGTTTGTAAAGGTAGATGTTTTCCCTAGTCATCCATAAAAATAGCTAACATTAAGTTTGTGCCAGACATTGTTTGAAAAAGGCAAATTCCTGACTTTAAAAGCTTATGGCATATATTTATAGGGACTAGGAAACACATAAATTTTTCAGGAAAAACTAATTTAGCTAAAGAGTAGATCCCAGACATCAGTATTTATTAGCACTGATTCTAGCATGCAGCAAGGGTGGAGAATGCTTGAAATTTTTTTTTTTTTTCTGTTGCTTCACTTTACATACAGAAACTGAGGCCCAGAGAGATCAAGTAGCTTACCTAATGACACAGCAAGTGGGTGATGTCCTATCTAATTGTTTTCTGCTCTAAATATGGCTTGTAGTAGTCTTTTCTCCAAATGTTAGGTACTGTATTCAGAGTCAGGGAGATGCACTGTGATAATGATTGCACAAATGATCCGCATTGAGAAAGACTTGCTTCGATTAATCTGAAAGGGAAATTAAATGAAGCCTAAGGATTGTAATGAATGGATGTAGAAATAATTCTGCTTGCTACTTTAAAAATTGAAAAATACAGAATTAAATTTTTCTCATAATACTAAATAAATGCCATTTAAGAAAATATTATAGTAGTCATAAATATTTCTAATATTAAATAGGCAAGAATATAAATCTGTGATAGCAATTACTTCATAATGGTCATAGTGAAGAAATAGGAGTTGGATTAGAAATGTTTGACTTCCCATTTGCAGACTCCATGAGTTAAAAGGAAAAATCAGGCCCTAAATATAGAAAAACATATTGATGCAAGTAGACATAGAACAGCTAGATATTAAGGGCCCTTTCTTTTGCACCCCTTATTCAGAAAGACTCAGATAAAAACATTTATTGCTACAAGTGGCCCTGCTGTTTTCTCTTATGTTTGAAATACTGTAAGTCTTTATTTATAATTATGCTTAATGCTCAATTTCTTTTTTTGAAAGCTAGTTCCTTTCTAAATTAATTCAGAGCTTGAATTCTACTTTTCTCTTAAAACAGATAACTGCTGCAGAAACTAATGGAAATGAAGCAGGAGTGAGGGAACTGCTGAGAAGGATTGTGAAGAAAGAAAACTGGTTTTCCACTTTTGTGACCGTTCTGAGGCAAACAGAAAATGAAGCCCTCGCCCAGGGGTTAACAGGCCCCGGTGCCTCCGAACTCAGTGCAGGTATTTCTGATCCTACGAAGGAAGAGTTTGCACATTTTCCCTGGTAATTGAGAGTTTAATGAAGCTTGCAGACACTATGATATTTAGGATCAAAATCTCAAACTGGAAAGGATTTTATCCTCTTTACAAATGAGAAAACTGCTGCTTAGGAAAGGACTAGCTTACAGAAAACCACAAAACTTAGCAAAATGGACAAGAACATTGGCAGCTGACTCCTAGTCCAACACTCTTTCCACTACCCTTATTTTAGAAACAAGATGATTACCTGATATTTTTGTCAAGATTTTTTAACATTGAACAGACACAAATAAATGGGAAGAGAATGTTTTAATGGTTATTACAACGCTGCTGCACAGTCTCCTGGATATTTATGTTCATTTGAAAGGAATTCATTAAATAGTTGATAAAAGGTCTGTAATAGCCAACATATTACAATATTACTTCATGTGAGTTATTAAAACTTTTAAATTATAATAACGTAAGTATAGCCATATATTTTTAAAGCGAATTTAAACTGCCATCTTATCCCTTGCTGGATTGCTTAGTTGGTTAGAGCATTGTCCCTGTACACCAACATTGCAGGTTCGATTTCAAGTCAGGGCACATATAAGAGACAACCAATGAGTGCGTCAGTGAGAGGAACAACAAACTGATGTCTCTCTCTCTCTCTCCCACCCTTCTTCTCTCTCTCTCAACTCAATAAATACACTGCCATCTTATTTTCCTTTTCAGAATATGTAGCCTATGTTTTCAAAAATATCATGGTAAGAAAAATGGAAAGTTAACTGGTAATAACCGATTTAAATGAATTAGAATTATTTCAAGCTCACCTGTATTCATTCAGTCATTCATCCATTTAACATTTCATGAATGCCAAAGATACGCCAGACACTATTGTAGGTGCTGGGGATATGGACTTCAAGTAGACACACAACACCCCCCTCCCCGTTTAATGAAATGAGATACCCAATAAACTATTTTTCTGAGTTACCTATGCAAAACTAAAAAGATAATTGCTAATTATTAACAGCATATTATGTGTTTATATTATATTAATTAGCTTAATTTTGCCCAGTGGTTTGAAATACACACACAGATATACATATACATAATGATGTGTTTGTGTGTGTGTGTGTGTGTGTAGAGAGAGGGGGGGGAGAGAGAGAAATATTTTTGCTACACTGTGTTAAAAAACTCTAAAAATATTTGGACAAGGTCTTTTATCTTCACCCCAAAGCAAATGCTTTACAATGTAATATGTTTGTGCCCCCGACAAAGTGAAAATCTCAAGAGACCTTGCAGATATCCCTTCTTTCTTGAATTATTCAAGGATTAAGGCGGGGGGGGGGGTACACTTGCTCAGTCAAACTTGTCCAGTCCAGCTTTCAAAAGCCAAGCAGTAACTCCATGATCTGTCTATGAGCAGGTTCCAGGGTTTCTACTGTCGTTGCTTCTGTTCCACAGCCAAGCTTAGCTATATCGAAAGTCCTTTCAGCTGGAAGCATCTTTACTTTGTGTCAGTTCTCTGGAAGGGCTTCAGTAGCAACATCAGATAATGATTTTTTTACACTTAAACATTATGGCCCAGCCATTGTTTCCACAGCATAGCTCTGAGGTCAGTTTGCTAAGACTGAAGGTACTTCCAGCTGGAGCTGCATACAGTGACGGGGCCACATTTCTCCTACACACATCAGAGATGAGCTGGCCCCCCGTCTAGACCATCTCTTCCATAATGAATCCCTTTCTAGACCCCATGGGAACACTTCCATTTGTGGCAAACATTTGAGAACTTGAACTTCAAAAGGAAGTGACTACTGTTTGTTTTTTCCCCCCTGGGAAATTTTGGCCTCAGTGTATTAAAGGATATTAGCTTTTCAGATTACAAAAGACCTTCTCATATCCACCTCTCCAAGTTGAGGATATGTATCCATTTTATGCTTGTGTACGGTGGCATAATTGTTTAGGAAGAGGTCTAGAAGATGTGCTGTAAAGTGTCTTCTAGATTCTCCTGACAGACAACGTGTCTGGCAGTATTTCTTGCTTAGATATTTTTAAGTTCTACTTTACAAGTTGCCTTATTAGAAGTTTAATGTAATTTTTCAAATTGTAATTCTTTGAATAACAATCTGTAAAGAGTATGTATAGCAAATCTCATGTAATACCTGTGTTATAATACATCTCATCATATACACCTAGCATTCACATACCTTTCTCGTTACTGTCTTTATATGCTCTAAATCTGTATCATGATTAAGCGTTTATGCCTCTTTCAGAATGGCTTAGGTGCTAGTTTACTCATATTCTCTCAGCCCATGCACATATCCTGGCTGGCCAAGGCCAAGTATTTTATAGAAGTGGCAAGTCCTTGTGAAAAGAAAAATAGTGGAACCAATTCTCCATTACCCTCCAACCCTCCCTAGGCCCATGGCCGGGTCCTTTCACAGCTGGGGCTTCTCCCTCTTTTGACCGAAGTGGGTGATGATGGATGTTGACTCAAGCATGTGGGCTCTCACAAGAGCAGGGAGCAGTATAGAAATGGATCTCTGAGCTCCCTTTGGAGGGCAGATAGCAAATGCCAGTCTATGTCTGGGGCTCAGCATTCTTCTACTTCCACCAACTCATTCCAAATAAATAGGACTTAGTTTTTTATATCCTCAGGAAACCAAATCAGTGAAGTCAGGGATTTAAATATTGTTTGCTGGACAGTACATCTTATCATGAGAATCTAAGCATTTTTCTAGCATGTCTTGATGACCAGAAAGTTAGCTATGACTATTCTTGTGGTGAGGAGCTGCTATGGACTAAATTGTGTCACCCCAAAATTCACATGCTAAAGTTCTAACTCCCAATGAGACTGCATCACTGTATCTAGATATAGTGTCTTTAGGAATTAATGTTAACTGAGGTCAGAAGAGTGGGCCATAATTCAGTAGGACTGGGCCTTATAAGAAGAAGAAGAGATATTCTCTCTCTCTCTCTCTCTCTCTCTCTCTCTCTCTCTCTCTCTCTCTCTCCCCAATCTCTCTCTCTCTCCCTCTCTCCCTCTCTCCCTCTCTCCCTCTCTCCCCACCATGTGAGGGGTCATAGTCAGACAGTGACCTTCTGCAACCTAAAGAAAGAGCTCTCATCAGACACCAACCCTGCTAGCACATTGGTCTTGGACTTCCAATGTCCAGAAATGTAAGAAAATAAAATTCTGTTGCTCAAGCCACTCAATCCATGGAATTTGGTTATAATGGCCCAAGCTGACAGATATGGGAAAATAGGTTCTGAGTTCTTATGCTTATTGAATCCTTGCTCCTTCACTTCCCTGGATGTGTGACGTTGGCCCGGTACTTGCCCCTCTGTGCCTCAATTTACTTTTCTGTGAAATAGGAATGATAATATCACTCATTTATTAAGGTTATTTTGAGGATTAAATAATTTAACATATGTAATGTAAAGTGCTTATAAGGTAAGCTCAAAACAAGTTCACTATTATGATTATAAAGTCCAAACACATTTAATATGTAGCTACAAACATTATCAAGTTGTCTGGCCAAAGACAAAGTCCAAAGTCAAAACAGTTTTTTTAAAGAAATTCTTCATGCATAAGACTCATTTTCCTTTATTTTATAAGAGCCTAATCCAAATGATACTTTAATTTTTTTTTCTTTATGTTATCAGTCTTCTCTGAGAGATTGCAGCTTCCAAAGGATAGAAACTCTTCTTTTTCTTTGTAACCACATAGTCCTTTAAGAAAACATTCAATATATGTTTGTTGAAGGAAGAAAGGCTGGATGGAAGAACTAAAGGGAAGGAGAAAGGAAGGATATAGAATATTTCATTTTTTAAAAATCTCCAGAAATGCAGAGTACATGCATTTAGGCTGACATTAAAGCATATGTACATCTCATGTAAAACACACAGCGAGGGAACAAAATGGCAAGAGCACAAGCTAAAGAAAAACTACCACCAAATTTGCATTTTCATTAATTCAGACTTCAGTTGACTTTGCATCACTGAATAAGTGGCGTACTTCCTAAAGGTGATGGTCAGATAGGAACAAAAAACATGTTCTAAACCTTTCAGGGTGTCAAAGTATTGAAGTACATTTGGGCAAATCTCTACAGCTCCCCCCCCCCCCCCCACACACAACTTAGTTTTCAGAGTAACAATAACAGGTATTTATAGTGTATGAAAGCTTGCATTGCAATATAATGTATATTCTGTTTAGAATTCAAGGAATTGAAGTATATTCAGGTAAATCTCTATTAAGAACCCCCAATTTCATTTTCGAAATGACAATAATGGTTTTATGTATACTGTACAAAAACTTGCATTGTATTATTTTTCACATTCTAATATTTTTATTTATAGAAAGTGAGAATTCATCACAAGAAGATTGTCTTGAAGTTAAAGAGCCACTTCTTTTAGACTCAGATCCACCAAGTCCAGAGAAACAGGACTGGAACTTGGAGAATAATTCAGTGGAATCATCTTTTGTGGATTCTTCTGTAGCTTCAGGTACTTGGAACACTTATATACTTTACAGACGGTAATAACTACTTCCCCAAAAATCAGTCAGTGTATTGATGATATCAAGATCTGTTACGCAGAGGGAGAATATTTGGGCTTTGGGGTTTTGTGAGCATCTTTATGAAAATAATTTTTTTAGAAGAGATTACATTAAAATATCACCTGGCTGGTTTAGCTCAGTGGATTGAGCGTCGACCTGCGAGCTAAGTGTCGCTGGTTCGATCTTCCAGTCAGGGTACATCAGAGAAGGAAAACTCTGACTCCAAAAAACCTCCGCTGCCTTGCAGCATACCTCTTCAGGGGAAAGGCTAAGGGAGTAAACCCCGACAGAAAATCCGGAGCCGGAGTCCCTAAGGCGGTTCGACGTTGTAGTCAACACCGGCAACTCCTGCGGCGCACCTGAAGCCAAGCTGTATTGACTCCGTCTTTCCCTTGGATCCTTCAGCTGCGAAGAGAGGGGGGGTCTGCTGCATGGGCAACAGCTGGCCCTCCATATCACCCTGCCCAGGCTCTGTAGCTTCAGTGTCATCGCAAGATGTCGATTCAACACGGGAGGAGACAGATACCATGTCACTCCCGAGTCGGACTGCACAGCCATTCTCGGCCGTGCAGATAGACTCTTAAGAAGCTACACCATCGTCTCTCGAGACGGACGGCTGCCGACGACGACGACATTAAAATAATTCCTCTTGGTGGCTAAAAATGTTTTCAAAACTAATGCAATATTAGTATGTTATGAATATGAGCACATTTGGTTCTAATTTTACTTTATAAGACATCTGTGGTCCTTGCAATGTGGTAAATATCATAAACATGCTCTCTATTCCATGGTCTTCAAAGTACTTTCAAATATGGTATAAACATGTGCCACATAAGGATGTTTGAATCAATGGTGACCACACCTAGGACAGTGTCCAACAATGTCATAATGAAGCTGAAAAATTCCCCAAACCTAGTGACCCTGTAGCTGTTGTAAGGTGGTAGCACAATTCATTGCTCACGTTTGTGGTGCTGCTCTTATAAGCAAAGAACTGCCAGTTGTTTAAAAGTATAGCACATACAGTTCTTTACAGTACATAACAGTTGTTAATAAATTACTACGTCACTGGTTTATGTATTTACTGTACTAGGCTTTTTATCCCTATTTTAAAGTGCCCTCTAAAAGTTTGCTATAAAGCAGTGTGTCGTGTTACCCTGGCAGCAGCCTCAAACATCTTGTGTTTACTGAATCTCTTGATTGCATCATTCTCTCTTGCGCTCGATTTAATCTTGTGTTGTTTTGTGCAATAACTTGCTGTGAAGGCTGGTAGCCTGGGAGCAAAGGCTACACCACACAGCCTAGGTGTGTAGTAAGCTATACCACCAGGTAGGTGTGCGTATGTGCACTCTGCAATGTTCGCACAACCACCAAATCGCCTAACGACATTTCTCAGAACATATCCCAGTTCTTAAGCAGCTTGTTTCATTCAGATCTCTGATAAATAAATAAGGCTATTATATTTTCCCCTGTTTTACAGACTGAAGTGTCTCAGAGACATTCGGCTGGATTTTAGGGACTAAAACCAAGGCTGTAGAAAGGAAGATGACCAGGGGCTAAACTGGTGTTGGCTTGAATTGCAGTAACTACTTGGTGTGAAAACTGGGCACCATGTTCAGCTTTTTGCTATGAAATAGCCCTGGAAGGCTCAGACTGATTTAATTATGTTCCTCTCCCTAATTTGCTCAAGATAGTCTCATTCTCCCCTCTTCTATCTCCCCAACAGGGCCACATTCTTCTTTCTCAAGAAATACTTCGAGTCTGTAGTGTGCTGATAAATGTTTAACAAGTAGCTCCCTGGGGAAAAGAAAAAAGCCTTGACTGGCAGCGTATGTCGCTCTCCGTGGTATAAATGCTCCCACTAAGGCTGATTTCCAGCCTTCAACATACTGTCTGTCCCTGAGCAGACCACTGTGTAGCATTTTCATCATCTCGTATATAGCCTCACCATCATAGATGATACAGTAAAATGATCATGAAATGATGGGTTTTAAGCATTCATTACCTTTTTTTTTAATAGCATTTATTTAATTGCATCAATAAGTTTATATAATTTAATTTTTTAAATGACTGTGCTAAACAACTGGCTCACAAAATTCCTGAAAATTTAACAATTGGCTTTTGTGAGTTGGTATAAGCTGACTCCAGCATACACTATAAAGTAGACTATTTTTGATTCAGAAAAGTAATGTGGCTGCATTACAGCAAGTCTGAAACATAGAAACACACAAAGCAAAAGTCACTCAACACCCACAGTATAGATACATTACTCTTAACTATCGACTGTGTATCCTTCCTGTCTGTTTACACGCCTGGATGTCTATATGTAATGACATTTGTCCTGTGTTCATTAGATGATCTTCTACAGAATGGCTTCCAAAAACTGAATAATAGTTTCATATGCTGGATGCATTATAATTGATTATCTAATTGATGAACATTTAAGATGTTTCCAAATTTCTAAATCATGAATAATTCTACTATAACTCTTTGTATTTACATCCCAGTTTAACTCTGATACACATATTACATAATTGATATTTCTGAATCAAATGATTTCTACAATTTTAAGACATTTTATAATTAATGTCAAAATTCACTCCAGGATCTAGTATCAATTTACATGTCCTCCAACAATACAGAGAGTACCTAATGCTGTGAAGCCTCACCTATCAATGCAAGAGTGGGTAATATTTTAAAACTTTTCCAGTTGGTTATTTTATTATTTCAATTTGAATCTTTTGATCCCTAATGGAAAACATTTTTTACAATTTTATCATTTTTGTTGTTGTTTTTGTAAATTACCTATCTTTTTCTATTAGGTTCTTTATAATCTTCTTTCCGGTTTACATGAACTATCTATAGCAATCCTTTGTCATGAATATACCAACATTTTTTATAGGTTGTTTGCTATTTAGGATTGTTTATGCTGTTTGTTTTTTCATGCAGTGCTTCTGAAGCTTTAATGTGCATATAAGTCAGCTGGAGGAGCGGGGTCTTGTTGAAATGCAGATTTTGACTCAGTAGGACCTGTGTGGAGTCTCACATGTTCCCAGGCTGCTCCTGCCAGTCCTGGACTATAAGTTAAATAGCAATGTTTAATGTGTAGAATAGAAAAGCTTTTAAACCTGACTTCTAGAAGATCTTTCTTGTTTCATTTGAATAGCTGTGCTTTCCTTTGGAAATCATGACTCTGTAGGAATGCCAAAATCCATAATCTAACTTTGGCGTATTCACCTTTTAATACATGTCTTTGGTAGGCTACATGCCACCTCTGTGGGTTACTGGCTATGTTCTAAATTCACACTGGAAATAACTGAAGACAAGATAAAGACTTGGAAATGATCCTGCATCTCAAATAAGGGTTCTTCATCAAAGGTTGCCTAATGCACCTCATCAGATTGTACTTTATGTACAGAGGAATCTGAGTCTCAAAGTGGACAAAGTTAAAAGCAAATCTCCTTTGAATTTCTGTTTTCTTACTATTTAATATAAAACTTAAAGCTCCATCTTGTGAAAAAAAAAAATCTGGATCTTAATAACAGCCACTGGGAACAGAAAGTGTTTTTCCTTCCTCCACTCCAGCCCTGGGTGTTCTCCTTTCCTCTCTTCCCTTTACTTATTTCATTTAACAAATATTTATCATGTCCCAGGAGTGTAAATCCAGGGGAGTGAGGGACAGAAATGGCTTCTTCCCCCATGGTGATTTCAACTGATGACTGTGTCAGCCAAACAGTAGTCCCTGTATTAGCGGCATAGTAAGTGCTGTGCAATAGTTTTATAGTTGGTACTATGAAAGAAAAGCACAGACTATTAGAATATATAACAGTCTGAGAACATGTAAGAGAGTTCAGTAAGATGTACAGTAATCTGAGGGCTCCATTGCATACACAGACTTGAACTACCTTCTAGCCTGGAACAACTTTGTGATGTAGATTTGGGAGCAGATTAGTTCAATCCATTCTGGCCCCTTCCAGGGCAGTACCTAAGAGTAACTTATTTGTGAAAATGCAGTCTGTGCTTAGGGGGTAGACACTCTTGCTGTGGGTTAGTCCAAGTGTCTGTTCATTTTCTTGTTGTTCTTCAGAACTAAAAGTACTGATATAAATAACTTGTAAAATATCATTAATCCAAAGAAGTTATTGGAGTTATTTTGTTTACCTTTTTTTGTTGCAAAATTTACTGTGGGAGGATTTTGCCTACATTGGCTTTTTTAACAGAATTAACAATCAAAATAAAAGTGAAAGTATTCCTTGGTCTCTAATATGCATTTGCATAATTTTGTTTTGTGTATCTATTGATACCAATAATGCATAATCTTTATTTTGAATTCTAATATATTGTGTTAAGATTTCAAATAGTTACCAAAATGGCATTGAAAGAAACTTTTACTTAGAGTGCACATAATCTGTACATAGGAATTTTCATATGCAGAGACAAAAAAATTGACTTGAATTACTTCCAATTTCAAATGAAGATTTCTGTATTTTTTATTTCTGAACCAGTTTCTAAATATTTTATCCATTGCATACAAATATTAATTATAATTTTAATGCAAAGATTCTTCATATATTGTTTTTAGCTACTTTTACTCCTTAATACACTTAATGGGTGAGACAGACTGCCATTAATAACAGTGGTCTACCCTGAAATCAACTGTAATCATATCTCTCCTTTATGCTAGCAGTGATATATCAGAATTTCCTAGAGGATAGATTGGAGAGTAATTTCATAATGTCTCCTCATTGGGGCTGGCATTTCTTCTGCTTTTCTCCTTCTAGCTGCTTCCCATAAAAAAAAGGGGGGGCGTGGATTAGTTAAGAAATACCAAAAGTTTTTTGTTTGGTTTTGTTTTGCCTTTTTTCTAAGTTAACACAATAATTTCTAAGGGATATTTCAATAGTTCTCAGACTATTAGGATTTTAATGCTGGGTTTATAGTCCTGCTTTCTTAAACAAGAAAATATTGGAAAACTTGGGTGTTTCTGTAGGCCACACTTCCCTATAAAACAACGGAAGGGCACAAAACCTACATTCGTTTTATTTTATTAAACTATTTTACTTATAGCAAGTAAATAATTATATGAATTTTTAAAATTCCATAAATGTACAATAAAACTGATTGTACAGTCAGTTTTAGTTGACTGCTACTGTTGATTTGTCACAAGTGAGTAGTTATTTTACATAAACCTTTTCATTATACTATTTTAGGAAATAATGCTCTAAAATAAAATAAATGTAAATTAGATGAGCTACACAACTAAATGTATTGTATTTGGAATAAAATGACTTTGATACAGAGTTCTGGAGAATTTCCCCCAAACTTCTTTTATCGTCCTATTTTAGATCTTGCTGTTGTCAAACTAGAAAATGCAAATACCTCAGAATGGCCAGCAGAGGGCGCTTTTACATTTGTAAAGAGAATGTAATTTCACTGTTCAGTATAATGTGACGGAGTAAGTAGAACGTGCCATGTGTGAATATACAGTGCGCATGCCTATGAATGCATGTGTATATTTTGATTTATATATTCGTTCACGTGAAGATTTTAAAATTCCACCCCAGCTAATGAGCTTACCAACCTGCTTGTTTTCAGACTTTAATACCTTCTTTTTCACATTTCCCCATATGTTCCACTCCTTAGGTTTATCCGGTGACATTATGCTTTGGAATATATTGTGGATATATTTTGCATAGATCATGTTATGTGGGAGGGGTTTAAAAATTGACCTTTATAAAACAGGCTCCTTCTCCCTGGCCCAATCTGTTACAGCACTTTTGTTGTTGTTGTTTTGTTTTGCCTTTTTATAGAGCAAAGTCCAATCTTAGATTTGCTCTATACTATTTTCTGTTAAAATGCCACAAAATTTATCCTTTCACTTGAGAACCAGACTAATTTTTTTATAGCACTAACCTCTAGAAATTTAGAAATTTTTAGAATTTCTAGAAATATATACCACATAGCAGTTGAGATCTTAATGGGAAAGATAATTGATACAAAGGGTACAATAACATTGCATCAGAAGCTTTATACTACTACAGGATTGGTTTGAATTAAGATAGTTCTCCTTTACTTCTATATTTTTCTAATTTTAGTTACATTAATCATTGCACTGTTGAGGCAATCCAAATGGCCGGTACGAATTTGAGCTGAGGGGGAGAGAGAGAGAGATGCTGCTGCTGCTGCTGCTGCTGACTGATATTGATGTTTTTAGAGAATGCAGTACAATAGGTTTGTATTTTATTTGAAACCTACCAGGAACCAGCTAAGTCTGTGACGTGACTTAGAATTGCTTAATAGCTCTAGGAGGGTTGCCATTCTTATCTCTGGAATGAGGACATAGATATTTTGATGGAAAGACATCTCTCTAGTGTGCAGTTAATAATGGCTGTGAACCTAAGGGTTTTCTAAAGCAAATGTTAACAAAGATGATGATTCTAATTGTACCTTGATTATTAGACCTTATCTTCTCTATTTGGGTGTGTGAATGAGAACTAAGAACTGGAGCAGTGGAAATAAAGGAGTGAATCAGTTAAGAACCAAGCACTGAGGTACTGGCCTCACTCCTCAAAGTGTTCATAATCCAGTTAAAAAATTACATGCCTCCAAAGAGAAATATTAATCTATCGCCAAAGAGAAAGTATTAAAGGGCGAGGAAGGAAGACTTGTGCAAAAATAGGAAGACAGAGAAAGCTTGCCAGAGAAGGAAAATGAAACATTCCAGCCGAGCCTTGAAGGTCCTGTGTTGGATTTGTGAACAGAAGTGGCAGCAGCACTTCAGGTTGCACAAGCGTCATGAGCAGAAGTGCAGGTATAGCAACGTTCAAAATATGTTCAGGGTGGGAGGTGTGGGTAATGGGGGAGGCTATGCATGTTTGGGAGCAGAGAATAGATTCATTAATACAGTTATATAATATAACATTATTATATACAATAAACATTAAAACCCAGCTATAATAAATACAGCAAAATTCTATAACAAAACGTGTGCAGGAGAACAGTTAGATTAGAGGGGCGCATCTGTGGACAGATAAGACTGCTAAGATCACTGAGAATTCACAGCTTTCTCTAACTGTGATGTTTACAAATGCTTTTTAAGGCAAAAATAATACTCTTTTCTTTTTCTCTTTTATTGAATGCATTGGGCTGACATTGGTTAATACATTTCAGGTGTAAAATTCTATAACACACCATCTGTATATTGTATTGTGTGTTCACCACCTCAAGTCAAGCCTCCTTCCATCACCATTTATCCCCCCATACTCTCTTCTCCCCCTACCTGCCCCATTCCCTTTCCTTCTGGTAATCACCATACTGTTGTCTGTGTCTGTGAGTTTTCTTTTTCTTTGCTTAATCCCTTCACCTATTTTACCCAGCCTCCCAGGCTCTCTCCCCTCTGACAGCTGTCAGTCTGTTCTCTGTGTCTATGAGTTTGTTTCTATTTTGTTTGTTCATTTATTTTGTTCATTAGGTTCCACATATAAGTAAAATCACATGGTACTTGTCTTTCTCTAACTGGCTTATTTCACTCAGCATAATGCCCTCCAGGTCCATCCATGCTGTTACAAAGGGTAAGATTTCCCCGTTTTTTTACTGCTGAGTAGTATTCCATTGTGTAAATGTCCCACAGCTTTAAAAAATTCTTTTAAAACTGTTTTGTTCATCCTTTGAATAATTATAAAATACTACCGTAATGCATATGTGATAATCTCAGGCAATGTTTGCAGAAAAGCCCTTAATTAGCAGATGGTGTCCTCTGGGTGCTGCAGTTGGCTGCCACCAGCTTTCAGGACAGGGCTCCCTAACTCCACACAGTGGCATCGCAGTGGCAGTGTGAAATCAGCTGCAGTGGTCATATTTACACTGTGGAAATTGGCACTTCGTAATTGTGGCTTTCCCCCACCAAGAGGCTGATTTTGAACTTCTACCAGAACACCATTACATGTATCTCTTCACTTATTTCCCTCATGTCTGCTCCTGTTTGCTTAACTTGCACAGCTCTTCCCGAAGGGTGCCAGTCAGCTAAAGACATTTCCAGTTCATCTGCTTCTATCCTGCCACCTCTAAAGCTTGTTATTGCTGAGGCTTTCCATGTGGTCATCTGACTGTCACTCATAACTGATTTTGCTCTAGGACTTTTTGCCTCTGGTACTGACCAGCAGTGAATGAATGGGTTGTTCTAGTGGGTATGGTTAGCCCCACAGCTCTGTCCTTTAATAACCGTCTTTCTATTTGAGATCCAACTCTAAAGGCCAAAGGGCATAGAGATACAATTTCAACCAACATCCCTATACACAATTCAAATTTAATTCTGACTGAAACATTTCAGCAGTATAAATTCTCTACACAGGAACAAGGAGCTTCATGAATAGCCATGTGGGCCTGTGGCTCTAGGAGAGTTTCTCTCTCTCTCTCTCTCTCTCTCTCTCTCTCTCTCTCTCTCTCTCTCTCTCCCTCTCTCTCTCTCTCTCTCTCTCTCTCTCTGTCTTTCTCTGGGAAACTCATTTCCTAGAAGCTTGGATCCAGGAGAGAATATGCAAGGTGGGTGGAGGTGGCTTCTCTCCATTCTGTGGGAACACATGTTCCCTGGCATGGAGAGCAAAATCTGACAGACCAAAATGTGAGCATGTGTGTGTGTGTGCGCATGCACAGATCCATATACATGGAGCTGAAAATAAAAGTCATCTATTTCCTCTCAAAAAAGATTAAGTTACTTCAAAAGAAAAGGAAGTATTATTAGGAGTAAGAAAGTTAAGTACACTTAAGAAACCCGTGCCGTCTTTGTGTGCGTGACCACACATGCACAGGTGCTGGAGGTTTTAGGGGTAGTCTTGGACCATCCAGGTTGCAGGGATGATGCAGCTGGAGGGAAGGTAGGAATGGCTAAAGAGGTGAAGCTCCAGTGCACCACAAGGTCAGAACTACTAGAGCAAACATTAAGTTACCGTGACAAGTGGAATTGGACTATTTGCAGACCCTGTCAGCACTGCCTCTCGGGAGAACGGGACCTGCGGGTGCCCTTCTTTCTCAGTAGACACAGGGTCCCTTGCACTTCTTCCTGCTGAGATGATGCAAAGCCATGTTCCAGCAGAAGAAATGCACGGCAGCCTGTGGCCAGAGGTGAGAAAGGAGAAATAGGCTCTGGACTAGGAAGTGCATCAAGCCTGAAAATAGGAGGGACATTACCTGGCAAGAATGGAAGTAAGAACTAATTTGTATCATACCTAATGAAGCTTAGGATTTATGTTGGGGGGGGGGGGCGGGCAATGGAATTTATCAACTAATTGTTATAATAGTATTTTCCAGCAGGGGGCAGACTTTACATTGAAATAGATCTAAAAAGGCCTTCAACCAAGAGGTTTTCATTGGAATTTTTTAAAACTTCAATATTTTTGGTTTCTGAATAGTTTAAAAATATTTTAAAGTATTTAAGGCACAGAGGATGTTAAATATGAAATTTCTCAAATTCCAGTTAATATTTCTGTCTTATTAATAAAATGTTCAAGTTGTGGTTGCAAAATGAGACAGTTTTTTCCCCCCATGGCTTATGGAAAGGTCTTAGACACTGTCGTAAGGAAAGCCGTTCTTTTTGTGTGTGTTGTTTACAAAACTATTAGAGAAAAGCCTGTCTCTTAACGGGATGAGCGTCATTTTCCTTCATTTCAATAGAGTTTGATATAAATAACTTATTTTCTTTAACAGAAATAACCAGCGTTTTCTGACCTGTTTCATAACTAGCTTTGATCTTTTTCATAGAGGAAATAACACCTATATAAAAGTTAACTAGATGTATTATGTAATCAAACTCCAATATTCAAAGCCTCTTTAAGCTGCAACTTCATGAGAATCTAAGATTTGTTTCTCTTCATGATTCATTTCCTTGAGCTAACAGAATCATTCTCACAATACATGCAAAAGTAGAAACTACTATCTATATTAAAAAAATTTTAAAGGTTAAATCACTTGTTAGCAGTGGCAGCGCGGAGATCTGGAGACAACTCTGTCTGACTCCACAGCACATGCTCCTGTCACGGGAGCCAGTCTCCAGTTGACTCCGTTTTATCTGATCTACTTTTAAATCATAGACACGTGACTTTATTCATTAGGACATAAGTTCAGGTTGACATACTGTAAAAAGTATAAAGAATGAAACAAGATATTCCTATATAGTCAATTGCAGGAATTTTTGGCTTATAAACTCATTAGGTCAGTTTACTTTTGGCATCACATAAACACTTTCTCAATCTGGCTTTTTGGTGTGTGTGTGTGTGTGTGTGTGTGTTTAACATGGTTTTTAAAAAGGAATGCAGGAAGAAAATCTCTAGGAAAGACATTCTCAGTGTTATTGGGAAATACAATATAACATGTTTTGTTTTATTAAAATTATTATCTATAGTACTGATATTTCTATGAAATAAAAAATATATCAAATGCATAAGAATTTGCTGTCTAGGACACAAAATTATTTTTGTTTTGAGAAATTAGAAACTTATACATTCTTAAAATGACAAACAAATAGGCCCCTATACCTTCACTTTCACTCTCATAATGATTTCTATCAGAAATTATTGCAATTAATTTTGTCAACAGGCTAGAGGTATTCTTTTATTTGTGTGGAGAAAAAAGTTTCAATGTAAGTGTGGATCTTTAAAATCAACAAAAGTCTGTGGGTGAAATCAGAAGTATTAGCAAAATAAAACAATCTCTCTAACAATTTTTCTTGCTAAAACAACCTGTTTCAAATTGATAGAAAATCTGACTATACAATAAAAATGTGTAGATGCTTTTTAAAAAGTTTATTTTCCTTAGAAGTGTGGATAAGTGTGGACACAAGATTGTTTGCTTGTTTGCAGAGCTCCACACAGATCATCGGTCATGCACAATGTTGGTAAAAGGCTCTGGAATATTGAACATAGATTCAGAAAATGGGGACTTCCAGCTCTGCCCTATTCTAGCTGTGTGATCTGGATAAATGATTTAACCTCTCTGACCTGTCGTTTCTTACCTATAAAACTGAGGTGATAATGGGTATCTACCACATAGGCTGTAAGAGTTTAAAATGTAATTTACATTACATCAGTGAAAGCACAGAGCTCAGTGACACATTGCAGATTTATTTGTTAGATGAAAATCATCCAAATAATGAACTTAATTAATAATACCCTATTTTTGGTAGCAACTTTCTTTAATACTCCCTAATTATTTGGGTACATTGCATTAAATAGGTTCCCCAAATTGTATGTATGTTAGAACAAAGCTTGGGAAAAATCTTGTCTTTACACTTACACAGAACAGATTTAAGATTATGGTTTAACTGCTAGTGATTACAAAATGAAATGGAAATCAAATATGATTTCCATTTGGATTACACTTAGTTGGAAACTTAAAGATACAGTGTTTGATTTTAGATAATATTTGTAAGTATTTCTCTGTATTTATGCTATTGTTTTCACTTCTCAGTAGCACATTTAATACAACAAATGAAAACCATATCAAGATTTAATTTTTTGCCTCAAAAACCTGGGTCTCTATTTCTAAGATCGAGAATTATCCTTGCAATGACATTTCCCCCATTTCGTTTTTCACCTTGCCTTTTTCTTATAAGTCATATTCTCTTTTCATCAGTACATCTGCCCAAAACACTCTTTTACTTGACAGTTCTATCCCACACTCGCCTCTGAGCTTGTAACAAGGCATACCTCTGGGAATTACAAAGTGCCACATTTAAAATCTCTCAGTGAGATGTACAGGTTTTCCCGTGTGATCATAAGGGACTCTTCATATCTGAGTTTTAGAGCTAATCTATGACAACTGATAAGCACAGTATTTTCACATTAGTATATTTATGTTGTGCTAATGTATTTAAACAGTATGTCTGTCTATTGAGAATTTTTCTACAAATTTCTTATTAGCTTTCTTTTAACTTTCAAGAATGATATCTCACATTTTGATTGCCCCTGGCTGTGATTCCATGTTTTCTAAGCTAAATAGGCGTATCCAAGTTTCCAGGGCGAGGTCCCAGTTGTCACAGATGCTCAATGGAATACTAGTCAGCAATAAAAAGGAACAAATTACTGCCATAAACAACTACGTAGATGCATCTCAAATTGCCTGTGCTGAGATTAAAAAGCCAAACATTAAGGCTATGTATTGCATAAATCTACTTATATGCTATTCTGGAAAAGACAAAAATAAAGGGACAAAGTCAGTGACTGCCAGGGAGTAGCAGGAGGGTGAGGGGACTCTACAGATGATGGAAAAATCTTCATTGTTATGTTGGTGACAAAGCTATATACATTTATCAAACTCATCAAACTATACACCTAAAAAGAGTCATTTACAGTGTGTAAATTATACCTCAAAACACCTGACTTTAAAATATAACTGGCTACAGAGAGATAATGTACCTGTAGTTTTAGGGAATTGTATGCTGTCTCTTTCCAGAGAAGTTTTAGTTATAACATACTGTGTGTCTGTTTTTCACACATTTGTGTTTCCAGCCTAAATGTGACACCCAGACTAGTTTTCATTGGCTAAAGGCTACTTTAATATAATTTATTTAGTGCATTTGGCAGCTTTAGCATGAAATAATAGTTATCTGACAAATAGAACTAGTATGAAATGTTATTAGTTGTAAGAAGAGCATTATTAAATAAAACTCTTGCCCTAGAAATACACCAAGTACTTGAATTTTATTTCATTTTCCAACCACCAGTAATTAAGCTAAAGGGCTAAGAGCTGATCTTACCTAATATTATTGAATGATTGTCCGATATTCTGAGGTGAATTGTACTAGCCTCCTTTTAAATATGAGGACATTAGGCACATAGCAACTGCAATAGCCAGTTGCACAGATCCGTCCTGCTCCAGAGCCAACATTTGTAACCATCTTCTGTTTATTGTTACCAGTTTGTCGATCCTTGAGGAATAGATTGCAAAAATCCTTGGAAGTAAACTTTGAGGGAAGTCCTCCCTTGAGGGAAAGATTTTCAAAAGGAATTGATAATGACTACTAAAAACAAAATTGGATTAACAAGGAAAAGGTGTGTCCTTACCATTCACATTAACTGTAACCCTTTGATAGAAGCTTAGTTTAATTATAGTAAAGAAAACATTTCTTTACAGCCTCACATAAGCGCTAGAACAACTGCAGTGCCAGCTTTTAATGATATTCTTCCTGAGCAAATTTTTAATATTTTAAAATTCTTTTTGTTACTGTACTGTTGTTTTAATAACTAACCAGTAAATACATGTGTTTTATTAATTTTTACTTTGTTCATTAACTATCATTTTATGTGAAAATAGTAGTTTCTTTATAACGTTTTTTAACTGACATAGTCAAGCCTAGATCTTTTTTTTTTTTGGACAAAATTTACATGAGGGGGGATGACAAAAGTCATAATCCTTACAAATTTGCATTGGCTCTTATATTAGATGTATGGTACTTTAAGTAGGTTTATGTATTTGATTCACTACCCGACAGCTTCTCATTCATAGTGGAATTTGTAAATGTAGCTTGCCAGAAACTCTTACCTTTTATTCATAATTATGTGGGTGTGCCTTCCCAACTTGTGTTGAACTGTATGTACTGTGTGCTGTAGAGGTGTGCAGTTAAAATATGTTTATCCTCAGAAATATTTTTAAAATATTTTAAAATGTTTTCCTTTGCAGAATCAGACACAAGTTTGGCAGAAGGAAGTGTCAACTGCTTAGATGAAAGTCTTGGACATAACAGCAACATGGGCAGTGATTCAGGCACCATGGGAAGTGATTCAGGTACTGCCTAACTGTTGTGTAAACCTTAAAAAGTGTGAAATACGACGCCATATAGTGGAAAACATGGGGGCTGTTCATACTCTCCCCAATGCAGTTATGCAATTAAAGCAATTCTTTTCTACAGTTGAAGTAGTTTTGGAACTTTGCCATTCACTTTCTTTAAAAGTACAACTTACAGAAGTCTTAGAATCGAGCTCTCTAATTTTGATCCAGTACATATCTTTTTGGTCTGGCATACGACACATTCCATAAAATCATGTTATCTGGTTTATTTATGAAATCTGTTTCAATTAATTTGACTATTTTAAATTCTGTATATAATTTGGCACATTTATTTCCAAACTCTAATTTTTTTAATTAAAATACATTTTAAATGAAAACTTTAAGTCCCTCTTTAAATGAAGAACTAGAAATTACACATAGAGTTAAAGAGTTCCAAAATATCTTGCATAGGAATCAAGTTTGCAAAATATTTTTGTCACTAAATGAGAACTTTACTGGGTGTTTCCAAAATTGGTCTCCATATTAGTTAAATATCCCACCAGCAATAAATGAGAATACCTCACCACACCTGAGCAATACTTCCTGATCAGATTTCCTAACTTTTGTCAGGTCTGATCAATTTCAAATCTCTTCTTTTTGTTCTTTTAATGTGTATTTACATTATTATTATTGATCTAAAATGTTAACATCTTTTAAAAATGGGTGATGGGTTCTTGGATGTCTGTCTCACACCTTTTTATACTTGTCAATGTTTGAAATATATCATAATTAAAATTAGTAATTTACAAACAAAAAGTCTTTGCAATGTGGCCCACTAAGAAGCAGTAGAAAACCGGCAAATTAAGAAACAAATTACTTAAATCTTAATTTGTTTTGTAATTGAGTTGTAGTAAACACTTAGAAAATATTCTACGAAGAATTACAGGAATTTAGATCTGCAATAGGGTTAAAGGGTCAAAATAATCCACATACGGATATTCAACTGCCCTAAAACCTTTTCAAATTGGAGTTTATAAACTCTTCCATTTACATGTCCTTTCTCTAAATAACACTTCTGAAGCCCTTGTTAACAAATTGATTTGAGGACCCAATTCACCAAATGTCAGTCATAACATTAACTTTAACTAAGAAGGGTTAATTCGTTTTCTGTTTAATTCAGTCAGTGTTTATTAAGTTCTTGCCATGTGCTTATTTCTGTGGATTATATTTATTTTTTTCTATGCTTGTTATACAGTTATTTAATTTAATTATAAATGTTTAATTAAATGCTATTGATTCTAGAATTCAAAATATGCTGTAGCTAATGTGTAACATTTTGTGGGTAGCTTTAAGCTTCTGGACCTCTTCCTAATTTTTGTTTGTCAGTGTAAGGGCTTTTCAACAATATTCATTCATTCAGTAAATATTTAACAGCTGTCCTCGGTATGCAGGACATTTTATCTAGTTTGAGATGCTAGCAAATGTAACTGTTTACTAATTTTCAGTCCTCAGTGTGGCATAAAAGACGTGATAAATCTAAATGCAACCTACTTTCAAAAAGCAAATACATTTTCAAAGGCAAATACATGTGAAGGCAAACACATTTTCAAAGGGTATGCACTGACGTTTTAGATGGGGTCAGTGCTTAGGAAAAAGAATTGCTTTGCATAGTGGGTAGTAGAATTCTGAAATTATAAAATTATGAAATTCCTTTCCATTAGGTACATGATATAGGATGAAATAGAAATAAATTTTTTTAAAAAGGTTTAGATGAGTTGCTAATTGGTAAACACATATTATTGAATCACTGAAAAGCATTACAGTGTTTGGGATTATATTTTAACCTTTGAGGTTGACATCAAAGGGATGTCATTTCACATGTCCTTTGTCCACCTTCAGAGGTTACATAATGAACCATAAGGGTCATGGACATGACCCAATACCATATGTGATGTTCCTTTGTGAGGTATTATGCCATAGTAAAAGATAATTAGAGATGCTTTCAAAGTTTGAATATTATAATTATACTATAGAAGGCCTCTTATTTTTCTGTTTCTCATTTTCAGAGAGATATACCGCATAACACAAAGTAGCAAAAAATTTTGGAATACACATTGGCCTGATTTGTAGAAAGTGTTTTCTTACTATTCCGAGGTAATTAATACCTATTAATATTGGTCCAGCTGGAATGGCATAATTTTTGTGGTTAGATTCTATAGGTAAAGGAGGACTTTTTCAGTTCCAAACACGTGCAGTGACAGACCTTTTCTCTCCAATAATAACTCGGCTGTCAAAATCAGTGTGAGAATGAAATTTGCCACCTGGTGTAGTTCCAATAGAGTGTTATTATTTGAGCCCTACTTGATTTCATTTTCTGACCATTTATATGGTATAGTATCATCTTAAGATCTTTAATCAATATTTATTGCAGAGTAAGGGCACAAGGTTATTCAAAGCCTGCACATATTTAAAACACCATTTTCATTATTGCATTTAACTGATTTTGCTTTTCAAAGAGAGCCAAGAAGAAACAAACAATAAACAAACACAACCCAAACATTTCTTTTTTTATAAAGGAAATTGGCTGCTGGCTCATTGACACCAGTCCAGTTCTCTCCTTCTGGTGACAGAAAAGAGAAAATTCTCTTTTCATTGCTTATGTGGATAAATTCTTCCATTCCTATGTCAGAGGATGTGATAAGGCAAGAATCAGGCTGAATATTTAGCACTCACCCAGCTCTTTTTCTTTGGATGCTATTCTCACAATGAATCCAACTCTAATTTTTTCTGTATTCACTCTTTTAAACTTGGGGACACCCATCAAGTTTCTTAGATTTGATTCAAAAATATGAAAGATTATCACACTTTCTAATAGCCAGATATTTTTAGTGGCAGCAATATAGTGTCTTAGACTCTGAAGTCCTGAGAATAAGGACTGTACTCTTGAGAACACATGGATATAATAGGCACTCAGTAAATAGTTAATGAAGTACCAAAAAATGAATTAATGGTACATGATTAGTTAAGTAGCAGTGAAATGTCATGACTTTGATTCCAGACTTAAATTTGAAGATGGTAGCCCTTTCAACAGTCAAAGCCTTCTCAAAGTTAGTACATTATTAATATGTGTAAGTGATATTGATGTTCTACACATTTGACTTAGTTTTAGATTCCTGGGAAAGACACTTTGGAAATGTCTCTAAGTTTCTCTTGAAAAACATGAAAACAAAAGGAGAAAAGAATGTTTTTTAAAAAGTACATTCAGCTATCATGAGGAAAGCAGATTATTATTATTATTATTTAAATCTATGCAAAAATATACCTAGAGTTAAATAAAATAAAGAGAATTTGTTAATATATTTTAACAAACTTTCTATATCAAAGAGTAATTTACCAAAGTAAATTTCTGGATATTGGTGTTAAACACAATTTAAAATACATCTTCCTTTACAAATATTGTGACTCATTTAGAAAAGCCATGTGATAAATACTTGTAATGTAGATGGAATATTAAGATTTTGATAATCTATAACAGCCACTTAAGAGAAGTAATGATATTCTTAAGTAAATTTGAAACTTCCATAAATATAATAGAGGATGAATCACTATAACTGATGTAGAGTTCAAAACAAGCATGGAAAGAAAACTCGTAAATGTATATTTTTAAATGTTGGTGATCTTGAATGCATTTTTTTCTGAAAATCATATTAAATGAATCAGCAGCTGATCCAATGATAACTTAAATGTATTGCATCTGTGTTTACTCATCCGTACAGAAGGCAAATTTCCTGCCAGGTTACTAGATGACTCTTCCTAAGTGGTATTTGGTGTGAATTTTCCTACCTGTTCAGATGGTACTATTACAACAAGTTAAAACGTAGTTAAATAGAATCATCCCTTTGCTGAAATGGAACCATCAGCAACTTTTTTGAAGTTAATGGGATTATGTTAGCTTAGTTTTATTGCAATCCTTGATAAGAGAAAGGACACTTACTTCATGGGTAATGAAATACTGATAAGTGCTATCATTTCATTTTTTCTTATGATTACATAAAGCATAAGTTAGGCTTTTAAATTGATATAATATTTATTTTACTGCATTCCACATGATAAGTAATACATTTTTATATCTTTTTCCCCTGGCTAATATAGATAAATATGGTCACCTCTTAGCAAAAGATATTTAAACCAAGATGTGCAATAATGATTTTAAAGAAATGTTTATAAAATTAATGTATGTTAGTACTTACTTTTCCATATATTAAATTTAGAAATATATGTTAATTGGAAGTATTTTTAATTGTGCTTTGAGTTTCAGGAAAATATGAATATGTGGAGACACAGATATAATGAAGTGATAAAGATCACAATTTAAAATAAATGGCAAAATTAGTCACAATTCAGTTTAACAAAATTTTTGTTGTTGTTATTCAATGAAAACCTACAAATTAAAAACTGGTATAGGAGGAGTTTTTCCCTTTCTCCATAAATATCGCTTCTATTTAATCTGGTTGGTTCAAATGCTAAAAACGTTTTGGGTTTGTGTGAGTGTGTGCCATTTTTAGATATTTGAGATAGATAAATAGATAAATGGATGGGTGGATCAGTGTGCATGCTCTTGGTGTTTTATTGTTAGAGAAAGTTTTTCAAATGAAAGAGAGTAGCCTCAGCTATAGAATCTTTTTTTGCAATAAGAAGTAGGGGAGAATACGGAACAAGGGGGCCTGACTGATGGTTCCTGCTTACCCAGTTCCTCTTGATTTGTAGGTGAAAGGGCTAAGAGAAACATGTAGGACATTATGGCCCAACAAAGAAATGGAAAGTCTGATGCATAAGAACTCTAACTGCCAGTCTTGCACCTTTCTGCTCTTTCCCCTTGGCTTGGCCTATTCTGTGAAAAGATGCCCACGTGTTGCCCATCCCAGTCCTCAGCCCACCCCCTAGGCCTCTTCCATGACTGAGTGCCTGGGTTTTATCCTGAAAATACAAACTTGGCTGACACCATTTGGTGCAGAAAATAAAAAATGAATTGATTTGGCCCATACATAAAAAGCAATTTAAACACACAGACCCATGTTCAGGGTGAGCATTTCTTAGCCTTGGTCATTTTATTGCTCTTTCCCTTACTTATTTTTTTTCTCTTATTTTTTTCCTTTTAACTTCATTTAGATGAAGAGAAAGAGGCAGAAAGAGCATCCCCTGAGCCAGAACTGAATCTCAGACCTTACCAAATGGAAGTTGCCCAACCAGCCTTGGAGGGAAAGAATATTATAATATGTCTCCCTACAGGGAGTGGGAAAACCAGAGTGGCCGTTTACATTGCCAAGGATCATTTGGACAAGAAGAAAAAAGCATCCAAACCAGGAAAAGTTATAGTTCTTGTCAATAAGGTATTCAAACGGCACATAATATATCACAGTGTATTTTCATTTTATTATTTTGAAGCACTTGTATAGTGACATTTGTAAGAATAGATCACACAGATTTAGTTCAATTAGGAAAAATGTCAAAAGAATTTATTTTATCTTAAATCTTTGCTTTTCAAGTTATATGTATTAGTTATTATCCTTTAAAATGGAAGTTTCCTATAGAACAAAATTAAATCAAATAGCTGCAACTTATGTATAAAGAGTATATTTACCCACATATTCTTTAAAGTTGACTGGTACTAATTTAAGTTATTATTGCACATGAACATAAATGATCTCCAAATATCACTAGACTCAAGGATCAAATATTGTCTTTTAGAGTCTCTTTAATCATTGGCTCTTAGTAAAAGGTGACAAGTACTCTTTAACCAGAATGTATATAATTTTTTAATAGAAAGATAAAATTAAATTAATATTTGGCTGATTTA
This sequence comes from Furipterus horrens, assembly GCF_987537825.1. Lineage (NCBI taxonomy): Eukaryota > Metazoa > Chordata > Mammalia > Chiroptera > Furipteridae > Furipterus > Furipterus horrens. The sequence continues at coordinate 158,181,296 of NW_028327171.1, read as the reverse complement.
TATCAAGTTGAATGGATAGTTTTCAAAGACTTTATATATATAAAATATACATATCATTAAATGCAACTGAGGTGTTCTTCAACAATTCATGTTGGGGCATTTGAAAGCCATCTTCATAAACAGGTATAAGTCACCTTCATTTTAAGCAAAGTCTAGTTATTTGAACTTTATCCAGATAAATGAGTTTCTTAATTTATAAATTTAAAAATTGTGAATGTTGATCTTTAACATTTTATGGAGTAGAATTGAGTATATTTTTCCATGAGCAGAAAGCCCTTTTTCTCCATTACTTATGGTAACTAAATTCTCAGTTATTGCTTTACAAAAAATGTAGCAATACACTATGCAACTTTCCTGTATCTTTCGTATTTCTAATATGATAAAAGTTTTTAGTTGCAACCTGCTTTTCTCTTGTAATCCTCACCTGAGGACGTGTTTATTGATTTTTTAAAGAGAGGAAGGGAGAGCGAGTGTGAGAGAGAGAAACATCAATGTGAGAGAGAAACATCAATTAATTACCTCCTGCATGCTCCCTGACCAGGGATTGAACACATATCCTAGGTATGTGCCCTTACTGGGGATCAGACCTGCAACCTTTTGGTTATGGGATGATGCTTCAACCAACTGAGCCATCCAGCCAGGGTGCTACCTGTTTTTCTGTACTAAAGAAACATATTCAGAATCCATGATCTGAATTACTTCCATCATGTAATTACCAATGTATTTTTGTATATGTATATGTGCTAAGCCTAAAGATTTTTCTTTTATATTTGTATGCACATTATCAGAACAATTTTCTTTCTTTTGAGGTAATGGTGATACATTGAAATTTTCATATAGATTTTCACATATTCCTTTTATTAAGGATATCTTTTGGACTACAATAAATTTAGATGTTTGACCTTGAACAAATGACTAACTTTTCTCACTTTAGTTTTCTCACCTATGAAAGGAATAAAATAAGATAGTTGTTCAGAAGTTTAAATTAGATGATCTAGCTAAAGCCTAGGAGTAACTCAGTGAATATTAGTTCTTTCTTTCACTCCTTGCTCTTCACCTTCATAATTAATGGAATGAAACTTTGTATCCTTTGACCAGTGAGCAGGGTAATAAGTGTCAGGTCCAGAAAACAAAACACAACAAAGTTAACTGGATTCCAAACCACTAAAGCTGATGTTTTTAATACCACTTTAACTCTGCCATTCCCTTAAAGTAAGTCTCATTTACCCCCTCAAAGAGCTCTTCTAGTTACACCGCCTTCTCCAAAGCTTGTAGCCTCAAAATCTAGGAGTTATTTTTTATTCATCTGTTTCCTTAACTTCCCTTATCAGGTCAGTGTCATAGACTATTAGAGTTGAAGGAGGCCTTCAAGATCCAGCTTTCATCCATTGCCAAGTGGTTCTCTCATGTCTGCTGAGTAACTTCTCGTGTCGAGGATGTCTCCCTCTAACAAGACAGCTCGATCTATTCTTTGAACAGCTGACACTGTTAGAAAAATCTTACATGTATTCATCAAAATCTGTTTTTCTGGAATCTAATCTCATTGGTTAGAGTTCTTTCATCTATGATGATAAAGAGTAAGTCAAGTTATAATTCTCTTGTTGTATTACAGCCCTCCACATAGAGAAAGCAGAAGCATCATGCAGCATCTGTTATTTTTATTTTTGGTCCGTGGGATATACATCCCCCCCAGCTCCTTTCACTGTTCTTCATATAACATGGTTTTCAGACTGTCCATCATCCTGAGTGTTCATACCTTCCCAGACATTTATCTCAGACCCTCTTAAAATATAGAGTTCAGTGTTGAACAAAATGCTATAGAGATAGTTTTGCAGTGCAGGGTTTAGGAGAGATGAGATGTGACACTTAGTCCATGACTGGGTTTTCCTTGTCACCCACAGACTCATCTGCTGCTTGCTATAACCTAAAAAGCCTAAAAACCTGAAAAATCTGTTAAACTAGACCTCTTAAGTTATGGTTTGTGCAGTTAATTTTTGAGCCTAAACACAATTATCTCAGTTTATTTTTTCATATCATTATGTTGATTGATCATTTCAGGTCTTGTGTTTTTGTATGCATCTAATGCACCTTCCTTTTTGTAGTAATGACTTGTCCTCTCAGTGCTAAGTTCTTGTCATAAATCTTTCACTCCACTGGGTCTAACTGATTCTTATGAGTTCAAATTTGCAGCCATGTTAAAATGTTAAATTAGCCTCATTATTTTTCATATCAATTGCATTGTTTTGTATAGATAGTTAAAAGCATGAATTTAATGCCTGATCTGCTTCCACACTGTTTTTCTCTAAGAATTACCAGAAATCCCTCCATTGGTTCTTTGATCTATGTCATAATTTTTTACTTTATTATACCAATTCTTTGAATTTTCAAGTAATTTCAGTTTTAATTCTTTCTGATTGAGTCAGAAATCTCTGGCCCAGTAAGTTAGCCTAACCTGGATTCTGTGTTTGGCCCAAGAACAAGGGATTATAACCCTTGATCTAGAAAGGAAAATTCCTACTCCCTAATACCACTTACTTTCATCTCCCTTTCTTCATCCTTTCCAACGTTATTGCCTTCAAATGCAGGGAGAAATGAAAACACCACCTGTGTTTCCAGACTTTCTATTTCCTATCTAGGGCTTCAACATCATGAGAGATAAATCCCAGGTTCCTTCAGATGCTATGATGCAGCCCCATATGATTCAGCAGAAGTGGGTAGCAGTTGGGTTTGATTAGTCTTGGCAGGCACTCTGTCACATCTCAGGAAAAGGCTCCAAAAGGACCACACACCTCCCAATTAGCCATGTCAGGCTTGCATCTGGCTTTCTCTGTGTCCTTCAATAGGATGTCAGTGCCACCCAGTGTGAATATTAGGATTTTCAACACCTGCTACCTTCTGTGACAATTTCTGCTTGTTCTGGAGATGAGAAGATGCTTCTTCTTTGACCCACCCTTTATAGACAGAAACTCATGTCCCTATGTCACTTCATGGTATAAAAATTCTTAAATCACTCAGTAGAATTAGGGTATTTAAAGGCAAATGAAATGCAGATCCTGCCCCTGAGAAATCTATAGTCTAAGAAATTTAAAAAATGTGTATTAATAATATAATAATACTGTATTGTATACACATTCACATTAGCTGATTAAAACCACACAGCTTCTCTTTGAAGTAACCATAATTATCCCCTCTTTTCCATCAGAAAACTGAGGCTCTGAGGTTTTAATTATCCTGGCAGGGATCATCCCCAATAATCAACAGAACTGAGACTTAACCCTTTCCTTCTGAAGTCAACTGGTCTCTTTCCACCATACTCACTGCTAAAGTTAAAAGGATGGGTGAAATATCAGGAAAGTTTTTCTGAGTGCCAGCAATATGTCAGCCTCCATTTTATTTAATTTTTCACAAGGACCTCACCACAAGTTAACATTAATCTCACTTTATTAATGTGGAAATTGAGATGATTAAGTAACTTGTTCAAGGTCACACAATAAGCAAGTAGATGCAGTAGCTGTTGTCAGAGCTTTCTTTCCTCTGGCTCACACTCTCTTTCTGCTAAATGTAATTCCCATTCTCTTCCTTCTTAGATTACCACCTCTGTCTTGCATAAGAAGAATGAAAAAAAATACAGTTGACCCTTGAAGAACATGAGGCTGAAGTGTATGGGTCCACTTATACACAGATGATGTTTTTTTCAATAAATACTGTAAATGCATTTCTCTTTCTTATGATTTTCTTAATAACATTTTCTTTTTTTCTTTTCTTTAGCTTAGTTTGTTGTAAGAATACAGCCACTCCTCAGACACAGGAACAGGTGTAGGGTTGACTCTGGAGGTTGTAGTCTTTTACGAGTGAGACCATCGTCTAGCTGCCTGCTCACAAAGATGAGCCTCTGCTGGCCAGGCCAGGGATGCCTTCTTTATCCTGGCCCTGGCCCTCACATTATCCATGTATCACTGGGGTCCACCTCTGTGTTCATGGTTTTGCAGGTCAGGGTCTTCAGAAGATTTGCATCTTGACATGTTAGTGAATGAGAAGATACTGTAAATTGCCAAGCAGGTCAAGCCACCTCAACAGCAACATTTAGACAATGTCAGTTGTCTCTGAAAACATTTTACCATTTTTGGCAAATCTATTTGTTGTTTTGTTCTTCCTCAGCCACCAAACCTATTCCAGCAGTCCATTCCTCATTTTATATCCACACTCCTAGGCAATGCCTTTACCTTCGCACTTTTTGCTCACTGCTCCCTCCAGTTCTTTAGGCATGTTGCCTCTGCCTTATCCGAAAACAAACAACAGTAATAAATAACCCGAAGTGTTCACAAGGGTCCTGTGAACTGTAGTACTAAATGTAAAATATTCTTCTTGGTGATCATAGCCCTTTTTATCCTGGCCCTTCTCTACCAATTCAAAATTTATTTCTTATTCCACCTCAGTTTTAATTCATTTCTTCACTGACCCATGGTTTACAAGATTAAAACTTTTTAAGAACCTTCTTTGGAGCAGTCAGTTGTTTCTTCCTCTTTCCTGTCACTTGAATGTGGTTCCACAGGAGAATTATTACATGGTGTTGTATTAATTTGTTTTATTTTTAGTCTTGGTCTGTGTGCTCATCTAGACTGAGTTCCTAAAAGTTATCAACCATTCTTAAACATCATGTGTCCCAGTCACAATGTCTACACCTAGTGGGCTTTCAATAAGTGCTTATTGACAAATTAATGGAATGATGAATAGAATGTTATGCCTAATTAACTGATAATTAAAAACCTTTGTTAATGCTTGACACATAGTACACCTTTGATCAATATTCCTTTTGTTTTGACAATGCTTTCTTTCTTTCTTCTTTTTTTTAAGTTTCTTATTTTTTACTTTTTGTATTTTTTAAAGGTACCATTAGTTGAACAGCTCTTCTGCAAAGAGTTTCAACCATTTTTGAAGAAATGGTATTCCGTTACAGGATTAAGTGGTGATAGCCAATTGAAAATATCATTTCCAGAAGTTGTTAAATCCCATGATGTTATTATCAGTACAGCTCAAATCCTTGAAAACTCCCTTTTAAACTCAGAAAAAGGAGAAGATGATGGTGTCCAGTTGTCAGGTTGGTTGAAGTACACATTTTTGAAAAAAGAAAGAATTAATATTAATATTAATACTAATAGAGTCTGTATTAAATAATTTTAAACATGCTGATTAAAAAGATTAACTTTGGTTTATATTATTCTTTATTGTTTAAGTTTTCATTAAAATCCTTTCACTTCCTTGGGGAAACAAACAAAAAATTTGAAAAGTTTTTAATTAGATAACTGTTATGCATAAGAATATTATTATTACACCAAACAATAACTGGACTTTCCATTTACTTCTTAATTATAGGTACTGACAGGTTCTTTTTATAGGCTATGTATTCTGTAAGATCTGCATTCTTGTCAATAGAACAAATATACAATCTTTTCTATTTTGTGAGGAATTGGAAGAGAAGATAGGAGAGAGGAGTGGAAATAAGAACAAATAATTATAATAATTAAATGAAATGTTAAAAGATGACAAAATCCCCTTCTTTAAATAACGTAACTTTTGTTTGATATAATAAAATGTAAAATTTACCCACTTCAAATTAAAAATTAGATTAACAATAAAAAGTGTAATCCCGAGAATTCTGGACAATAATCTGGGTCTGAATTTCATCCCAATAACACTCTTTAGGATTCTAAAACTAATCTAGTAAATAAGCATAATATCTAACAGGGAGAGTTTCATGATTAATATACATAAACTCTTGAATGCACAGGTGGCTAGAATAGTCTTAGAAAATGAAAAAGGGCAGTCAGTGTCAGTATTTTGCCCAAGAAAATACATCCCAATGGCAGCTCAATTTACTCTCTTAAAGGTACTTTTTTTTTTTTTTTTTTTTTAACTGTACCTTGCTATTATGGACAAATGAACCAAATGAATTTTCTTTTAAGATTTTTCCCTCATCATCATTGATGAATGCCATCACACCAAAAAAGAAGCAGTCTACAATAACATCATGAGACGTTATTTGATACAGAAGTTGAAAAACAAGAGACTTGAGAAAGAGAACAAAATAGTGATTCCCCTCCCTCAGATACTGGGACTAACAGCTTCACCAGGTGTTGGAAGAGCCACCAAGCAAGACAAAGCTGATGAACACATTTTAAAAGTAAGTCGTTAATTTTGTGTATAAAAGGAAATCAAAGCTAAAATACATGTCAGTACTTCTTGGGCTATTTAAGTAAGGTCAGGTTCAAGTGCCATTGAGTATGTGAAAGAAGGTTTTGCAGTATCATCAGTGAGGTGAAATCTATTTGCTTTAAAGTAAGTATATTCAATTTTCTACAAGACACTAATATACCATAATAAACAACTATGACAGAACATAGCATAGAAATTATAGAAAATTGATATAATTAATGAAAACTGGGAGCAAATTAAATATCTTCTTTTAAATATGTACTCCTATTATAAAACTTAATGATCTGTTTGATGTTGAATATACATAAAACTATGAACATTTCTAATTTCCATACTTACTCAGTTACTTCTGTCTTTGTGTGTGTGTGATACTCAGATTCTGGATAATTCAAATTAAATGGGAAAATGGGATATGCGAATCTGTAATTAAAAATGTATTACTCGTCAGCTGCCCCCAAATGATAACAACACATAAAGTACTGTTGTTGACTCAAGTGTTAAATGAATTTAGACTAAGCCAAGAAGTGTGTTGGCATCAAGGCAATTGCATTTGTATTTTAAGTCCCTGATTTTAAATTTAATTCAGTAAAAATCATGTAGAGTAGACAAAGGTACAATTATTGGGTCCAAAATATAATTTATTACTGGGATTAAGGACAAATTCTAATCCTGGCTCATGGGCCTCGGCTACTCTTAGCTTCACACTGTCCTCTTTATGTGCAGAAGAGAATGGTAAATGATCCATGGATGTCAAGAGGAACTCTGAAATGCCATATGTAATATGGTTTTCCCATAAACATCCTCCACTGATCTCTGCAAGTTGCTATACTCTTTCTATGTCAGTTTTTCCAGCTAGAAAATAGAATGTAAGTAAAAAAAATAAATGCACTTTTCTGGACTTATTCACCAACTTGATTTAGAAGCTCCCTTTTACTCTCGCAGGACAAATTGGTTTTTGGTTATTAATCAGATCCACAGTAAAGCAATACTATAATGTTATATTTAGCAAGCAGTGCCACCTGTTTCTTACATAAAAAATGACATTAAATCAATTGAAAGGGAAAACTAATTGTTTAAATATTGAAAATGTCTCTTTTCCAGATATGTGCCAATCTTGACGCATTTACTATTAAAACTGTGAAAGAAAACATCAGTCAACTTAAAGACCAAATAAAGGAGCCATGCAAAAAGTTTGTAATTGCAGACGACACCAGAGAAGTATGTGCTTAAAATGCTATGCTTATTTGATTGCTGGGAACATACTTAATTGAAAGATTCAAAGATTGTTTTATATTGGCCATCTGAATAGTATTATTTTAAGTCTTTAGCAAAAAGTTACAGTTTTATACTTTTTTATTGATGTTAGGCCATAAAACAGTGTGAATTCTCCTTTCCATCCTTCTTTTAGTTTTCTAGTTTATATGAAGAGTGGGTCAGTAATTTATTGACTACATATGAGCCAATGGGGGGGGGGGTGAGGGTAGGAAAGGTTACCTAACTAAATTACAGTGACTATACTATAATTTGTTTTATCCTATTTCTTTTTTTCCCCCTTTCTTTCTTTCTTCTTCTTTTTTTTTTTTTTTTTTTTTTTTACTTTTTTGGTGAATTCCAGGATTGGTTTTCTGACATTCCACAGTACCATTTGGTTGCTATGACATTACAGTTGGCAAAGATAATGCAAATCCTGTGTAATTTTCATAGTTCTTAGGAAAGCACTGATGTGGTAAAGAAGCGAAATGCCTATTTTAATGGTGTTTTCTAAATGACTATTTTCACTAATAATAAACACCAACTGATAATCAGTTTGGAATTCATGACCAGTACTTATGTCAATACTTAGTTTTGTAAAATTTACTAAGCATGATAAGTTTTAGCTATATGTATTTGATAATAAGTGTAATCATTGAAAATCTACCTCATAACAATGTTAGGATTAAATGAGGTGAAATATACATAATAAATAATATTGTGCTTAAAATGTAGTAAGCACAACCAATGTTAGTGATCATCAGTTCTGATTTATGTTTCTTGTTTTGTTTTGTTCTTTAAATTCTGGAAGAGTACTTGTCTACTCCAGCTGAACTAGCACATTTGGTATATTTTATTTTCCCTCACTTTTTATTACTTACTCAGTTTTATTTGATAAGTTTAAATGCATGTTTTTATTTATAATCATTAATAAAACAGCATTCCTAGGATTTTTAAATTTATTTAAATTATTTTATTTTTTGCAGGGAAGTAGGCTGAGGTTAAATTGCTGAATGTGACTCAGCATACATATTTTTGAAAATCTGTTGTCTTACTCTTTAGCTTTTAGTAATCTTTTTATTGAAGTATAACACACAGAAAAGTACAAATTTTAAGTGTATAATATAGATTGCTGACTTTTCATGAACAGAATACACACGTGTAATCAAAATCCAGACCAGACACAGAACATTGTCAGCACCCCAGAAACTCCTTATTCCCCTTTCTAGTCACCATACACCAAGGATAACTGCTATTCTGACTTCTAACACCAAAGATGGATTTTGACTGATTTTGAGCTTTATATGAATGAAATCATACAGTATATACTTTTTTATGCCTAGCTTTTTTTCAAAACTCTCTAACTTTTAGTTTTGGTATAATGCTGAAACCAGTTATTCAAAGAGGAATGTTTCTTAAATTAGACCAGAGGCTTTCAAAAGAACTGTGGCATTACTTTAATATGTTTTCTAAAATTAGTATTAGCATCCAAGGTTACCATGCATTCATTTTTCTTTTGGAAAATTTTTAAATTGGAAATTTCAGACGTGGTATATGCTGTTGCTGTGGCTGTGTCTTGAGGATAGAGAGTTTTAAAAGAAAAAAATGATTTAAAAAATGTACAAACAGGTAATCAGAAATTAAGTTATTACTTTGCCTAGACAAAAATTCTGAATAAAATTTATTATTACATGGAAATTATTTTCACAAAAATAATGTTATTTCAACAATATAAATATGTAAGAATAAGTGTATAACTTATTTTTAGGATCCATTTAAAGACAAAATTCTGGAAATAATGACAAAGATTCAAACTTTTTGCCAAGTGAATCCAATGCCAGATTTTGGAACTCAACCCTATGAACAATGGGCCATCAATATGGAAAAAAAAGGTAATTGGTGTTTTGATCGAACACTTAGTTTATCTCATGCTTATGCCAAGATTTCAAATGACTATATCATATATTCCCAAGCAAACTGAAAGCAAATGGAATTTCTGTGTTCTAAGTAGGACAAGGGTAAACATGTTCTAATTCCTTATCTAAAGAAAGAGGCACCAATTCATTTATTTTCTCTTTATCTTCAGTCTTCACTTGTTGTGTATTTAAAATATTAAGATAAATATTAACAGCTCTGTCTCCAATTGCAAACTCAAGTAATGTTTTCATGCCATTTCTCTAACTCAGCATGGATCAAGCGTTCTTGCTGATGCAGAACTCCAGCGTAGGACTAGCAGTTAGAAAACTTGCCCCTTTTAGAGCTCATGGCACATTTTGAGTCTTGCTTGCTCACTTCAGAAACAAGATGAAATCTATTCTACAGTCAGTATTGTAAACATATTCGAGTCCACAGCACAGTATTAAGGATGTATGTTTGGATCATTATTTCACAGTACATAATGTATTCTTTCATAGCTGCAAGAGAAGGAAATCGCAAAGACCGCCTTTGTGCAGAACATTTGAGGAAGTACAATGAGGCCCTGCAAATTAATGACACAATCCGAATGATTGACGCGTATAATCACCTTGAAACTTTCTATAATGAAGAAAAAGAAAAGAAGTTTGCAGTCCTAGATGACAGTGATAACAGTGGTGATGATGGTGATGAAGACAAGAATGATGAAAAGAAACCTTTGAAACTGGATGGGACAGATGAATTTCTCATGAATTTATTTATTGGTAAGAGTCAATGTGACATTTATTGCATGGTCTCATGCATTTACTTCTTTGGTGTGAACTGTTGCTTTATATGAGCTCTCCAGAAAGCCTTCTTAAAATAATATTTCATCTTGAAAGAAGAAATCCCACTCACATCTAACTGATGTGACCACATTAGCCATGAATCGTATGAGCACAATCAATCATTTGGTCACCTGGATTTTAGTCAAGATAACTGAAATAAATTTATTTATTAAATAGCTTATTAGATATAGATAGAAGATTAACTGTAGTTGAACTACATCTCAGTGTATCATCACATAAAATCTTCCACTGTAGTTATTCATATACTTTACTAATTTAAACGAATTATTTTTAAAGCTAACAAGGGTATGTTAAAAAAACTGGCTGAAGACCCAGAATATGAAAATGAAAAGCTGACCAAATTACGAAATACCATAATGGAGCAATATACAAGGACTGCAGAAGCAAGAGGAATAATTTTCACAAAAACACGGCAGAGTGCCTATGCCCTTTCTCAGTGGGTTATTGAAAATGAAAAATTTGCAGAAGTGGGAGTCAAAGCCCACCATCTGATTGGAGCTGGACACAGCAGTGAGTTCAAGCCCATGACACAGGTATAAACACTTTTGGGGGGGGGGGATTGCTATGCTTATGCTGTTACTACTCTTCACAAATTAGTTGTAGTCTTTATTTCATCAGTTCTCTCACCACGCCACAAAGTAATTTTGAGGAGTGAAGCACTTGTTCTTAAAGTAAAATGTGAGTTTACTAGCAGTCTAATCTGTGGTATTTGAGAGGATAAGCACTGTCCTAGGAGTCATTTTTTTCACATACTTGAAGGAACTTTCTAAAGTGAGTTTCCTTTGCAAAAATGATTGACATTTAAACTTTGTAACTAAACACAAAAATGGTTACAATATAATTATCAAGTGGAAAATTCCAATGTCCTCAAAACTATGTGCATTATAATTAGAACTGTGTAAAACCTGTTTGCATAGGATGAGATCCATAAGAGACTTAGAAAAATGAAGACATTTGATGTGTTAGAGATTTGGGATTATATGAGAGATTTTCATCATTTTTTTGTTTTGTTTTGTTATGTTTTTTGTTTTCGTTTCATTATTTCACTTATCATGTCCACAGTAAAAAACACTTAAGAGAGAAAAAAGGCACTTGTAGACCCTACGAGCATGTGGTTTGTTAGAGTAAAATGTTCATCTGAAGTCGTATTGATCCTCAGTCTTGCTGGACAAGAGGACACTTCAGTTCTGATATAGTCATCACCATTTAGTCCAATGGAGCAAATTAAATTTGTTTTAGTGTTGGCTGCAAAAAAATAATTCTGCAATTGTCCGCTATAACTCTCCATATGCTCTTCTATGTGTACTCATGTTAAAATTGCCTCTCCAATTTATGCCAGTGAAAGCATTGTTTTTCATGGGCCAGGGGTTTGCCTCCTCTTCGGAATGAGAGCTAGTTTCCCTTTTTGTCCTATGTTCCAGGAATCTCACAGGAAAAATTATAGTCTCACAGCCTCTGTGTTAATCCTTACAAGTAATACATCTCTATTCTTTTAGTTTTGGTCCTGTTTTTCAGTTTCTACTAGATTATTTTTCGTGTTACAACTTTGATTGTGTATGACCTCAGTTCTTCTTCGAAAAAAAGCTGAGGTACGAATGGAAAGTATGTCCTCAAGCTACTTTTTCTAATTATTCTTTTTAAACCTGGGGACTGCATGCCAATGTAGAACACATCCCCTCCTTACTCCTCACATCCTCACCTTGTAAACTGAATCAGACTTACTGGGAAAGGAGTTGCCTAATTCTTGATGTGTCTGAAATTGTTATTATTAAAGTTACTCCTTTGAATTAAGGCACAGACACCTTCTGCTAAAATCCAAGGACATGTAAGTTTTTATCAGCAGACATGAGTGCAAGAGGGATAAATTATCAGAGAAGGCTGGAGAGGGGGTTTTCTGCAGGGTTCCTCAGCAGTTAGCAGGCAAATAAAGGCACATGCCGCCTCTGAGAAGAAAGGAAGGGGATGGGAGAACACACCGTCCATCTGACATGTTTATTTTTGTTAAGGTATGAGGGCAAAAGATAGTGTGAATGCACAGCAAGTGCCAACTGGACCGACAGCTCTGATGAGAGTGATGCTGAAGATAAAACTATGCTGTTGGTATGAGACTAGGTGTGTGCTTAGTCATTCCTCTAATGCAAGGGCCAGAGAGCAAGTTTAATTTCTTTACTTATATTAACTTTTGGAATTTAGATTTTGTGCATTGAAATATAATTGTTTTAATTATATTTTCATAACTTATTCTTTCATTTTTATATGTGTCACCCCTTGGAGCAGATAACACATTACCTCTTTCAAAACGGATAAGGCACAGGGCCCACGCTGTCCTCCAGGCTTAGCTCCCCTCCTGCAGGCAGCCAACGGTTTCAGGTTTTCATGTGTCCTTCAAGGAATAGCCCATACGTTTCATGCTTGAGTGACTCTTAAAGTGACCAAATGTATAGTCTGTATTTCTCAGTGACTCACAACTGAACAATTTGCAGACGTGTCACTGCTACTGTTCTTTGAATATTAAAGATTCTGAAGTTATGTAGTGAAAAGCAAAGCCCATTTAAGTTTCTCATCTCTTCCTTTCTTTCCCTCAAGTTGCCCATCCATTTATTCCCTTGGCGTCAATGATGGTCTCCCCAGCTCCAGACTGGAAGATGGAAATATTTTTGTTATTGTGTGATAATCCCAGATTGGAAATCAAATGTTGTCTCAGCATCATGTCTTTGTTCAATGACAAAAACAGATGGCATGAAATCCGTGTATGATCTAATCATTTAAGTTACACTGACCAGTTGCAATTTTTTATTTATTCTCCTAATTACACTATTTTAGTGTGTTTAGCATCACAAAATTTAATATATTAAAATGTTTCTACAGAATGAACAAAAAGAAGTCATTCGTAAATTTCGCACAGGAAAAATAAATCTGCTTATCGCTACCACAGTGGCAGAAGAAGGTTTGGATATTAAAGAATGCAACATGATTATTCGTTATGGTCTCTTCACTAATGAGATAGCCATGGTCCAGGTACAATCAAATACCTCTAATCCATTAATTTTTAAATACTGTGTTCTTATTTTAATTGTTTTATTTTAGTAAAATAGCATACATAGTTTTTAAAATGTAGCTGTTTTTCTATGAAAAGAGAAATTACTTTATAATGTATACAAATACTAAATCATTATGTTGCATACCTAAAAAGTAATATATGTTCATTATACCTCAATGAAACAAAGAATTAGAAACCTTGAAGAGCCATGCAATACTGCCTTTTGTATTCTTATTTAATTCATATTACACCAGATACCTGTAGTATTTTTAAACAACTCTTTCTTGGTTGTTATTTCTGTGTCCTAAGGCTTTTTAAGAACATGACACTGGCCCCATCTGTAAGAGTCAAAATAGACGTCCTCATTCCCAGGATGTCAGTGAGCCCCCAGCTGGACCAGAAATCTAAAGCACAGCGTCCCACAATGTCTGACAAAGTAACACACCAAACCTCAGGGACCCCTACTCTTCCTGCACTTTCCTAAACCCTTATTCTTGCGACTTCTGTGTGCTTGAAACTTTTCATAATAAAATAGTGATGGGTGGGAGACAGACACATCTATCTGTCTGTCTATCTATCTATAGATAGATATGTAAAAAAGAAAAAATAGTAAGATGCCCCAGTTTTCATTCAATTTTTTAAAATCTTTTATCCACCCTATGTTACCAATATAATTGTTACCTTTTGTTGAGTAAACATAAGAGTTGTGCTTAACATTCGTCCCATAAAATTATAAAAAGGGCTTTTTTTATATGTTCAATTGCATTCTTGAATGGAAGGCGAGCCATGGGAGACCAAGACAATCAACTCCAAGTTAGGAAGTAATTTTACTTCGGGAGTTGATTTATTAGTTGTTTGTTACTCAGAGTGCATTTTTCATGAGGATAATATTATAGTTGATAGGTTCCTGGGCCAGGTCGCACAATTTTCTGTTACTCAAAATGAAACTAAATGTCACTTTATAAAGAAAATGATAGAAGTTTATCACCATATTGAGCATGTTTTAAAGGAAGGTGTGCTCAGAATCCAATGGAGGATGCCAGGAACAGAGCTGCACACTCCACAGCCCCAGTATCACAGTCAGAGATGCCCTTTCCCCCGCTCACCCCCTCCTACCAGGCGTGGAGGAGCAGGGCTTCCCAGTCCAATCACTGGTGATGGCTGCAGGGTCTGAAAGAGGGCCTTGCAGAACAGAAAGGCTGGACAGGATGGTGTTGTGTTATCGAGGCTTTTTAGGGCTGTGTGGGGACCTAACCATCATCATTCAAGAACATTGTTTCTATATTTAAGTGAATTTTGAGTTTCAAATAGCAGATTTATAAAGAATGGATGATGACTAACTTTACTGAGAATAAAGAGAGCATTTGAGGCCAGGACACTGAGCATTCCGGGACAAAAACAGGAGAGGTCATAACAAGTGAGAGCCCTTCATTTACATATTTACGGAATTTCTTTCTGTTCTCAGGCCCGTGGTCGAGCCAGAGCGGATGAGAGCACCTATGTCCTGGTTGCCCACATGGGCTCAGGAGTTGTTGAACGTGAGAGAGTCAATGATTTCCGATTGAAAATGATGTATAAAGCTATAGACCGTGTTCAGAACATGAAACCAGAGGAGTATGCTCATAAGGTATTGTTCTAGGCCCTCTGTGAACATGTGGTTGCCAGACAGAAGTAAGTTCCAATTTGATGAGCTATGCTTAGTCCGGATTCACATACAAAGAATCCAGATCCATATTGGGCTGAAATGATCAGGGAGTCCTTCCAGTGGAACCAGCCATGAACTTTGATAATATAAATTTAAGCTGCCCTTGATCCGGAAAGACTAGTGTAACTTACCCATTCATCCCAACCTGGCAATTTTGGTTTGGTCCAATCTCGTTGTACAGGCACATTTTGTTCCATTCCAGAAATATTTATGCAATGCTTCCTGTATGCCAGGGAACATTCTAGACACAGAGAACAGATAGGCAAACAACAAAGATAGACCCCTGCATCATGAAGCCTGTATTCTAGTGTATACAGTGAGATTTGAGGATTTGAAAAGGAGAAGAACTAAACAGAAACAAAGTGATAAATATATGATTTAGAGATAAATGCTAGGGAATTAGAATAGAATGATGTGGAAAAAGTCACTAGATGGGTACTTCAGACCGAATAGTTGGAAAAGGCCTTCAGAGGGAGTGGCACTAGGCTAGGTCTGAATAAAAAGAAAATACATCTTATGTCATCTAGCTGCATCTCAGTTTACTAACATGGTTATTTGAGTGGTGAGAAGAATGCAGAGTAGAAAGAATTTCTCCAATATTTCAGGAAATCCCCCATACCACTGAATTAAAGACTGTAAGTACTATAATAGCAAACAATCCATTTAGAAGAAAATTCACACCCTTGCATATGGGTGTGAATGTTAGTTTCTTAACATTGGAATTGGATCTACCCTAAATAGAGTTTCACAAAAGGGATGCTTTCAAGTTGGTGTGCATTGCTATAACCAACTCCAAGGTTTCCTGGCCAGGTTTCTATACAAACTTATATTTTAAAACCCTTTTAAATATAAGGAAAACTAAACATGTTGTAGTGTCAAATCAAACATTTGTGGCCAAATAATCCCACTGGAAGGTATTCCCTTACATTTAATGTCTCAAATGAGTGAAATCAAGTGGATATTTTCAAAATTTGATGTTTCAACACTAGTTGTATTGGGGAAACTCTAGAAGAACCTCTGGAGTTTGAGTCAAATTTTTCCAGATAATCTCTGGAACAAGATACAGTCCTGTTAGGGGCCCCAGAATGGACTACCTTTTTAGGTCTCATTTGACAAAGTAATGTGCCTCCTAAAACTACTGCAGGTGGACAGACTCAGAGCAGGGATAGCAATAATGTGAGGAACACACCAGCTACTTCTCTGTTCAGAGCCCCCAGCGCTACTGCCAGGAGGCCACAGTGCTCCATTCTTCTGACTTGAGAATCCTTCTCCTTTCCTCAGTGTTGGGTAACTAGACAAATGGCGAGAGCTGACACATAGGTGAGGTCTGTTTCCCATGTCTTATACAGAGTTTACATGTAACTGACAGCTTCTAAAAATGGAGATCTTAAACTTTTTTCCTGGCATTGACCAGGCAACTTTTGCTACCTTATTACATTTTATTTGGACTTTGATTATAGCTGTGCCTGCTGTATATTTATTATAATTTCTTCTCATTTTTTTGAGTGCCTGTCTAATTAGTTTATATGCTTTACTATTTTAGAGCGTGTCTTTTAGTTTCTGGTGTCCTGGTTACATACCCACACACAGACCTTAGTTTTAGTTTTAGTTTTTCCAATCTACTCATAGGTGTGTCTTAATTGCCTACGTGTGTGTGATCCTTGGCCACATCATCTTTTAATAAGCTCACTAAACCATAAATAACTTGCAAGAACAGCCTAATTAAACTTTTAGGGAACAGAATACTTCAATTTATAATTATAATATATTATAATTTTCATAGGAAATTAGTCTGTGTACTTGTCTGATTAAACTATTCTATAGCCCATAGGTTTGCTTGCAAGGCTGTTTTTCTCTTTTCTGTGCTAAATATGGCCACCCTGAATCAAGGCCTAAAACAGAGACAAGAGCCAAGAAGATGGGCATTCAGCTTTGTTCATCAGCACTGAAAACTTCCCCTAGGTCTTAAAGAAAACAATAGTTTCCTCCACAATTGAGTATAAATTGGTCATTTAGAAAAGGTTCTGTTTGGAGGTAAATTATTTAAGAACCAGGTTTTTCTACTGTGAAGTTGTGTAGGTATGAGAACTGAGTAGCCCCTACTTCGAATTTTGTGTTTTTCATAAACTAGAGTGTTTCTGTGATAAAATAAGTTTTGCATCTAGTCAAAGAACCTAGAATACACAGAGTAAGGGCCTATTCTCTTACATAAAGAATATGGGCAATCTAGAGTCATATGATAGTTCCATGATATCACTAGGACCCTAGTCCTCTCCCCTTCCCTCCCCTTCCCTTCCCTCCTCTTTCTTTCCCTTCCCTTGCCTTCCCTTCCCTCCCCTTCCCTCCCCGCTTCCCTTCCCTCCCCCCTCCCCTTCCCTTCCCTGCCCTTCCCTTCCCTTCCCTCCCCGCTTCCCTTCCCTCCCCCCTCCCCGCTTCCCTTCCCTTCCCTGCCCTTCCCTTCCCTTCTCTTCCCTTCCTTTCCCTGCCTTTCCCTTCCCTTCCCTCCCCCTCCCCTTTCCTTCCCCCCTCCTCTTCCCTTCCCCCCTCCTCTCTCCTCACCTCTCCTCCCCTCCTCTCCCCCCCTTTCTCCCCTCCCTTCTCTCTTTCACTCTCCCTCTTTTCTGCCCTTTTAGTATTTGGCTTCCACTCCCAAGGTAAAAGATAGCTTTTAGAATTTTAGCTGCCACATGCTCCTTCTAAGGAGGAAGAAGGAAGAACTGATGGAAAAGGCAAGAGTACAGATGTCAACTATTTGATACATAAGGATCCTTTTTGGAAATATCACTTAACATTTTCTCATGTCTCATTGACCACTGGCTTGGAAATACGGTCATTTAGTTAGCATATTTTCACCCAGCATAAAACTATACAATAGTTCAGTTCCTAGGAAGAATGGATACTAGGTGGGAAACTAGTAGTTTCTGTCACAAACATGAAAAGAGGAGATTTTGCTTAAGGAGATTTGCTTAGAAAATAAAGGGTCTGGGAATTATAACATGTGAGGCACAATGAAAGAAACTGGGAGTCTTACCATAGACAAGAGAAGACTGTAATGTAATAACAGTGCTTACTTCTTTAAAGAGATTCAGATGAGAGAAAGTTTAGATTTATTTTATGAGACAATCAAAACTAATGAGGTAGCTGAAAGGGGGAGTTTTGTTTTTGTTGTTGAACATGGCTAAGGACTTCCTCCCAAGATACCGTTTTAAAAATAAAATGGGCTGTTTTTTGAGGGTTCCACATTTTCATCATTACATGAAGGTTTCTATGCTAAATCCTTTGTGGGCCATTGCCTCAATATTTTTATTTCTAGACTATAGGCCAAGGATATATTTTCATACCTATCTAAGGTCTCTGAATTCAAGGATACTTCAGTGAAATAATGAAAAAAAACATAGAATTTTTTTTTTCTTCCTGCAGATTTTGGAATTACAGATGCAAAGTATAATGGAAAAGAAAATGAAAACCAAGAGAAGTACTGCAAAGCATTACAAGGAAAACCCATCATTAATAAATTTCCACTGCAAAAACTGCAGTGTGCTTGCCTGCTCTGGAGACAATATCCATGTAATTGAGAAAATGCACCATGTCAATATGACACCAGAATTCAAGTAAGTCCAGAAAAACTCAATTTAAGAAAATAGTACAAATTAAATGTATTATTTTTGGGAACACTTTCTCTTTAAACATCCCCAAATTATATCTCTATTTCAAATGTTAATTTTCCAGATATACTGTTACTGGGGAGGCAGGGAGAAATGTAAGGCTCAAAGCCATTTTGATCTAATACATATAAGCGTGTGTAAGTTCATATTTGTTCTCAAATTTTTGGACAACTTAAATTATAATAATTAACAGACTTAAAGAAGCCACTAAAGGCAACATGCCTCTTGAGAGGTGGGTGTGGAAGGGGCATCTGCCTGAGGATGAATATCAATTTGAACAACAGGCACCCATAGGCTGCATATTGGTCATGTGTGAATTCTCAGGGATCTTTCTTATTCCTTGATAATTTTAGGGAACTCTACATTGTGATAGAAAACAAAGCACTGAAAAAGAAGTTTGCAGACTATCAAACAAATGGTGAGATTATCTGCAAAACATGTGGCCAGGTGAGTCAATTGCCTTAGGCTTTTTTCTTATTTTGGTCAGAAGGAATTCTTACTTTATGTGCATTTAATTTTTCCTTTTGCTCTCTTTTGTTTTCCAGGCTTGGGGGACGATGATGGTGCATAGAGGCTTAGATTTGCCGTGTCTCAAAATAAGGAATTTTGTAGTGAATTTCAAAAATAATTCAACAAAAAAGCAATACAAAAAATGGGTAGAATTACCTATCACATTTCCTGATCTCGACTATTCAGAATATTGTTTGTTTAGTGACGAAGATTGACATTTGGTTCAAGAATCTTTTAAAATTTTGTCTACACTTAATATGATTTTGATTAATGTTTTTATTATACTAAAGAACTGATGTGAGAATTAATAAAATAATTGCTTTACTCTGAGATGAGCTGCATAGAGGAAAACAGTCTATCATGCTTTCAATTATTCATCTTGTTTATGGATGGGGTTAAGAAGATCTACCAATAATACTCATGAGTGTGGAGCAGTGAAACACTGTGGGAAAAATGCTGGTGTATAAATGAGGGTCTAAGGCACCAATATCAGTCCTGTCACTATTTTCAAAATAAAATTAAGTAAATCAGGTTCTCTTTTTGAACCAGTCTCCTTATTGGTGAAATGGTTATAATATTACGTCTTTGCTTTTATTAGTTTTCTATTATTACATAACAAATTACCACAAACTTAGTGGCTTATAACAATGCCCATTTATTATTGCACACGTGCAGGTCAGAGGTCTGGGCACGGTATTCTGCTCAGGGTCTCAGAGGCTGAAATCAGGTGTCAGCCAGATGATGTCCTCATCTGGATGCACTTGGGAAGAATCACTTCCAAGCTTTTTCAGATTGTTGGCTGTTGTTTCCTTGCAGCTGTAGAGTGGAATTCCTGTTGCCTTACCAGCTGTCCGCTGGGATCAGCCTGGGCTTCAAGGGCCTCCCTCGCCACATGGCCCTTTCACAGCATAGCTATTGCTTCTTCAAGGCCAGCAGGAGACTCTCTCTCCCTCGAGTCTGAGATGAAGTTGTAACTGTAATCACAAGGCTGACTATCTCATCCCATTCCCAGGGCCTGCCCACACTCAAAGTGAGGGGATTTTTCCAGGGCATATATGGGAGTAGGCAGAAATCTTGGAGGCCATCTTAGAATTCTGCTTCCCACAGCACTTGCCCAATTTTTCTTAATAAGTGACATAGAAATACATATGAAATCACTTTGAAATACATGAAACACCATGAAAGGCAAGATACAATTAAGAAGCGGCACCAGGTGGCTTAAGCCTTACTTCCTTAGCTTTTCCTCTATGAACATACCACTGTGCTCAAAAATGACCTAACAACAGGAATGGTGGTTAAACCCAGACCAGTTATCAATACCTACAAGATCACCTGTGTCATTGGAGATGTCCAGGGTTCATATAGGATTTAGTAAGGAGCAGATGCTGGATGTTATTAGGGAATAAAGAAAAAATGTCTGCCTTTACCAACCCCCAGCACAGACAGAGGAGTAAACTGTTGGTGGCTGTGACATTTTCACTGTTTCTGAACTAAGTGATCGTTTGGAGATGGGTGCAGGGCCCAACACTTTAGAACGTTCTCCTCACAAACAAGCAGCTCCTCCTGGCATAGACACACATGATTGGGGCAAAGTCACAGCTGATCGTTTAAGGCCATGCTTACTCCATCTCACAGGCGTTCTGCTTCAAGGAGACAGTTAGCTCCTGTGACTAAGGAGAAACAAAGTGTTGGAGGGGCAAAAAGAAAATTCTTCTGTGATTTTGATAGTTAAAATTCAATCTAACAGTAGTTTTGAATGTTGATAAGACTTAAGCAAGGGTGAATATTAACCAACCAGAGCTCTTAGGAATGCAAGAGGGCAAAAGAAGATTGTTGTTTCTTTAAATACTTTTAAAACTCTAGCTGACTTCACTTAAAGTATTGCTCTCTTACAAAACATTTTGGAAACTCTGCAAGAAACCAAATGCATAAAATAGCTAAATGTACTACTGTAACATATGTAGACTGTTTTTAAGGTGTCAACAAATATCAGGTCTTTCATCTGTGTTTTCCAGTCATTTTTTAAATAAAGAAGTGTTACTTCTACTTCAAAGTTTTAAACTATATTTTTCAAATAGTATAAAAGTTAATACGTGATGGTAACTGAAACTCGAACTATGGTGCATGTACTTCATTCAAAAACCATTGTGATAATTGTAGCATTTGTTTTATTGTTACTGAACAACTTAATACTCACAATATGTTATGGTCATTTTACAGAATATGCTCATGGCATGTAGACATCAACCTGGAGTTGGAATTCCCGAGTTTTAGGCTCCATCAAACTTTTTAGTTGGGTGACAGTGAGCAAAGGGCCTCTGTTTCCTCTCCTGGAAAATGAGAGTGGATTAAATGATTCCAAAAGTCTCTCGCATCTCTATCATTCTCATAGTCCATGCTTCTGGCTCCCTGGCTGCTTCCTTCTTAAGACCTTGTCTAACACTTGCTGAGGCTAAAGGTAGCTCATATTTGCTAAAGGGTATTGCAGTGGTCTCACAGAACAGATACACTGACTGGGGTCAGGTGTCTCAAAGCAGGTTTGAAAGACCTGAAAGTCAGGAAATTTTAGAACAACATGCATTTTAAGCCAACCTTGTGGCTAAGAAAAGTAAAAATTTATACCAGAAGTTTGAGATCATTTCAAACCACATGAAATTAAGATACAGTAACTTCTAATTTATATACATATATATATATATAAATTCAAGATATATATATATATATAGAATATATTGAAACATTACAAAATGAATAAGAAACTGTTTTCCAAAGGATGCTTAGTGCATGTCTTAAACAATTGCTGAAAGTGAGAATTCTATAAAAGAGAATATTTTTCTCTCTGTAATTTAATAATCCCTACATTACAGTGTCATGCTTTACGGAAAAGGACGCTTCTGGTATTATTTTCAGTTCAGTTAAACATAAAGCCAAAGAGGATTTGGAGTTTCTCATCATTGTTGCTTTGAAGGTGTGAGAGGCTTGCACACACTTATGTGCTGATGGGAAAGAGAGTGAGAAATATTAGCAATATTCAACCTTCAAGTAAACTTCTTATTGGGTATTATTGATATTTTCTACCAAATGCTTTTGCTAGCCTTTTCTGGCACTTCGATCTTTTCTCAAATGTGGGCCTTTGCACATGGTTAGAAGCCCTTCCTCACCACCTCTTCAGCAGTTGTCCTATGTTCCAGAGACAAAACCCACGTGTCACTTCCCAATATCTAGCATAGTTTTCAAAACTAGAATGGAGAGAACAAACGGGGGAAGTAATGCTCACTCGCCCTGAGCATGATAAAGTGCTCATTTCCAAAATCTGGTAAACAGTTGCATGAATCAGAGCAATAAAAAAAACAAGGAAATTATTTTCTTTCATTCTAAGAGTTATGAAGTTAATTTGGAACAACTATAAGCTTTTGTTTCTTCATTTTGTGAAATTCTCCTTAATTAGTCATACTAGCGATGATAATTTTGTAACTTTGTTTTTGTGGGGAGAGAATGAAATGAGACAAACTTGTGTTTGGGTCCTCACTGGCTTTGTGATTGGGACAAATCAATTAATCTCTCTGAGACTGTAGGGAGCTAATACCAACCTTGAGAGACTGTCATGCAAATTTGAGTAAGGCATTGAACATACCCAGCAGTTGGCACTCAGTAGGAATTAATGTATGGAATATAGTTGTAAGAGTGGTCAGAAACGCAGCAGCAGTTTAGTACAGCTGTAAGTATAACATAACAGTAGGAAACTTTAGATCTACATTTGATAATAAGTATTAGAGCCCCCACGTGCAATGTTTAACCTAGATGGCTTACCCCAAGGAGTAAATAGTAGCTATAATAAAATATGAACACTATGAATATGTATTCTGTGCAGCTAGAGGAAGGATTTAATGTCCAGTAATTTTTGTCTAACATAAGTGGTGGCTTCCTTTTATTTGTTTCTAAACCTGTAAACTTTCTTCCTCTCAGAGCATAGGTTATAAAATATGAAATACATATGGAAAGCATTGCAGATGTCTTTACAATTTTTAGATATTTTCCCCACAATATTACCAAGTCTCTTTTTACATGAAATTAATCATTCTATAAGAGTTTCACTTAAAGATGAAATTGGACAGTGGTGAGACCTATTAGTTTTTATTTTTATTTTTTTTTTCTCTTCATCTCCAGGGAGAAATCCGATGCTTTATTCAAAACCTCATTAAGCTTCTAGTTCAAATCCCAACCCAACCTTGTGACCTCCTGCATTGAAGTTCTTTCCATCGATTAAAGCTGATAGGGTCAGTTTGACTCCTGGTCGAAGAGTCTGAGTATAACCCAGTCCAATCAGGCTGGCATTATTTACTTTAGCAGAGAGAGAAGTCCTACAATCCAACTTGTATTTAGCAGCGATGCCAAAACGGGTGTTGTTACTGCCAGCTGTCCAAGCAAGGTTTATTGATGTTTCAAGCTTCTCATTAACCTTCTGGTAGATAGACCCTCCAAATTCAGTGCCATCATTCACATGAGTGTGCAGCTGGAAGTCGGCAGCCTTGTAACCTAGGGCGAAATTATTCTGTGACAGTTTGGATTTGGTGGTGTCAAAACTCATCTGATAGCCAGCAAGCCAACCTTCAAAGGCTAACACAGCCCAGCCATAGATGGTTGGGCCAGAAAAATCTATATCAACATTACTGCCAAGACTGAAACAATCCCGTTTGTAGGAGGCCTTCAATTTCCCACTCTTCTTTCCTGTGTTCGGTACAAATATGGTATCAAGAGTAAGTTTCAACCCTTCGGCCAACTTATTCTCCCAAGAGATTTCTGTTCCAAGAGTATTGTCTGTGTTCCATTTTTGGGTGAAGGTAAGTCCATAGTTACAGACCTTATATTTGATCTCTAGGTTGCCTGAAGCTTTCCCTGTATCAGTATAAGCATGACCAGAAGTAGAAAATTCCACTCCACTACATGACTTGGTCCTCAGGTCTATTTTGACCATGCCAAACCCATATCCTTTGTTGAAGACATCCTTGGCAGCCTTTCCTAGGTCACAGTAAGTTGGTGCGTTACACATAGCTCCACCCAGAGAGCAGGTACTCCGCTAGGGCAATGCTGAAGGTCTTCTTCCACCAACCCCTATTAGTTTTTAGATGCAAACTAAAGGCCAGATCCTATGCAGGGTAACGGGGAAGAGGAAGAGGTTGCTTACAGGAAGCAGCATTTAACCATGCAGTTGTTAGAATACATTTAGGCCATTATTTAAATTTAAATTTCATAAATCTGATGCAGTATATTATTTTTACATAATAATTTTTAAAATGGACAATTAATTTGACCCTTATGAAAGAAATGTAAACATTTGTTTCAATTATATATATGCATATATATAATAAACCAAGAATGAACATTTTTTTTCAACTTAAATATCTCCTTCAAGACCTGTCTTCTTTTTTTTAAAGTTTTTATTTATTTATTTTTAGAGAGAAGGGAAGGGAAAGAGAGAAACATCAATGTGTGGTTGCCTCTCATACACCCACAACTGGGACCTGGCCTGCAACCCAGGCATGTGTCCTGACTGGGAATCAAACCGGCAACCCTTTGGTTCGTAGACCAACACTCAATCCACTGAGTCACAGCAGCCAGAGTTCAAAACCTGTCTTCTGCTGTCTTTTATGAAAGCTTGTCTTCTATTAGCTGCACAAAGGATGAATGGACTGCTGAATAGTTATTTCTTTCATTTTGAATCTCTTAGTTCATGAAAATTACCATAATTTATCAAGCTGTAATAATTTGTATAATACTAAAATGACCAAAACACTGATTTAGTGTTAACTTGGACACGGTTGCCCACCAGAGATTAACATCAATTCATTATCACACTAAGGTCTTTGCTACTAAATTAATTTATTTCATAGCATTTGATCTAGGTACAAAATCTCATGACTTGACTTTGTTAATTCATGCTAAATAACCTCTTGATTTCAAAATTTCAACTTATAACTTTCAAAGGATTTATTTCATTAGACAAGTGAATTCCAAGTTTTGCTCTAAAACATTGTTTTGTTTTTTTTTCGTGTTTAGTCTAAATATTTTTTTTTCTTTTGAGAGCCATCCACAGGGATGGAAGATAGAAGATTGAATTGGATTGTGGAGTGTCCAAGAAATCTCAAAGTCCTTTTTGTGGTAATCCCATCTTGGGCATGGAGATGTTGAGGTTGGGGAGTGTAGAGATAAGAAAAAAGGAGAACACCTGACAATCCATAAAATAAAACAGAATCTTACCATCAAATATTGTTATGATGACCTATCAGGAAAGAAAAAGTCATTTTATGTTTAGAATAAAATATTTTTTTTGTTTAAAGTGTATAATAAGTTTGAGATAATTTTGTAAGTAGCATTTGATTTTAAAATATTACTAAACTCTATTTACCTAAGTAATTATGAAATAGTCAAACCAGTATTAATAAAATTCAACTCCTCCATAAGGGTTTGAGAAGGAAACAGACTAATGAAGGAGGCTGCCAACTTCTGACAGAGGAACAGTCACGGGCAAAGGTCAAGGCTTCTCTGAATGGACCTAGAGGTGGAAGGAAGACTGTGAGATGCCTGTTCTCCGATCATATCCAGTCTTTCCAAAGACACCTTGAGACCCAGTCCTATTTTTTTTCCCAACATTCTCCTGGGCAAAGAGCTAAGCAACTGGCCCAGCCAAGTCATCTTCTGGCCCAAGTAAGACCATTAGTTCATAGCTACTGAGGAAAAGAATGTCAGACCAGCATAATTTGCTCTGGAACGGTGTGGCAGGTAGAGAGATGGATAGTTGGAGCCATGTGCACCTTTGTTTACAATATCTAATTATTAGTACACTTTAAAAAAATGTTTTTAATATGCTTTCTAATGGGTGCTCAATTCGACTGAACTAAGTGATCGAGCTAAGAAAAGCTGACCTGTACCAACCGAGCCTGGTAAAGACGCTTCAACAAAGAGTGAATTTTTGGAGAAGATGAAATGGATATAATAAAAATAGATGATCTTTAAATGGACAGTGTAAAAAAAGGAAAGAGCTGGGGGAAAAATTTAAAAGAAGATTCAAAGTTTCAAGCCTCTTTATAGGGCAAGGAGTAAGAGACACTGGGAGAAATTCAAGACTCAAGCGGAAGTGAAGACGGTGTAACTATTGAAAGAAAATGCAGGGGAAAAGGGAAGAGAATGAGATCAAGAGCACAGGAAAAGGTTCACACTGGATAGAAGGAGAGCTGCTGCTTCTGAAGCAGGAGAAAACAAATATGAATAAAAAAGATAAGGTACAGCTGAGTGTAAATTACAGAAGTCAGAGGCTGGTGGAATATATTCTCCTGGTATCAATCGCTAGGCTAACTGCTGAGCTGAGCTTTGGAGGTATAAGAAAATAAAGATTTTTAAATATGGTTTGTGGAAGGAAAAATTACTTATTAGAAATTGATCAGGAGATTGCCATGCAGTATAAGGACTGGCTGAATTGGAAATAATAAATGTAGAACCAATGATTTAATACAGCAATTTTCAGCCTTTTTCATCCCATGGGACACGTAACCTAATTACTAAAATTCTGCGGCACACCAAAAAATATATATATTTTGCTGATCTGACAGAAAAATAGGTATAATTTTGATTCATTCACACCAGACAGCTATTGTTGTGTTGGCTGTTGTCATTTTTTATTTGACAGTCTAAGGGAAAACAGGTCAGTGTCCCTGACTAAATAGTCAGGAATTGCATATTTTGAAAATATTTGTGGCACACCAGTTGAAAATTACTGATTTAATAAATATGTGCAAGACATGAGACTAAGTTCTGTTACACTTATTCTTTGGAATGTGAAAGAAAAAAATCTGAATGTTTAAAAATTTGTTGGACTCAAAAAGCTTTGAAATGTTCTGGTCCAGTAACTCAAATGAAGCTGGTGCTTCTTGTGGCTTCTTTCAGCAAGGGGCTGTATCTAGAAGAAACCCAACATCAACATCCAAGTAAATTAAAATATAATTCAAATATCTATTTCTGACATGCAAAAAAAGCCCGAATGTAAATTGCATGTTATACAATATTTTCAAGTCTTTTTAAACTGTTTTTCTCAGAGATGTTCTTCACCACCTCTTATTCATTATGCAGGAGAAATACTTCACCGCTTCTTTTTCTCTCTTCAAAATCCTTAAAATTATCTCCCCCAAGTCATCCTGTGTTACTTTTAATCATTTCTACTCCTTCCCCTAGTCTTTTTCTTTTATAATGTAAATCAGTATGATCTCACTGTGATCATTTCTTTTCCTCACTGTTTCTTTTCTTTGACTTGATGGATACCTGAAGGATTAGTCCCTGGAGTATCAGAAAGTAACAGTGCCAGTTGTCAAATTATTGCCTCCCGTCTCTAAATTCACTCTTTTTATGTGCTCCCTAAGCATGCATCTGGGCCCTTTAAATATTTTTGCTTACCCAGATGGCATGACATTAAACGTTTTCTGTAGACGGTGCTAGAAAAACTTCAGGAAAAAAAGGGTTTTGCGTCTTGGTTCTGCGTGCTTGCTCACAAGTTTCTGCAGTGTTGGTGATTTCTCAGCTTCTGGTCCTGCAGTACATGTGGCTTTCTTCAGCAGACAGTTCCTGCAGTGTCGGTGGTTTCTCCAGCTTCTGGCTTGCAGTACACATGGCTTTCTCCAGCACCAAGGCCTTGCACGGCAGGCAGCAGTACTCAGTGCCCAGCAACTGCATCTTCTCGGGCAGTTTTATGTGGAGGGCTTCCAGGAAGACAGCTCCCCATGAACAGCTTTCTTTGGCACCCAAAGGGCATATTTCCAGCAAGCTCTAAAAGGCAGACAACCCGCAAGTTCTGGTGGCATCATGGCAACTTCTTTGCTTTCAGTAACCTATGATTGCCTTGTCCCATATGGTCTGCACCTTGGCCTTGAGTGCTCTATCTCAGCCACAAGGGAAGTGGCTGCTTCGTATGCTGGCTGTCTCTATATTATTTAAAGTTCCTTTTACTTCTTATTTGCTAACCCTCTATTAATGTAATCCCTTAATATTTAATAATTACTTAAATTTTACCTGCTCAAATTACTCTACAGTTTCTCCAACCAGAATGAACCCAGATTCATACAATATATCTGAAGAAGTTGAGAATTAGTTCATAAAAGGGTATAGTTTTCAAATATCCAATTACTCTTATATGTAAATATTGTATTTCACACAGGAAATGACTCAAATGGATCTGACCAGTTCTCTAACCAGGTAATTTAGAAACAGGACAGAGTGTACTTTATAACTAGATAGTGTAATTTCCAAACAACTAATTTTTTAATACCAGTAACAGAACCAAACATCCTTAACTTACACGAAATATTATATCATGAATTGCTTAGAGGATTAAATGAGAAAATATGTGTATCTCAGCGGAAATAAAATCACTTAAAACTGGGAGACTTCCTCTCAGAGAGAGAAAGAGAATGACCTTTATTTTAGAATCCCACTAACAGATATGTTTAGTTTTGAAGATGAGACCTTCTTAGGGGTTCCTGGGTACTTAATCAAAAATATAGCTAAATTGTTTTGCATAAGAAAAAACAGTTAGAAAGAGCTAGAGGGAAAGGGAGAAAATGTTGAAGAGGGGGGGAATCCCAGGAGAAGGCAGGAGGCTGCAGCCCAAGTAGAAATTACGCATGGAAATTCCACCATCGTTGTCCCAGAACAGCAGTAAATCTGCTACTTACACACTTGAGTTGGTTGCTATTTGGCTGCAGGCATTGGGGCCGTCTGGCAGGGCAACATGGAAATGATGAGCACACAGGGAAAGAGGATACAGAAGATTCCAGATAATAAATGGTAAATACATTGTACAGTAACTGACACAAAGAAAGCATTCAAAAAATATTAATTTCTTGTTTTTGATTTGAGGTATAACATACAATTTCTGACTCTGGGGAATTAAGAAATTCATTGCAATTTCAATGATTAGAGGCACAACATTATCAGAAAAAAATATAAATGTACAACAATTATGTGGTATATATTATAGGTATTGTAGAGTTCAGAAAGTCAGGGATCAATTGAGAAAAGTTTCTGAGTCAGGGTGAGTAAGGAATTATATAATGCCTTGAGAATATAAGATGTTCAATTCTTATTTCTTTCAAATAATTAAAAAAGTGAAGAAGAGTACCAAGTGCACTCTAAAGGGAAGTAATGAGGAAGAAGGAGAAAAAAACATATTTAGCATATTTATTGCAATGTCATACTGAGTCCGAGCTTGACTGGGTAACCACAAATGAAATCATTTTAATTTTTCGAGCAGTGGAGTGACATATTTTGGAAAGATGACCTATAAGGAGTTAGCAGGCTAAGTCATATTAATGAGAGAAAAATCTGAAGGAAAAAGATCAAAGAAAGAGATGGTTGCAGTCATTCAGGCCAAGGTGACAGAAATCTGGACTTGGTTCTTGGCAGTGAGAATGGAAGAAATGAGTGGTTCTGGGTGACGTCGAAATACAATCATGATCTGGGAAAAGATGGCTGGCATCAAATCGATGGCAGTAAACAAAATAAATAAAAAAGTACAGAACAGTTGGTGATAGAAACAAAGATCAGAAATTTCTTTACATTAACTCATTTTGCTCTCAATATGACTCACTTCCGCTTGCTCCTCATCTAGTGCAACATGTGGTCATATTCTTGGTGCATGAAGTAACAACAATTTTATTGCATTCAAGTATTTGTTCACTTAGCTCCAGCTGTTTCCTAGTCCACCCACACTGATCATGGGGCTGTGGTGGATACAATTTCCTTGTCCTGGGAAAAAGGTTTAACATCAGTCATAATCTCCTGATTTTTGAATAAAGCAAACCCTTTGTTTCCCAAAGGCTCTGGTTCCCAATAAGAATAGCATAACGAATCTTGTCTGTTTCCTACCAATGGGGGCAAACTGGCTGTATGACCTAGGTGCTATCTTGGTCTTTCAAGAACTCAAGTAAGGTGCTTTTGGGTTACCCTTCTAGTAAGGCCAGGGAAGCAAGTTTCTGAGAATGTAATAAGAAGGTTTCTGCACTCCCTATTCTGTGGTCCTTTCCAGTGCTGCTCTGTCTCAGGCTGTGGCCTGACATAATGATACCTTTGTCAGACTTTAAGATTATTCTGGACCAGCTCTGCCCAGTAAAACTATAGTGATATACATAACTATTTGCAATTTGCCAATAGCTACATTAAAAAAGTTAAAACAGATGAGATTAATTTTAATGACTTATTTAACTCAATATAATAAAAAATATACTGATAAGTTATCAATTAAAATTATTAATATTTTACATTATTTTTTCATAAGTGTTCAAAATTTGGTATGTATTTTAGCTTTCTAGCACACCTCAATTTGAACATGCCAAATTCCAGGTGCTCAGCAGACACGTTTCGCTAGTGGCCACTGGAATGAACAGTGCAATCCTAAACATTCTATTTTTTTAAGAAAGACACATAAAATTCAGCTTAAACATGAAATTCCATTTTTTTTGCAAGTTATTACCTAACTTTGAACTCTCCTATTTTTTCTTAATTTTCTGAAGTCTTATCTTCCTGATTGTGTATATCTGATAAAACAATTTCTTGAGAATATATAATGGACACCATGATTCTCTGTCCAGATCCCCCCTCAGCCCGAAACATCCACCCACCCATCCTGGGCCCGAGAGTATTGCTGCTGATGGCTCACAGCTGCCCCTTTCTCTGGGCATTACCCTAGGTGGTGGGGAACTGCCACCCCTAGTGTTATCCACTCTTGAGATTGACCTGAAGCCAAATGATTGATGAAGTGACACAGATATGTCCCCTTTACTCCATTTAGGACAACTCTGAAGGGTCATCTCAGCTCCTGAGGCCCTGTAGGGTAAACTGAGACCTCTTTTGCAATTCTCCTGTGAGTGAGCATCTCCCTCTGCTCCATCCTGCCTTCTTGAGAACTACTCCCCACTTCTTTCATCCTTTTTCACAAGCTCCCCTGTGACAGGTCATTAGTAGGAGCCTGAAGGAGGAGGCAGCCTGGAAAGGAGAACCTGCTGCCCCAGAGTTTGTCAGAGGAAAAACCCAAACCCCCAGCTGCCCCGTGGTCCAAGCAGCCCACAAGCTTTTCGGTACCCACAATGTCCCATACAACTTTTCGATCACATCAGCTTAGCTTTGCCATTCAAATTGATTGTTCACACCAGGCCACTCACCATGGGCGGGCCAAATCACTTGTTCATAAAAATAGTCCCGGGCCTGCTGCGCACCTCCCGCCCTCCTTCCTCCTCCCTCCTCGGCCAACATCCCAGCCTATGCAGTCTGCTATCCTCACCTTGGCTGCGCTCACTAGGAACCTGCAATTTCGTAAGCTGCAGGGATGAAACTGTGAGGATGGCTCTGACCTCAACTCACACGCCTTTTTGAAGAAAACAAGGAATGCTTGAGCCACCTTAGATTGACACTCATCACAAACCACGGGCTTTCCTGGTAGATTACTCGAAGAACCTTGTGACAGAGGGTGTGATGCAGGTGCTGGTGGGCCAGGCCAAGCAGAGGTATGGAGACCCCCTGGCACAGTGGTTAGGTCACCTGCATGCTCAGTGGTGAGGTCAACAGTGCTGCACGTGGCCCTGTAGAACTGGTCAAACACACCAGTGAATGGTAAGGATGTGATGCCAGAGGTCAAGAGAGTCCTGGAGAGGATGAAATCTTTCTGCCAGCAGTCTGAAGCAGTGACTGGAAGAGTTACTCAGGCAAGCTTATCAGAGGTGTCATTAACATGGGCATCAGCAGCTCCAACCTGGGCCTTTCATGGTGAGTGAAACCCACAAGCCTACTCTTCAAGAGGTCCCAGGGTCTAGGACCCCCATTGCCAAAACGCTGTCCTCCCTGATCCCTGAATCTTCCCTGTTCATCACTGCCTCCCAGACCTTTACCCAGGAGACCATCATGAATGTAGAGACAATGAAAAAATGGCTTTTTCTGTAGGCCAGGGATCCTCCTGCGGTTGTGAAGCACTTTGTTGCCCTAGATACCAACATGACCAAAGTGAACAAGTTTGGAATTGACCCTAAAAACATGTTCAAGCTCTGACACTGTATAAGAGGACACTACCCACTGTGGTCAGCCATTGGACTCTCACATTGCTCTGCACAGTTTGACAGCTTTGAGCAGCTACTCTCAAGGCCTCACTGGATGGACCAGAACTTCTGCATGGCACTCCTGGAGAAGAACATCACTGTCTTGCTGGCTTTCCTTGGTATCCGATACATCGGTGGCACTAGGTGTGAGGCACACAACATGCTACCCTATGACCGGTACCTGCACCGCTTTGCTGCATACTTCCAGCAGGGTGACATGGAGTCCAAGTCTGGTACTCATGTGGACCACCAGATGGGCCCCACTGTGTTGGGGAGCCAGGGCCTAAAGGCTAGCATGCCTTCTACCAGCTCATGCACGAAGGCACCAAGGTGATACACTGTGACTTGCTTATCCAGGTCCAGTATCATCACTGCTAAAGAGAAGGTCTGCATCACAAGATCCTTCTGGCCAACTTCTTGGCCCAGATTAGGGCCTTGATAAGAAGGAAGTCAACAGAGGAGGCTCGGAAGGAGTCCCAGGTTGTGGGCAGTAGTCCAGAGAACTTGGAGAAGCTACTGTCGCACAAGGTTGTTGAAGAAAATCATCCACCCAACTCTACTGTGTTCACCATTATCACTCCATTTATTCTCAGAAGATTGATTGCCATGGATGAGCTCAAGATCTTTGCTCAGGCCATCAGCTGGAACATCAACAGCTTTGATCAGTGGGGAGTGGAGCTGGGAAAGCAGCTGGCTCTGAAAATTGAACCTGAACTTGAGAGCAGTAGTCCACTGACCTCTCAGGATTATTCCACCAATGGGCTGATCAAGTTCATCAAGTAGGATTGTGAAATGAATAAGCTCATATTGGGCTGAAAAAACAAAACAAAACAGAACAAAAGACACATAATTCTTGCACATGAACCCAAAAAGAATTTCTTCTAGATCTTTAGTATTCCTAGAATTTAATCAAATAATTGCTCTTCTAGTTAATTGTGATGTACTGAAATTATTATTTTTACACAGTATATTTTAAATTACAATTTGCTAGAAAAATTATCAGAGTGGCACACAGCATTGATTATATTATGCATTCATTGAAATTTCACTAATTAAAATGTCAAGAGGAAGTAGATGTGGAGTTCAACTAATTCTCACTTTACTCATCCATAATCAGATACTTCTTGTAAATAGCTGGTAATCTTCCCACAGTTCTTAGGAAAAACTAACTAAATAGCTATAGTCAAGTCTCCTATTACTAATTCTCTATGGTATAATGAACAAAACTACAATCCATGTTGAAAGACACCCTGAAGCAGTTAGCACAAGGATTAAGTTACCATTGTTAGATAACAATAGTTAATACAATATTTAATTGTTTAATAATAATAAGCTTGGCCCTTTCATGGTCATATCTGGAGATGCTCTCTGTGAGTGTTAATCTAATTTGAGCCTGTAGTAAATAGGTGAGTTCCATAACCTCTATTTCCTTACTTTCTGCCATCACTAATCCATTTATTTAGATAACAATATTTATGAAGCACCTATTTTTTGGCAAACATTGCTCCTATATCCTTGGGACATAAGAGTGAAATAAGCCAAAAATGGAGCTACATGTGGGGCAAAGAGGGAATAAACAGTAAAAATTGTGTGTGTGTGTGTGTGTGTGTGTGTGTGTGTGTAAATATTAAGAGACCTTGAGAAGTGGTAAAATCTGTAGAAAAAAAGAAAAAGAAACTAAGAAAAGTTGGAGGTTGAAGGTGCTCAATTTTAAATGAATGAGCCAGCCTCATTGAAAAGGTGACATTTGAGCAAGGGCTTGAGCCCATGTTGTAAAGTCTTTCCTATTTTCTGACCCATAAATCTTACTTTGCTATCATTATCTTTCCTGGTGTTGTATACTAGACACATAAGAAAAGTAGTTATGTATAGGCTTAAGACTACATAGATGTTAGGCCACTGTCAGTTGATTCTTTTTATGATAGCATATCATTTATCTTTTGAAAACCTAAGAAGCCCATCTTCATGGTGTAACATGAAACATGTTACCAAAAATTGTCTCTCTTCCTCTCGCAGTTTCTTTACTGTTTTTTAATCTACTTCTTAAAGAAACTACATAATTTTGCCAGTAGTCAGTCAAACTGTCTGAACTCACCACCATTAAGATATTCATTAAGTTATAGTATTATTAGCCACTCTTTTAAAATTCAAATTTGCCATGGGAATATGACTCAAGAAAAAAACATTCACATTTATGAAGAGAAAAGGCTGTGACATAGACAACAAATTTCAGGCTTATAGTAGTAGACCAGGTGTCAAATGTGGGGTTGGGGCAGGAGAATTAAACAGTAAACAGATAGACCAGAAAAAGATTATAAGGTCTTAAACTTGTCCCCATACATAAGAATATTGTGGGATGCCCCCCCCAAAAAAACCCCAGAATCTTTTGGGGGGCAGTCCCCTTATAATACAGGCTTCCCCCACTGGGTGGGTGTTCTAGGAACCCATCTGTATCACTGTACCAACTGGCATTGTTGTGAGAAGCTGTGTCTGGCTTCAGTGAATTTTTTTGAAGACCCTTTCAATGCGTTTGCCCATTTAGTGATGGGTGATTTACCAGCGTTCCTGATTACACAATGCTGATGTTCAGTTTTTAGTAAAAAAATGGCATGACTCCCATGTCCCCCTCCCTATTCACCAACAAAGAAATATGCTTTCATATAACTTTCTTGACCGCCTGACCCTCTAATCTACTTTTTATATTTTCTCATGGGGAAACCACGTTTTGACCTTTAATGGAATTGCATATGAGGTTAGAGTATGGTGGGAGTGTAGTGGTCTGCTTCAGCAGGAAGGAGTATTTTATCACTAAAATTCTTTAGAATTTCTAAACATGCTGATAATGAAAAGCAGATTGATGTTAGTGGCTTTTATTATGTTTTATAAATGTGCTAAAGACCATATATATTTTTTAAATTATTGATTATGCTGTTATAGTTGTCCAAATTTCTTTTACCTTTGTTCCTCTCAACCCGGTGACATCTCTCCCTCCAGTTGTCCCCCCATCCCTAGTCCATGCCCATTGGTTGTGCATATAGTTCTTCTCAACATCTTCCTATCTACTCTACTCCCTCCTACTATGCTTCTTGATTCCTACACCACCTCCCTCCCTTTCTCCCTTCCCTCTCCCTGCTGACCTCCCCCCATAATGTTCCCCATACCTATAGTTCTTTTTCCACTCTCATTGCCTACTTACTTTGCCTTTGTTTCAATTCCCTAGCTTCTGTTGTTGGTTGTTGCAATAGTTTTCATTTTAATGTTCATAGTTTTGATCCTCTTCCCCCTAAACAAATCCCTTTAACATTTCAAATAACAGTGGTTTGGATCTGATGAACTCCTTCAGTTTTACTTTGTCCTGGAAGCACTTTCTCTGCCCTTCTATTCTGAATGACAGCTTCACTGGATAGAGTAATCGTGGATGTAGGTTTTTGCTTTTCATTACTTTGAATATTTCTTGCCAGTCCCTTCTTGCCTGCAGAGTTTCTTTTGAGAAATCAGTTGATAATCTTATTGGGACCCTTTTGTACATAATTCTCTTCTCTCTTGCTGCTTTTAAGATTCTCTCTTTATCTTTAATTTTTGACATTTTGATTATAATGTGTCTTGGTGTGGTTCTCCCTGGGTCCAGTTTTTTTGGTACTCTCTGTGCTTCCTGGACATGTAAGTCTATTTCCTTCCCCAAGTTAGGGAAGTTCTGCTTCATTATTTTTTCACATAATTTTTCCATTTCTAGTTCTTCTTCGCCCTCTGGCAATCTTATAATCTGAATGTTCGATCTCTTATAGCTGTCCCAGAGGTTTCTGATCCTCTCCTCACTTTCCTTACTTTTTTGTTTCCTCTTTCTGCACTGGTTGACTGTTTGTTCCTTCCCTATGTTCTGGTTTGTTGATTTGATCTCTGGATTGTGTTTCCTCACCACTTGTCTCGTATGTGTTTTTGTTCATTTCAGTATGAGTGGCTTTCATTCCTTCCCTGTCTTGTTCCAAATCTTTTGTTAATTCTGTAAGCTACCTTATAACTATAGCTGTGAATTGAGCCTCTGAAAAGTTTCCTATTTGTTCATCTTTCAGGTTCCTCATGTGCTGCCTGGTGCGCTGTGTCACTGGGATTTCAATTGTTGTCTGCTTCATTCTGACAGATTTGTGTTTTGCTTTGCTTCCTGGGAAGGTTGTAGGGGGCGGAGCCCTGTGTACTCGTCACTACCCAGAGATTGGTGGCTATCCGCAACCTTTTTCACTGCGCTGTGGCACTTGTGTGAGGGCGGGGGTCCAAGATGGATTCCTGCCATTATTCTCTGCTGGGAGACTGGACTCCGTCCTCCTGCCCTCTGGGCCTCTCCGTCCAAGGCAATGGGGGGGCTGCC
Source organism: Furipterus horrens (assembly GCF_987537825.1). Lineage (NCBI taxonomy): Eukaryota > Metazoa > Chordata > Mammalia > Chiroptera > Furipteridae > Furipterus > Furipterus horrens. Next base: position 158,144,657 of record NW_028327171.1, on the reverse strand, counting down.
TTTCCCAGCATTGGGGTCACGAGCTGCTAGGACTTGGCTGCAGCCAGGATTGCTCCCCCTGCCGCTCTCCCCGCTGCTACCACAAACAGCCCCGCCCGACCTTTCTGTTCCGGTTTTGATTTCGCCCCTCCTACGTGTCTGACGAGCACCGCTGGTTTATAACTTCATACATTGGGCTTCTGTGTAGTTTTATTTTCTGGAATTTCTGGTTATTTTTTGTTTTGAGGTAGTTGTATTCCTTTCTAGTTGAGAGGGAGACAGAGCGTGTCAGTCTAAGCCTCCATCTTGGCCGGAAGTCTGTCTAAACTTTTTATTTTTATTTAAAGAAATTTTAGACATTGAAGTAAAATTGACAAGTAAAACTGTAAGATATCTAAAGTATAAATTGTGGTGATTTGTGAGTCTTTCTCTCCACCTAGTTCATTTGTTGATGGACATTTAGGACAGATCGGTAGTTACAAAATAGTTTCCATATCTTGGTTATGGTAAATGATGTGGCAATGAGTGCGGGTATTTGTTTGATATCTATTTTTCATTTCCTTTAGATATGTATCTAGGAGTGGGATTGCTTAATTCGAGCTTATTTAAAGGTTGGTATCCTCAGAATTATCTCCATGGTCATTTTTTCTATTTTCCCTGTGTGTCTCTTTTTTTCCCCTAGTTGTTCTTCTTAGTATCTTTATTTTTTCTTTCATGTTTTAAGGCTTTGACTCTTCTTTTTAAAAACTTTCTGCTAATCTGGGGGTTTTGTAACAGATATAAGAATGAGACAAGAATTGGAGAGACCCTAATATGCAGGTAGGGCTTATTGACTGAAGGGCTTTATTTAAGGATAAGAAGTCAGCAAGACTTCAAGTTGAAAAACTGGATTTACTCTGGTGCACTGACTCTCAGCTCCTCTTCTGGTACTCTCCAGTAATAGTTTACTATCTCTTAAAATTAAGTCTTCTATTTTTTGTTTGAAATAAATGGCTAGCTGAAGATTGTTCTGCATCCAGAGGTGACGCATTCATATAAAATTGTCCAACTAGTCCCCTATTTTCCAGCCCCATTTCTCTTTCCTACTATCAGCGGTAAATATAATCTCAATTCTGAATTGTTCCATGCAAGTCCCTTCTTAGGTGTGTGCCGGGCAATTGTTATTTCTGTCTGCTTTATCCACTGATGATACTGTCTCCATTCTCTCTATTGTTCTCTGTCTTATCCTTTCTCTCTATTTACAATAAGCATAATGGAGTTTCAGAAAGCAAAGCAATTGACATATAAGTTTAGTCTACCATCTTGAACTGGAAATCTCTCCAACTCTTTTATAAAGAGATTGGAATGTGATTCAGGGTACTTTCTCCACCATCCCATCAAGTATTGTCATAATTTGTCAGACATCCAAAATGACAGTCTAGCTACTCCTTCACTTCTTTGCTCTACCTCAGTAACTCATTTCTTGGATCCACACCTTTGGCCTTGCACTGAAATCTGAAACTGATAACTGCTATTTTCTGGTATCAACCTTTTTCACTTTCCACCCTCTCACTCATTACTGTCATAACACATGGTTTTGGCTCCTCAAGATATCTAGTAGCCCATCTAATTTCTTCCTTTTGTTTCACCTCTTCCTAGATCCAGCCTCAAGTACACATCCCATCACTCTACCTATATATATCCTCTTGTCAGACCCCCCAAAACACAGATTAATCAAATTACGCTATAGAATCTGACTGCCTGGGTTTATGTGCCATCTCTACTAGCCATATAGCTTATGAGCACATGGTCATGAAGATAATAATAGTATGATATTCTGAGGAGAAAGTGAGACAGCATTTCAAGTGCTTAGAAAAATGTGAGGCTCAATAAAAGTGTTCAATAAACATTAGCTAGTAGTAATAATATTTTCTAATCTAAAAATACTAGTAAAATAGCACTGTGCTTTAATGAATTATATCAAAATATCCCACAGTCATTTTATACTGTTTAATCTGTCTTCCTACTGATTAACCACTTCTGAGGAGATATGATATTTGCATTTTTAAATTACATTGAGACACTCAAAGAAATGTTATTTCTCTAATGTTTCTTCTCTGATCCATCTTTGATATTTAACTCTCTGCACCTCCAAAGACAAGTTGCCCTAATTATTATAAGATAATGAACCAACGGCATCTGATTGTAATACTTATTTAGGTGGCAGGTGCCAGTTACAAACTGGAGAGCATGTTGTTTCATATTCTCACTTACGGAACAATTGTAGTTCTAGAAAATAGACCAGATTCAGTAAGTACTTTAAACTGTATCTTTTTTCATTGATGCTGTGTTATGCCATTTCTCCCAAGTCTGTTATGACTATATGATAGTTGTTATGTGCTTTGAAGACCTCAGGACTCTTCTCAGCTTGAATCTCAAAATCTCTTTGATGATGGGTACTCTGATGAATACCTTAGTTTAAACAAGTTTCCAGAGGAAGATCTTTAAAATGCAAACATGCTGTAACTACTGCTCTAATTACTAGACTCCGATTCTAACAAAACTCTAATAAATTAATATTTTGGACACCATTCCCCTAGAATGGGACTTTTGAGACATGCATAACAATATCCTCTGAAGATGTAAGGGTTGTGCATGTTCTGGTTCTTAAGGTTCTACCATCACACCCTTAAGGTGTCTCAATAGAAAATCATTGAGATGTCAACTAATTTTTTTTTTTTAATTACCAATTACTTTGAAATTAGTCACAGGAAGTATCACAAAGAAACAATGTAATATAGCAACACTGGCTCCTGTTGCAATCTTGGGCAAGTTACCTAAATTTTCCTAGGCTCCATTTCTTAATCAGCATAGTGAGTTTTTGTACGACTCAAATGAAATAATGTATTAAAGTACTTCATGTATTCAATAAAGAGAAAATGTTTATTGAATCTGAGGAATTGAAAGAGTAGGCATGGCCTTTGTAGGAGCAAACTCTTATTTTAAAGGGTATAAAATCAAGGCTATGTTGGCTCCACTCCTGCCCTCATATCCCTTACTTATTACTTGTCCTTACATAATGTCTTAGCTTTTGACAAATATCCCTCTTTTCTTTATCTCCCTATCCCCAAATAAAAGACAACATCTTTATTTATGTTTGCAGCATGGTCTTATCTTAACACTTTAGAATGGTGATTTTTTGGCAGACCTACAATGGCCATTACTAAATAGTTCTAGAAACCTCTCTTAGAGTGTTAAGAAAGTATGTTCTAGTTAACTTACCCAGAGTGTAGTCATATTCCAAATTGAGCCTCGTACAGTTTGGAAAAAACGCATATGAGCATCTACTATCCTAATTCTTGCTCTTAATTTTTACAGGCTGAAGTCATACTTTCCATTTTTGTAGCATTCCAATGGGTACACAGTTGCTTTCTGAGAAAACTTCCAGTCTTGACAAAAATTAGACCTCAGTTAAGGATTACAGATATGTGCTGTGTGTACTTTCTGTCCCTCTTTCTAGGTCCATGCAGAAATCAACAATCAGTCAGGACACCCTTTCCTGCTTATCACAAACCAAGCTCAAGCTCATTCTCAGCAAGAGTTCCAGGAAGGGGAAAAAAATTATGTAAGAACTTATCTCCCACACTTGTTCTAGACTATAAACTCACTGAGGGCACAGACTGAGACTTTATTATATTTTTTCCCAACAAAAATGTTGATTAGATGTTGACCATGTAAAATAAGAATAGTAGCGTTTTCCTTATTTTTAAAAAGTGTTAGCATTTTCATTTTGACTCTAAAAGGAGAAAAAGGCAGTAAAGACATTCTAATATAAAAGAATCCAAATTTTTGCAGGAGTCCCTGTTTGGAGAAAAATTGGAGCACTTACAACTTATCTCAAAAGGATGGAGATGTGTAGCTCTGTCAGAAGCAGTATGTAGTTAATCCATAAAATCAAATGGAAAAACTCTTTGCATCTTTATTTCCCTAGTCAGTTTCATTTTTCTTAAAACAGTTCATAAGACTAAGTTGCAGTTTGAATCACCCAAACTTCAAAATAAAAACCCAATCCAAACCAAATAAACATGTTTTAGATTCATAATTTCAACTTCAAGTTGTTCCTCTTAAAGCACCCCGGTTTCTTCATGGAACCTGTTCAATGAGTCTTCTGTGGATGTCCACACTTGCCTGCAATGCTGTGTGGTACACAGATGAGTCACATGTCAGTGCACTTTTTTATTGCTAAAGCAAATAGTATCCATTTTAATTACACCTTAATCATTTATTACAGTCAGTTTTTCTTCAGGGCATACAGTCTTGGAAAAAACCTACCAAGAAGTGCTTGTGGCCTGTGGGGCTTTGGCAGGCTGGGATAGAACTTCCGAGAACATGCTGTGTGAATTTTCCAAAGAAGGCAGTCAATCTGAGAGGTCTCACATGAGAACAGTTCTTTTGGAACCTGGCTAATGGATTTTGTCTTAGATTTGAGAATCTTACAATCACCTGGAGATGCCTACAAGTGTATAGCATAACCTGGCTATTTCTTTTAATGATTGCTTCCGTTTGTAAAGAGCTGGCCCCATCAACTACAAAGAAGGGGGGCCTCATCTAGAAGCAGGGTGGCTACATTTCTCTGCCAGTAAGTGCTTACTGACTCATTTTCCTCAACAGAATTCTCATAAGGCTAGAATTCAGGGAGGGCTGTCTGGAGAATGTCTGAGAGGAAGTTCATAAGCCTCCATCCTGCCGTTTGTTGGAGAAAGCCTGACATGATAGCCAGACCAGTTGACAAAAGCAAACAGCAACAGATTTCAGTAATGTTTTCTCATTATCTTCCATGAAAATTTCATGAAAGGTCACCCTGAAGTTTGTTTTAGGCTGAGAACATTATACACTTCCTAAGAAGGAAACTATTAGTGGGAAAACTAAAGACACAGTAGTTCAAAGACTGTGTTTATGTGGCACCACAGACTCTATCCATGTGAATTGCATTGAATCAGCCAGAATACTCCAAGAAACATTTGTACATATATTTTCAACTCAGTCACCCATTTTACTGATATGTCAAGTTGACCAATTGCTTTGAAACTATGTGGATTTCACCAAAATGAAATTGTACATGAGACTTCCTTCTCTTTTCAAGTGTTTTTGTATTTATTTTAAAGGTTTTATAATTATGAAATGTTCTCCTCTCTCAGAAAATGTCCTAAAATGGAAGCAAAAATATCACTTCTGCAAAGCCATTTCTATTCTTCCAAAGGTCTGCTGGTAAATTATTCTGGCTGATCTTTCCATCTTTATGGCCTGTGCATACACACCTAACCCATACTAAATTTCACCAGATGGCATTTTATTTCTTTAAAGGAAAGCAGTCGTGGGTTTAGACAGTTGAATTTTTAAACTTCTGTATTTACTGAAAGTGCATATGGTGCTACATGGACAAAGAAATTGTGCTGAAAGAAAAACATTTCTGTCTGCAGTACCTCACAATCTCTCAGAGGAAGAAAATGCAGCTCCATGGTATATTTCTCACAAAATCTTATGTGGCTTTAATTTTCTTCCTCTCTTCAAAATTAGAATATGTGTACTGTACATACCTGGAAGTTTTTATTATTTTTAAATTCTTCTTTTGGTTGCAAATAGAAAATTATACGAAACCCAATAAATTGCCAAAGTCAACAGTGAGAGATTTGTAGAAGAAAATGAAACATAAAACTAAACTTGTTTAAAAAAAATAAGTTAAAAACCTCTGTATGTCAATGTAAGCAGATGTTGGTGTAGAATTTACAAGGATGAGAAGGCTGTAAAACCTCCCTTGAGCCACTTACAGTTCATTTCAAGGCCAAGAACGCCCCCTAAATCTGTTTCTAATTTTGCAGAAATCTTTTGAAATTTGGCACGGTATTGAAAAGTCCGTGGAAAGAAAAAAACCTCATCCTAGCTTCAGCTTCCAACTCCGAAGACAGACTTGCTTCCTTTCAACGGTTTTCACAGATCCAGTGACCCACACTCTGAAGTCAGAATTAGCTAACTTTCAAAAACATCTGGAAAAATGAAGGTTAGTATATGCAAACTCAGGTGTTGCTAAAGAATGAGAGCTGGCAGAATTGAGTGTGATCAAAGTTTTATGTTGTTTAGAAGGTGAGGATTTGTAAATAAGTATGTACTTCCTGGGGTGGGTTGGGATTGGGATATTGTTCTAAATATACTGTAGAAACATTGTCCTTGTGAAGCTGGAAAAATTCCAGCAATCATAGCCAGACCAGTGGAAGACAATGAAAAGTTTTGTGGGGAAGGAGATATAAGATTTAGCTATAAACAAAATCCTGCCTTTTCTACTACTCAGCAGAAACTGTGTATATCTAATTATTTTTTATTTTATGTAGATATGGTTAAAAATTGTATTTGGAATTGCCACCTCTGCTGTGCTTGCTTTATTGGTGATGTGCATTGTCTTACGTCCTTCAAGAGGTAAGAATTTTTCTCTAATTTGCTCTGTCGGCCTTGGAAAACTCACTAACACACGGTCACTTGTGATTGATTGTTCCCTAAGTTCTTTTTTTCCAAAGTAAGTGTGTTATTTCTAAGAAGACTTATCAGCTCACAGATATGTTCTTCTGTAGCCAGAAAAAATGAGGAATTTAAGGCATAAGTAGAAAGAGATTTCCAGTATTATTTCAGCAATAGAAAAACCTAACCACTATTCTGTATCATCCCCACACATTCCCACATGTATGCTAAATTACAAGCTTTGACAGGCCTTCTAAGTCAATATTTTTAACATTGCTTTTCATTATTGGATTGCCTCATGAAAACTAAAGATGAGTATGAATGGAAAACTTAAAACAGCATCTATGGGCTTTTTTGTTTGTTTTTTTATTAAGAGTCCAAAAATTTAGAAAGGCAGTCTAGAATAATGTTCTTGAGGATAGCTGTATAGAAAAACTGAAATTGTTATTCTAGATGCAGTAGCAATGAATAATTATGTTAGAATACTAAATATTATTAAGTGAGCATTATGTTTAGTGGTAGATCAATTCTTTTTAAAGAGGTTTAGGTTAACATTAATCCCCCTTTGCTGAAAGTTGGAAGATAATATGACTGATAGTGGGGCAGTTTACATATAAATTAAGACTTTGTCTATAAATTATTCAGCAACATTAAAGGAATAGCCTTTTGTGAATTTATTATGAAGGGAAACTCAAGTTCTAAAACAGAAAAAAATACAATAATAATAGGTCTTGTGACTTGGGGGTCGAGGGAAAGGGAAAAGGTACATACCAAAATTATTAAAAATTTATAATAGCTAAGGTGGGAAATACTTTTGGTTAAAAATTAACTGTCAATAAAGGAAAATCAACGACAACATTTCAGCTAACAGATTTGTGAGTCCTAAATAATCCATTGCTTCAAAAAATTGAAACATAGAAAATATTTTGAAAAATTTAAAACGCTGATGGGATTTGCACAAAATTAAACAAGAAAAGGTTAATCAATAAGATGAAAACAATGTGCTTAAATCTTAAGTGTTATTCTTCAGTCCATTTCCCACTCTCTGTTAGCACACAATTATTCTCAGGTTGTTGAGATGTACTGTATGCACTTAACTATTTCCCTCATATAGCGAGTGTCAGAAGACAGATTAGGTCCCATTGACCTGTTGAATGTGAATCCATTCAAAATTAGCTCCTTATTTTAAAAGAAACTCCCCAGTCCTTGAAATTGACCCTTTGCTCCCTCAGAAATAAATAGCCTGAGGACAAAAGTGTATGGACTAAATTGTGAACCTGCTTCCATCTCCCCAGGCAAGGATGGCTTGCCTTCGTACTTTGGAATTTGAGCCATAATTTCTAATAAGAAATATACTATAGTTATACATTTATAAATAATATATAAGTATTCACACACATAGATATTTGTGTAATCATATATAACCCCCATTCTTACCTTCTCTCCAAGTTTAGACATGTATAATGTGCACCTAAATGTAGGTTATAAAAGTATATATATTATGAAAATGTTATGTCATTTAAAACCTAATTTTTCATTTCAACCAATGGGATAATTCTCAGAGCAAAGCAATTGCCTGATTGAGTGAAGTAATTAAACTAAACTTTAGGAGAAATTTTATTTCTCATTCAGAAACAAAAAAAAATTATTGAAAAGCTGAGAAATTTTATATATATATATGTGTGTGTGTATATATATATATATATGTATATATATATATATATATAGCCTGTACTCTAAATTGGCTGAAAAGCTTCTTAATACGTGACTTAAGTGATTTGTATAAGCAATTTTCTGCTCCCCTACTGTCCTGAGCAGGACCAGGGTTGAACCCCTCTTCCCACCAGTCAGTGGTTTAGGCAGCCTTGATGTTAAGTCGGTCCTCTGACTCCCCTCCTTCTTCCCTCATCCCACTCCTCAACTATCCTTAATCTCGAGGTCCAGGCTCAGTTCTCACTCTCACAACTGCCCAGTCCTTGGTGAGAAAAAGATCTAAAGTGGAAAAGGGAAGGAGGAGGAGGAAGAGAGAATTCAAAGCCAGGGAAGCTTCTAGTTGACCTTCTCAAGCTTCCTCAGAAATTCTGTTACCTCACATTGTCCTTAGATGCCCTTGTGTTCTTAGCCCAGGATTATGTGCTAGTATAAGAATAGTCTTCTTTGAAGAAACTTAAAGACCCACTTCAGAAACATCCATTTGTTTATATATTGAGGAATTAAGTCCCACTGACTACTGCCTATCATTGTGCCAGTTGTTGGGGGAACAAAGGTGTAGCCGTCTAGATTTCCCTATGAAATTCAGGGTGAGAATCCAGAGTGGATGCATGGCCTTCACACGAATGGGAGACTGGAATTTCTGTTGTTCCCCACCAGGTCTAAGTGAAAGAAGAAACTATAGGGGCTTTTCCATGGAGAAAGGGGGTCCCAGGAACACCCGCTTCAGGATTCAAAGTGCTGTGGAGAATGTAGGCCAAATTTTAAGAACAAATGGAAGAATGTAGTGGTGAAATGAGAAAGAGCCATTTAGATCACTCACATAGTAATGAAAATAAGGGGTAACTTTTTTTTTAAACTTTCAAAATTTTCCATTTTTATTTTCACCAAAGTAAAATACATATGGGTCTCTTCCCTTTAGTCCCAAGCTATCCCCTTTGACCTTAGTCTGCTCCCCTTCAATTCCTTTCTTTCCTATTCTTCCTCTGTTCCCTTTCTCTCATCTTCCCAAACATCTTGCCCCTCTTCCTGTGTGAAGATGCAACCAGGTCAAGAGTGGGCACCGAGCCCCACACCTGGCCCTCAATTTTGTCAGCCCCAAAGAGAAACACACAGGCCCAGTTTCAAGAGATTTGCAGAGGTGACAGTAACAGAAACAAATAAACAGAAAACTACAACTGAAAAGTGACAGAGGCTACAGAATGTTCAAAGTAAACTCTATAAGGTCTTGCTTCATGATTTACAGTTTCTGAATTCCTGGACCTGCCTTTGTAAAATTCATTTGTGAAAAAATATGTAGGAATTATCTGATCTCTCCTTGAATTTATATTGAGTGTAGAGTTTTTCAGATGATGATGAGCAAATAATAAATGTCAGCTATTATTTTTCTATGATTTCTAACATGCAATAGCTACTTAATAAGTGATAGCTGGAATTTTGCTGGGTTCTTCATCCTCACACACATATACACGCAAAGATGACAACATGGCTCTTCTGTATAATATATTTCAATTTTAACAATGTTCTTACTTCTGAGAGTGGGAGGTGGTCTTTATCCTTGAGTATCATCCTTATTTCTGTTCCCCACCTCCCTGGATCAAAAACAGCAAAAATTGTTTCAGAAACATTTGTGTCAAGGCACTCATAGGAGACATAGGCAGTTCTGAGACAAAAGCAAATGAGAATAAAGGAAGAGAAAATATAAAGGGAATTGGGGGAGGGGTGGAATGGAGAATAAAGTTGAGTGAACGAAAAAGAGAGGGGGCTACGCGGCATGGAAATCAAACTCTGTCCTAGACACTGCCCCCAGGACTGCTCAGTGAAAGGAAGGCCACTTCGTCTAGTCTCGGGTCTCCCTGAAGTCCTCTGTATACCTTTGAACACGTTTTTTTTTTTTACTATTGTTGTTCGGGGCCTTCTGTGTTTTACATAACTTTCTATTAGCTGCCAACTTTTAATAATCATAAGATTTCATATAAAAATTTAGTTTTTTAGCATCTCTTTCAATATTAGATCGGCAGCATGGGGCTTATGGTGTTAGCTGGGAAGCAGTGGTCTTCAGACAGAAAATGCTTTCTCCAGTTTGTCACAGAGCCGCAACTTTCTATTTTATTGTGTACATGGCACCATATTCATTTACAATACCTGCCTGACTTTTACAAACATTGGACTTTTAGCCCTTGGATTGATGGGATTAAAAATAACTGTCTACTGGATATGGAAAAAGGTGAGATTAGTGCCCTACAGGCATCCATTATCCAAGGTGCCCAGTCCATTTTGGCTCCTGGACACTTTGCTTATTTGTCCAACAATTACTTATGAAGTATCTACCAAATATCAGCCACTGGTCTCGGACATGACTGACAGTCTCTACTATTAAGAAAGAACAGTTTGGTAATAAAGAAGTAAGCAAATTAATAGAATATTTCAAATTCTTAAAAGTGCTCTCAAGAACAACTGGAGTGAGGGTTGTGTTAGATATCTGAGGGCTACCATTACAAAATACCACAGACTGGAACGCTTAAACCACAGAAATTTTTTTCTCAGCGTTCTGGAGGCTAGAAGTCTGGGATCAAGGTGTAGACAGGTTTGGTTTCACCAAAGTCTTTCCTTCTTGGCTTGTAGATGGCTGCCTTCTTCCTGTGTCCTCACACGGCCTTTTCCTCTGTGCATGTGCACTCCTGGTGTCTCTTCCTCTTTTTATAAAAACATCAGTTGTACTGGATTAGGGCTCCACCATTGTGGTTATGGAAACTTAATTACTTCTTTAAAGGATCTATGTCCAAATACAGTCACGCCGAGGGTGAGAGCTTCAATCTATGAATTTTGTGGGGATACAACTCAGTTCATAAGATGGGTGTTTAATGAAGGCTTCCCTGAAATGATATTTGAGCTGAGAAGGACAGGGAGGCCACACACTGTGGGGTAAATCTTCACTGCAAAGGGAAAGTGAGTCACAAAGGCCTAGAAGCAAGGAAGTGCTTCGGAAGTTCAAGAAACAAAAGGGGACTGAGAGCTGTTAGGCCAAAATTATATAAACAAATTAACACAGAAAAATACGCATATACATATGTATTTATAATTATAGATATATACAGGGTGGGGAAAATGTAGGTTTACAGCTTTCATATGGAAAATAATGTAATAATTAATAAATAATAATACAAGAGTAAACTCTGTTCAGTGTACTCACAGCTGTAAACTTACTTTTGCCCCAACCTGTGTATAAATTATGGTGATTATTAACTCAGCTAAGTAATGCGTTATATGGTTCATTTCAGGAGATACATGAAATTACAAATGATTTAGATAGAAAATAATATTTTTAAGAAGAAATATCATGGGCCAAGATGGAGGCTTAGACGGACACGCTAGGTCTCCCTCTACAACTAGAGAGGAATACAACTACTTCAAAACAAAGGATAACTAGAAATTCCAGAAAATAAAACTACACGGAAGTCCAACATATGAAGTTATAAACCAGCGATGCCATTTGGGCAGGTAAGAGTTAAAGAGGGCAGTGCTGTTTGCGGTCGCACTCGGAGCGGCGGGCGGCGAGGAATCCCGGCTACGCAAGCCCCTGGCGGTGCGTGACTCCGGCGCTGGGGAGAGCGGCCGCCGCATCGCCTTGAACAGTGAGGCCCAGGGGGGCGGGAGGACGGATCCCGGTCTCCTAGCTGAATAACTGTGTGAATCCATCTTGGACCCCCGCCCCCAAAGAAAGCACCACAGGGCTGCGAAATAGGTCGCGGACAGGCAGGCGCCGGTCGCTGATTTGTGACGCCAAACGGTGCCGGTCGCTGGGTCATTACAAGTACACAGGCACTGCCCCGGACAGCCGGCCCAAGAAAACAAAACGCATCTGTCAAAATGAGGCAGACAACTATAGAAATCCCGGTGGCACAACTCACCAGACAGCAGATAGAGAACCTGACAGATGAACAGATAAGAAACCTGTCAGAGGCTCAGTTCTGGGCCATTGTTATCAGGTGGCTTACAGAATTCACAAAAGAGCAGGAAAAAGATAAGAAAGAAGCGAAAAAATTTCATAACGAAAGGAACAAAACCGCATACGAGATAGAAGGTGAGAAAAAATCCAGAGTTCATTTCAACAAACTGGAATATGGAGAAGGAACAAGCAGTCAACCAATGCAGCGAGAGGAAATGGGAAGCAACAATGAGAGGATCAGAAACCTCTGGGACAGCTATAAAAGGCCCAACATAAGAATCATTGGTTTGCCAGAGAATGAGGAAGATGAACTAGAACTTGAAAAATTGAGTGAAAATATAATAAAGGAGAACTTCCCAGACTTGGGGAAGGGAATAGACTTGCAGGTCCAGGAAGCAAGGAGAGTTCCCAAGAGACTGGACCCAGGGAGAACCACTCCAAGACACATTATAATCAAAATGTCAAAAATTAAAGATAAAGAGAGAATCTTAAAAGCAGCAAGAGAGAAGAAAAGAATTATGTACAAAGGGGTCCCAATTAGACTATCAGCTGACTTCTCAAGGGAGACCCTACAGGCAAGAAGGGACTGGCAAGAAATATTCAAAGTAATGAAAATCCAAAACCTACAACCACGAATACTCTATCCAGCGAAATTGTCATTCAGAATAGAAGGACAGAGAAAGTGTTTCCAGGACAAAATAAAACTGAAAGAGTTCATTAGAAAAAAAAAAAAAGAAGAAGAAATATCATTTAGAATGTCTGTATTTTAGGCAGAAATTCATTGTTTGTTATTAGTATTATTGTTACTATTACTACTTCTATAACTTCAAAAACCATTTTTTACAAAATAAAAGGAGATGTGAATATGTTCTTAAGGCTTGAGATTTTCCCAGTATCAACATTTAGAACTGTGAAATAGATTCCCCCAAACATTTTAAGACTTTTAAGCTTATTTATTCACTGTTCTTTTGGAGGAAATATGGGGAAGTCTAAAGGGTTTACAAAGTTCATGAACATAAAAGAGCTTTTGAGTTGAGGATAAATAAATCAGATTATGTTTCTCTAATTTGCACTTGGATTTTAAAATCACAGAAGATAAATATTGGCAAACTTTCATTGAGTTTTGCCAAATTATAAATAATTTAGAAAATGATCTAAATCTTTGGATGATTTCCATAATGCAGAGGAGCTTACCTGTCTTTGATTTCCAAAGCAAATTGTGTTACAACTTACAGAAGACTATCTAGCCATAGATACACCTTAAGAAAAAAGATGTTCAAAAGCTCAAATCAGGGATGTGGAGTTAGAGCTCAAAGCTCTTAAGAAACAAAGCCAGTCACACAGAACTTTAAAATATAGTGATAACTAAAACAGTAGGCACAAATTGAAATGATTTTTTTCATAAGATAATCAAATACCAATTAGCCTTTTTAAAAATGTATTTCCCCTTTTAAGTAGAGCAAAGAGCTTATTGTTCATTTTTGTAACCTGGTGAACTAACAAAAATATGAAACATAAATAGAAAGCATAATTTTTAACCTTTACTTATATTAATAATTACTAAAATAGGATTTTTTGGTGTCCAGGTGAAATTTTTCATACAAATTATGATTTTATACTTGGTAGAAAAACTGATGTGATAGGACTCTTTAAAAGAACAGAATAAAAGACTATATGTCAAAAATCAAAAACTTAGATGAAACAGGTAAATTCCTGGATATATACAAGCTAGCATGAAAATGAGAACAAGGGGACCTGTCACATATGTGTGCACACTTTAACAAACCATATTTTCTTATGTAGTTTGTGATACACATTAGAGCTAACATCAGATGCCTCTGCTCTGACACTTATTCCCAATTTTTCAGGATTAGAAAATTAAATGGCAGAAATAGAAACAATCTTAATAAAGAATAAGCACAAAGTTTTAAGAAAGAATTAGAATAGTGAATCATTTCATTACTTGTGAATCATTTCTGTGAATTATAATTTCTTGGATTCATAACTGAAATAATTTTCAGCTTTGCTTTAATTAGTTGAAATGCAAATAATTAAAGTATAATTAATTAGAGTGTTTAAGTGGAGTATGAAGAACTGTGCTAAAGATGGGCCAAATTAACTATAAGGACACTATCAGTAATTAAGTGTTAATCAAGTAAGCATCAGTTATGTATAGAAAAGAGATGTTTTCAGAATTTATTTATACTTCTGCTCAAATATTTAGAGCTTAAAAATTATACATGTCAAAATTAAACTGAAGACAGTATAAAAGATTATATTTCTAAAACATTATTTGGAAGGTGGCATGAAAATCCATTTATTCATTCAACAATTGTTAGTGGAATCTCTTTCAGGTGATTAGAACTTGTTTGATGTGATTGATGTTGTGGCGATACAGTTTATACTGATTTACACACACACTCACATACATTTGAGGCACTAGAAAACAAGACCTTCAATGCTTTCCCTGCAATCTTGCTTAAATCTAATTCAGGAAATATTCAGTCTCCTTGCCCTTTCTTCATTCTCCATGGATCAGCAGAGGGAATGCCCTTAAAGAAGAATCCAATTGGACATAACCTCACAAGATAGTAAGCAAGAGGATTGAATAGGTGTATAAGTATTACAGTGACCATTAACATTCCTTGAAGGCCAGGCAGTCTATGTCCATGAGGTATGGATTGCTAGGCAGACTATGCCCGCCACCTACCAGGAGTTTGTATGCAAAGGGTGATTCCAATGACAGGCACAGGAGTACAATGATATGCAACTCACAGAGTACATTAAGTAAAATGACTAAATTTGGATTCTTTGCAGAAGAATCCCCTGGGGGGAATGGTAAAAATGAAAACTACCAGGGCCTCATCCACAGAGATGCTGAATCATTCAGTTTGAGGTACAGACTAGGAATCTGTTTTTCAAACAAGTCTTTTAAGTGATTTCAAAGACTAAATTTTGTTACATTTTTAAATAAGAACATGTCCAGGTAGAAGAGTATATACATGAAATTTACAACATGGACAAGAGATATAGAGCAAGGAAAGGTATACCTTTGGGGGGAAATTAGTGAAAACAAGTTAACATAAATCTGTCACATTGATTTATTTTTTCATTCAACAAATATTAATCATGCTCCCACTATACAAGGTCTGCCTGGAAAAAGTCCAACCATTGTTAATACAACCAGAAGGGTTTGTGCAACATTAAGGTAACCTGGCAGCCAAGGAGAGTAGACTGGAATATGCATGTGTGAACAAAGACAACTTCACTATACTAGTGAGTGGGAGCAGTAGACTCCAATGAGTAAGCATGTGGACTGTGTGGCTGTCAAAATCAAAATGACTGAGCAAGTAGAGCAATGAATCTGCACCAAATTTTGCATTAAGCTTGAACATTAGGAAGGCAGCAGCTATGAGCAACTGGTGATTGGCAGCTTCAAGACCACTGGCCTGCTCATGTATCACGTCTCATGCAGAGATTTTGGTGAAACATCAAATCACCCAGGTGACTCAGCCCCTCTACAGCCCAGATTTGGTGCCCTGTGACTTCTGGCTTTTTCCAAAACTAAAATCACCTTTGAGAGGGAAGAGATTTCAGACCATCGATGATATTCAGGAAAATATGATGGGGCAGCTAATGGATATTGGGAGAACCGTGTGAGGTTTTAAGATGAATGGGACAGAGGTGTCATTGTCTTATGTACAATGTTTCTTTTATCTTGTGTCTTCTTCAGTAAATGTCTCTATGTGTCATAGCGCATGCCTGGATACTTGCTGAACAGACCTGGGCATATAATAGTGAGAAAATGAAACAGACTCTATTCTCATAGATGAAGTCCTGTGCCTTACATAATTCATGTAAATATAGAAACAAAAGTGTTTATATTCAGTAAGTTGAGCTAAGTGCTGATATAGCAAGAAGCCAATAGCATTTTCACAGACCCCATAGAAGGTCATTTCTACTGATAATAGGAGTCAGTACTGATAGCATAGTGAAACATTATTATGTTTATATCTTTCTAAATATACAAAGAACCAGAGCTTTGATTACAAATTCAAAGTAAACTTTATGATTTGTAACTCTGAATATGTGACGTAATGCAACATCTCAGAGCAGACACATTACTTCATTGCATTTATGAACATGTGGTCATTTTCAGCAGAAAGGGAAAAATGACTAACTTAAATTCTTCCTATTTGATTTGGTATCATCTGGAACCCAGCCTGGTTCTAGCATAATCACACTTTCTGATCCTTGCCTGACCAGATGTGAGGTTAGGAGTACTCACCTACCCCAAGTCTGTGCTTGAACCCTATTTCTGTATAAATATAGCTGGCACTCTGGATATATTTTCTGTACATCTACTTATTACTTTTTGGATGCTGGTGGAGCTTAATATCATCATGGTAATTAGTAGTACAATTAATACATGATTAAAATTGCTATACAGATCATTGAGTCAAACCATAACATATGTTAAATTCTCTATATAGATTATTGGCATTTATAGCTATTATGAACACATTTAAAATAAATTACTAACTAGTAAGTAATATGAAATATATGCTCTTGCAACTTTCCTGTATAATCTAAATTAATGTTATCAAAGAATAATAACTAATCCTTGAAATATTTTTGAAAAATATGATAAGAATCAGCATAATTATTAATGATATGAAAAGGAAAATGAGCAGGAGTAGGTATTTAAAAGTAACTTTAAATTTTTTATAAATTTTACTTACGATTATAATGGTAATATTTCAGTTATAAAGCTGAAGGATAACCAAAATGTTCTAAGTACAACTGATGTTTTATATTAGAATAAAAGTAAATATTAATTATATACACTAACAGTCTAATCTGAAACTGCTTTTTTCCCAGACTATGATTTTAATAGATATTCAAAAAACAAAATCTATTTATTAAATGCCTATTATGAGGTAGGCACTAGGGTTGTGATAATGAGTAAAACTAGACATATATAGTCTCCAGCTTTATGGTGACTGTTTCAAGAATACAGAGGGAGGTAGAGAAACATTAATAAAATAATCACTCAAATACATAAATAGTTACAAATATAAATGCTCTTAACATTTGTAACATGGCCGACAATAATGTATAACAAGTGAGCCAGACCTAAACCGGTACATCAGAAAGGGCTTCCCGTAGAGCCCTTATATCGAGGACTAAATGCTGACTGAAGTTATGAGAAGAAGAGAGGGGTCAGAAAGAAATGCTGAAGCTCTGGAGAAAGAAAGAAGTATTTGAAGAGCAGAAATCCCAGCATGTTTGGAGCCTAGAAAATAATGGAAGGATGGCAAGAAGGGGCTGAAGGGATAAGCCATCCACACCAGAATATTTTTGGCCTTTATCCTAAGAGTCATGGAGCTGTGGAAAAATTTAGCAGGAAGATAAAATTCTCACCTTCAACAATTTCATATTTACATGGGCAAATACCAGACTTATAAAACCTATTCAAGGTATAGGATATTTTTCTAAGTTTTGGTTCTGTAAGTGATGGCCTGGAGAAGGGGTACAGAGGGAGGGACAGAGAAGGACAATGCGGACATGAAGGAGATTGGAAGTTGGTTGCCACATTATCCATTTGTCATATCTGACTGTTAGGACTCAGAGAATAGTCATGTTTGAAAAACGCAATTGTTTTGGAGGATTTAAAATAGGTGAAATTTGCTTATGATTATAAGCTACATTAGGTTAGCTTCCATATGGAAAACCTCTACTCTTGGAATGTCTAAGATTATTTGTGCAAGTTATGTGGTTTTATTTTCTTCTGGTCCACTTTCTGTTTACAACTATCGATAGTCAGGATAAGTAATTACTGTTGTTCATTAATGCCTCTTTTCAGATGTCTGAAAGTAAGGATTCCAGCTGATCTCATCTGACCAGCTGGGATGCTCAAATACATCATTGTTAAGTCAGTAGAAATTCAAGAAAGCTATATGTGAGGAAATTCATTAAGGTGCTGAAGAGGCTAGGTTTTTAGTCAAACTCATATGGTCTTCAATCCCAGCTTTGCAAAACTTAGAGTTGCTGGGAACCCCATTTCATGTTTCTTCTTAAAACCTTGTGATAGTTATTCACTGACTAAAGAATAACGTCCCTGCTGCTAAGAATTGTCCTCCTCCACACCTTCAGACTCCTCAACATTTTCCCACCAGTTTTTCCTTCCAGGCAATCTGACCACCTGTCTAAGCTTCCATTACCCTGTCTACAAAAAAAGGAGATAATACTTACAATAGCTATTAAGACAGGAATCAAACAAGTGTTTGGCAAATGGCAGATTTTTTTCATTATATGAG
The DNA here is from genome assembly GCF_987537825.1 of Furipterus horrens. Classification (NCBI taxonomy): domain Eukaryota; kingdom Metazoa; phylum Chordata; class Mammalia; order Chiroptera; family Furipteridae; genus Furipterus; species Furipterus horrens. Next base: position 158,126,210 of record NW_028327171.1, on the reverse strand, counting down.
AATAGGTGAGAGAGGGGTTTAGAAATTATTTGCGTTATTGATCTTCTTTTTAATAACAACATGTCTCCTCTTCCCCCAAAGATCATAACTCTGAAGAAAATACAACAAGAGCACTCACCTTGAAAGATATTTTAAATGGCACATTTTCTTATAAAACATATTTTCCAAGCTGGATTTCAGGTAGGTGAAGTATTGTTTTACTTTTTTATTTTTAATGTATGTTTCTGTTTTTTGCTTTTAGTGCCAACGCATCTCTATGGTAACAGAAGCTGAATCTGTTGAAATGGGGAAAAAAAGAGCAATTATTTAGATAAGTCAAGTAGGCAGCAAAGCACCTTGGATAGAACCATGTAGACCAGATTTCCCCCCAGATAATTAGGCCAATAGGAGTTTAACAGAGAGTAAAAGTTGAGAATTGTTAGAAAAATCTGAGCATACGGTATAGCTTTTCAGAATGGAAGATAGTATTGATACCTATTTAGGAGAGATCATGGAAATGTTACCAAAAGAGAAATCAATTATTAATCTGAGTACTCACAGAAATGGACAAACCCTAAAAATCCTTTAAGGGCCATAAAATTGATATTTACATGTTGTTTTGTAAAATGTGATGTTTTCAAATAAGTCTAATCAAACAAATAGTAAAGTCAACTAAATTACTTATGACATTGTAGTTTGTCTAAAGGGCCATTAAACAAAACTAAATATTTCCATTTTTCTCTTTAGAAAATAAAATGTACATAAAATAGGGTTTAAACTAAATCAAACACAACCCAAATGAAATGTATTTTTATTGCAGGAGAAACTGACCATTTACAACTGGTTTATCTTCTTTGTAATATGGATAAAATCCAATTTTATTTCTAAGCACCCTGAACTGGTTAAAACAGGGCTGCTGCTAATAAATAAGGCATATTTGTGGGAAGTAGAAAAAAGTATTTTTTTATTTCTTCCACTATCAACTTATTATTTTAAATCTGACAAAGTAATATGTACTAGACAAAGAGGAAAAGCAAATTAAGTCTGTGAAATAAAAGACGTTTCTCTTTGTAAATGTATTTCTTATTACAGGAGATTATTTCAAGTTTTGTTTTCCTTCTTGTTTAAAGGACAAGAATATCTCCATCAATCTACAGATAATAATATAGTATTTTATAATATTGAAACAGGAGAATCATATACCATTTTGAGTAATACCACCATGGTATGTATTCAACATCATCTCCTCCTTAAAAAGCTGTACCAGCTCTTCACTAACCAAGAAAGAGGCCAAATTCTTAGCAACTGACCTGGACCCAACCTGCCTTCTCAGCTTCATTCCCACTGAAGTTCTCCTTTTCTTATCTCTTCTAGTCACACTAGACTGCCCTTCCCTCCTTTAAATCACCTACTAACATCTTTCCTCCTCTGTGCAAATACTATGGTATGAAATAAAAGTTAAAAACTCAATCCTCATAGTCAGGCAAACTGGGGTTCAAATCCTGGCCCTGTCACTTGCTAGATATGGAAACTTAGGTTAAGTTTCCACTAACCTCACCACAGTTCAATTTCTTCTGTAAATTAGGAATAATAATACCTGTTTGGGTTAGTATAAGAATTAAATGAAGCAAAATTTAAAAGTACTTGGGACAATGTCTGACATAGAATAATAAATGCTAAATAAATGATAGCTATGTTACATAGGCACATGTTACTCAGTCCTCCTGAACTCCAAATCCTCATTCTTCCTCTCCCCTCAAGGGTCCACTCTTTTAATGCCAAGCTCAGGTGACATTCTCCTCTTCTGTGCAAGCAATTACACTCGACTGGATTCAATCACCTCTTCCTTAATGCTCTTGTAATGTTATGTTTATATCTCTTTTATGGAACTAATTTGTAATATGTTACTTATTTTCAAATTTAACATGATAAGCTTCTTAAAATCAAAAAGTACATCTTTATTATATCCTCCTCCCATAGTGTTTAGTAAATTTCTTTGTATACAGTAGGTACTACATGAACATTTTATAATTGCATTGAAGATATATGTATGCAGGATATATCAAAGATATGATATTCTGTTAGTATTACAAATTAACATGATTTTGTTATTTTTCTGCATTCTAATCAATTATTTTCATAATTTCAGAAAAGTGTGAATGCTTCAAATTATGGCTTATCACCTGATCGGCAATTTGCTTATCTAGAAAGTGATTATTCAAAGGTATTGATTTAATTTGGGTATATCTGATTAAGTCTTTTAATCCACAGTTTGGTTTATATAACTGTAAGAGAAAGCAGAAGTCTACTTTTACCTCTAAATATTCAAGAAGTTAATGTGGGCTCTAGATGAGCTCCAAAGGATAACTAAAATATATATAAATAATTTAGTTTACTTCTCTGATTGTCTTCCAGTAATAGAAACTGTATTCCTCTAGGGAAAAATACTTTGTGTGTACTAATATTCATCAGAAATGGGTGAATTATCCTTGTATTTCTAAAACTATTTGACATTATAAATCATTAGTTAATTCCCACATTTTAACCTCATAAAAGTTTACTATTATTTAAAATGGAAAAATCAAAATGTAACACATTTAACTCAGTTGCTCAAGCAAAATAATATGCAGTCAGTGGTTTAAATCTCTATCTTCAAAAGTCTAGTGCAGGAGAATTCCACCAAACCAGACCATTTTCCCTTACTTAATTTTCCTTTCCTGACTGAATTTGTAAGGTAAGTTAATAATCTTATGTTTTTCTATTTATACATCTTCAAAATGATATTTATTTTTAAAAAAAGGCAACAGAATTTACTATTGAATTAAACATCTTATAATTACTTTTAGATCATGAACCTTTAGTTTCAACTGTCACTTTTCATATCCTACTTGAGATGAAAACTCCCATAATATTCAGAATGAAAAGTCAATCTTGCCACTCCCTCTGTTCAGTCAACTGATTAGTTTCCAAAGGACAAGTTCTTGGTACCAGAAATCTCCAGAAAGAGGACAATTTTTAGGATAGAATATGTAAAGAAAATTTTGTTATGTTAAGAAATGTATTTGAATACGGTTTTTATGGAGTGATGGTTGAATCACTGATGAGTTCTGGAACTTGGACAAACAGTACAAAAGTACACGTAAAACTCCTTAAATAAAGACTAATTAAGAGTTGAAATATACCTTCCTAGTCTCCTGTGAAAATAGTCCTTTCATAATTCTGAGCCTTAAATTGAATGATCTATGATTATGCATTCTCAATATAAGCTTTTAAAAATTAAAATTTGTCTTTGCCTCTTTTCTTTCTGACAGCTTTGGAGATACTCTTACACAGCAACATATTACATCTATGACCTTAGGAATGGGTAAAACTTCATGTCTGTTTAAGTATACTACTTAAATATAATATATAGACTTTCTCATTTCAAATTCTGATTTGAGGTTAAGGCTACATTATCCTGTTACTGATCTTAGTTTCTTACTTCTTTACAATATATGTGCAACCATAAATTAAGAACTTCAGGAAAGTATACCTACGCAATATTCATCTCTTTTTGTAAGCTAATATTTTGCATTTTTATACACAATATAGCCCCTCCCCCTGGGTTTAAATACCAAATTACAAATATACCATTTATGGAAATAAAGATATGTAGTAAAAGTACAACATGTGCATGGGAATGACATGCAGTCTTTAGGTGGGTGGCTACTTAACTGGAAGGAAGCAGGAGAGGGGGAGACAGCATTAGTTTTACCTGAACATAGACTCTGTTAGTTGATTTTAAATTAATTGTTCTTAAAATTGCAGAATATTAATTCTCAAATGTAGATGGTAGATAAGGTCTTATGTATTATATTATTTTCTCTCTTTACCTATATGTTTAAATATTAAAATATTTATAATTTCAAAGAGCAAAAATAAATTAGTAAGTAATAGATGGAGGACTGAGAAAAATAGTTCTTGGCAGAAGGAATATTATATAAAACACAAAGGGAATGAAGAACATGGAGTGTTCAAGAAACTCAAAGTAGGTCAGTTGAGATGAAATTGGAGGAGGGCGTGCTGACTACTGGGAGGTGATGTAAGGTTGGGAGGGAGTTGAGGCCAAGAAACATGGGTCAACTAATAATGAGGAAACTATTAACAGGAGTTTAGATTTCATTCTGATGACAATAGGGAATCACTGAAGAGTTTTAAATGGGAAATGACAGGATCAGATTTGCACTTTAGAAAAACGGATAATGAATTGGTTTAGTTACTCATCTTAATGTGATATCCTATTTGGGTTATTTAAAAGGGAAAAGTATATGTCTTGAAGAGGTATTGAAAATCTATGGTTTATTCCTCCTTTTGTTTAGCAAGAGCACAAAAATTCAAAAAAATCTACTTTTTAAAAATGTTTAGAAGAGCATAACTTTAAAAAAAATATTGTATTTTTTCTATTCCCATTTAGCCCCCTCTTACCCCCACCCTTAAAGTCATCCTCTGTTGTCATTGTTCATGAATCCTTTTTCCTTTTTGTTTGATTTCTCCACCCCCTAACTGCCCCCCCCATAGCTGTCCTCCTGCTCTCTATGAGTCTGTCTTTATTTCCCTTGTTAGTTCAGTTTGTTTTTTTAGATTCCACATATGAGAGAAATCATATGGCATATGTACATGTCTGACTGGCTTATTTCACTAAGCACAATGTTCTCCAGGTCCATTCATGCTGTTGAAAAGGGTAAACTTTTCTTCTTCTTTATCTCTGAGTAGTATTCCATTGTGTAAATGTTCCATAGATGTTTTATCCAAAGAGTATAACCCTTTTCTTCCCTGGCTGGTTTAGCTCAGTGGATTGAGCGTCGGCCTGCGAGCTAAGTGTCGCTGGTTCGATCTTCCAGTCAGGGTACATCAGAGAAGGAAAACTCTGACTCCAAAAAACCTCCGCTGCCTTGCGGCATACCTCTTCAGGGGAAAGGCTAAGGGAGTAAACCCCGACAGAAAATCCGGAGCCGGAGTCCCTAAGGCGGTTTGACGCTGTAGTCAACACCGGCAACTCCTGCGGCGCACCTGAACCCAAGCTGTATCGACTCCGTCTTTCCCTTGGACCCTTCAGCTGCGAAGAGAGGGGGGGTCTGCTGCATGGGCAACAGCAGACCCTCCATATTACCCTGCCCAGGCTCTGTAGCTTCAGCGTCATCGCAAGATGTCGATTCAACACGGGAGGAGACAGATACCATGTCACTCCCGAGTCGGACTGCACAGTCATTCTCGGAGGTGCAGATAGACTCTTGAGAAGCTACACCATCGTCTCTCGAGACGGACGGCTGCCGACGACGATAACCCTTATCTCCTTAAACTGTCAAATTAAGAAATAGGAACTGGTACATAAAGTAGAATATAAATTTATCTAATACACTCTTAGTCTTTCTCCTCTGATCCACTTTGTCACCAAATTCAAGAGCTATTTATTGAACATCTGCTATGTGAAAACCATATACAGGAGGATACAAATGAGCTCAATATGCTAACTGTACTCTCACAAAACATTTAAACAAGTGAAGTGAATCTACTCTTTCAATGCAATTAATAAATTGTACTGAATTAAGTAATGCATTAATTATTTAATTAATAATTATTAATTAATTAATTAATTATTAATTATTGGATTGAGCGTCGGCCTGCGAGCTAAGTGTCGCTGGTTCGATCTTCCAGTCAGGGCACATCAGAGAAGGAAAACTCTGACTCCAAAAAACCTCCGCTGCCTTGCGGCATACCTCTTCAGGGGAAAGGCTAAGGGAGTAAACCCCGACAGAAAATCCGGAACCGGAGTCCCTAAGGCGGTTTGACGTTGTAGTCAACACCGGCAACTCCTGCGGCGCACCTGAAGCCAAGCTGTATTGACTCCGTCTTTCCCTTGGACCCTTCAGCTGCGAAGAGAGGGGGGGTCTGCTGCATGGGCAACAGCAGACCCTCCATATCACCCTGCCCAGGCTCTGTAGCTTCAGCTTCACTGGAGAGGACACTCCAGCATCATCGTAAGATGTCGATTCAACACGGGAGGAGACAGATACCGTGTCACTCCCGAGTCGGACTGCACAACCATTCTCGGCGGTGCAGATAGACTCTTAAGAAGCTACACCATCGTCTCTCGAGACGGACGGCTGCCTACCGACCGAATTATTTTCATATTTTTCTTCTAATCACTTTGAAATTTTCCAAGTTTTACTTATGTTGAAGTTCATCAAATTAAACAGAATTCCAAAATAATATGACAATATTAATATTTTAATCATGGTTTACATAAGCTTTAAGGCCTAGAATCATTTAAAGTGTTTAGCTTTTGTGCAGTGAATTTAATCAAACCACTTTTCTTGGAGTTTTTTCTTTCTTCACAACTATTAATTTGCCAGGTTGTGTTTTTTTTTTTTTTTGGTCAGGTTAATATGTAACAATTTAGAAAGTAAGGGATGACAAATTTGTTGAGATTCAAGGCAAAATTGAATGCTACCAACTCCACGTTTTCTATGTGCCCTGGAAGAGTCTATAAAAATCTACCACAGAGAAAATGAAGATGGCTCCGGTTTCAAGCAAGGGAAGGAATACTGAGGAGATAACAGCCTTTAAAAGCAGCCTCCTCCACTTTCTCTCATACTGTTATTTATTTAGAAAACACAGAAGATGGCAGCTGTGGTGACTTGCCAGTCATGAAGAGACTGTGTGCTAAGATTTTCTGCTTGGCGCTCTCTATGTGACTGCATAGATGATTCCAGAGCATATGGCAGTGTAAGGCAATGTTACAATGTCAAAGGTAACATGAACACTGGCTTGAGACAGAATTGTAAACCAAGTGAAGAATGTTTCCTCTTTGGGTCATTCCTTTGCCTGTGCCCTCATATGTCTTTCAATATGTTCTGGACTTTCCAGAGGCCCAGTGCTCATGAACTGCTCTCTGGTAGTCAGGGTTCCCATTGCAGTACCAATGGTCTTCTTTCTCCAGGGCACTACCATTTCTCTAGTCAAAACTAGTGTGTCCAGTGTCATGTTCCCTCATTGTTCACTAGGCCTCATGCTGTATGACCTGATACATTAAATCAAGGTAATGTATGTTACAAGCCCTCACAGTTTCCAAACTTTAAAAGAATTAGAAAAGCAGACTCATAGATGGAGAACAGATGACAGCTAGTCAGGGGGAGGTTAGAAAGTGCAGGGATTGAGCAAAGAGGAAAAAGGACTCATGAACATGGACAATGGTGTGGTGATTGCTGGGGGGAGGGTGGCATAGGGGGATTAAATGGTAATGGAAGAAAATACAATAAAAATTAAGAAAAAAGAAATGTTAGATCCAGGTTGGAGAAATAGTTTTGAAGAGGAAGCCAAGGAGTCTTTCTTCAGGCTTCTTACATTATACCTTGGAGGCAGGGTTTTTTTTTTTTGTTTTTTTTTTTTTGAGAAATTTTATGAGATTATTTGAACCAAACTGACAACATATGCCAGGGAACAAGATTTCACATGTTCCCCAGGTAGGTCTTGTTTTGCATCTCCACAGAAGCACACTTAACGAAACTATTAATAAAATCTTCAAGAAGATAAAAATTAAAACTTAAGCAGGGCATCCTATGACTCTTTAATACATAAAATCTGAACACATTCTTGCTGAAGAACAACAAAGTGCAGATCAACAACTGAGTATTTGCAAGATGACTTTAAGGACCAAAGTCCATGGGTGTAGGACTTTGCAAGCTTAAGGCATACTGCTCAGTATACAATCTGTTTTTCAGTTTAGCTTGAGATCAGATGTTCCTTTCCGTTTCTGATTGCAAGTCAGATCCCTGGGGAGATTGTCAAATGGCATCTTATTTTCAAAAATTCGAAATGCATATGCATTCACAGAGCTGGGGTTGTGAATGGGAATGTGCAAGAGTACATATTGAACTTCAACACCATTATAGAACTTCAGAGCTGGAAAGCCCGTCGGCAACCATCTTAGCTGGGTGTGTACAAATGGGGGTTAAAGACTTGGGTTTGATTTGAGGGTCTGCCAAGAACAAACAATGTGATTTTTATAAGTCACATCATTTCTCTAATCTCACATTTATTTTCTACAAAATGAGGGAGTTTCTTTAGATACTTTCTAGAGATTCAGTCTATAAATCTTGAATCCATTCTAAAGGTCAGAAAATGGAGACCCAGAGAAGTTAAATGACTTCTCAGTAACAAGTAAAAAACTGCAACTACTACCCCATTTCTCCAAGTTTCAAGTGGCCACATTCTTTTCATTAGATTTGAAGAAGCAGAGAGCATGAGCCTTCATTTTTATCATTTGCTTATTTCTTCTGTTTATACAGAAAATTTTTTTACCTTAAATAGCAAGATTTATATATTTTCCTTTCTGTCTCTCTTTCCTTCTAGAGGTTTTGTAAGAAGAAATGAGCTTCCTCGTCCAATTCAGTATATTTGCTGGTCTCCTGTTGGGAATAAATTAGTAAGTGTTTCAACTATAAGGTGTTTAATTGTTTAAATAAAAGAGGAGCCATTTGATGTTGGCCTTTCTTAAATTTCCTTGCCTAAAAGAAAAAAATACATTTATTACTATTTTTTAGTGGTTAAAAACAAAAAGAGTTTTGATAAATTGAAACCCATATGAGAATTCCGCAAAATCTCAAGCTCATGGATAGACTTCTTTAAATATCGCAGTCAGAAACTTTATCCTCATACTCAGCCAGAATGCGTTGTGCCAGAAAGCTCAGGAAAAATATGGTTTTCACAAGTTTCCCAGACTAGCTTCAGACAACATGAAATTTTGTCCAAGCTCTTATTTAAGGACTCTAAATAAAGATGAGATCTGGCTAGCTATTAATATTCAAAGATTTATTTTACTTTCTCTTAATATACATAATTACTTACTTGGGTAATAAAACCACTAATAAAATAGTAGACTTTATTCTTTATTTAATATAGTCTTTAAAAATCACAACTGATGATAATGTGGGTTGGTTGGATTTTTTGACCTATTAAAATTATATTTTAGTTGTGAGTCTTTTTGCATCTGGATTGCTATGCTTTTAAAAGGTATTAGATGAATAATGAACACAAATACACAGATGTAATTGTATTTCTTACGGAATTTTCCCTTATTAACTTGCTTACCACCACTTCTAGGCATATGTGTATCAAAACAATATCTATTTGAAACAAAGACCAGAAGACCCACCATTTCAAATAACATATAATGGAAAAGAAAATAAAATATTTAATGGAATCCCAGACTGGGTTTATGAAGGTAAGCTGTAATCTTTTTCTATTGCTGCTGTTTTAAGCTTTTAATTGAAAATAATTGCAGACATTGAGTAACATTTAGAAGAGTGGTATGTTACTGAGGTGAATGATGGCAGTTCTGAAGCTGTTACCCATTTTATGAACAGGACGTGCATGTTCTGAAAAACAAAATCTTATCAGACTAGTAAGGTTGATTTTTATAAGCATTATAAAGTGGCAGTAATAATTTGTATTCCAAGAAGTTTATGGTCCTTAGATGCTGTTAGTTCATTTTCTCAGGTTTGTTTTTTTCTTGGGAAATAAATATTTTTTTTCCAAAACTAAACAACTATCTATTTTATTTTGCAGGAAAATATTTATAGTTTTTTATACCTTTGTGACTTTTGTCCTGAACTTAACCAGACTTTAAAAACTCTTCTAGTCCTTGCCTTTATTTAAAAAAATATATAACTCATCTGTTTTATAAAAAATAATACTCCCAGGAGAGGAAGTCAATGTTCAATGTTTATGTTACTCTGTAGTATAATTACAGTTTCCTGGTTTTGACTATTTTAGGTAACAGTAAGAAACAGAAACTTCCACAAGGAAAAATTAATTCCTGTTAATGTTTATTTTATACTATAAAAATTATATTTTTGATTAATGTCAAGTCCTAAGAATACTAATTGTTGTTTGAAAAAAGGCTTAAGGTTAAACTATTCCTTTAAACTCAGATTATTTATCTTTTAATAACCAAGTATGACATATGTCACATCTACCTTAAGTAAATTATTTTAAGCAATAAATGGATATGTACAATATATTTTGAAGTATTTACAATGATTTTAAGAGTAAGCTGTACTTGTAATTAATATTCTAGTATTTACTTTTCAGAGGAAATGCTTGCTACAAAATACGCTCTCTGGTGGTCTCCTAATGGAAAATTTTTGGCATATGCAGAGTTTAATGATACAGAGATACCAGTTATTGCCTATTCTTATTATGGTGATGAGCAATATCCTAGAACAATAAATATTCCATACCCAAAGGTATGTTGAATACTTTTAGCAGATGCTTCTATTTCCCTGGTGTCAAAATGAGCAACCAATACCATGAATAGAGGTGGGATCAACAAGTTGGGAGAGCTTATCCTTGTGCATTGTAAAGCAAACATTGTACTGTGCTCTATTATTTATGTGGACATCTGTTGCTTTGGACATCTGGTTGTGCTGGATGAAGTAGTCCTTGCTAAATCCGACTGCAGAATCTTTGAAAAACATATGGTCTAGATCATGGAGGAAAAACAAGCTTAACTTAAATTTAATTTTTTTATATTTATGCTCCAAATTCAGGGTAAAGTTCTGTTTTGCAGTTCCTTCTTGAATTCTCATGTAAATGCAAACCAGAATGGGAAATACAAATGTTGAACTTGATGTTTCAGTCAGTGAATTATAATCTTTTCTGGACATACAAGATAGCTTAAGTTGGTGAGTCTTGAGTGAATTGAACAGGGTGTGAGTTCCACGTTTTTTCCATAAACATTCCGGAACTCTCAGTGTACACACTTTTTAATTATTCCCACGTTGCAGAAGAGAGACCGAGATGTGCAGTTGGAGACTGGCCAGGGCACAGTGGAGAGCATCATATCCTAACTTAATCTAGACAAGAAATCTGAAAGGGGATCAAATAATAAATTCTGCTCTTCCACACAGAGTGAAAGTGATTTTAGAATGTAGTTCAATGTCCTTTTGTTCCCATTGTTTTTTACTTGCCAGGGGAACACTGTCATGGGTGGATCCAGTGGGTGCTTATGTGACAAAGATGAGATGGATGGGCATACACACAAGTGGATTCCGAAGTGAGCCCAAGTGGCCATAGTGACAGAAACAGAAATTACAGAGGTCTAACATTTATGTTTAAAGTGATTTGAAAAATATCAAAGGATAGGAGATGAGTGTTTAGGTAGGAGACCACTCAAGAGCTATATATAAAGTCTGAAAGCTGGAGATATTTGGAAGTGAGAAATGCGATGCTTGAAATCCAAGGTATAAAAGGACTTGGATCTTTAGAAGGGTGGAAGGGAGCAAGAAGAGATGAAGAAACCCAGAACTGAGGAGTAACTGACATTGACAGAGAAGTTGGGACCCAGATTCTCATGTTTCATTGATGACTGAAGTTGCTGAATCATCTGACTTTGGACTGAGAGGTGAGACTTCTTGAAAGAAGGAAGAAGTCCCAACTAAGCCTTGAGTGAAAAAGAAGGTCAGAGGAAAGCTTGGACAATTCATTAGATAAATCCAACAACACCAAGTCATTTAAAACTACTTACCTAAACTGTGGATTCAGTTATTTAACAATTTCAAGATTCCCTTTTTCTGTGGTAAAACAACTGAGACGCTATAAAAAGCTGTTTGAGCATAAACTATACTGTCATATAAATTCAGTGTGAATAATAGCGCAGAAAGTACAAAACAAGAAAAGTATAAAATTCATAGACCTTTATTTGAAGGTGAAATTTTCCTAATTTTGGAGGGCTGATAACAATAGTAATATAACCAGCTAGGAGACTGAGTGTTTGATGATTGTCTGGACCAAATTATAGGGTAAAAGCAAAATGCATCTTTCATTATTTATTTTTAAACTCTCCTCCCAACTCCAATTCACTTCTGCATTCACCCCAGCACATGGACAAATAATAATGATATTAAAAATAATAATAATAGGAAATATATTTTACAATTCAGAAAAAAAAACATTGATTACAGAACTGCATTCTCATGTCCAAACTATTTTTTTCTGTGAATCAAAAGTCCCTCATTAATCACTTAAAATATGTATTTTTACTCTGGTTGACATAATATTTGTAATTGCCCTGCAAGTAAAATTGAAATGAAATGCCTCATTGTATTACAATTAGAATGTTTTCAACAGTAATATACTTAACATTTTTAGCTTATAAAAATATGCCTGAATTTCTTAGGTGTCTTTAAAATGTTGGTGATAATTAGACTTTTATGGAGTTATTTATCTCCATTTTCTTGCCAGGCTGGAGCTAAGAATCCTGTTGTTCGGACATTTACTATTGATACGACTTACCCTGAGCATGTAGGTCCCGTAGAAGTGCCAGTTCCAGCAATGATAGCCTCAAGGTATATTTATCTCAGATGCTTTCCAGAGACTAAATTTAATACAAATTTCTTAATTGTGTTCATACTTCTTTCTAGTGAATTAGTGATGAGTATATATACTATAAGCAAAAATAAATAAAATTAACATGCCAAGCTAAATACAAGCAAAAGTAAAAATCACAAGTAAGTTTCTTAAATTTGTTTTAAAATCTTAACACTTTTTAGATATATAAAAATGACCACAGTGAGCAACCTAAGTGATACTTACCTCAGATGTATGATTGTCAACTTAGAACCAATACACAGATAGTAAAACTTATATATGTCTTGTACCTGGCTTCTTTCAAGTCTGGCCACTTTCTTTTCAACCCAGGGTTTGTAGGCTATGCCTATCACATGTGCATGGCAAACAAGAGAAGACCAACCAACCCTCTCTGAATCTTTACCCTTCTTAGTAGGATGCAGTCTATTTGTAATTACTGGTTGTAGAATTAACTACTTGGGGATAGGAGACAGGACATGAAGCATCCTCACTTCCCCAGCATGGTACTCCGTGTAGATTTTGTCTGATCAGTCCTGATTACAACCATGTCCAACCTTACATCAGTTCTCTGTGATCATTCTCGTTGATGTGAATAAAAGGAAGGGGGTCCCCAAGCCTGCCTGGTGGGCCTCCTTACCACTTCCTAAATCCTAACCGACTAAGGCATGGCTTCTCTCCTCCTTTCTCATGAAGACAAGTTAACTGTATGACGTGACCAAAAACGTCACTAATCTGGAAAAGGGCCTCATCATAGGCTTTTGCTGGGTCTTGCTAAGGTGAATCTACTCTTGGATAACCAAAAATGTCTTTAATTTTTTGAATTATTCATTATTCTCCAACCTAACCTAATTGATGAAAAATTGACTAGATACATCTCTGTGTGTGTGTGTGTGTGTGAGAGAGAGAGAGAGAAAGAGAGAGAGACAGAGAAAGGGAGAGAGACAGAGAGAGAGAGAGAGAGAGGGAGAGAGAGAGAGAGAGAGAGAGAGAGAGAGAGAGAGAGAGAGAGAGAGAGAGAGAGAGAGAGAAATTCTCCTTAGGCTGCAAAGGGAATGATATAAAGAACATCATGTCAAGGCAAGAGGCTTGTTTGACCATTAAGTGGTATAACTAGTAGGAGATAAAACCAGAATATGAGCTAGAGACTCCTACAAGCTCTGTGATTTACATCAGTGTCCAAAATTCTGCAATTTATTTACATTGATGTGCTTTTATCTGCAAGTTTGTCCTCAGAGCCAAGTAATCATCACTGTCGTTTGCTGACATCCACTGTGTGCCAAGCACTATTGAGTTACTTGGTGTCCATCTCTCTGATTATTATACTAACTCAAGTTTCAGCCCTTGACTGTGGTCAACTCAGCTTCTAACACACATCTGCATAGAGAGAGGGATGACCTTTTACCACACTTGGCTCTCTCTCAACTAGTTAAAAAGTGAAAAATTGAGTTTACCTATATAAAATAGATAATTCAATGCTTTTTCTCCTGTCCATTGACCAGTTGCTTTGACTTTGTGCCTTAAATTATTTTCTAAAATATCCAAATCCAAAATGGGGAGGAAACTCAAATATAAAATAATTCCATTAGATGAATGAACTCTCTAATAGGTATTCTTTAAATATCAGCAGATATATTTAAACTTACTCTTTAGAGAGAAAAAAATGTTGCTTTCCTTATCTATGGAATAAATATTTAATAATAATAAAATATGTCCTTTAGCAGATTAGGAGAGTATTTGACTGTGATATTGGTTTATGGTTGTGACTTTCTGTTTTGATTTATTTGCAGTGATTATTATTTCACTTGGCTCACATGGGTTACTGATGAACGAATATGTTTGCAGTGGCTAAAAAGAATTCAGAATGTTTCAGTCTTGTCTATATGTGATTTCAGGGAAGACTGGCAGACATGGGATTGTCCAAAGGTAGGTCGTATTAAAACCACAGAGGTGTCTTTTTGAAGATAAAAGTTCAAGAGTGGGGACTTACGTATATCTAACATTTATATTACATTGCTAGAATTACTGCATTCAACTCCTAATTTACAAAAAAAAAAACAGACCAAACAAAACCAGACCAAACCAAACACCCTCTGTTTACAAGTTCATTTTTTTAATTAAATAAATAAGATACTTTTTACTTCCTTGAATGACTTTAGTATTGATTTTTGAATAGAGAACAAAAGTAAATCAAATAAGGTTACTTTGGAAAAATCAGGTATCTGATTTTTAATTAGGATGGAAATTCATCCTTCTGAGATTACAAAATTAACAGTCCAAAAATGTGAAATAATGAAGAAGAGATAAGCTCAGTCTATAAGGCAAATAGATATGTTCTATTCAAAAGAACCAGATAATATGCAAATGGTGTCACATTCTATTCATTGACAAAATTGAAAAGTAAAAATTCTAAAATAGATATTATCAAAAGAAAGCCAAATATTTCCATTTTAAAATCAAAAATAGATAACTGAAAATATGAATAAAATATTAGATCAAATTATCTTGCAATCCTATCTTAGGAAAGTCCTCCATACTATGCTGATATCAGGGAGAAAAAAAAACTTGAAAACTAAGCACAGATTTATTGTTGAGTTTTAATTGTTTCTATTGCGCAAATCCAAACATAATCCTTTGAATTAATGAGTCAGAAAAGTACTTTACCAGTCTAAATGCTTTAAAATAAGCTTGTTCATAAGCATTCACATCAGAGACTAAGAAATACAAAAATGTTTTCTTTAAATAGGAAATTTGATGGGAACATTTCATGAGACTTCTAATTATAAAGAAATGTTTAATTAAACCAAATGTAGGATAAACCTATTTTATAAAGTAAGAAAAAAAAGCACAAAGCAATCAAACTAAATCACTGAGTTCTTTCTAGAAATTAGGACATTATGTTTTGCAAGGAAAAAATCATGTGAATCTGTTCGGAAATATATCAGGACTATAATAGTCAAGCTAAAAATATATATATTTTTAAATCACTACTGTGTCTGTAACAAGCTTGACTAATTTTTGATGAAATATGCTAGAAGTTTATTTTTATCATATTTATATTTTGATATACAAAGCAGAAAGATGTTGGTCTTAATGCAGTATCATAGCCAAATAAAAAAGAGAGAATAAACTTGATTGTGTTAGTTAATTAGAAACCATTGGTCTGATTAGTTAGCCTTCACATTTTTATTGAACCTGGGTGTTCAAAATTATTGTTTTAATTTTTTTTAGTTTAAAACTATAAAATTAATATATCATTTTTAGCTCTTAAAGCTAAGCATTTAAAAACTGTGATTGCTTTGGAATTTGAAATTCTAATTTATCAAAACCTGTGATAACTCGAATCCAAACTGATAGAACATATTGATGCTCATTCAATAAGATGTGGAACTTCCTGGAATATAAACTTTAGTTTTTGGTCAAAAACAGTAATTACATTTAGAATACCAGGTTTGAATAACCTTAGGATCTCAAAACAATGCCTTTTTCAAAATAATCTGATAAATACATGGAATACATTTTTAGGTTTAAGAACAACAGAGTATTGAACTCTCCAGCAACCAGAATCATGATTGATGTGTGTGTGTGTGTGTGTGTGTGTGTGTGTGTGTGCTTAAAACAAATAACATTTAAGATTAACTGACCTGGAAACATTTTACTCATGTTTGAAGTCATAACCAAAACAAAGAAGCAAAGGAAACTAGCAATAATTACTTATAGTTATATTAATGAGATTTATTATGACATTTATAAATTAGGGAAGAACCGTCTTTCATATTATTCTTTCTTCTCTTAAAAGGGGATTAAAATTAATTTTATCTTTATAGCTAAAAGTAATGAATGAAAATGTTTCACTATTTTTTCAAGTCTTGTTCTCTCTGAGGCACTGGCCTACCCCTACGGGAGAAAATTTAAACTAAAATATGTTTTTTTAATTATATTTTATTGATTATGCTATTACATTTGTCCCAATTTCCCCTCTTTGTCCCCCTCCATTCAATGCCCCCCACTCCCTTAGGGAATCCCCACACCATTGTCCATGTTCATGGGTCATGTGTATAGGTTCTTTGGCTACTCCATTTCCTATACTGTACTTTACATCCCCACAGCTATTCTGTAACTACCTATTTGTACTTCTTAATTATGATGGTACTTACCTCATGGTTCTCTTTCTACTTCACTGACTGTTCTTTTCCTTTCCAGCTCTCCTTCTGACTTCTCTAGAAATCTTTTTATTCACCAAGTTAATATATTTGCAAGGTGGGCTAACTGCTATGCAACAATAACAACACAATTCCAATCATTGAATGGATAAATAGAGTAGAAATTTTTTGCACATTTCTGTACAGATCTAACAGTATGAGGGGAAGGGGGATGGCAAGCTCTGCTCTACATAGTCATTAAGGAACTCAAGTTAATGGCATTTCTGCTCCCTTCATCCAGTGACTTCTAAAGCTAGTCCAATGTTATTCAAACCTGACTATCAGCATCCATCTGGGGGATGGGAAGAAAGAATACAGGATTATATATGGAAGGTTTTTATAAATTAGGTCTAGAAGTAGCATAAGTCACTTTTGCTCTCACACCATTGGTTAAAACTTATCACATGACCACATCCAACAGGTAGGGGGCTTGCAAAATGTGGCCTTGGTATAGTCCTAGCAAAGAAGAAGAAATAGTTGTTAATTATCTTACAATATTTATTACAACTCTCTACTTACTCTCTTGAAGTAGTTTTTATTTATACCAGAGATTTCAGTTACCACTTGCCTGTCAAGTTCATTCTGAAGATTTTAACCTTTAAATATCTCTGGTTATGTCTTCTCTGCTCCATCCTCACTAACACACCTAGATTTGGGTCTTTGTCATGTTTTTCCAAATAGTGCAATAGCCTTCCAACCAATCTCTCTTCTTCCTTCTATTTTACCCACTTCTAATCTATTTTCTGTATAATGTTCACAATTATGTTTTCTAAACCAAAGGATTTATCTACAGGAGAAATTTAAACTTCTTAGGGTGACACAAAAGTTTCTCAGAAATCTTGCGGATCCCTCTGGGTCCTCCCTCATCTTCTCTTTCCCCTGTAACCCTTCACTCAGCATACTGAACCACCTGTAGATTGCTAAGCTAGCCTGGTCTCTACGCTGTTCATTCTACCTAGAATGTCTTTCTCTAATTATTTGTCTAGAAAAGCCTGTCATTTTTAAGGCCTATTAAATATTTATTCAATAAATTATTGATCATATTATGTTAAAATATACACCAAAATAAGATTCAGTGCAAATTTTAAGATTCCTACCTACTTCATAAGACTGAGAAAAGAAAAAATTAACCTAAACTCCACTGTAAAATGCCTTTTTACCTACATGACACCAAGTGCTTGAGTTGTGCTAGACCTTCACTGATACTGTGATAATTCCAGTCACTATGGCATAGAAAGTTTAACCAGACTATTAAAGGTTTGCAATAAAATCTAGCCTTTAGATTATATGTGTAATGTTGTATAAGATTTTGAATACAATCATCTTAAATTCAAATGTGATGTTAACTGGGTAGCAATACTACATGCTGATGAAGCAGCTTAGTTGGTTTAAATGTCCAGATTATATTTAGGAACAACTATCTTCCTAATACTATGCTCATTGTGATCTTTTTTTCTTTTAGACCCAGGAGCATATAGAAGAAAGCAGAACTGGATGGGCTGGTGGAGTATGACTTTGCTATCTTTTCTTTATATTTTAATGAAACTTGAAAGATTCTCAGCTATTGAAGAACTATTTGAAATGTATTCAAATTGATACTAGTTGTTTTCATAAAAAAAAAAATCAAGGTAAAAAACACAAAGGTAGTGATCCCTTTAGCAATTTTGTGTTAGACAATTTTAATGTCTATATATTTAGAATTTCTCATGTTCCAACCTTAACTTTTTCAACTGACTCTCTGCTATTCATAATTATTCCTTCTTAAGTATAACAAAAACCATATTTTTAAGGGGACATTATTCCTGATCGGCCTTAAAACAATCTTAATAATCATTAACCATTTGAACTCAAGAAAAATAAATATATTGGGTATCCTTGGTAATTTAGAGACAATCTACTTCCTACTAAATTTTATTATAAACTGCAATAAATAAATAAGTTTATATATATAAATATATAATAGATGCATACATTCATTCTAGTTTTAAGCAAAGTGGTAGCAAATAGAAAAACGTGTGTTTTTGTATGGTTTATAATCACTTATGTCTGGATTTTTGGAGATAGGTTTATTCAGTTATTTATGGAGATTTTCAGTGTAAACAATTATGTTTTAGGAAAATATCGATTGTATTTACATCCTTATAGAATATGCAAAATAAGACACATGTGAATGTTGTGTGGTTGCTGTCACTTAACACAAACGTATGACTGACGTCAACCAGCATTTGGGTTTAAGAAGAAAGTCTATTTCCCTGCGATTTGGACACATTCGAAGAAAAAAGAAACTCTTATAACTTGGTTTAACATATTACTCCATAATACAAGGACAATAAAGAATTTAAAAGTAAATTCTAAGATGATAATTCTTGTAAAAATTCAGAGTTAAAATGAGTAGGGAGAAGATAAATTATAAAGTAAAAGTCTTCAAATATTAAAAATTCTATTGTACACTTTTCTGGACACTGTGATTTTAGCTTGCATATGTTTACTCAGTCTTCGCTGCTATTTATTAGTGAAAGAATTATATGTAATACATGTAAGGTTTATTCTAAAGTGACAAAGTAACAAGGACAAGAATAAGTTAGAAAAATATGGGTAAGTTCTACTTGAATTTATTCTTTTTCACTGTACTGAGCAACACAGGAAAAACCAGGAGTATTCAGTGAAAGAACAGGATTTTCTAAATTTTTTGGATTCTTGGTCAATCAGAAGCTCAGCTTCCAGAAATGTAATTCTTAGATCAGTGCTTGAAAAATGGAGGAAAGGGGAAAGTTAATCTATGAATTCACTCCCATTGTAAAGATTTCCAGTAAAGAATGAGGGGGACAAAGAAGACTTGAAACTTCCTTTAATTGTGTTTTCCATTATGATAATATAAGTTTACTATTAAAGTAAAATGAATGATATGATTTTACAAATAAATAAGCGATGACACTAACAACCTTCTCAAAGATATGACTTTAGGAATTCATACATATTTATTCTGAAAATTCTACCAGCATTCAAAACATTCTGATACATTTTAGAGTACATCTTTTGACATCTATTTATAAGCATCTTGAGGTCAACAACTGCATCCTATCAATTTTTACAATCTGTATGGCAACAACCTTTTCTTAAATTCTCACCTGAGGGTACCTTTATTGATTTTAGAGAGAGAGGAAGGGGTTGTGGGGAAGGGAGGAAGAAGAGGGGGAGAGAGAAAGAGAGAGAGAGAGGAGACATCAGTCAATCCCTTGCCTGCCATCTGTGTCACAGACCAGGGATCAAATCCACAACCTATGTATGTGCCCTGACTGGAAATTAAACCCACCACTTTTTCATGTATGGATGATGCTCCAACCAACTGAGCCACCTGGCCAGGCATCTCCAACCTTTGGATCTCAGAAAACATTAGCTGGATGAATGGGTGAATTAATAAATAAATTGCCATCTAAAGCTGTAGAACTCTGTTTTAAATACCTTTGAGGGAAGATGAAGTCCTTACATTGACTCAAAAATCATGCCAAAATAAGTCTAGCGAATAAATAAATTATTTATCTGCAATATATGATTTTGTGCTGGATCACTTTATTATCTGTAGCTTTAGAATTCTATTGAGAAACATTATTTTTTTTATTTACTAATTTCAATCTCTTAAAACTTATTCAATAGTCAGTAAACTTTCTAAGTAGCAGAAGAGGATTGTCAAAAGAAATTTGCAATGATAGTTTCTAAGTTAAGTCCACACACTCCCAAGGCAACTGCTTTGTGGAGTTCACTCATTAGATTTTGTATGTTCAGACATGTCTTTTGAAAAAGTCAGGGCACAACTTTGTACAGTCATAATGCATTTGTCATAGTATGCAGTATAGCTTCCTTTGACTGACAATCAAACTAGTGACTTAGTAAAATTACCCAGAAATATGTCTCTGACATTTGTCCAAGTAATATTTATGAGGAGTGTGGACAAAGTGTATAGGCTAGTCATGTTAGTATAAATTTAAAGAGCAATATTAGAGCAGTTCTTCCTTTAGAATTTGTCAAGGAGATTTAAACTGAAAAAGACCTTTAGAGATTACTTATGAATTAGAAAAGTGAGATTAAAGAACTTCCTAGAAGTAATGGACCTATTCATTTGCAGGCACAAAACTAGCAAGTTGCTTGAGAATTTGACCTATCACTTTCTCTCCTCCAGCATGAGAGTCAGTGTCCTAACCTGGAGAAAACAGACTAACTCTTTCAGTATTTGATCAGAAAAACAACTACAACAAATTCCCTTTAAATAAATCTCTTTTTGCTCTGTACAGGACAGATGAGGTGGAGGATTTAATCAAAGAATATGGTATTTCATTGCTCAATTTTGGAGACAAACACTACAAGCATAATGCTTAGACTGCAAAGCCACATTTAAGTTATTTCAAAATAATTAAGCAATATACTACACCTCTTTTAGGCTGTTGGCAAAATCCCTCGGTTTGGAAAACTAAATTTTCTACTTGATGCTTGAAAGTCTTTGCTTTACTAAATGTGGACTCAGTTTAGGCATCAGCCTTAGGTAAGCAGGACCTCAGGTCATTTGCCAACTATGGCAAAAAATTATCTGGTGGTAAATAATCTTACCTTCCAAGTAAAATGTTTTAAATGGCTTTGCACATAGGGATGAGTAATTTATCAAAAAATCTAACCATAATAAAGTGACCTGTGAAGAAGCCTGGTTAAAACTGAGAACCACCTTGTTATGTGTGATTATCCAGGGTCCAGGTGCGGCTTGTTGCCAGAAGCACTTAGGTGAGAATGCATTATGACCTAGCTCTGGCAACGTGAGTGAGGACATATTTCACACTCTCTTTACCTCACCCAAGTTACCTGTTCATCTAAAGTAGCTGTTTTTGATGTGTGCAGTAAAGAGGGAAAAGATAAAAGTCTCTGCTTAGCAAAAATATCCTTCCTGTTTTCCTGATTCTAATATTTTGAAACATAGCACTCTACCCTGCTATGTTTTTATTTTCAATGAAAATGAAATTTTAAGTTTTAATTGAGAACAAAATCTTTTTTCAAGTTTCTCTACTAACTGCAGATGTGAAGAGAATTTTTTTTTTTATTCTGACACCTTAAAATATTTTGTGACCTCAGCTCATTTTTAGCAGTAAATACAACATAGGGCCAGTTTTTTTACTTTTACCCTGAGGAGGGAGGAAGAGGCGTTGAAAAGCGGTTACTACGAAGTAAGTATATATCATCATTTGCAAAGAAGGCGTAACTTATTCGAAAATAAAAGATTGGTTTTTGCCAGACATACGTTAATGAAAGTCTATCTACAAAACTGCAAATCAGAATTTCCTATTCCTGGGATCTTGACTGTCAATTTCACTTAGAAGCATTAATCTCAATACACAAAATCTTACCAAGAAGGCTGGTCTTATTAATGAAACTAATTAGGAGATCATGAAAGGAAATAGTACTTTCTCATTATTCCATTTTTCATTTTGATAAAGATTTATTGATTCTATACCAAAGTAATAAGACTTAGGTCACTGTATCAGTTTTTTGGAGCTGCTGTAACAAAGTACCACAAACTCGGTGGCTTGAAAAACAGAAATTCATTCCCTCCCCATTCTGGAAATTAGAAGTCCAAAGTCAAGGTGTTGGAGCTGGACTCCCTCTGAAAGTTCCAGGAAGGAATCCTTCCTTGACTCTTCCAGCTTCTGGCAGCTGCTGGAAACCCGTGGACTTGCTGATCTTGAAGCTAAATCACTCCAATCCCTGCTTTCATCTCTGTGTGGCCTGTATCTCTTCGGGTTCTCTTCTTAAGAGAACACCAGTCGTTGGGATTAAGGCTTACCTTATTTCAATGTGATCACGTCTTGATTTTTACCTTAATTACATCTGTAAAGACCCTATTTTTAAACAGCGCTTACTGTCTTAGTTGGTTTGGGCTGTTTTAACAAAGTACCATAGACTAGTGGCTTCTAAACAACAGAAATGTATTTCTCAGAGTGCAGGAGGCTGGAAGTCTGAGATCAGGGTCCAGCATAGTCAGGTTTTGGGGCAAGCTCTCTTTGGCTGCAGAGTGCCAACTTCTTGTATCTTCATGCAGCAGAGAGCAGAGCAAAGAAAACACACTTTCTGATGATTCTTATAAGGGTGCTAATCTCACTCATGGGGGCTCCAACCTTATGACTTCATCTAACCCTAATTACCTCCTAATAGTATCTTATTAGGGAGGGTAAGGTTTCACCATATGAATTTGGGGGAAACACAAACCTTCAGTCCATAATAGTCACCTCTAGGTTCTGGATGAAAATTTTAGGGAACGCTGGTCAAAACACTGCAGATACCACATCAAGTGAATTGCATTTTAAAATCATACAATCATAATCACCAATTTTATCAGAAAGCATCAAGTATCAGATCACACATGGGGCCATCACTCAAGGGGCAAACATAAACTTTCCTGTTCTCTTCTTTCTCAAAAGGGAATATCAGACAGGGTGTCAGCAGGAGAGATGTTTTTAGCTAAAAGATACTGGTAGCCTTGTGGTTGTTGCTTAGTCAGTTTTACAGGAGCTGAACACCTTGGCTCACTGCCATGTGCAAGCGCTCAGCGAGAGAGAGCTGGTTTTGGATTATCTATGGGAATATTGACTCAGTGATACAGAATAGCTCCTTCCTCACGTAGGCCTTTCACCGCTTTCCTGTCCTTTCAAAACTTGATGAATCTATATTTTTAATGGGATAAATTACCAGCTAAAATTGGATGTGAGGACATCAGCAGGATTTTAGTTATCTGTACCATTGAGGATGTTGAAGTGTGGCTGGCTGGGCTTTACGCCACACACACAGGAGCTGAGTGTCAGACACTCCTCAGGCCAATAAGGGGTTCCCAGCAGGGTCCCTGGGAAAAAGTCAGGGTGCTAATGAGCTCAAGGGGTAAACCACTCCCCTGGCTTGTCCCAGGTAACATTTCTCTCTCCAGGCCAGAAGTTTCTCCCTCCCATTAAAACTGTGGCTAGCAGGCATGATATTTTAATTTTTAAAATGTCTTCATTGAATCATTGGTATTAGGTACTTGGCATCAGACAAATCAAGAATTAAAAGAAGCATCATCCTTGATAAGAGTCACATTTTGGTCAAATACCACATTTTGAAGATTGACTTGATTAAATGTCAACATTCATGTGTGAATTTTTAAAACTCTATTTCAAAGTACATAATCTCAGAACATAGAAATTCAATCAACTTAAACATTTCAAACCCAGGGGCATGAAGTAGCAATGAAACAGTAGTTGAAAAGTGTAATTGCCTGTTAGAATCACTAGAAAAGCTGCCTATCTAAAAGAATGCAATTTCAGATGTGATTTCCAAAAGGTAGGGGACGGAAGGCATTCTGATTCCCATATATGTTGTTTTTAAACAATCTATAGTTTTAGTCTGGTTTGTCTTTTGAACATAACCTCTGTTTTTTTCTTTCAGTTCTTTGTTTCAGCACCAGTTTTCAGCTATGATGCCACTTCATACTACAAAATATTTAGTGACAAAGATGGCTACAAACATATTCACTATATCAAAGACAATGTGGTATGTTCCTTCCAAGATTTATCTCCTCAAAGATCATTCACTTGAGATTGCTCAAATAACACTCAGCTTCACACAACATAATGTTTGTCTTTTTATAGGAAAACGCTATTCAAATTACAAGTGGCAAGTGGGAGGCCATAAATATATTCAGAGTAACACGGGATTCACTGTAAGTGTTACATGAGGCATGTTGAACCAATCAGAGTTTAATTAAATGATGGACGTACAAATGATCCTGCACCACCACTTTGAGTTAAGAGCATCTTTGTTGCTTACTCTATAGTTTAGTTCAGACAGCTATGGTATTTTTGAAGACAGCATTCTTTAAAAACTTGTCAACAATTTTCTTTTGGAAAGAATATATAGTAGGTGGTCATTAAAGTAGAGATGAGTATCTCGGTTTTACAGGTATAAAACCTATACTCAGAAACTTAACTTGGCCTATGCCATGAAGTTAGTGTCAGAACTAGGATTCAGACTTAGAACACATCAAATCTAATGTTCTTATTGTTAACCTGAACATAGGACTTCCTTTCAGTTCTTTCCTTTTCAGTCCAGTCTGAATACAGTCTAAATAAACCACCTTAAAACAATCCTTTTTAGTCATATTTCTCTGAACAAGGATGTATAGTTCCTTGCCCTGACTCCTAGTAAAGTCCAAATCCGGGGAACTCTCTTATAATCTTCCTGCCGTTATTTGCAATCCTAACAGCAAGAGGGGGATCATGAGTTCAGGCTCACTGGCTAAACCCTGTCAGGAACTATTACCAGTCCATGAAATTCTTTGAACAGTCAGCAAAGGAATTTGGACATTATATGGAGCAGCCATTAAAATCACCAGTATAAGAGTAGAGAGAAGATAAAAACAGATGAGAGATTTCAGAGAAAATATGTTTAGGAGGTAGGGGAAAACTGAAGGCAGGAAGACCCGGCTAAAGTCATAATCTAGGCCTGAAGTGACAGAGACCTGAACTGTCACAGTGGCAGTGAAATATGGACTCTGGGGGAAAAACTATGCTGACCTTTTTTTTTTTTTTCATCGTTGGCACTTGTCATGGTGCTTGACACAGAGCTAGAGTTCAGTACATATTTGTAAATGAATGAGAGGAAAAGTAGATAGTACAGACAGATGGAGGCTGAAGAGGACTGGTGAGTTAGTGGCTGTGAGGGAGAAGGGAAAGAAACGAGGGACATGGATTCTGTTGTGTCAGAATTGAAGACAATTGTGAAACCATTGACGTAGGAAAACTACAGGGCCTGCTAGGGAAAGACACTGAGTTGTTTATTTACAAAGAATTTGCGATGGGGTGGCAAGGGCAAGTGATGATTGGAGTCATGTGAAGTTAGCAAAGACAGGTAGAAGGATGTTGGCTTAGAAGATAAATTTAATATCAGGAGTGAGTTGTATTCTGTTGCCTTTTCCTTTTATTTGGGAATAGTGAGAATCTTATGACAGTGAGGACCCAGAAGTACTGAGCATTAAACATTGTTAACCAAACCTTGGTTATTCCAAACTTTTCATATCCTATCATGTCCCCCTCCCCAAAAAAGAGATAGTCACTTTGTAATATTCAAATGAACTTGCAGAAGAGTAAAGATCATGCTGCTAAATTGGATTTCCCACCTCATGGCTATATTAAGACAGGTTAGAACTGGGACCCAGGTACTTAAATAACAAGTATGGTCTCTTGTGACCTGTTTGGCATCTGGGTAAATTAACATGCTCCTTTTTATGGAATCCCAGTGTGGTTGAGTTTCCTGATATATAGCAAACTTATCTATTGTCAGGGATCTGCAAAATAAATTCTAAATGTGTTTAGAATCATAGACAAAATGAAATAATATAGCATAAAGAAACAGTAAATTCTTAATCATGGAAAAAAATGAGTGATATTAATCAAATAGTTTTTTTGTGACTATAGCTAATGAATAAGAATATAATATACCTGTAATAAAATAGAGTAGTCTGCATAATTTAATCTTCTATGATTTGAAAGTTAGAGTAAGCACACAAAATTCAGTTATTAAAAGTAGTGATTTATGTATCTAAGTACCAATTAATACTTTATTATTAGTTTATAAATTCAGAGTTCATTTACAATTTATACATAGAGTAGTGTAGGCAAACATTTGACTGTACTGTTTAATACATTAGGGTTAGTACTAACTTATCACCATTTAGTTATTGATACTTATTTAATAATTTCAGAATATGTTTTCAGGTTTTATTCTAGCAATGAATTTGAAGGTTACCCTGGAAGAAGAAATATCTACAGGTAATTAATGTCAATTCACTTTAGTATTTTTATATATTGATATTTGAATTAAAATATGTCATAATCCTTGGGATATATAGAATATATGTAAAAAGCCTAAAATGTAATAGGAATAATTTATGGATTAAGACAAAACGTTCAACAAATGCTGTACACTACATCAGTATAAAATTGTATACCCCCAAGATATTAGCTAACTCAAATATTTATTTTCAAAAAGAAAAACCAAGAAATTTTAATGCAGATATAACATGATGCTAAATAATTTAACTAAATTTACAGATACTTGAAGACATTTATTTACTTACACACATTTATTAAGTACTTACTATATTCGTTCCCATAATGTGTGATTTCTTTTAACATCATTTACTTTGGCATTAGCCTGTTACGACTGGAAGGATTTCATCTCTGTTCCTAAATTAATGTTTAAGTTAGACCAGTAATCTCCTTGGTGATTGGAATAGTGCCCTCAACAGCCCCTTCTGGATGTGGAAATAAAAACAATAGTTACTGTAGGCTGGTAGTCTACTATTTGCCAGGTACCTTTTTATCTGCTTTACATATTAATTTTATTTAATTCCCCCAACAACTCTATGAGGCAAGTGATGTTGCTGGAACCAGGATTTGTACCTGGGCTTGCTGTCCTTGACCCTTACTGTTAACAGCCTACCTAATATTTCCAAGAGTGCACCATGAACATGAATATTATGAACATGAATATTACCTGTAACTGAAGAAATAAGACATTTTCACTCTGCTACATTCCTTGGTTTCTCCTTGGGTCATGGCTCCTTATCTGTTGGGGGTAATCCCTCCATGAGGCTAGCAATGTCTCTGGCCACCTTCTACCCAAGCCAAGGTCAGGGGCAGCGGAAGAAGAAAAGTAAGGTCAGGGGCAGCGGCAGAAGGCAGGCAAGGTCAGGGGCAGTGGCAGAAGGAATGCTGCAGAGGCCACAGGTAATCTTACCATCTATACTGTGTTTCTGACCCTGCCACCATTCGGGCATAGTACCACCTAATCTGCCCCAAATAAGGTTCTAATTCTGATATGATCTGGGAGTCTGCATGTTAAAGCCAATCACCACATTCAGGAGCCATGCAGAGGGCTCTGCTGAGAAGAGAGTGTGACCAACATGGTAGATACAAGTTGACCTGTGCAGAAATGTGCAGAGGGAACATCCCCAGGAAGAACTTCCATTTTGGGTGGAATGAAAGTCATATAAACTGTGGTTTCTTGTTTCCAATTTGCTTATTAGTAATTTCTCCTTCTAGTTATAAGATAAGAACAGGGATCCATTTCTTGCTGAGACTATCAGATTCTCCTTGAATGTTTTGGTGGTGGGAATACAAAAACAGAGGTGGGAAGATGAGGAACTATACATTCCCAACCACTGCGTAAAGTGTAAGAGCTGATTGGCTATGAGAAGTGATTACTTCGTACCCATTTGAGGGGATAGGTATTTCTCTCACCCCAGGAAAATTCCAGAAGACTCCTCCCTCAAGTCTTGTGCCTATTCAGGCAAAAATTGAAAATCAGGATACATCAAAATACTGAGATTCCTCCTTTACTTTAAATGATATTGGCACCAGAAAAAAAAGAGTGGGTTTGATGTCACTATGTAAATTAGTCATTTTATAGGGAGTGGTACATTTTGATAAATACAATCTCAAAATTTGAACTTATTTTTATTTTTATTTTTCTCTAGAATTAGCATTGGAAGCTATCCTCCAAGCAAGAAGTGTATTACTTGCCATCTAAGGCAAGAAAGGTGCCAATATTACACAGCAAGTTTCAGTGAATACTCCAAGTACTATGCACTCGTCTGCTATGGTAGGTAAAGGACTTAACACAAGCCTTACAACTTCACTGCCACTGTCTCATCCTCATCCTAGTCACCACTATCTGATCAATCCTTAGCTACAGATTATTAAGCACTTGCTGTAATGTGAGGATCTTATCTGCATAGGTATCTATGTTATCTCATCTAATGCTTATGGGACAAAATAACAGGACAATAGGGAGGCATTACTATCACCTTTCTTGCAGCTGACAAAGCAAAGTAACTTGTAAAATGTCCTCACTGCAGATGAGAATTAGAACCAGGATGGGAGCAAGGGTCTGTTGACTGTAAATCCCAAACTCTTACCCACCACAATGCTATAGCACCGTGAAGTTGTATGCAAACACCATCTACCAGCTATCACAGCAGGATCTGAATAATATGGTAAGAGCAAGCATTCTCTGACAAAATGGTTGCTGGAGAAATATCAGACTTTTGCCTGGAGAAACAGCAAACTCTTACAGTCAGTCGGGGGAAGGAACAATGGTCTAGAAACCTGAGTCTTCCCTTGGAGGCCAGTAATTCTTTAAAATGTAGTTTCAATGGGGAACTTTTGTCACTTAGTATGTCTTTTCTAAATTTGGGAAATATAATAAGTATTCATTTAAATATTTTAATAATCATAGGTAATAAATTATATATCTCTAGTTTGCTTAGGCCATGTGAGTAATTTCCATCCAAATCATTTTATTTTATGCATAAAATTTTATGTATATCTTGAACATGGGGCAAGCAGTAAAATAGGATAAGGTAGGTGATGAGTAGATTGAAGAGCTGTGATGGGGTCTTGGGGATTTAGAAAACAGACCTGGGAAATATCTACTCCTTGATTATCTGTCCTGTTCTCCAGTTAATTCCTGTGTTTCATTGGTGGGGGACAGAAAATAGAGGCAGTCATTACAAAATGCCTGCCACTCTCCTATTTCTGTTTTCAACTCCCAATGTGGGGGTTGGGGGGGTGTGGCTCAGAGAACGAATGGAATCTTTGACTGATTGAGATCCCTGAGTAGTTGCCAAGGACTCTGAGGTGCCCTTTCCTTCCCAGAAGGAAGGCCACTCTGCCCTCCTACTTCCCTCATCAGCTCCAGAACCTGGATCTCAGTTCAACTGATTACATGGAAATGAATAAGCATTTTAACCCAAATGCTCCCTCGAGAAGTCAGTTAGATAATACACTTTCATACAATGTTTGGTCAATGGCATCTTTAAAGAGTCGAGAGATTATTGTCTGTGACCATATGTGTGATTATGGCATTTACGGGTAAACATTAAATGTCCTCTCAAGTTATATGCAGCATTTTTCAATCCAAGCTATGTACTTATGCAACATAGCCCTGGCTGGTTTGGCTCAGTGGATTGAGCGTCGGCCTGCGAGCTAAGTGTCGCTGGTTCGATCTTCCAGTCAGGGCACATCAGAGAAGGAAAACTCTGATTCCAAAAAACCTCCGCTGCCTTGCGGCATACCTCTTCAGGGGAAAGGCTAAGGGAGTAAACCCTGACAGAAAATCCGGAGCCGGAGTCCCTAAGGCGGTTTGATGTTGTAGTCAACACCGGCAACTCCTGCGGCGCACCTGAAGCCAAGCTGTATTGACTCCGTCTTTCCCTTGGATCCTTCAGCTGCGAAGAGAGGGGGGGTCTGCTGCATGGGCAACAGCAGACCCTCCATATCACTCTGTCCAGGCTCTGTAGCTTCAACTCCACTGGAGAGGACACTCCAGTGTCATCGTAAGATGTCGATTCAACACGGGAGGAGACAGATACCGTGTCACTCCCGAGTCGGACTGCACAACCATTCTCGGCAGTGCAGATAGACTCTTAAGAAGCTACACCATCGTCTCTCGAGACGGATGGCTGCCGACGATGACTTATGCAACATATATTGAAAGCTTACATGCCAGGGATGTGGTATCATTGAACTAACTGTACTGAGTCATCTATCTTTCTTCTCCTGAAGGCAGAACCTGCTTTCTTTTCATCTTTATAATCACAAGGTCAAGAAGAATAGCTAATGTATAATAGACATTGAATGCTTGCTGAGTGAACATAAGTGCTAGAAAAATCAAAGCATTGCTGCCTTTTGCAAAGTCTACAAAAAAACTCACTCTTATGCTGATATATTTACTGATAAAGACATTAATGGTATATATACTTACATATATGAGGTCTGTCTGGAAGGTATCCAGCCATGTAATATGAAAAATAAAGACACTTTTTGAAGAACATACAAGATACAAGAAACATTTTACATAAGACAATGATGGCCCAGTCATCTTCATAGTAGGCACCTTGGGACCTCACATAGTTTTCCCAATCACATCAGCTGCCCCATTGTATTTTCCTGACTCTCACTGACGGTCTGAAATCTCTTCTCTTTCAAAGGTGATTTTTGTTTTGGGAAAAGCCAGAAGTCTCAGGGCACCAAATATGGGCTGTAGGGGACTAAGTCACCTGGGTGATTTGATGTTTCACCAAAAAAACTCTGAACTAGAGGTGATGCACGAGTGGGCACATTGTCATGATGAAGCTGTCAATTACCAGTTGCCTATAACTGCAGCCTTCTGAATCATCCAAATAGTTTTCTACAGAAGATGCAGATTTGTTGCTCTACTAGCTCAGTCATTTTGAATGTGACAGCCACACAGCACACATGCTCACTCAATGATGCCCACTGCCCCCACTGACTAGTACAGTGAAGTTGTCATTGTTCACACATGTGCATTCCAGTCTACTCTTCTTGGCTGCAAGGTTACATCAATTTTGCACAAACTGTTTTTGTTATATTAATAATGGCAGAACTTTTTCCAGAGAGGCCTCACATACATTTATACCTGTACACATTCTACATGTGTACAATTCTTTAACCCTTTTGGAAGCACTGCAGCATTTTTTATATCACTTTGCCTTAATATTTATTTAAGCCTGAGTGCCCACTAAAGAGATAAGGAAGCCAAGACTAAGCTCTAATCAAAAGTTGGTGGAAGAGTCCTTTCTAGAACTTGAATTGCCTGACTTTTCCACACTCACTCTTGCTTGGCAGTATGGTAATTTCCCATTTAGCAAAAAATATACTGTGTGGGAAGCAGCACATCGTCTGGTGTTTTTGAAGCTCCAGTAAAATGAGTCACTGCACCATCATAAGAAAAACCTTGAAATCTTTCCCTTTAGGATTAAGAGTAAAGCCTCATTATGTAACTCTCCAAGAGAAATGGTGAGTAAATCCCAGATAATAGGATTAAAATAGGTGAAATCTCATGTGATCCTGATGGAACAAAAGCAATGCAAAGGAGGAATTCTAGACAATTGATGCTTATGCCTCTAGGATTACACCCTCAGGTCATTGGTGTCAAGGGCAGTCCGTCCCTAGTGTGTCTTGTAGTTTGGGCAAAAAAAGATGTGCTGGTTGTCACTTCTGGAACTGCATATCCATGAAAATTCCATAGGGCGGATGCTGATTGACTGTAGTCAAGAAATCCAGATTCATGTCTCATTTCCTTACATCGTGACCAAAAATATAATGTGTGCTTGTTCCTTTTAATAACTTTGAAGAAAAGCAGAACAAAATAAAAACCTCTGAAATTAAATTCTATAAAATTCTGAAACTCCACAAAATAAAATAACTGTTGTATTTGGAGGGATCCTAATAAATAACAGCCCTTTTCCTTACTCCCATGTTAGACCGAAGTGTCAGGAAGTAATTCAAAGTATTAGCTTTATTACCTGTAAAGGTTAGTTGGGAAAGGTGACCAAGGTGTGCAGCTTCCTGATATCACACCCCAGAATTACAGTTACTCCCATAAATATGAACACAACTGGATGGCATTGGCCTCTCCTGGGGCTCTGGCACTTTCCTACTTTAAGGACTGAGTAACAGATCAAAAGCATGTTTGGCAGCAGAAAGATGCCAAGAACAGGGAAGAATAAGGTGTTGCTTATACCCTGGTCTTCTCAAATCTCGCCAAACAGATCATTTCGCTCTGCTTGTTTGGGACCAAGCTAGCTTCTGTAGAAGGACAAATGTACCTCTACTCCAAGCCTTCATGTTTATTTCTTTTAACCCCCTGACTATCTGAGCAAATTTATCCTTTAAAGGTCTATTTTAGGGTATTATTTTATTCTGCAGTTCAAGTAAGTGACAGTGCTTAAAAATTTGTAGATCTTGTTAAAATAGCCAGTTTCTACACAGAGAGCTTGAATTGAATCCCATGTTAGAATATATGGTGGACACTGGTGTGCCACTCAGAGCTCTGGACTTCAGGACTGAATCACTCATTTCTCCAGCTGCTGAGAGAGCTGGTGGTTGACAGCTCACAGCCCAGCGCCCCTCCTCACCCCCTGGGGATAGCTCTCCACCCAGGCTGCAACCGATGACTGCTCCATTATGTGGTATAAAAGCCAACCCCATTGACCCCATTGGAGACAACTCTGCAGGCCATCCAGTTCCGGAGCACTCCTTGGGGCTGGCTGAGGTCTCCACTGTGGCTGCACTAAAGTCCACCTTCCCTTGCCGCCCCAACTTTCCTCCCCTCTCCCACAGGTGTGTATTCTAATACCACCCCCGATAAACTTCTGGCCCACAAAACACTTTCTGGGTCTGTTTTCTAGGGAGTGGGACCTTCCACGGCACATTTGAACAGGCAACATATTCTGTACATTTCTTTCTTCATGTATTAATTACAGTATTCCCTCACTTATCGCAGGTATTATGTTCTAGACACACACACACACACACCGCCACAAAGTAGGAACCTTACATT
Source organism: Furipterus horrens (assembly GCF_987537825.1). Classification (NCBI taxonomy): domain Eukaryota; kingdom Metazoa; phylum Chordata; class Mammalia; order Chiroptera; family Furipteridae; genus Furipterus; species Furipterus horrens. The sequence continues at coordinate 158,093,190 of NW_028327171.1, read as the reverse complement.
TATTCTACACTCTTAAACCTACATAACTTTAACAACATACATATACAGTATCGCAAAATCCCACAATATAGCGAAAAGTCCACGATAAATAATTAAATATAATATTTTTAAAAATCCCGTGATACAGTGAGGCCACAATAAGTGAACCGTGATATAGAGAGGGATTACTGTACTTCAAAAAACAATGCTGGATTCTATGCACCAAAATAAACTGAACCAAGAAGACAGATTGAAAATACAATCTGGGTACTGGTGATGGTCACTTGATAATAAAGAAACAGCTAAAATTGGTCCATATAGCAATTTCCAGTGACCATATATCACTGCCACTTCTGGGGTTTATCTGTGTAATTAGATCCTAACTATTCAATATCACTCTTGGAAAAGTGCAAAGGCAACTCTTCTCTCACATCTGCTCTTTGACTGAGCTCGGATCTCACAAGTTGTTTAAACATATCTTAAAAGTTGATGTTCACTTCTTTATGGGGAAAAATAGATGCAGAATTAAAAGATGTATTGGGTTGGCCAAAAAGCCCATTTAGTTTTTCTGTAAAATAAAAAATACATTTTTCATTTTCACCACTAACTTTATTGATTTGGATATTTTGAGTATGTCAGCTATCTCCTGCTATTGGCTTCTAGTGGGTAGAGGCCGGGGTGCTGCTAAGCATCTTCTAGTACATAAGGCAGCCCCACAGAAAAGAATTATATGGCCAAAATGCCAATAGTACCAAGAAACTGTGCAAACCATGTTTGACATATTTTATCAGTCACAACACCTTCTCCATACACTGCACAAATCTTCTTTTGCATTTCAGCTGTGTTTTTACCTTTCTTTTTTTTTATTTTATTTTTCATTTTTATTTTTAGAGAGAGGGGAAAGGAGAAAGAGAGGGAGAAAAACATCACTGTGTGGTTGCCTCTCACTCACACCCCCAACTGGGGACCTGACGTGCAGCCTAGTAATGTGCCCTGACTGGGAATCGAACCAGGACACTTGGCTCGCAGGCCGACGCTCAATCCACTGAGCCAGAGCAGCCAGGGTGTTTTTACCTTTCTTGAACTAACAAAGCATAATACACTGAAAATGTTACATATCTTCTTCCATTTTCAATCTTAAAATCGCTGCACAAAAATACACCAATTTTTATTTACTTCTATAATGCACACTGATATAACAGTTGTCATAATACAATCTAACAAAATTGTTTCGAATGAAGTTAGTGACAACTAAGCACTACTGGAGCCATCATGCAGAAAAAAACAAATGAAGTATTTGGCTAACCCAATAATGAGCTTGTTCTTAATCACAAATACTGCTAGCAGTTCTTGTAGAAAACTGAGCATTATTTTAAAACTAAGCCATGTTTTGCTCTCCCTTTGTGCACAGGCCCAGGCCTCCCCATTTCTACCCTTCATGATGGTCGCACCGATCAAGGTACGCTCTCTTGCCTGCTGTTGTCCTGTCTATAGAAACCCTGAAGTCTCAGACACTACACGAGAGGAAGGAAGAGTTTCTTCACACCAGCAGGAGAAAGAAATCCTGTTACCACATAGCTTATTATTACACAGAGTTGGATATTCTTTGAGTCAAAGCAGATCATATGAAATTTAATAATTATTTGCAATAAGAACCCGGCATAACACAGATGAGTTATATCAGAGGGGTTAATTCTATCTGCACTAATCAGCTTTATAAAAAGCACAGAAGCTTAGAACTGGAAGAAAACTTAGGATATTTAGTACAACCCACCCCCTTTTTTGTAAGATCTCAAACTGGAGATAAATTCCAGATATAAACTCCAGTTCAAAGCAGAGGGTGATGTCAGGCTAGCTTTTTTGTTTTAACAGCTACATCACACTGTTGCCACGTATGAAAGCCCTGCATTTGGAGGTTCTATTTTCATCTTCTACTGAGATATTCCTCATCCATCCCATATTTGTAATATTTGTTCAAAATAGTTCACAGATCAATGATAACCCTTTTTGTTCTCAATAGAGTTATCTAAGTGTATAACTGGCCTGAAACCCTTCCCGAGGCTCTCCATTATTTTTTGATGTACTATTAAGCAATGTTATAAAGTTGAAGTTGGTGGTGACTATAGCAACAATGAGGGACTTCAGCACAATCTTGGTGATAAGTCAGGTGACAGCTTTAGAATTAGTTTGGCAGCCAGTTCAATGGCTCAAAGATAAGTGAAAATAAAGTAATGAGGGAAACAGAGTCTACTCAGTAGCTCTGGACAGAATAGACATTGTAATAATAAGATTGTGAATTTAGTTTCATTTTGAAGTCTTTTCTTTTCTTTTTTTACTTTGGGTCTAATAATAAAATACTTTTAAGAATAACAGATTGTATTTCTTAGTTTGGCTCATCTCAATCTTCAGAACTTAAAGCAGTTGTACTTTCAAATCTGTAACTTCTTGTTTTAACGGAAATCACCATAAATGTATAATTCTCATTTTTCCATGACTGTAAAATGAAGGTCAGCTTCCCTCTTCCCAGACATCAATTTCTGTAGGGCTTACAAAACTTTATTACCTTACCTAATATTTGCAAATATATAAAATATGTATTTATATGTTTTCTAGCTCACAAAATAGAATACACATTTTTAGAGCACAGTTCTACAAACTTGTCTAATGATGAAATTCTCTAGAGGTGTTTATTATTAATGTTCTGATGCTCTTCCCTGTAATTTCAACTAAATAGACCCTAGATTAGGGTGATTAGGTTAGGTAATTTGGATTTTTGATAAATTCCTAGACAAAGCTTAGTTTCATTTTACAGAAGATTCTGTGTCTTCTTTTTATTTGTAGTTTTTTCCATCCATTTTCCATTGCATTTGGTGCCAGAAGTCTTTATTCAATTTTTATTAAGTACCTCTCACAGTAAATCACACACTGTGCTGGATAATGGATCCTTAAAGTGAACTGATACTGGGTCAGATATGGTCTCTGTCTGCATGGAGAATATATATCAATGGGGAATGCAAGGCTGTGAGTAGACAGTTACAACACAATGGTGTAGAGTTACCAAGATGGGGGAACTAGAGATCACAGAAAGCACATGAACAGGAAGCTCATCTGGATTTAGGGTTAGGAAAAGTTTCTTAATGATAGCTACATCAGACTGGTGACTCATAAATAATGAAGGAGGGACTGATTCTGCTTGGATATCTGACTTTGCAGTGGAATGACATTGATGCTTTTTATGGAAATGGGCCAGTGGACAGAACATTTTGGGGGAGATGACAAATTTTGTTTTGAAATTTGAGTTTGAAGTATTGATGGGATATCCAAGTGGAGCTGTCCTGAATAATGTTGGATCTGGATGTTGGGGGATTGTTTTGGACTGAAGATGAGGATCAAGAAGTCATTCGTTGTATGGACATTAATGACAGCAGAGTGGGAGAAAATGAGGGTGGGCAAGGGTAGTGGAGAGTGAGCCTAGACTAAAACTGTGTGGAACACCAACATGAGAGATGGAAAGAGGAAAAAATGAATCTGTAAAGGAGACCAAGAGGGAACAAAATAAGGAGGACAATCTTGAGCGTATGTTGTCATGAAGAGCAGGACAAAAGAGGATCCAGGTCAAATGCTACAGAGAGTGAGGCAAGGCCTGCTTTAAACCCATGAATTTAGCAGGAGAGAGATTAGCATTAGCTTTATCAGAGTCATTCCAATGAAACAATGGAAGTGGAAGCCAGAATGAAGTAAATTTAGGCCTGTGTAGGTGATTAAAAAAAAAAAAAAAGACAGTATTTTCAATAGGTCTGGCTGACATGAAAGAGAAAGGATTGATAGAGGTTTAATTTTGTTTTTCAAAGATAATCAGCATTTGAGTATAGTTAAATGCCGATGGAAGGAATTAGACCCAAAAGGCAGAAGACATAAGGAGGGAAATTGGAAAAATATGCAGTTCAGAGACAGGTGAGATGATTAATCTCTGGCATTGCGAAGAGAAAGAATGAAGAATTATGTATGCCATTGGATGAAAGTTTGAAGACATTACCGAAAACAGTACAACAGCCTCATTTTCTTTGCAAAGTGAATAAGGCCATTTCAAAACAACAGAGAGTACTTGAACCAGATGCTACAGAAACTCAGAAGAGTTGGCACTTGACACTGAGGGCCTGGTTGAGGATTAGTTGCTTCAGGCACAGCAGGTGCTCATTAAAATTACCCAACTGAGGGAATGACCTCATTTATCAGCTTTTTTACAAATTTTTCACATAATTTAATTAATGGGAAAATATGGTATTTCATATGATTTAGACAGAAATCTAATGCATGATCCTTCATGCCTACCATTTAACTTCATCATAATAAAACGTCTACAAATATACAGAGAAGACATACTACACGTCAGGACTAGGTACTAAGGATGCTGGGTGCTGAGTATATAATGAGTGAAACAAGGTAAAAGGTGTAGCCTGGACTGTGGCCCTTCTTTGCCAGATTATAGGCTTTTAATGCAAAGCCACACAGAGAAACCCAATTGCCACCCCTCCTCTCCTCACAGCCCTATGAAATTCCATTTTGCTCCGGGGGGGTGAAAAATTACCCACTTATCACTTATAAAAATGCAACCCTAGACTGCAGAAACATTAGCAAACTTTTCAATTAAATTTGGCATCTCAATAAATTATGAATCAGAAAAGTTCATAAACTAGGAACAGAATGGAGAAGAAATCAAAGTTTAAAGCAACCTGGAAACATCTGTTTATTGTCTCCAACTAACAGTACCTATTGGAAAAATTATAACAATAGTAATAAATGAATATATAATGCAGCCACATTGTGTGCTTGCTTCACACAGGATTTGTTATCCGTGAAAGCTTGGCATATAAAACCCAGACAAGGAGAATGAAGAGCAGGCTTCATTGTACTCAAAATTGTGTCTATGCCTTTTACCTATTGATTGGATGGCTTTTAAGTTTTAAGATGACAAAAGTATTGCTTTCCTCATAGATTAGCCAAAGTTAAAACATTTATGTATCTTATATAGCTTATGAGTGGGGACCCCCCAAAAAACCCAGAATTATCTTGTAAAGCCTTGTAATACAGGATTTCCCCGCTAGATGAGTGTTCTAGGAACCCATCTGTATCAGTGTACCAGCTGGGGCTGTTGTTAGAGGCTGTGTTTGGCTTCAGTGAATTTTTTTTGAAAGAGTCTTTCAATGCATTTGCCTATTTCATGACGGGTGATTTATGAGTGCACCTGCCCACGCCCCACTGAGTGTTCAGCAGTTTTTGACCAAAAACAGCATGACCCCCATGTCCCACCCCTACCCCCTATTCACCCAATCTCACCCCAAGCGACTCTTTTGTTTACGTGGATGAAAAAAAGTACTCAAAGGGAAATGTTTTGCTGATGTGGAAGAGGTGAAACAGAAAACAGCAGGAGCCCTAAAAGGCATCAAAATCGATGAGTTCAAAAACTGTTTTGAGCAGTGGAAAAAACATCTCAATAGGTGCATTGCATCAAATGGAGACTGAAGGTCACTGAAGTTTAAACATCCAAGAATAAATACACAATTTTTAATAAATAAATTCAGAATTATTTTGGATCCTCCCTTGAATACCAAAAACATCTATAATTGTTCTAAGATTAAATATAACATGTTGGAGTAAAATGCCATGAATACAGGAAAACTGAGAGTTCTAACGGAAGTGGTTTGGCAAACATAGTGTAGTTCTAAGTCCTCTCCAGTTCCCCATCTTCAAGGATTATTTTTTTTAAAAGGTAAAAAAATAAGTCCACATAATATCTTTTATAGGAACTTCTATATTTCAGAAATCATTCAGATCCTGTTTTAAAAAATAAAGCTACAAATTCTATATATTATATGAAAGTCTAACTTTACTCTAGAAGATCCCTGGTGTCAATCCCAGTTCAAAATAAAAGCTTACAAAATGCCCTCTGTTGCTGGAAACTCAATCTACAGCATCAGAAGATGAATGGATTTCTTCAATTTTAAAGATTAAAGTGTGAAACATAACTAAGATCAAATATAAACAGCTGTTTTTTAGAGCATCTTTTAAGATGAAAGACAAAAAGAGATCATAGTGTGTATATAGTTGTTTTACTAAGATATATAACTATAATGAGAGAATTTGAAGAAATAGGATGCACAGTAATTCAATACAAAGAAAAGGAAGAATATCTCATCTTAATCAAGTACAGAAGGAAAGGTTTAATAAAGAAATAGATATTTTAAAAATACGGAAATGTATTTGAATTTACACAGTAAAAATTTTAAAACAACTTTTGTAACTACTTAAATAATTATTTTTAATTTGAGGTTTCAGAAATATAGATTTTACTCATACTACATATTTTTTTTAGTGAATGGTAAAATAAATTTCACTTATTCAGGTCATAACTTCACATTAAAAAAGAAAAGTTGGAGATGGGAAAATATGGTTTAATAAACATTCCTGGTTCTGTGACTGTGCTCAAAGTGTGTTTTGATCCTGGAAGAATCAGTTTGGGAGATAATGATTGTTGTCCTTCATAAATTCACACCTGCTTTAAAGGCTGGATTAAAAATAAACTCCTTAAGCAATCCTTGTGTAGGTTAAGTTTCATCCATATTAACCCCTAAGGAACTTTTAGAAAGGAATTTTCTTATGAAAATGCTACTCATAAAAAATGAACATTTTATTTATTTACTTTTTAAGAAATTAAAATCCTGGAAGAAAACAAGGAATTGGAAAATGCTTTGAAAAATATCCAGCTGCCTAAAGAAGAAATAAATAAATTTGAAATCAATGAAATTAGTAAGATCTTTTAAAAACTTCTCATTTATGGATATGAAGTTGAACAGTTATCTTGTATTTTTTAAAAAATGATAAGATAAATTTTATAGTCTGAATCTTACAATATTGCCATATCTAATTGTAATTTTAGAATGTGTATTTCTACAAAAACAATAATTCAAGATTTCTAGTAATTCAAATATTAGACAAAAATATGTAAAAAATCAATTTAAAATGTGTTTGATTCTTAACAGTTTACTAGTGATAAATTAATTTTATGTTATTAATGTTATTAAAGAAAATAAATAAATAATGCTATGAGTGTAGTGGAATAAAGATTTTTCTCCTTTTTTTTTTCCCTAAGCTTTATGGTACAAGATGATGCTTCCTCCTCAATTTGACAGATCAAAGAAGTATCCCTTGCTAATTCAAGTGTATGTAATATATTTTTTTTGGTGTAAAAAGTATGTACTGAAAATATGTTGGATTAAATACACATTTATGAGATAGAATGAACCACTCTTCTTAGGAACATTTCCTATTGATGCTGTTTTTATATATTCACCCACTAATAAGGGTAAATAAAATATGGCTATTTAAATAGATTGAGGAAGTTTTGAGATTTTAAATGGACTTGCTTGCATTTGCTGTGTTGAATTTCTTTTGTATGGCAAATTGCCGAATGTGTCAGAATACCTTTGAGATAAATTGCAGCCAAAAAAAATATTGTAAACCATCTTAGCATTTTATGTAATTGAGTTTGAAATGAAATAAGGGAATGGAATACATTTAGTGGAATCACACCCAAAATCAGTGCTGACCTACACACAATTTGCTTAAAACACCATGCATTTTTTTAGTATATCTTATGTCTGCTTTTAGCAAGTGGCAGGTGGCAGAAATGACGAAAAACCCACACATATTCCTTGAAATGCCAACCCTAGATGTATCCGTTTTGGGGAAGAGGCAAGGCTGTGTCCCAAAACAACTTCCTTGTAGCGAACCTCTGGGAAAAGCCTGGTCCTGTCTTGATTTTGAGCCAGTTCTAATGCCACTATTATTGAAATTTTATCATACACATGTACTAGGAAATATGAAAGGCAGTTCTCGGCCATGATGGGAAGTCGAGTTTTACCAAAGAATCAGAGATTCTATCTTTTCTTTTCTTTAGGTATGGTGGTCCCTGCAGTCAGAGTGTACGGTCTGTATTTGCTATTAGTTGGATATCTTATCTCGCAAGTAAGGAAGGGATAGTCATTGCCTTGGTGGATGGTCGAGGAACAGCTTTCCAAGGTGACAAACACCTGTATGCAGTGTATCGAAAGCTGGGTGTTTATGAAGTTGAGGACCAGATCACAGCTGTCAGGTGAGCACCTGTCATTCAAACAGAAATTGACATGCAACAAAAGAAGTTATGGACTTAATTCTTTTTGTCTATTTTTATACTTTCTATTTTCCAACTTCATCTGAAGCTATCACTAATTTTAAAGGAGTATTTTTGCCCAATATGAGAAAAAATTATTCATGGAAGAGAGCTTATAAATATGTAGAAAAATGATTTATAGTGATAAGAGACAAATACTCTCTTTCAATGTTTGTCTTTTTTATAGCCTTTCATTTATTAACATGGCTCCCAATTAGCAGAAAATTTGTTTAACTCTAGGGGTTGTCTGTAGAAAACCACACAGCTGAATTTGCTCAAGCATTGTGGATTCTAGCTCCTAAGTTTAGGAATAGGTCAAGATTTCATCAGCACTGTATACTTATAGATGTTAAGAATTATTTGTAACCAAACTAGCTGTGAAGCTCAGTTGTGTTAGCATGGAAGTGTTTCCTAATTTTCATTTGATGAAAGTTTATTTTACATTGTAGAAATTATATTATGAAAATATTTAGAGAAAAAACAGGTTCAGAATCTGAGTTTTACTTCCCAACTACATTCTCAACCACAATTTATGGCTTAATCATCTTTTCCTAAAAAATTTTTTAAAAGTTATAGTTGCCAATATTGTTGCTTATTTGAAAACACTGTTCAGGACTTTTTTCTGGATATTTCTCTATAGTTGTTGGTTTTCTGTTATTATGGTATAAGTGGATGAAGTTAGAGAATAGCAGCTCATAAATGTAAAATCTAACAGGCTGATTGCACTCTTACTCATGTATGTATATGCATGACAACCGAAGGTCACTCTTTCACACCAAATAGCAATTTAGAAAATTCATTAGTACATTTCTTTTATCATCTTAATGTTATTAATAGTTATTGAATTTATTCAGTGTATACAACACAGATTGTATTTAACATCTAGGAGCCAGGCCCAGACAACACTTTTCTGTGTTCTGTCTGTAATCAAAGCAGAAAAGTTTAGACTCACAAGTAGTTATTTTTAAATAGAAAAGTAATCATAACCCATATGTTTTCATTTTTTTCTTCCATTCTGTGAACAGTAATACACATAAAAATGGATTAAAAACAGACTATTTGAGTAAAACTTTACAAATCAATAAGTAGATTATCAAATAACATTACACAATTTGTAGGCATCATTCATGCCTAACTTGTAGGACATTTCATCTTTTTTACTAATCTGTATTTTTGACCTTTCCACTATTAACTCTGGGAGAGTCTTCTGCCTGACTGAGAGAAGTGGAAGAGACAGTTCAAAAAAGAACTCCCCAGGGAGATTAATTTCTCATATAAAGACTGTGGTGTGCCTTAACAGGAATATTAACACAATTTTCAGCATTACAGAGTTAATACTCTAAAGAATTTTTTGGCACAACAGGTAAGTCTATTTGTATTTAAACCATGCAATAAACACCGGAGACATGTAAATCCTGGGACTACATCAAAAGACAGAGATGTAAATTGTGCCTCATTTATAATTCAGTTAGATATTTTCCAAAATTAATAGAGTTAAAAAGTGGTTTGTTTTGTCATTGGTTAAAGAACAATCTCACAAGCATCATCATTTTATCACCACTACCTAGCAATAACAACAAAAGATGGCATTATATTTTTGCCCATTTATTTGCCACCAAAAGTACAGCATTCAAATTTAAGAATAGCTTAAAAAAAAAAAAAGATAGCTTCTTAATCTGTTCCTTGGATAGAATGAAAATTTAAACCTGAAGCCCATTCTACAAACCTTAACAAAAATTGTTTCTGATATTCAACATATATCACAGAAAGCCACAAATTCTTCTGATTTTAACAATAACTTAAATGTATTCAGCATTTAGAATTAAAGATGGACCAGAGACGTTAATTGACTACCTTTATTTTCAATGTGCCATTTTTAGGATGGAACCTAAAAAAGGTCTCCTGCTATAGATCAGGCATATGTTCACTCATGTACTCAGCCTTTCAACAAGATCGAATACTAATGCATGCTTTTGCAATACACTTTGTATAAAATTGTGCAGTTTACGATCTCTATTTTTGATGTACTTACAATCTTTGTAAAGTGGAAACTGCCCACACTCTAAAGGGGCAGCACTGCTTTTGAATAAAACTTTCCGTAAACATCCTAGTGAACAAGGGGCAGTGGAGCCGCCCACGCAAGGGACGTATGCAGCAGTGGAGATGCCAGTTGGGGCTGGCCTTGGCTTTGCAAAAGTGAAAGGAAAGGCTTGAAACCCAATGCTTTGAGAAAACACAAGCTAAAAGGGATAGATTTATAATGATAATCCTGGAAATAACTCAACCACATGTCTCCCCCAAAAGTGTTTTAAGAATCCGACACCAAATGTCTGACCTGGGGAACTGGGATTGCAATCTTCCTGTGGTAGCCCTTAAGTTACATCTCTGCCCCCCCCAAAATGAAATTTGTCCCTGTGAATCTCTTATAAAATTCAGTCTGGATAAATTTTTTACATACTAAAATAAAATCATGTATACGTGTCTGGAAACAACAGTAAATACTAGTTGGGGTCAATAAATTGATTCAAACAAAGGAAAACATGAAAAAAATGAAAAAGAAACCATTATATGATAAATATATATCATACTGTTATACACGTTACCAAAAAGGACATTTCCAAAATAGAATAACAACTAGAATTGCAAGTTGACCTTTGGTCTAGGGCCATTTTTATGAGAGAAAAGTTGTAAAGTTCAGTCCAGCATCCTAAATTAGAAAAACATGCTTTTTCATTTGTTACTAACATTTTGTTGATTTAACTACATTATCAGCAGTATTTCTGATAAACCTCCTGGAAGCTCTTGAAAATTTGGAGGTAAATTTTATAGAGCCTTGTTAGTCTCAATGTGCCCAGATTATCTAGGTAACCTTTAACCTACTCCTGCCACATTAAGTGTTAATGTTTCATGTCGATGTTAACTATTGCACTATCATTTCCTATAAATGTCATCATTTCAGAATAAACCTAGGAAGGGAGCTGTTAAGAATTTCCTGTTCCCATGTATGACTTGTTATTTGCTTTTACCCTAGACGCAAGCAATATGATTGCTAGCTTCTGGGAGATCATAAAAGTCACATTTGGTTTTATGGCCCAGAACTGTCTTAAAGCATTAGTGTCGGGTTTACTTTTTTAACGAAGGAAGTGAACCTTTCCTTCTTTCATTTGGCTTTCGAAGTTTGTGGAAGAATTGCCAAAATTAACTGCCCATTTTCTCTGCTTTACTATGAATGGATCCACACAGGTAGCAACTTTCAATTTGCTAATGCATTTCTTCCCTGTTCACTCTTCAATGTCCCTCAAAATCAGTGTTGGGTAAGCTGTGACTGATGGGGCTTCTTCCATCTGTTTGTCCCGGGCATTTGCCCAACTCTGCATTGGAGAAGCACATGTCGAATCAATGCAATGATCAAAATGGTCACTGTAAAGAAATGCAGTATTTCAACTAATGAAAATCACTCCATCCGGCTTTAAGAGAAGAAGCAGAAAGCATTAACATAGCTAAAGAGAACAAAACAATTGTGTTTTTCTGGGGCCATGTGTGTTATTTTGACTCTTTCCCTCCTTCCCCTGAGTGTTGCATCCTGGCCTCTACAATGGCTTATACAGTTGTTTTCTCCTCCCACTGCTTCTGTTTCTCTGAGAGTTTCTTGAATTTTTATTAGACCATTCCCAGAATAAATCACAATTGCTCTCAAGCACTATTCCTCAAGGGAGCATGAAATAAATTGGCTTAAAACAGTTTTTTTGTAGCAATTTTGCAAAGTTACATTTTGAGCACTTCCCATGACTTTTAAAGGTTGCCCTTCAGCATGCCCCTTGTTCCAAAGGAGAGATTTATTTTCAAAACATTTTTCAAATGGAGGCTCTCCTTTGATGGAGCTCCATTGAATCATGTTCATATCCTAAAATATACATATCATTGTTCATACTGTGGTAAAGTGAGGGTGCCCAACTCCGTGATGCGGAAGAGATAGATGTTTTTCCATGGATGGATGTGATCAAAGATGAGATGGTGCTTAATATCTAAGTAAACAAGGTAATGAGAAATTAATAAAATTTAAAATAGCAACAACAGAAAATTCTTCTTCTAAAGCAAGGGATTGAAAAATATGGTCCTAGTCATGGTGCTATTACTTCTTGTGTTACTGTGAGCCACCCACACAATTAGGAAACAAGAACTTTCAGCCCTGAAAAGTACCACTTGATAGATGTACAGCAGGGTCCAGAGGATCTTTTTATCCTTTTCAGAAACATGATAATATTATTTTAATTATTTGTAAATGCAGCCTGATTATGCGTGTGTTTAAACAAAGAAAATGTAGCATTTCTATTAAATTTTTGGATTAAATATGCTTGTGTAATGAAGTAAATGTCATGTGTACACACTTAAAATTCTAAAAATTTGTTTCTTTTACTTTAGAAAATTCATAGAAATGGGTTTCATTGATGAAAAAAGAATAGCCATATGGGGCTGGGTGAGTTGTTTTATAAGTTTTATGCCTGTTATTCAGTTCAGCAATCATCATTTTCTAAATTGTTCGCTTATAAGGTTTCTCATGAAATGTTAATGTTGCTACATAATTTAATCTGTCAATGAAAACAGTTGATTTTAATAATCTGGGCTTCAAAGTGATGGCTATAAGTATTTGTTTCCTTTTCTCAATCATTTAGTTTCTTCTTTATCTGGCAAATTAACTCATAATTGACATTTTTACTTAATATTTTAGTATTAGATTATAGTATACTGAACCAAACCATATTCATCAGAGGTTTAATTCCCTTTGTTATTTTAATGTTAATATATATTTTTTATTTTATATTTCATCATTTTATTTTATGAAAAGCTAAGCTAAAGTTTGAAATTTCAGAAATTTTAAGAATATAAATTCCCTAGTGTCTCTCCTATGTCAGTTGTATCTTGTTTGATTTGGGGGCAGAGGGATAATCAATATTTTTTTTAACCAGGCCTAGTGTTAATTTGTGCTAATTAGATAGAGGGGTTTTATTTAGTTTCCTAGTTATAGGTCATGAAGAACAGTACAGGTCTTTAAAATACACGTTAAAAGGAAGTAGCAACAGTCATCAGTCATGGACAATGAAGTCACTGAAAAGTTTAGAGAAATATTGGAAAGGATTTAGATTTGCCCCCTATAAATTATGATAATTACCCTTCAAGAAAGATTTCCTGCTTCACTTTTTGGTCTGAATTTGTACATTTGCAAGTCAATTTGCAGCCATTTGTGCTGGGTTGTTTTTCTTGGCTGTTTTCTGTGAGCGGCCTGCACAAGATGGAAGGCATGAAACCCAATACTGAAGGGAATCTGCAGAATTTGGCTCAAGTCTCAGCTCAGTGACCAGGTGAAGAGCTATTACGAATTTGTAGAAAGTTGTTACTTCAGGTCATTTGTTCTTTCTTAAAACTATCAAATGTTAAGTTTCTAAACAGACTGGTAGGATTTAAAGGGTGGAAATAAATATTTTGTAGTGAACTATTTCAGATAAGACCTTTCCTACCATCCATTTTCATGAAGTTTCCTAAAGTAAATCCTTGAAAGATTCAAATTTCAAGCTGAACACTTACATATAATCATTAACATTTCTCTTAGAATTTTATTTTGGTTTTATTGTAGGCTTTGAAATACCCATAAAGTAGAACTTTTCATTTCATTTCTGGAAAACTCTATGTATTAGTTTGGTAGAGAACTATCTATGTGGGATGATTTAAGGAACCCACTCATCACCCAAGAATACCTCCTCCTCAGTCTGAAATTCTTCAATAAGATGTTCTCACCATGTCTGTACTAATGCTTCTGGAGGAGATAGTATACTAGGCCCACTTTATGACTTCCTTTCCAGCATGGCAGTGGTGGTGGGGTGAGCCCTGAGAGCATGTGTGGGAGAAGAAATGAGTGAACTGCTAACAGAAACAACACTTGAGGAGCCCTCTAATCAGCAGGAGGACTTGGGAGGTCCTGAAGGAAAAAGACCTTAATACTATACTGTTTTTATCAGTTCTTTGAGTTTAAGACCCATATATATTGATTAATCCATCCATATTATCATTGACTCATTTATTCTTTCTTCCATGGGCAAAAATTTTAGTGGCTTTCAACTAGGTCTCCTATTAGGTTCTTTAGTGGATGAAAAGATGAGCAAGTTGTCTCTCGGGACCTCTATTAGAGAAAATAGACAGCAAAAAAGAATTGCTCAGGAAATGTTCCAAGTGTTAAAAGAGATATAACTTGGGAAAAGAGTGGTTAATTCTGGCTGTGAGAGCTAAGGGGAGATTAAAAAATGAGGTAGCATCTGAGATTGATGACTGGAAATGAGGTAAGGGGCATTCCAGGCAGAGTGGAGACAACATTGCCTAGGTCTTAAGATTAACAAAGAGTATGGTGAATGGGGGGACCCTGAGTTAGTCAGAATGTCTGAAATTTCAGGAATATGAGACGTATAATGAAGGTGTAGGTAAGTCAGGGTAGGTAGGTAGGTAGCCAGATAACAGGAGTCTTTTTAGACCACATAAAGGAGAATGAGCTTTATCCACAGCTCTGTGATATGTTTCTCTCCTCATTTTTCTATGTTCTGCGGTCACTATACACCATTCATTCTTTAAGTGTTTTTGTTTCTCTGGGTCTGATCTTCACTCTCATTGTTCACTTTCTTGGGGAACCCCACATGATTTCAAAGATAATGAGACTGCCACTAGCCTGCATCTCCCTTCTGAGCTCCACCTTTCCAATACTTACTGATCACCTCTTCCCAATGTCTTACAGGGGCCTCAAGCTTAACTTGCCCAAGCTAAACTTATCATAGCCTACTTTAAAACAAGTCCTCATCTTTATTAAGGACCTCACCACACACCTAGTCACACAAGTTATTAAGTTCAGAGCTATTTTCACCTTTACCTGCTCCCTGGCTCCAAACATTCTGTTGGTTAGTAAATTCTGTCAATTCTATCTTCAAACATTGAAATTTCTTCTTGCTGATATTTCCATAGTTCAAGTTTCTTCATATGTTATTTAGATCAGAGCTTCTCAAATTTGGGCTTTTGTGAACGCCACCTGGAGAACTTGTTAAAACAGTTTCCAGGGACCAACTACCCAAGATTGTGAGTCAGTACTCCAGGTAGAACACTAGAATTTGCATTTTTAAGAAGATCCCAGGTAAGGCTGATTCTTTGGTCCATGGGCCATAGATTGTATGGTACCAGTTTAACTATTCCAGTTGCCTCCCAACTAGCCGTGGTGCTTTGGCCTCACAAGCTCCAATATTTCTGATGAAGTTACTGTTACAAAACACAATTCTAACCAAGTTGCTTTCCTGCTTAAATATTTTGTAGGGCTACACATTGACATCAGTCTAGTGCCCAAACATATTTCCTTGCATGCAAGGGCCTTGGCACACTGGCTGCAACCTAGTTATCTAGTCTCATCTTTCTCCATTCTCCCCATACCTGTTGAATAACTTGACTTATGTCTGTGCTTTCTGTTCCAGTGATTTTGTAAATCCTATTGCCTACACCTGTGATGTCCATTCTCTTTTTCCATTTCCCACCTATTTCTCACTCCACAATGGAAATTGTTACTTGCTCTTTAAGACCCAGCTCAGATATGACTTTTTTGTGCTCAAATAGCTCTTTATACTGCTCTTATAGAATTACAATGTTTAATCTTCTCTGTCTGTTGGTTTTTCCCACAGAATGTCAGCTCATCAAAGGAATGGACTTTGCCTTTTTTTTTAGCTTAGTTTCTCAAATGTTTAGCACAATACTTGGCCATATCATACAACTATGCTGTTGTTGAACCTGAATTTAACCCTATAAGCTAATGTTACCCCCAAATGCATTGTATTATTGCCAAGACATATTTCAAGAAAAGATTCTCTGGTCTAATAATTTCATAATCAAAAATTCTATGTAATAGTGTATATAGGCTCTGTGAAGGAGTATTAAAGAATCCTGTTATATTTTGTTTAATACCGTATTACCAAAAAGTATTTGATTCCGGGATACCTCTTTGAGAAATGCGCTAGAACTCAGTAGGAAGTGGGATTGGCCTTAGAAAGATACTCTTGACTGCAAAGTAAAAGATGATCTGAGGCGTGGGGATAGAGTGAGTCAAGGAATAAGGAGGCAAGTAATAGTGGCAAAAATACCAAGGGCCTGAATTTAGGCAATGAAGTAGGTGCTGGGAAGAGGTCATAGCTCTGAGTGTTCTTTTATAGTATATAAGCAGGGACCAATAGGAAATTGGAGAGGGCAAAAAGAAGACATTGATAATGACCATGTGGGTTATTTATCTGTTATTGTATTCCATGTTTGGGAAGGAAATCTCTGACTCCATGAAGTGTTAGGCATATTAGTGGTCTAAGAAATACACTATAGCTAACCACACAACATTTTTTTAACTTAATTGGTCAATAAGCTGCAAATCCTACATTTTCCTGCATTACCCAGATTAAGAAGAGGAGAAGAGGAATTTTTATCTTGTCCTTTCATTTTTTTCTGGTTTGCACAAACCAAAGTCCCATCGCCCTGTGTTTAGCTGCTTATTAGATATTCACTATACCTCCAGTACAATGCCTAAGAAGTGTCTGTTGTGATAGTGGTTTTAACTGGGTCTTTTTGTTCCTTGAAGGACGTTTGGCAGTGTATGGAAAGATTTTTGGTTGTTACAATTGGGGTGGTATTACTGGCATCTATTGAAGAGAGTCCAGAGAGGCTGTTAAATATCCCACAATACACAGGACAGACACCACAAAAAAAGAACTCTCCAGCCCAAAGTGTCAGCAGCACTGAGGCTGTAAAACCCTAGTTTATGCGAAGAAAAATTGAAGCAATTTTTTTGTGACAATTGAAGAGAAGCAGGGGTTTTGCCTAAATTATTAGAATAACAACCACATTTATAGGCTTTGCTTTGTTAATATAGGCCTAGCCAGGTGGTGTTGAATAAGCATTAGTTCATGATTTAATCTTAGTTCCTTTCTCTTCCAGTGACTAATTATAAGCAATTTGAATAGCTATGTGTGATCAACAATGTAAAAGTAGGACAAATGCACCTCTAATGAGACTGTATTAGAGTCTAAACTTAAAGGTCCCCAAAGCATTTGCTCTAGTGCATCGATATAGATGAAATAGAATGGGTTATAGAGTCAGGTGTCCTGGGATTGAGTCTCACCTCTGCTGCTTACTGTCTGTGTAACTACTCTAAGTTTACTCTGAGCCTCAGTTTTCCTATCATGAAATTTAAAGGTAATTTCCTCACCAACTCACCGTGAGGGCTAGATGAGTTAATAGAAAAGTCATATATTAAACAAATAATCATTTTATTAACTGTGTTTCAGGTCATATTCCCAGTGCTGGTGATACATTCATTAACAATATAGAAAAATATTTCTACATTTTTGGACTTGGGAATGGTTAGGAGAGAGACAATAAGCAAGATAAATAAGTAAAATGTTTAAGATGCTAAGCGCTATGGAGAAAAATAAACCAAGGGCATGGTGTGCAGGGTGGGTAGGTTTTTAGATTAGAAGGACAGGTGAGCCTTTTCTTTTCTCTACTTTTCTTTTTTTTTCTTTCTTTCTTCTTCTTCTTATTATGATTTTGAGTTCAGATTTGAAATGGAGAGGAATTAGGTCATGTTGATTTCTAGGGCAAGAGCTTTCTGGGCAGAGGGTGATATCATTTGCCAAAGACCTGGAGCCAGATCATGCTTAGAGAGTTCAAAGAACATCAGGATGGCCAGAGAGCAAGGGGGAGAGTGAGGTGGGAGAAGGGAAATAGATTGTGTAGACCACAGAGACCTTTGTGATAACCGTGGCCATACAAACATTAGCTCATTATTATTGCCTGTAGGTAAAATGTTCCAATGTGCTTTATAGCTCACATAAAAATATTCCATAAACCCCTCAAAATTCTGTGCCCTTCTAAAAATGTTTTTAAAGATATCCTTCATTTAAGCAAAATGGCAAGGCGTCTAAGTGCAAAGGACAAAATTCTAGAATTCTCATGGCCAATCTGCTCCGTGGGTTCTTTTCTGGCGGCAGCCGCCCACTCTGCCTTGGAGCCCCACCCAAGGGAGAGCAGAGAAAAGTTAACTCGGGTGCTTTTTTTCCTCTTCATTCCTACAATAGGAATAGTTTTGCTAGGCTGCCTGAGAATTTAAACTACACTTTCTTTTGTTGTGCTGCTGCTGGTATAGTTTTGTATTCATCGTGAAAACATGAAAATTTTATTTAGATACAGTACTATTATCTAATCACTGAGTAGATACAGATTAAGAACTTCTAAGATTTTGAACAGAAATATTCAAAACTTCTTTACTCTTCGCAAATGCTTTCAATTTTCAATCTCAATCCATGTTATTTTCTGTTCTGGGCATAGGAGAGGAGAAGCAGGACCTAGTATTGTTATCTGCAGTGAACACACTTTTCCTATAAAACCACAAGCATGGATTTTTCTAAATGACTCAGGCTTTCTCTATTCTTGTTTGAACCTAAAATTAAGAAGAAAGGAAAGATCTTTTGTTTTACTAATAGATGCTGTTAATCTACTCATCGAAACAAATTATTTTGGTATTATAGGTGAACGTTTGAACCTGAGGGCAAATTTTCACTTACCAAACAAGATTTTTAAAAAATTCAAAGCAAAAAAAAGAAAAAAATAGCATCCTTTAACATATTTTTTCTGATTTTTTTTTATTAAATTTATTGGACGACATTGGTTAATAAGATTATATAAGTTTCAAGTGTACGATTCTATAAAATCATTTTGAAGCCCAAATGTTCTTCTGTTTCTAAAATATTTTGTTCCTCTATTAAAACATGATTTAGTTTTTGTCCATATATATAAAAAGAGCCTATGGTACAATCAGAACTGCCTCTTTTATTCTGTGTTTTGGACTCAAGGGTCCTCAGTAAAACTCCCCAGAATTGGAAACATAAAGCTGGAAACTAGTTAGAGAATTCTTTCTTTAACTGTTGAATTCAGCAAAATTGTTTAGCTTATTTCCCCATTTCATTTATGTTATGGATTAAGATTAGACCTCTGCCACTGACCTGCAGACGTTGTCACGTTTATCTGTCTGTTTTTCTCTCTTGCTTTATAGAGCTCTCCCTCTCCCTCTTTCACCCTCTCTAAAGACTGACTTTCCTGTAGTAAAAGGTGATATGATATTTTCTGACCTGAGGAAAATGATTTCCAGAAATTTGTGGTAATAATATTTTGAAAACAAGGTACATCTTTAGTGGGAGAGTCATATTGTCCTCTTATGACTTGTAGGGATGTCCCAGCGTTGGGGCAAAAGTAAACAGTAAGACTCACTTCCTAATCTAGCACACACATTTGGGGGTGGGGTGGGGTGAGAGGTTCATGTCCCAGAACAGTGTTTGCTCTGTGTTTCCAGGAGAGGAGACTCTCTCAGCATGTGTATGTAAGTTAGGTGTGCCTTCCAGGGAGAGATGCAGGCTTATTGTGATGCTCTGGTTTTTTCTTCATTTTTTTTAGAAAAAGATTCCAATTTCCAAGTGACATGGGCAGACATCTCTTCCGTTTCTAGGGTCACATTTCTGAATTGCCTATCGATTACTGGAGGAAGAAAAGTGATGAAAGCTAAATCTGCTCTTGACTCTGAAATTTGTAGCCCCTGTGTATTTCTTCATATTCCTATTAAATTTGTGGGAGGGTATGTAGAATGTTTAAGAACACCAATGGCTTTTCTTTTTTTGAGCCGCCTGCCAGAAATCCTTAAAACAGAATATGTAACATGACATTATACAAAAACCCTGGCCATGTCTTAAACTATCTACAAGGTTCTTATGTCCTTCCCTTGCTGTTCTGTTATGAAAATAAGGAAATACACAGATACAAATTCTGCCTCACAGGACTTCTGCAAATTATGGGAAGTAGCTTGCATTTACATTCTGGAAATAATCTTTTTTGGTGCACTTCTTTCAAGTAAAATTCTGTTTTTTGCTGTAGCAAGGCCTTGGTTGGAAAAATATAGAAGAAAAAAAAGAGAAATTTTTACAGAGAAATTACAATTATATCCATGTCTTAAACTGTTCCTACCATGTTCTGATCAGCACACCAAGTATTTATAACTTTATAAGGATGGAATTACTGTTATGCCTGGTGGAGCTTGCTGCCAAGGGGGTAAGGTAGACATTTAACCTGCCCTATGCATGTTCCTCAGCTCCCATCAGCACTTACTGTGAGTAAAGTTGCTATAAAAATACAGGGGAGAGTTTATGAAAGTTAAGGTGGGACTAACTCATAATAATGTCTCAACAGTCCTACGGTGGTTATGTTTCATCACTGGCCCTTGCATCCGGAACTGGTCTTTTCAAATGTGGGATAGCGGTAGCTCCAGTCTCCAGCTGGGAATATTATGGTATGAAAACATTTCATAAATGTTGCTGCAAAAACGTTCAACACATAATTACTGTATATTTGAGGTTGCTAAGAAAACAAATCATGCAGTAAAATTCACCCCAGCACCACTAGGGGAAATACAATGTATAAACAAGGTTGTTTTTATGATTCATTATAATCATGTAACAATCAAAGACATTTTAGAGTGGGGAAGAACTTTTCCAAAATCCAATATATCTAATTCTCTCCAGAAACCTTGTTCCTTCTGGGGAAACAACCCTTTAAAATCAGAGCTAGGTGTGTTTCTGTGGGTTCACAGTAGCAGCAGAGCTGGACTTTAAGCACATCCTGTATAAAGTCAGATGAAGGCCAAGTAATTCACTTCCACACCACGACTTTGCAGCTTCCAGCTCCATTGCTCCAGAAATCACAGCTATAAATATCTGTTCAAGAAGTACACTTCCCCTGGTTGCCTGTATTTATTCTTAATAGCAATGGAGGATGATTATTTGGAATTAACTCTAATAATTGCATGAAAATTGCTTTCATCGTATCTTTTTCTCTGGGTTGGGGTGGAAATGAGACAATTCTGACTTGTAGGGAATCTTTATTCAGAAAAAAACGGCATATGTGTGTAGGGGGAGGATGATTTGGGAGACACGTTTGCATCCCAGATTAATGAAGACACTAAGAGAAGTAATACAAGTGGCTGCATTTGTGATTTCTTTCAAAATATAATGAAGTCATTCCATGGGGTTGTTCCTGTCTTTACATGCCCTCAACTGACCTGCCTTAGGTAGAAATGAAAAGCTAAAATTCAGCCCTTTCTAATGACGGACACTTCTGTTTGCATCACCTCCTCCTCCATGACTTCTCTAGCCCTAGGGAGGCTAATTGCAGAGCAGATCTTGGGTGGAGCAGCACAGTAGAGGGGAGCAAGGGTCTTCCTCAGCAGCTGCGCTCGGGAGAACCAAGGAGCAGTTATCAGAGCAGGGGGTCTTACTGGTTAATGAAATGATACATATCATAAGCGAACAACCGATTCTTATATATTTTGTAGCATCTATCTACACGGAGCGATTCATGGGTCTCCCAACAAAGGATGATAATCTTGAGCACTATAAAGTAAGAATTTTTTTGTTTTATTTGGGTCATTCATTTATTTCAAATGTGCAAAATAATTTTAAAGCTGCCATTCAGAGTTTACACTTTTGCTGGGTCCCCAAGCAAATAGGATGATCTTTTGTTAGCTGCAAAACACATCACTAGAAAGAAATTTACTCCTTTTGGATTTTATTCTTTCTTTCCCCTTCCTTCTCCCCGCCCCCAACCCCTACACAGCTTGAGCAGGCATCATTTATGCCTAAGGTCTCACTCGTATGTAACATATGACACATAAACTTTCAGTTTTTCAAACCAAGAATCAGATGGAAGTAATGCAAATGATGAAGAAAATGTGTTGCTCTGACTCTTAAATATTTATCAACCAAAGCAATACATAATTTCAGTATTGGTGCTAAGTCCATTGCACAATGATTTAGCTAGTTTTCTATTAGAACTTGCAGCAACTAAAATGTTAATTTTTCCTCTTTTCCAGAATTCAACTGTGATGGCAAGAGCAGAATATTTCAGAAATGTAGACTATCTTCTCATCCACGGAACAGCAGATGGTGAGGTTTAAGCAAGACTCTTACACATAAAAATACTGAGCCAGCATCACTTTGTTTAAGAAACATTAAGCCTCCTCCTATGCCTGTGCTCAGGGTCAGTACCTAAGAGTCAGGGACATTTCCATAAACGGGTGTGATTACGCACTGCTGACAATGTCAACGGCATGACTAGATAATTGTTGGTGCTCATTTCCAGGCAGTATATTGTCACTCTGTGCTTTCTGGTATTTAACAGCGCTTTAACTCTCTCTCTTTGTTGCAGATAATGTGCACTTTCAAAACTCAGCACAGATTGCTAAAGCTCTGGTTAATGCACAAGTGGATTTCCGGGCAATGGTACATCACTTCATTTTACTCATGTTCACGCCCTTAGACCCCTAAGGGAAAGGGAGGAAGTTTATTTTTTATTTCTTTTTCTTACTAAAACCTGACAAAGAGGCTGAAGGGTAGAGTAGGCATAACATTAGCAGATGTATCTTGATCTTTCATTAACTCTTTGAAAAAACACCAGGCAAGTCATGGCCCCTCTCATGATCCCAGTTGAACCATATATAAAATAAATACATCCATAAGATCAGATGATCTTCTAGCTCACATGCCCAATAGTTCTGCAATTCTATGTGTTGAGTCTCTGCAAAAACCTGGGAGTCCCAAAGTAGCTAGAAGATTCTGTTTATTCCATAAGAAGCAATCACAGAAAGTTATCAGAGACCCCGGAGGCTCTCTGAAGTCAGGCGGCTCCACTCGGAGTTAAACCATTTTTTCTTCAGTTGGTATGTCCTCAGCTCCTGGAACATGCTTGGCCCACCGCAGGAGCTCCCATTTTTACTAAGGGAATGAGTGAATGGGCCAGCTGTAAAATCCAGGTTGCACAAGGAATGGGAAACAGAAACAGAAGAAAATAAGGCAAAAGTCAAGGCAAGAGAAACAATCTCTAATACCTATCTTTTCACCTCTTCAGGAAGCTTAAATTCTTCCTCACTTGCTTATATTGAACAACAATCCAGAAAAGGAAACCCCCATCTTTTGAAATGTGGTTTTTTAAAATAATGTACAAAAAGTGAAGTGAGATTTTTTTCTGGTCTTTTTTTTTTTTTTTAAGATTTTATTTACTTTAGACAGAGAAGAGGGGAGGGGAAAAGAGAGGGAGAAAAACATTAATGTGCGGTTGCCTCTCATACTCCACCAATTGAGGACATGGTCTGCAACCCAAGCATCTGCCCTGACTGGGAATCGAACCAGCGACCCTTTGGTTCGCAGTCCAGCACTGAGCCACACCAGCCAGGGCTGGTCTTTTAAAAAAAAATTTATTGTGACCCTCCCCCAAGTAAATTCAGCTTATAAGTCTATAACTTTACATCATGACCATTAGCCAGTGAAAACTATAATCTTACCAGCATTCCTCCAACAGTAAAATTTAATCTATGATACCATATTTCTGTTAGTTTAATGATACTATTTTTAACTCCTATAAAGGATGTTATTGGTTATATGTGTTGTGGATTTTCTGCAACAGAAAGGAATTAGAGTCAGAAACTAAAAACCTTATGGAATGTTTGAGCTAGAAGGAACCTTAGGGAAAATCAAACCCAACCCCCTTACTTAACAAATGAGGAAACCAAGTTCCAGAGGAGCAAAGTAGCAGACCCAGCACATGAGCTCTGGAACCCCTGTCTGCATGCTGGTCTCCCAGGGCACTGGCTGTTGGGAAAACTTAGCCACCGAGATCTAGAAAGTAATTTAAAGTATATGAAACAGTAGTGAAGGTTAATAAGAGCTCTTTAAATCTTCCTATGCCAAATGTTTACATTTGTTTATTTGAGTGTTCTTTGGTAGAATTTCAACTGTAATATTAGAAAAGTTAATCAGGTGCTCAGAGCACCTGAAAGTCAGAGCTAAGTGCATGGTTTGACTGCAGAAATAAAGCAGGTTGCTTCCTTTTGTGTTTCAGTGGTACTCTGACCAGAACCATGGCATAACGGGCCTGTCCACGAAGCACTTATACACCCACATGACCCACTTCCTAAAGCAATGTTTTTCTCTGTCAGACTAAAAGCGATGTCGATACAAGCCCATTTCACATTCTGAACACTTCAGATAAATGCCTCAGACTGTTTGCTTGGTTTACTCTTTATGTTGTTAAATTTTGTTATAAACAAATGAATGGTGTTCGAATGGCTGGCAAAAAATTAGGAGGACTCAGAAGTTCATTGGAAATATTGTTTACACTTTTTGTTACTCTGTGAAAGAAGAGAAAATGGAGCCCTCCCTGCCTTTTCTTTTGGACACAGCATTTTATCATCGATTTGAAGGAAAAAATAAAGTCAGAAGTTAAAGTGCTATTACTTTGTCTGTGTTCATTGGTTTCAGATTCCAGTTGTTACACAAAAAGTAGTAGTTCTGCTAGACAAGGACATGAATAATATTAGGGTGGTTGGTCATGAAGGAGAATTTAGGAGCTGTTTGAGGTGCATTTTGTAGAAGTTTGTACTCCATGTTATCCCTATAAGAAATGTTTATTAAATTTCTCCCAGAAGATTTCTTCAACATTGCCAAAAGCATTTTGTAAGGACAAAGTCAGAATTTTGAATTAAGGCTCCTCTCAAGAAATGCTTCAAAATTGAAAATGTTCCTATTTTGTATCCCTTTATTGCATTAGTAATAGTAACTGCCTTCAGATCTCTACACCACACCAAACTAAATAAAACAAAAAATTAAAATGGACATCAATAGCTGGAAAGGAAAAGTGTTCCATCTCTGAAATTTTTCTGGGGTTTTAGTTCTACATTATAGAATTTATTTTGAAAAAGAAAAAAAGCCATAATGACTAAAATCATAAAGACAATGCTCTGCCAGTAACTGTCCTTGTTCATTAGAATGTTATGGGCAGCTTGCCATCTCTGTGGTACCACAGAATTAAAAAGAGCCACACTAGGTCACCAGGAGCCATTTCTGAAATGAATGTTGGGAGTATTCCTGAAGCCACAGCCTAGGGGACTTTTCACTGACGCCTTTCCCAGCACTGATTGCCCTGGATGACTTCTCCCCATCACTAGCTTGATTCTCCCAGCTGCAGGCAGAAGACCCTCACGCCTTCTCTCATGCTCCATACCTGGAAGAACCAATCCAGGTGTGGGACATTATAGCAGGAAGGGGCCATGGAGGTCACAGAACACAGATTTCAGATTTCTCCATTCAACACCCTTTCCACCACTGTCCTCTGAACTCATTCCTCCCACTGAGGCCATAGAGTCCCACCTTCGCCCTCAGGATGGAGTAATTTGTAGTGGCCAGGGAGCCTGGGCAACCCTCACAGGTTCAGGATCGGCGGAGCCTCTCTCCTCTGCAGCAACTGCTGATGCCCTGAGGGTGAGGTAGAAGCCTATGCCTTCCCTTTCTGTTCTGCGTGGAGCAGCGTCTGAAGCAAACCCAGATTTCCTCATAATTTTCTCATCATTCACTCCCTTCAGCCAGGGAGAGGAGAAAAGCCAACAGTCATTTCCCACTCCATCAAGGGAGACAACCGAACAATAAAAAGTAATAGAAAACCTTGTTACTCCCACTTATTTTCTGTTATTGTGGAGCCTGAAAACCTGGCACTTAATATCACCAGACAGTATGTGGTCTCCAGCCTCTGGCCTTTGTACCCACTGTCACAGAGGCAACTTCTAAAAGACAAATCCAGTTGTGTCATTGCCCCATGTGGAAACCTCCAGCTACTGTCCATGGTCTACAAAACAATATTGTAGCTACCAGATGTAGAGCTTTGCCATTGTCACAAAACATGCTATCGCATGGCGCCATCCACAGGGGATCTTCACAGACCATATCCTGGAATACAGCCCATGATAGAAGCTCACCAGTTAATTGGTCAATGAGTGAATGCCTCTGTGCTCATGGAAGACTCAGGTTTTTTGCGTTACTGTTGACAAAGCCTTCCCTGACCCCTTGAGGCAGAAGCATCCAGATGCTCCTCAGGATTGTTGGCATGTGTTTATGTGTTTATTCATTTATTCAACAAATGTTTATTGAGTTTGTCTGAATACCAGGACTTTGTCTGCAGGACTTTGAGGATACAATGGAGAGAGCAAGGCAGCAACTTGAGAAGCAGGTTTTTTTTTTTAATGTTCACATGTTGTAGGGCTTTATTAGATTTTCTTTTTCTTGGAATATAAAGGGTACATAAACTACAAAGGGGAACGATTTTAGTAGAAAGTACCAAACTAAAAGGGATAATTAAAAAAAATCTTACCTCTTATACTTGTAGGAAGCAAATTGTAATAACTACCATTTATCATATTTTATTCTTGCACATGAAACTTAGGGAAAAGGGTTTCCTAACACCCTAATTAATGCACAATTATCCTTCATATATTACAAACTTGAAATTTTCCTTCATTATTCAACAAATGGAATTGCAAAATACTCCTTTAGGTACCCCCATTCCCCCAAAAAAGACAAGTATATTAAATAGGATGCCTGCCTATAGGCAGGAGCTTAAAGTCTTATAAAGGTGAGAAATGAATGTAATTACAATGCAAGTTCAAATACAATCAGTACTCTAGGGGTGGAATTCTAGTATGTGTAAGACGAAAGCCATAAAAAATTATACCATCTCAAAATAATTCCATGTCTTAGTCTCACACACTGACATTAAAACCTTTTTTTAAAGGTTTCAAAATTCTAGGTGACCATCTACTAATTCTTAGAAGCTGCAAGAAAATGGGTACTCTGTGAGATTTAACACAAATGAAGGAACTTTACTGAGGTATTAACTTTTTAAAAATCCACCCCAAAATATAAAATGTACAATTTATTTCTTCAATAATATTTTTTTCTGAATATGTATGCTGTGCATGGCAATACTCTGCACACTGCAGAGGTTACAGAGATGACTTATGTGACAGCTTCTCCATTTCTGGACTGTTTCAGTAAAGGCAACTTAACGAATCTGATTTTCCCAACATTTGAGCATTTTTCAGAAACTGACAGATCTTTATGCAAATGTTGTTGCCAAGCTGTTTGTAATGGTGAAATTATACTTTGACAGTAACTCTTTAAAATATATTAAACCCAGCTAAGGTTTTTTTGGAAATGTTGCCAATTAAGTGACTTTAATGAGCTTCTTGATGGTAATGTAATTAAAATTCAGATGTTCTAATTGTAAAAAAAAAAAAAAAATACAGTTCTGGGAAAGTTAACAGTAAAATAAGCAAATGTAAAATGAATTAGAGCTAATTTAAATAATGATTATGTGGCCTTCTGAGAAGATTTTACCAAAACAATGCTTTCAAATATGGTGTTTGTAAAGAAGAAAGAAGGCCCCTACCAGATAATTGAAATTTAATCCAACAGAGCAGATACTTTGAATTTATCCAATAAAACAGATGAAAAAGTTCTGAACACCGTAAATCATTCTCAGCTTGTGAAAGGCTAAATGCTAAAACTCTTCCTTGGTATTATGGTCAGGTACCTTGGCAATTGGAGGTGGAATAATTTCTAATTTAGAGAGAAATAAGTGCCTGAATCTTACCAAGCTATTAAAATTTTCTGGCCTCTAGCAAAAGTCTCTAATGACCACCTGCAGGTCTAACATGCAGTTCTACATGCTAGTCATAAACACTTCCTTTTATGACAAACAGGTAATGCCTTTGGTAAGTTAGAACAATATGATTTCATTCTATTGGGCTCTGATTAATACTCCATTATTTACTTTACTTAAAAATTGCTTTGACAGTATCTGTTTTCACCAGAATTCATTGGTACAGCATTTCACCCTTCACTCTGTGGATTTAGAGAGTCTGTTTCCTGTGACTGAGAGAGAGCGTTAATTAAGCCTAAGGTCATGCCACATGGTTTAAAACTCATTTTCCTTCTTTCATAATTACAGTTAATTGACAAGCAAAGACAGGAGCATCTTTGATCTTTGCTAGCCATTAATTATTGGGGGCAGGAATTTTTCTCATTGTTACAGAAGGTGAATTTTTTTGTGGTAAATGATATAAACTTTACAATTATATAAAAAGTATTTGTTTAAAAAGCTATGATTCATTCACACATCTTCAGTTTGTTATTAAAACATCCTTTTAGATATTTATGCACATAATAGATATTTTCAATATGTAATAAAAGTTGCTTATATCACACTGGAACTAAACTAAATTTCCAGATTTAAGAGATCATAAAAAGCAACAATGCTTTATACAAGTACCTTATATATCCTAACAGGAAACAATGCATCTCTCTTGTTTTTTTGTTTGTTTTCAGAAGATTAATGCTTTGCAATATTGCAAATTGTTCCCTTTCAAATTAAATTCAAGATAGTTTTTATGTCAATTCTTTTAAATATAATATGTTCCTTATAGCTCATTTTAGAGGTAATGGATGTTACAGTCAAGGGCACAACACTAACATTGGACCCTAGCTCAGTAACGTGCTAGTTGTGTGACTGCTCAGTTTCCAAAAATTCTCTCTCAGTTTCCTTATCTGTGAAATGGGGGGTAATAATAGTTCCTACCCCATAGGGCTGGGTGGAGTTTGAAATTATTTGTTATTTGTAGAGCTGACAGTGTTTGGCATATAATAAGTGTTTTGTGAGAGTTTGCTAGATATATAAAATAAACCACTTTTTAGCTAGCATTTTAAAGATATTATTAGTCTGATTCAGAAGCCAATAGTTTCTTTACTGTATCAGTGAATTTAGTGTGTCAGCATCAGCAATCACTTATAAGTTAATCATTATTTTTTTCTGAAATGATGTGGCCTTTTAGGAATAGCCAATATAGAAGTCATGAATGTCCAAGGAAGCTCATGAATTTTGGTACTTTACCTTGAGTGAGTTGTTCATCCTTGTATCTCAGCACCTGTCCAAGGAATAAAATATTTGATGGTTGTGATGGGCACAGCTTTGGAGATGACAGACTGCCAGGGAAATGTGTATTCGAAGGACATGGACAGTCCAACACACCAGCTTTAGGCACAACCTACAAAGCATCACATGGGCCTTTTGCTCTGGCCATGTCTCCACCATCTCCCACAGCCAGCCAAACTGATCTCCTTTTCATGTGTGCATGCGCATGTGTGTGTGTGTAGACCAAGCTTATTTCTGTTTCAGGGCCTGGAATGTGGTTTTCTCAAATTTTCTTTTGGCTGTGTCCTTGTCATCTAAGTCTTTGTTCATGTGTCACCACCTTAGAGAGGACTTCTCTGCTCACTGTATTCTACCACACACACCCAGAGATGTCCAACCATGTTATCTACATATGTTTCCTTTTTTAAAAGTATATTTTATTGATTATGTTGTTATAGTATTGCAATTTTTTCCCTTTTGCTCTCCTCTGCCCAGTAGCCTCCTTCCCTCCAGCAATCCCACCCCCCTTAGTTCATGTCCATGGGTCATGCATATAAGTTCTTTGGCTTCACCCTTGCCTATGTTATTCTTAACTTTCCCCTGTCTAATTTGTACCAACCAACTGTGCTTCTTAATCCCTGCACCATTTCCCCATTTCTCCCCCTTTCCCTCCGAGCTGATAACCCTCCAAATGACCCCCTTACCTATGATTCTGTTCCTATTCTGGTTTGCTTAGTTAAATTTAGTTTTTATTTTTCAAATTCAGTTGTTGATAGTTGTGAGTTTGTTGTCATTTTCTTAAAAATATGTTTTATTGATTATGCTGTTACAGTTGTCCCAATTTCCATTCCCTTTGCTCCCCTCCACCTGGTGGCCCCCTCCCTCCAGTTGCCCCCCCCTTTTAGCCCATGTCCATTGGTTGTGCATATAGTTCTTCTCAACTTCTTCCTGTCTACTCCATTCTCTCTTACTATGCTTCTTAATTCCTGTACCATCTCCCTCCCTTTCCCTCTTCCCCCTCCATGCTGACCTCCCCCCAATATGTTCCCCATAACTATTGTTCTTTTTCCACTCTCATTGCCTATTTAGTTTGCCTTTGTTTTGATTCCCTAGCTTCTGTTATTGGTTCTTGTGATGCAGTTTTTATTTTAATGTTCATAGTTTTGATCCTCCTTCTTCTAAACCAGTTCCTTTAACATCTCATATAATAGTGGTTTGGATCTAATGAACTCCTTTAGTTTTACTTTGTCCTGGAAGCACTTTCTCTGCCCTTCTATTCTGAATGACAATTTCGCTGGATAGAGTATTCATGGCTGTAGGCTTTTGATTTTCATTACTTTGAATATTTCTTGCCAGTCCCTTCTTGCCTGCAGGATCTCCTTTGAGAAATCAGCTGACAGTCTAATTGGGACCCCTTTGTACATAATTTTTTTCTTTTCTCTTGCTGCTTTTAAGATTTTTTCTTTATCTTTAATTTTTGACAATTTGATTATAATGTGTCTTGGAGTAGTTCTCCCTGGGTCCAGTTTTTCTGGTACTCTCTGTGCTTCCTGGACCTAGGTCTATTTCCTTCCCCAAGTTCGGGAAGTTCTGCTTCATTATTTTTTCACATAATTTTTCCATTTCTAGTTCTTCTTCTTTGCCCTCTGGCAGTCCTATAATCCGAATGTTCATTCTCTTATAGCTGTCCGAGAGGTTTCTGAGCCTCTCCTCACTTTCTTTACTTTTTGTTCCCTCTTTCTGCACTGGTTGACTGTTTGTTCCTTCCCTATGTTCCAGTTTGTTGATTTGATCTCTGTATTTTATTTCCTCCTCACTTGTCTCATAAGTGTTTTCATTCGTTTCAGTATGGGTAGCTTTCTTTCTTTCCCTGTCTTATTCCAAAGCTGTTGTTAATTCTGTAAGCTACCTTATAACTATAGCTCTAACCTGAGCCTCAAAAAGGTTTTTTATTTGTTTGTCTGTCAGGTCTTGCGTCTGCTGCCTGGTGAGCTGTGTCACCGGGATTTCAATCGTTGTCTGCTTCATTCTAACAGATCTGTGTTTAGCTTTGCTTCCTGGGCAGGCTGTAGGGGGTGGAGCCCAGTGCACTCATCAATGCCCGACAACCAGCGGCGATCAGTGACCTTTTTCTCCACGCTGTGGCACTTTGTGTGGGGGCGGGGGTCCAAGATGGATTCCTGCCGTTATTCTCTGTTGAGAGACCAGGATCTGTCCCCCCGCCCTCTGGGCCTCACCATCCAAGGCTATGCAGGGGCTCCCCTTCTCAGTGTTGGAATTGCGAGCTGCGGGGTCTCGACTGCAGCCTGGATTGCTCCGCTGGTGCTTCTCCCAGTCCCACCGCTATGCCCGCCAGAACCGCGTTTTCTCGCCCCTCCTACCCGTCCGGACAAGCACTACTGGTTTATAACTTCATACATTGG
The DNA here is from genome assembly GCF_987537825.1 of Furipterus horrens. NCBI lineage: Eukaryota > Metazoa > Chordata > Mammalia > Chiroptera > Furipteridae > Furipterus > Furipterus horrens. The sequence goes on along the minus strand of NW_028327171.1, from coordinate 158,061,681 downwards.
GCTTCCATGTAGTTTTATTTTCTGGTATTTCTGGTTATCTTTTGTTTTGAGGTAGTTGTATTCCTTTTTAGTTGTAGAGGGAAACCAAGCATGTCAGTCTAAGCCTCCATCTTCGCCGGAAGTCTGTTGTCATTTTAATGTTCAGAGTTTTGATCTTTTTTTCCTTAAGTTAGTCCCTTTGACATTTCATATAATAATAGTTTGGTGATGATGAGTTCCTTTAGCTTTACCTTGTCTGGGAAGCACTTTATCTGCCCTTCCATTCTAAATGATAGTTTTGCTTGTTGGAGTAATCTTGGTTGTAGGTCCTTGCTTTTCATCACCTTGAATACTTCTTGCCAGTTCTTTCTTGCCTGCAAAGTTTCTTTTGAGAAATAAACTGAAAATCTTATAGGCACCCGTTTGTTGGTAACTCTCTGCTTTTCTCTTGCTGCTTTTAAGATTCTCTCTTTATCTTTAACCTTTTGCATTTTAATTGTGATGTGTCTTGGTGTGGTCATTTTGGAGTCTAGCTTGATTGGGATTCTCTGTGCTTCCTGGACTTCTATGTCTATTTCCTTCACCAAATTTTGAGATTTTTCCTTCATTATTTTCTCACATAAGTTTTCAATTTCTTGCTCTTTCTCTTCTCCTTCTGGCACCCCTATGGTTCAATGTTTGCACATTTAAAGTTGTCCCAGAGGTTCCTAAGCCTCTCCTCATTTTTTTCAATTCTTGTTTCCCCATTCTGTACTGGTTGACTGTTTTTTTCTTCCTTATGTTCCAAATCATTGATTTGAAACCCAGTTTCCTTCCCTTCACCACTGGTTTTGTGTGGATTTTCCTTCATTTCATTTAGCATAGCCTTCAATTCTTCCTTTATACATTTGCCAATTCTTAAGGATATCTGTCAAGTCTGTGAGCATCTTTATCACCAGTGTTTTGAATACTTCATCTGTTAAGTTGGCTATCACTTTGTTTGTTAAGTTGGCTATCTCCTTGAAGTTTAGTTCTCCCACTGGAACCTTGATCCGTTCCCCCTTTTGGACCATACTTTTCTGTCTCCTCAACTTGAGGCTCCTGTGTTTGTTTGCATCTGTGTCTTAAGTAGGGCTGTTGCACCTGTTATGTTATAAGGGGTGGAGCCTTAGTTATTTGTCAGTATGGGGTGACCTGTTTCACCACGTTGTGGCACTATATGTGGGGGAGGGGTATGAGAGGGAACAATGCTGCTTGCTCAGCACTCGCCCTTTTTCTAGGCACTTCTCCCAATTCCCTATGGGACTGGCATCTCTCTAGCTGTTTCCCTGGCAATTGTTCCCAGAATGGGTGGGTCTGCAGATGTTCTAGGACCATGGGGGCCCTTTAAGCAAGCAGACTCTGCTGAGAGACCAGCAGTTTCTTCCACTACCCTAACCCCCACTGGTTTGCACAGTCAGACGCAATGAGGCTTGGTTTTCCCTGGTGCTGGGACCATGAGCTGTGCAGTCTGGTCAGGAGCTGGGAATGCTCCCCAGGTGTCCCTCCCAACTTTTTAAAACGTGTGACTGTGCTTTCTGCTGGCTTGCCACTGCCACTGCTGCCACCACACCGCGTCCTCTCCACCCCAGTTCTGCCCCTCTTCCCTGTCTGGATGAGTATTTCTTCTTTATATCTTTGTTTGCTGGACTTCCATGCAGTTTGATTTTCTGGAACTTGTGGTTATTTCTAATTTTGATGTAGTTGTATTCTTTCCTAGTTGTGGAGGGAGATGCAGCATGTCTGTCTAGGCCTCCATCTTGGCCAGAAGTCTAGTTGTGTTTTCTTGAAAGCACTTATGAGCATCAGAAATTATTTTACTTACATAATTGCTTCTTTGTTACCTATTTCCTCCATTCAAATATAAGCAGTGACCCTCTCTGTTTTTACAAATCTGTGCAACCAGGGCCTAGACAGCCCTTGAGTAAGGTAGGAGGAGCTTGATAAATATCTGCTAAATATGTCCCCATCTCCTATGGATGTGGGGGACCCATGAGACTAGAATCCTTATGTGTAATCTCACAGTGGAAATAGATCTTAGCCATTCTGGAAATTAGTATGTGATAGAAACTTACTTTTTACCCTTCAAAGCAAAGAGAAAGAAACATCCCTGAGCAGCTGGTGACTCACAATCAGGAGAATGGGGTTAGGAAGGACATGAATCTTAGTCAGAAATCTAAAAGAGGTTGGTCTTTGAAACCAAAATGATTTGGTTAGGAAATGACAACGCAGCTCCCTGTACTGCCCTGCTTCCAATTCTTGCTGCCTCTAGGTGAATTAGAACACCGCAGACTGAGAAACAATGGCTAAAATGTTCAGACTAGAAAAAGCCAGATAAACCTCTGGAATGCTACTGATCACTCTAGAAGCTTTTATTTAAAAAACAAAACAAAACAGTAGTTTTTGAAATATATTTTAATAAATATATTTCAAGTACTAATTATTCCTTTCACACTAGAAAACAGTGATACCTGTGCCTTACACTGTTTATATCTTCAAATCAGATAGGTCATAAATTCAAACCCTGAAAGTTTCATTAGTTGGTTCTTTTAAAATTCAGATTATTAACTTGGAGTCATAAAAAAAAAAAAAAAGCCACTAAGGATGTGTGTGTGGGGGGGGGGTGCGCGCACGCGCGTGTGTGTAAGAATATATATTTATTCTTAAAATAATTGTCATCACCATCTTCCTTAATGGGAATGATCTTATGTGAATTAATTAAAGGTTGAGAATCTTGTATTGGAAAATGTAACAGATGCTTTGGAGTACAGTTCCCAAGCTCAGACAGCTGCTGAGGCCAGCCAGGCAATCAGAATGACTGAGGAAAAGCAAGGAGGTGTCAACACAGTCTCTCATAACCTAAAGGTGGGACACTGGCAAGCTGGCAAGCACGCTAAAGAGACAACCACTGGTTCAAACTGTTGCCATGTGGGAACATGAGCCTATTGTTTCCTGGCATGATTTTTGTCAAGAGAAGTCAGAAAACTGAATTTTAAAATGCAAATTCTCAATTTTGAATCCTAGATAGTTAATATATGAGTAAATAAACTCATCTGTGTGCCAGTTTTGAACAACGGGTATCAATTTCTATTTCAGGTATCAGTTACATACCAAGTACTCCATATACATTGTTTCATTTAATTACCCAAACTCTGTAAATTAGAAATTAAAATATGTGCATTTCTGATTAGGAAAATGAGGTAAAAATTATGAAACTCACCTAAGATTCCATAGCTCAGGTGTGTCACACAATGGCCTTCCTACCACTTCCATGCCTCCATGTATGTGAAGGGCCTTTTCAGATGGCTTTGTCACAATTACTGTCCTTAATCAAAAGTGCAATATAGAGTATTAACAAACAACCCTAGTAACAGTCCCTTATCAGTCATTGTTAGAAATTAAGTACAGTTAATAAAGTAGCTATTAAGTAATCGTTTAAATAAACATTTCTAAGTTGGCCTTGAAAATGGAGTTTTGTGCCTCCCTCAATAACTTGATGACTTCTCCTGGATTTGCATCTTGTTTCTGGCCCCAGCAAAATATTGTGCATGTACAGGAAAGTTATCCAATATGTTAATCCAATTCGTGACTGGCCTCAAAATAACGTTAGCTTTCCAATCTTCCTGTCACCTTTTCTCCACTCACCAGCATTTTTTCTTAATGTCTTCTCTCTGATGTTACCCCTGCTCTGTGCCTTCCCACACCTGTTTTCCTGCCAACTCCTACACCATGGCCATGGAACTACAGAAGGAGGCAGAGTGGGGGGAAGCTCTGAAGCTATCACATGAGAATGGTCCCCAAATTGGCATCGGGTGCATCTTGCCAACAGTACTCAGGCTGCCAAAGCAGAGGCTCCAGAAATAAAGAACAATGAAACTGTAAGCCTGAGGTTTCATTCCTCCAGATTAGGTTTTTACAAAAACAAAAAGTAAAATCCTATAACTTCATATAAAAGAAGTATTTTGTACCTCTTCCCTGTTTTTAGTTAGTGGCTGTCAATGTATGCTGTAAAAAGAAAAAAAACAGTGCGCCTCTAGGTCACCAATGTACTTTCAACATAATATCTGGAGTAATTTTATTTACTTTTTCAAGTTACAGTATCAGGAACCATAAAATATTGTTTCCATAATCTTCTTTGGTGAAAAGCTATGCCCAGTGAAGTCTGCTATAGGAAACACTCCTATCAGTTTGTTGACATAGACTTAGAGTCTTTTGCATGCTATTTCCTGTTAATAACTATTGGAAATTTATCATTATCAAAGTGTTAAAAATTTGTGATAAACCCTGTAAATAGCCACTCAATATTCAGTCACATGACCCTTGAATCATATTTCCTAGAAAATAAGTAGTCATGGAAACAATGCAATTAAGATGAGTAATTTATAAAAATGTATATTTTTATTAGAATTTCATTTATTTTAAACAATAATTTCATGTATGTTATATCCATGGTTTATATGTGTATATATATTTATTTTTAACTTTAGGGTGCCAGTGTCTAGAATACATAAGGAACTCTCACAATTCAACTGCACAATTTAAAAATGGACAAAGGACTTAAATGAACATTTCTCCAAAAAAGATGTACAAGTGGCCAACAAACACATGAAAAAAGTCTCAGTAGCCTTAGTCAATAGGGAAATGCACATTAAAACCACACTGAAGTACCCATTTACATCTATGAAGATGGCTCCTTTAAAAGAATGGATACAGAGAACAGACTGACAGCTGTCAGAGGGGTGAGGGCTGAGAGCTGGGTGGGAAGGGTGAAGGAATTAAGCAAAGAAAAAAAAAAAGAAAGAAAGACTCATGGACACAGACAACAAACAGTACAGTGATTGCCAAAGGAAAGAGGAGTGAGGGGAAGTAGAAGCAGATAAAGGAGGGATAAATGGTGATGGAAGGAGACTTGACTTGGGGTGGTGAACACACAATATAACACACAGATGATGTATTATAGAATTGTACACCTGAAACCTATATAATTTTATTAACAAATGTCACCCCCAGTAAATTTTTAAGGGAAAAAGATCTAGAGCAGCCAGCCTACAAGTTAATTTCAAATACATGAACAAGCCCCAGCAAAATCATCACTATTGTCCAGCTGACCCACAGACTGAGGGAATAATAAATCCTTGTTGTTTTAAGCTGAACCCCTCCTCCCCCTCCAAAAAAAAATAAAAGTAAAAATAAGAAAAGAAGTGTTGTCAAGGATGTGGATAAATTGGAATCCTCATACATTTCTGCTAGGAACATCAGTTGGTTCAGCTGCTGTAGAAAACAGTGTAGGAGCTCCTCAAAAAAGTTAAACATAGAATTATCATATAACCCAACAATTCCACCTCTGGATACATACTCAAAAGAATAGAAAACAAGTTTTTAATCAAATGCTTGTACAGGCATCTTCATAACAGCACTGTTCATAATAGTCAAGGGGTGGAAACCATCCAAAGGTCCAGAAAAAGATAAATGGATAAACAAATTGCCGTATACCCATGCAATGAGCTGTTATTCAGCCATAAAGAGGAATGAAGTACTGATAAATGCTACGGTGCATATGAACCTTGAAAAACATGCTAACTGAAAGGAACCAGAGGCAAAATGCTATTGTATGACCCTACGTGAAATGTCCAGAATAGGTAAATCCATAGAACTAGAAGGCAGATTGGTGGTAGCTAGAGGATGTAGGAGGGGGAAATGAAGAGAAAGAATTTAATGGGTAGGGAGTTTTACTTTGAGTGAAAGAAATGTTTTGATGCTAGATAGGAGTGGAGGTTGCACAACATTGTGATTGTACTCAATGTCACTGAATTGTTAATTTAAATAGGTTTTTTATTTTGTTATATAAATTTCATCTCAATAATTTGTTTTAAATCTGTTTTTAAATACTTCATCTGTAATAATTTTTAGTATAAGTAATCTGTATTACTTATAAATAAATAACTATGGCATTATTTCTAGAATCAGTGGACTCAAGCTTTCGGTGTAAGAAAATAGTATATTCCAGCAACTTAAGTTCTTGGGTGTTTTATAAATATTTATTCTCACTCATTCTCATGTCCAGTAAAATAAATACTTTCATTCTTAAAGAAAACATTAAAATTTGGTATACTTATTTTAACCAGTTGTTTACTCCATCGCTCCTCTGGACATAAGAGAAAAAAATCCATAGAATTAGCACAGATCCACACCTTACAGCTCGTGAGCATTCAAAACACTTTGACCTTTTAAATATCAGAAATTTCCTTGTCTCACAAATACTGTTCTTCCAACTTCCTGCTCAACTGCACTCACCACAGTGGCTCTTCCAAAGTAATTTTTCAAATACCCAACCTCAGGCTGCCTCCTTTTTTTGTTCTTCCCAGTCTGTCTTCTCATGGATCTAGAGAAAACAATAAAAATGGGCCCTCCTTTACAAGACCTATCCTGCTCTTTTGCCCTGCTATGAATTCTATGCTCTTTTAATGTTCCCAGCTTCACCAGCAGAGAGTGAAACCACAGCTGTTTGAAAAGGTGAAAAGTCAATTGTGTGACATATTTAAAACTCATGGATCTGAGTCTTTAAAAATAGAGTCTCCACCATCACTTCAGAAGGCAGTTTGGCAGTCCCTCAAAAGTTAGAGTTACATAACCCAGCAATTATACTTCTAGAATTATTTCTTTTTTTATTTAAGTGTAGTTAGTCAACAATATTATATTAGTTATACTAGTTTCAGGTGTACAATATAGTGATTTAACAGTTCTTTACCTTACTATATGATTATCCCACTAATTCTAGTAATCACCTGTTATCATGCAAACTTATCACAGTATTATTGACTATACTTCCCTTCACCCTTTTCATCCATCTTCCCATGCCCATCTCCTCAGGCAACCACCCCTCTGGTCTCTATTTCTCTGAATCTATTTTATTGTTTTATTTGTTCATTTGCTTTGTGTTTTTAGATTCCAAATATAAATGAAATCATATGGTATTTGTCTTTCTTTCTCCGTCTGACCTACTTTACTCAGCTTAATACCTTCTGGGTCCAACCACATTGTTGCAAATTGAAAGAGTTCATTCTTTTTTGTTGCTTTAGAATTCTTCTAGAATTCTTCTTTGCTTACAATAATTAAAAACATAGTCCAGGCCAAAACTTTTACTCAAATATTTATAGCATTATCTATAAATAGCCACAAAGTGGAAACAACCCAAATGTCCATAAACAGATGAATAGTTCAACAAAATATGGTATATACATACAATGGAATATTATGCAATCTACCAAAAACCATGAATCATTGTTAAAAGAGAGTGAAAAAGATAAAATGAAATGTAAAGTTACGTACATGCTCATGGATCGGAAGAATCAACATAGTTAAAATAACTATGTTACCCAAAGCAATATACATATTTAATGCAATCCAAACAAAATCTCAATGTTAGTTTTTTAAAGAAATAGAACTAAAAATTATCAGATTTGTAAGAAACCACAAAAGACCCAAAACAGCCAAAGCAATTCTGAGAAAAAATAACAAAGCCAGAGGTATCATACTACCTGACTCCAAATTATACTACAGAGCTACAATAATCAGAATAGCATAGTATTGGCAGAAAAAACACACACACAGATCAATGGAACAGAACTGAGAGCCCAGAAGTAAAACCACATGTATATGGGCAAATAATTTTTCACATAGAAGCCAAAAACATACAATGGAGAAAAGAAATCTTCAATAAATGGTGCTGAGAAAATTGAAAATGCATACATAGAAGAATGAAACTAGATTACAGTTTGTCCCCATGTACAAAAATTGATTTAAAATAGATCAAATACTTAAACATAAGGTCTGAAATAATAAATTACATAGAAGAAAACATAAGTACTAAACTTATAAACGTTGCTCTTAGAGAACATTTTATGAATTTGATTCCAAAGGCAAGAGAAGTAAAAGAAAAAAAATGAATGGAACTATATCAAACTAAAAATCTTCTGTACAGCAAAAGAAACTGCCTATAAAACAAAAAGAAAAGCAACCAAATGGGAGGTAATATAGGAAATAGTATCTCCAACAAGGGGTTAATACCCAAAATATATAAAGAACTCATATAACTCAACACCAAACACATAATCCAATTGAAAAATGGGCAGAGGACCTGAACAGATGGCTCTCCCAAGAAGACATTGAAATGGCCAACAGATAAATAAAACGATATTTGACTTCACTAGCTATTAGAGGAGAGTTAACTTATGACCCAGCATTCCCTCTTCTGGGGATCTACTCAAAAAACTAAAAAACATTTATTTGCAAAGATATATGCACCCCTGTGTTCATTGCAGCATTATTCATGGTGGCCAAGACATGGAGACAACCAAAGTGTCCTTTGATAGAGGATTAGATAAACAAGACATTGTACATATACACAACAGAATACTACTCAGCCATAAGATAAAATACTGTCATTTGCAACAACATGGATGGACTATGAGTATATTATACTAAGTGAAATAAGCCAGTCAAAAAAGCTAAGAACCATATGATTTCCTTTTTGTGTGGGATATACGTATGTGGGATATAAAACTGAAACTCATAGACACAAGCAACAGTATGGTGGTTACCAGAGGGAAGGGGGTGAGAGAGGGTAAAGGGAACAGGGAGCCAAATATATAGTGACAGAAGATGATATGACTATAGGTGGTGAGAACACAATGAAATATACAGATCTTTATCATAGAAATGTGCACTTAAAACCTACATGATCTGTTAACCAATGTGACCCCAATAAATTTAATTTTAAAAAAGAAATGCAGTACTGACTTAAGCTACGACATCAATGAACCTTGAAAATGCTATACTAAGTAAGAGAAGTCGGGTGCAAAAGGCTACATACATATTGAGTGAGCCATTTATATGAGATGTACAGATGAGACAAACAGAGAGAGAGAAAGCAGATTAGTGGTCACAAAGGACTACAAAAGGGACAATAGGTAATGACTGTTAATGGGTACAGGATTTCTTTGGGGGGGATAATGAAAAATTTCTGGAAGTAGAATGATGAGGGGTATACAACATTGTGAATACACTAAAAAACCGCTGAATCCTATATTTTAAAAATAAAAACTAAACCCTAAAATATCTGGGATTACCAATTATTTAATCTTTAAATGTTTTGTTACCTTAACCATCTGGCATCTATGAATGAATTCAAACAGCAGTCAAGGCAGATTCCAAGGTTAGAAGATGTTGCCTGGATTACCCTACTACTTTGCAGAGCCTTGCAGCAGAAAGCCAAAACAGTCTGGACTCAGATATAGATGTGGCTTTAAGCAAGTTTGTTACCTGTTCTAAAGCCTCATCTCATTAGTCGTAAAATTGAGGCAGAAATATTTCACTTACTGTGTATTCTGAAGATTAGACAATAATATACTCAGAGATTTTTACCTTTAGTACACATTAAGTAAATGGTAACTATTTGTATTCTTAGAGGACTTATTCCTAATCCCTGACATGAAAATAATCCTGATTTAAACAGTAGAAATATATTCCATTACATTCAAATTATTATTAATTCTGTATCTGTTGCTTATAATCAAGTCTGTATATGAATTCCAGGTAAAAAAATGAAAGTAATCACCTACTCAGATAGTTGGTACTATGTGATAACCACATATGAATGGGTATTATACTTTCATTCAGATGTTTCATTAGATGGAGCCCTGAAATTATAATTTATATTCGATTGTTTTCATCTATGTCAACTGTCCTAAATGATACAGTTATGTAGGGCAAGTATCCATAAAAATACTAGATAAATATCGGTGCTTAATAAATCAAACCAAATTTTAAGATATTTATTGAATCATCTCTTTTGCTTGCAGTATGCCTAATGTTGAGAGGAAGAAGTGCAAAAAAAAAAAGTGTAAGTGCCATGCTTTTTGAGTTCCAGAGTTTAGCTCAGTGGTCATGGAGAAGGCTGCTGTTGATTATGGATCAGAGTTAGGAGAAAGAAAGGAAATTTTATCTTCTTCCAGCATTAGAAAAGGCCCACAGTAAATATTATGTTGTGATCTATGAAAAGAAAAAAAAATTTATTAAAACAAAAGTGGAAAATCAGCCTTTTTTTTTTTTTTTTGAGAATAAAGATATAATTGAAAATTTCAAATCCCTTGACATTTTACATCTGCTCTTTACTTTGTTTTTCTCCTTAATACCACTATTTTTTTTTTAATTTTGGTTTTTCAATTACAGTTGTCCCCTTTTCCCCTAATTTCTCTCCCCCACCCAACCCACCCCCTCTCCCGCAATCATATCCCTCCCCGTTGTCCATGTCCATGAGTCTTTTATACAGGCTCTTTAATTAAACCCTTCCCTTACTTATCCCCCTTCTCTCCCTCTCCCCTCCCCGCTATTGACTGCTATTCTGCTCTTTGTTCTATTTAGTTCCTTTGTTTGTGTTGTTCTTTAGTTTCCTGTATTAGGTGATATCATATGGTATTTTTCTTTCTTTGCCTGGCTTGAAAATCAGCCTTTAATTGCTCTGACAAAGTGGCAACAAAGAAATGATTTACTGTTTAGCAGAAGTCAGGATTAGAACACAGTACTGATGACTTTCTGACTGTAGAACTATTTGAGTGCAGAAATAAATTATTTTGGTAATTTATTACAAAATGAAATTGAAGAAATTAATTCTGTATGTTTGAAAAATAAAATAACCAAAAAATTAATTATACAAAAGTTTTTAAATTTTTACTTAAAATAATAGACTATAGGCCTTTATAGATTATCCTCTACTCTATGCTCATATCATTTCAATATTACCAAAAAACTGGGCATATCTTTACAAAACATCTGATAAAATGTGAGGTGGCAACACTGAACCAATTTCAGGCAAGGGGCAAATGTCATTACAAGGCATAATGAATAAGAAAAAGTGTTTATAACTCCATTTTGCATTTTCTGCACTTTTTTAGTATACAGATTTCAAATTTTAAATTTTCTAATGGCTGAAGTTACTTCCTTTTATAAAAGCCTTTGAAATTTTTTCATTTTTTAATTGGTTCACAATAGACTCTTAGAAGCTTGAAGAAGTCTTTCCAGATGAGCAAGAGGTTGGATAAATGTAATGACATATGGTTTGTTTTTTATAGCTACAATATGGAAAAAATAGAAGCATAACACATGTATTCAATGATATATATGTATTTATACATATAAATATATATTCTAGTTACAAATTATGAGATAAGATTATTTTGTACAAATGTGATTTTGTTTTCTTTCTTTTTCTTGTTCCCTTTATGAATAAAAATAACAACTGAAACTTAGAACAATTTTAAACATCTCATTATACCCAGGATCTAACAAAAGATAAAATCAACACATGCAAAGCCATGATGCTACACAGTCTCCTGCTCAGACCTGCAAGTTCTCTACAAGGTCTCAGAGCCTCAAGACAGGAAGAGTGTCCACTGAGCTTATTACCAGATCCTCCCCCCACACCCATTCAAGTTATCATTAATAAACTTAGCAATTAATGTATGTAAAAAGCTATTATTGTTCCAGAAACTGGAGGTATGACCCACACAGACTCCAGGAGACCCATAAGCAACTCGAACTTTGTGCCCCAGGAGGACTGCAAGCGTCGAGACCATATCTGAGCCATTGTGCTCCAAGGAGAGAAGTTCCTGCAACCCAGGACACAAATAAGAATCACAGAGAGAAGATCACAACTGTGAACACTAAAATGGCCACAAATTCACAACTACCAACAATTGAATCTAAGAAATGAACTAAGTAAACACCTAGAACAGGAACAGAATCATATGTATGGGGATCATTTGGAGGGTTATCAGCTGGGAGGAGGGGGAGAATGAGGGAAATGGTGCAGGGATTAAGAAACATAATTGATACTATCACTCCTTTTAAAATAATTTTTTTGGTTGTTTTAAATAGATACCTAACTGGTCAAAAAATGGAGACCGCCTCACAAGTATATAATGAGGAGTATTCTTTGCTCCCTGTTCCATCTACCCCACTGCCTAAAACTACAGGAAAACACTTTCATTAGTTTCTTGGTCATTCTTTCAATTTTTAAGGGCAATTAAAAGTAAATAAACATGTTTGTCCTCTTTCATCTTCTCCCACAAAAGGTAGTCTACTTCATATGCATAATGCACCTCCCTATTTTCAGCTAACAACATATCCTGGAGTCTTTCCATATTGGTGAATAAAGAGCTTCCTCATTCTTTTTCTAAACACTGCTCTATTGATGGCCCCGGGGATGGGTTCCAAACACTTACCACTATACACAATGCCACGATGAAGAACCCGCACCTCCATCACTAGATATATATATGAATGATAAATTTTCAGAATGGTGCATTAGCCTTAGAAGGCCAAGGGTTATAAGTAGTTGTACTTTGATAATGTCAAATTGTGCCTCCGATCATTTGTGACATGTTGCACTCCCATCAGCAATGCGTGAGTCCTTCCTGTCCATATTCTTGCCACCAAAATGCACTGTGTACATGGGTCTTTGCCATTCGCAAACAATTCAACTGAAGTATCCTGAACAGCTAAGAAAAACACACATGCAATAACCCCACATGCCACGATTTTGTGAGGTGAGGTACTAAGCAGGATGGGGGGGGGGTGCCAAGTACAAAATAAAATAGCAAAGCCCCTGTTCAAAACGTATTAAAATTTCCAGTGATAAAAGTACAGCCTTAAGCCAACCATGGAGCCCTTCTAAGCATGCAATGATAGAGGTAATAAGCCCATAGATGTTGTCCCTTGTCCTAAGCATCATAATGAAAGCAAAAAAAAAATTTGAATAAGTACCTTATTTTATCTAAAATGATGTAAATTTTTGCACTCTACTCCATATAGAAATTGTATTTTGTATTCCTTATATCAGACTTAATTGATCTTTCAGGAAGGCATAGCCCAGCTGTGTGACAATACCCGCTGGCAACCACCAGACCCCCTCCCCCACATGCAGCCCGATGGGAGATCTCCAGATGATCTCTCTCAGAACTTCCCTGCTTCCAGACAACATTTTTAACACTAGTCTTCTAAATACAGGGCTACCACTATCCTTGCCTCTCATCTAAATAAGCAATTGCTATGATAGGAATTAAAACTCAGTGGAGGCTGGTGTTGGGACAGTCTTTAGAAGAAGAGCTATAAGTTTAAAACACTCGATGTTCATTAATGACCTGGATTTGCCCCTCCTAGGGAGGAGAGCAGTGCCCCATACACAGTGAGGATCTTGATGTTTCTGCATTCTCTGAAGGCTCATCATGATGGTGTCAGGGACCCCCTAGAATGAGTGTGTTGGTGGGCTGGAGATGAAAGAACTTGGGATTGTCATTTCTGAAATAACAGAAAACAAGTGGAGTGGAGGGAAAGAAACAAGCTTTAGTGAGATATTGGAAGAGGACATTTACTGAAATGCCAGATGCTGCATTAGGGCTTTATATATTTATATCTTATATATCTTTACATTATCTACAGAGCTGCCTTCTTAGGACTGCTCCACACACAGGCAGCACCTGAACAGGGAAGAGAGACAGAGACGGAGAGGCAAAGAAGCATCTACCCATATAGGCAAAGGGGAAAAAAAAAAGAACTAAATGCCAAAAATAATAATAATAATAAAGTACAGCTAATATACTCATGAGGACTGAGGCAGGAGAAAGAACTATTTGATGATATATATTAAACTAATTCACACTTTCAAGACATTACTACATTTATAAGAGTTCATCCAGGTGGCCCCAAGCTACTGTTGCCTGCTCTTTCACCACCCCCTGCTGGTAGTGTCAAAAAGCAGTCCTGAGGTGAAAACTGCTGCAAGCACCGGGCAAGAGGAGGTGAAGAAATGAGGTAGATATTTTATGCATCTGTGCTTCACAAACCTTAATATGCATATGAGTTGCCTAAGAATCTTGCTAAAATATAGAATCTTAGTAAGTCTGGGCTTGGGCCCAAGAGTGTACATTTCTAAAAGGTGATTCTGGCCCATAGACCATGTTTTGAATAACAATGCCTTCTAATCAAAAATCGCCAGCACAAAACCCCCTTCTGAAGGTTTTCCAATTTCATGTAGAATTTATCTCTATGGCATTTAAGTAGTTCTCTACTCAACATTGGGTCCAATCCACAGTTGAAGAGTTTAAATTCATTGGGAATGCTTCTCCAGTTGTATCAATGATTTACTTCTCTACAAGCCAACAGCTTCATCATGCTATTTTTTAAATTTATTTTTTAACAAGGTTACTTTATTTTATTTTATTTTATTTATCTGTTTTTAGAGAGAGGGGAAAATAGAAAGAGAGGGAGAGAAACATTAATGTGCGGTTGCCTCTCACGTGCCCCCAACTGGGGACCTGGTGTGCAACTTAGTCATGTGCCCTGACTGGGAATCAAACCAGTGACACTTGGTTCACAAGCCAACGCCTTCATCATGCTTTTGATGGTATTAGAAGATTGGAATCTAGTTAGAAAATGTTGCAATGATTTTGTCATATAGAATCAGTTTTTTATTTTAGAAGAGTCATTTAACCAACCCTCTCATTTTACAAATCCAGAAGCAGAGGCACAAAGAGATGTGTGACTGGATCACAGTCACACAATGTGGTAACAGCAGCCAGACTAAAATAGTTACATACTGTCTGTCCAGATCACTTCCTATTTTTCCCTTTGTCTAAAGTAATCAGGCTTATATCTGCTCAATCCTACAGATCATTGAAGTGACAGATGACAAAACTCAGGAAATACGTATGACAGTACACAGAGTATCTTGTCCTTTTAGAAATCAGTGCCCAGCTCTCTTATCAATAGACTTAGCCTTAAATATCCATTAGAAGGAAAAAAAATACTAAACCCTGTCTTGGATGTTTAATCATCATTTTGCTTTTATCCTTTCTTCCTGACTCCAGTTTATTTTAACAGGACATATTAGGTTCTGACATTCTTTAAAATCCCCCACTTAAAAATGCAAATTAATTCCATACAGTGGGGGTTGGGAGGATTACTAAGCAGGTTTTAAGTGAATGATTTATTATTTGGGGAGATAAAAGGATTAATTGATTATTATATTCAGATACATTTATCATAACTAGCAAAACAGAAAGACTTGTAAGACCCTCAAATGAGGTCATTCTCAAAGTACTGTTAGCTATTAACTAAATAATTTCACATCTTCAACATCAAAATTCACTTTAGAGTATTTAAGCGAATTTCATGCTTGATTGAGAGTGAAAGGTAAATTTCTGAACTGTCTTTTCCATCTCCCCCCAAAAAAGCAAGAGAGTAGATAAAGTTTTCTGACCTCTGAGGTCCCACACAATGTAAGCAGAGAATGAGATGAGCAAAGTGAGTGGGCGAGTGAAATCGCTTGTAACAAAAGCCCATTATTTACAGATGAGAAATTTATATTGTCAGCATAATATCTGTGAGGCTAACCAGCGGTGGAGAGTGTATAAAAGCAGTGAGCTTTGGTGCAGAAGTCCAGAGTGCAGAACAGCTCATCCACTGTTCCAAAGGGGGCTCTCTCTCTCTCCACCTGCTGTGTTCCACACCACAACGTCAGAAGGTAAGATGAATGTTGAGTGAATGTGAGACTGTATATTCTGTTTTTTGGTACAGTGAAGTGTTTTAAGGGGACAAAGTATTATGAATTAAGGTGTTATTCTTTCATCTTATACTTTATTACTAATAGTATAAAGGGCAGAATTGGAATGAAAAGTGACATAAAATGTGTTAGTCTATATGGCAACACAGTGAAGCCACAAAATGAGTTGGAAAAATAATTCAATGGGAAGATGTAAAGTAAAACTAAAAACAAAGATTCAGATCAATGTACTTGTTACAAGATTTAATTGTCATGCGGACTGTATTTTAAAAATAAAGGGTAACATTAAAAATATATTATCCTTGGATTTGATAAATGCGTATATTACTTTGAACAGAAGGCGCCTTTTAAATTCAGCAGAAATGTGTCCATTAGAGAGGCTATAATAGCATTGCTCCTTACCAATGAAAACTTATAGTTTTCCAAAAGAGCAGAATCGACATCATTTTTCAAATATTCAAACTTCTGATAAGTCTATCAAAAAATCAAAGTTCATGAAATCAGCGCTTTGTAACTAAGATGTAGCATATTTGGTGCAGTGAACAAATATCGATTATTGGGAATTCTTTGGCTGAAGTTGAATAAAACCACGATTAATGATTATCTACTGTATTGAGAACTAACAGTGATAAATAAAATAGCTGAAATGTCCACATTCTGAAATGAAACTTTAACATATATCTTCAGAAACAAAATCAGATGTTCTAAACCACATATCTAAGTTTTTGAGGACAGAACGATTTTACAAACATCTTTGATGAAGTAAATGTTAAGTGGTGTGTTCTTCCACACATACCAAGAACCTATGAAAGGAAATGAGCTGACCAATTTAAAAAATATTTATTTGGCCTACAACAATGAAGCATTTAGGGATATTATATAATGTCACCTTACCTAGGTCTAAGATTAATCTTTCTAAAAGATTTCCTACTCAGGGAATACTATTCTTATCACATTTTTCCCTTTAAATTTGAATGGAAATGTGTGATTTTTGCATAACTGCAGATTTTCTTCTTATCCTACCTAAATTTGGGATGGGCTTGGAAATGCTCTTATTGAATAAGATTTTGAAACTAAAATAACACACACTTGCTTTCTCGGTAGTGGTATTCATATAATTAAAGTATTCTTAATTTTTTTTCACAATTTTTTAGACTTCTACAAATGGATAAGTGAAACTTTAAAAATCAGTTTCTCATTCAGTAGAACTCACTTTCCTACCTGTAGAGGACTTTGAACATTCACTTCTGTATGGCTGTTTCCTCTTCCATCAGCTCCCGCGGCAGCAGGACACCACGTGCTTTAAATTTGCTTCCGCAGAATATAATAGAAGATTTTGTAAAAAACTTTAGGGAATTTACATAGAAAAAATTATTTAGAACTAAATTAACTTTGCCACAGTGGTGTAATTCTTAAAGAGAAATATTTGCTTTAATTTTTTGAATTCCTGAAAGAGCGAACTTATAATTGAGAAGTATAATCAGAAGAGACTACTTACTTATATGGCAAAATTTCCCAAGTTTGCCAACTAGATAAACTGAAGAATAGCAAAATGCCAAATCAGTAATTTAATGTTGATGAATGAAGAAGGGCAAATATGTAAGTCCTATTGTGTTACTTTGTCTAACTGGCACTTAATCTAAAGAGACTTAGTACTTCAAAGAAAAAAATACCACGGTTGGTATTGCGGTTTCCATACTTTAGTGCCAAATATAGATAGTAAATATGGATAGGATGTTAAGGAAAAGATTGATAGTTTAAAATGATAATATTTGTAAAATTGTTACTTCAAACCAAATGCCATTTGCTAAATATACTCATTCAAATTATTTCCAGATAAACATAATCAAAGTTGGATTGAAATCCCCAGTTCTCAAAGGAAACATGGTTGGACTTGAGTAACAGAGAAAAGCATGACAAATGCTGGACCTAAAGTTTCTGTTTAGAAAATAGAGGAGCTTGCCCTGTGGGGACATTCTGCCCCAAATTCATGATAGTTCTTACCCCATCTTCTCTGCATCGTCACATCCTGGGCATCTGCTGTGATCCAGGTCTAGTGTCACAAGCAGTGAATGACATGTCCTGGACTAAGTCCAATTATAAAACAACTTAGGGACTCCCAAGGCTTCGGAAACAAGCATTAATTTTCATTATGGCAATGGTCTCTGAGTTTCTTAGTTGTGATTGTTCAAGTTGCCAGAAGCATTAGTTCTTGTTTCAAATTGCTTGTCTTTAAAATGATTTTTTTCCTTTAATTTAGAACAGGTCAAAGCACTCTAAAATACCTCAAATCTGTTGGCCGCTTTATAATTACAAACTCTAGACCAAGTTACACTATTTAAAATATAAATGAATAATACATCTGAACCGACAGCTGGTATGCCAAGTTGTAGCCTGAGGCTGCTTTAAGATGGTTGAAATGCAGTATAATGTAAATGCTTGGAAGTGAAGGACTATTAATTGAAAGCCAGACTGATAGAGAAGAGGGGGTGGCATTATGGATAAGGTGGCTTTCAGACTAACCATATGTAGCATATCATCTAAAGTAGATATTTTAAATGTTTATCATGGACATTTTTTAATTCCAAGTCTAGAAATGAGCCTTCCAATTATTAACAGAAGTGTCCTAAATTAATGAAAAAGCTTGATAGTGGTACACATCTTTTGTATTTGTTTTTCAGCCTAAAAAATCTGGGGGAAAATATAATCTACTATTTGAAATTAAGCTGGAATGTACTCAGACTAAAATTGATGACTAGCATTTTATTTTTATTTATAATATTCATTTTGTCAAACTCTAATTTAGCCTGACATGTTTAAATATGTTTGCCTGTCTCTGTCTCCCCACATCTCCCTGTGTTCCAACAGGCAGCAAAAATGAAAAGCATTTACTTTGTGGCTGGATTGTTTGTGATGCTGGTACAAGGCAGCTGGCAGCGTTCCCTTCAGGACACAGAGGAGAAATCCAGGTGTTAAATCTTTACACTTGAACTAACATAGCACTATGGTTATATTATATCCTGTGATTAGTGAACAAGTTTCAGTAATTTAGAATAAATGCTCTGCATAATTTTCAAAAGTTTAAAATATCATTGTGATAGAGTTGTTTCTGGAGTATAGATCAAATTATGTTGTTTCACAACCAGAGAAGTAGGCAATGTTGAAAAATGTGTTACATGGGAAATTATAGCTTGTTGAAATCTTCAGCTGATCCTATCTATCCATTCATTACTCACACACTGCATAGTAGATTATTTTAATTATTCACACCAACTTTTTCTTTTTTATTCCTTTTTAAAAATAACACTGTTTCTTGTTAATTGTGAAAGTCATACATGTTCATGATAAAAAGTATGCAAAAAATGTTATGTATTAATATATACTGTACATAAATATACTTCGGATCATTATACAGTTTCAGATTATGCCTTTTATCTTAGCATTGTATTGTTAGCTCTTTCTTATATCATTAGAAATATCTATTAAATGTATGATATTTAATGGCTGCATACTATTTCATCTCATAAATAAACAGTATTTATTTAGCTATTCCTCCTAAATTTTCCCACACAGAATGCAGCAAACAATATTTCTCTCTAAATATTTTTTACTATTTTTCTGAGGCTAGATGTATAGTAGTAAAGTTACTGTGTCAAAGGATTTGAATGAGTAAATTTTTCATATCTTGCCAACTTGCTTTCTAGAAAAGTCATACACATGCATACTCCCATCAGTATTATAGAAATACTCCTCTCACAATATCCTCTCCTGTATTTAATTTTTTGCAATTTGACAGATAAAAGTGTTATATCAATTCTATTTCTGAGAATTAATCATGTTGAATATTTCTCCATATTTGTCATGCCAGTCAACTATTGATTACCAACATGTGGATTATCCACTATACAGTTTAAAATTTGCAAGTGAACTTTTTGTCTTTCTTTGAATTTTTAGTTGTCTTTCTCTTTCACTATTAGCTATCATGTAACCAAGTAATCAAGCTACTTATTCATATTAAAACCTGCAAAACAAAATTGGGAACATAAATCAGCTGCCCAAATGATTTGAAATACTTTACTCTTAAAATAATCAAGTCATTGCTCTCTTTTGTCATTATTAGCAAAATCATAGTAGATTAACTAGTTGAAAAAAGATTTATTTAATCTTATTTCAGTAAAGAAGAAACCAATTAAAAAATCTGTTACTAAGATTCAGAATCAGAGTGTATTCAACTAGAATAAAATTCTGAAATTCCCACAGCAAACAAGGTCTCTCTGATACCAACTGAAATATTCAAGGCACCAGCCTTTCGCTTTCATGTGGTCTTGTGTTTTGTAAAGAAGATGCTCCTCTAGTGAGTCTACTCTTGAGGAGAGGTTTAGTTGCACCAATCATTGTTCTTCACAGCTCATTCCCAGCTCCCCAGAGAGACCCATTCAATGATCCGGATCAGATGAATGAAGACAAGCGCCATTCCCAAGGCACATTCACCAGTGACTACAGCAAGTATCTGGACTCCAGGCGTGCCCAGGATTTCGTGCAGTGGTTGATGAACACCAAGAGAAACAAGTAAGAGTCTAAATCTAGTCCAAAATTTGCACACAAATGTAGTGTTTAAATATGTCTAAAATTTCTCTCTACTTTCTTACATTATCATGCTCATCAAACAGTGCCCATAAGCTTTTCCAATTTTGATGATTTTCAAAGTTCATGATACTATCTCTACCAAATGACATACCCACCCTCTAATGAAACATAGACTTTCGATTATTTTCCCAGCTGTGGTTTTATTGTTAATATTTACTCTCTTTCCCATTTTCTATTAAAATTGAAAACTGCTTTTTGTAGACTTGCAAGGTTGGGAACCTAATTTCTGACCAAAAGATAAGAGTAATTTCAACATTCCCTTGTAGGGTTCAAACTCATGACTGTGATCACATTCAAAGTAACCCCTAGCCAAGTTAATCATGATAAGGAATGGAAACAGATGCAGCCTTTTTCTTGTAGAATACAATCCAAGATACACATTTAAAATTATAGCCTAGCTACACCGCATAAAGAGAGAAGAAAGCAAATAAGAACACAAGCCTATCATAAGGCATACATTTTAATGTTGGATTTTCATTCACAGTGTTGGGTTTTATGATGCATGTAGGCTACTGAAGGAAATCATCCACAAGGGTTTCACAGAGATGGTGGAATTTCACAATTTCTTTGGAAGGTGGCCCACGGGAGAAGGGAGTTATGCATTCAAAGTAGCTGAGGGAATCTAAAATTCAGGAAAGGGGCATAGATTTGTCTGGATAGAATGGAAAAGGGAAAAAGAGAATGAAAGAGAGAGAATGAATATGAGTCCGCAGGAAGAGTTGGAGAGACAGGGCGGTTGACCAAAAGTTCTTAAAGTGAGGGGCATGACAGGAGAGATGGTGGTCATGGTCAGAGCAGAAACAAGGCGACGTCCCTGTTAGGGACTATAGACATGGCCACTGGTGACATACGAGAAATCATAGATTTGAAAAAAATGAAAACAGCTATCCTCATTTCTAGAAAGATAATGCCACAATTTGGTAAACTAATGTAAAATAATTCTCCCTCTCAGGCAATTTCTGTTGTGTGCTTAAGATGAAACCTCCTAGGGATAATAGACATAGCAGAAACTAAGGGAAGTTGGCCAACCACCTACACAGAACACTACACACACTTGAGGGTGATATGGGGTCTTCATCTTAGCTTTCCTCATTGCTATCCTGTCTCACGTTTCTTTTCATCCATCATCATGTAGTCATTTTGATGATATTTTGAGATGGTTCTTCACTTTCCCTTGACTCAGTCACCAATCTCTGGCCCCATATGTATGACTAACAAACAGCTGCCTTGTTTCCAAGCAGCATAACCCATTGGGAGTCCACATGCACTCAGACTGAAGTAAATGCAGCATCAGTAATCAATGGCACAGATAAGCAGAGGAAGTAAAAATGGGTGTCCTGAGTGGAGCAGGGGAGCATTAGCTCTTCTTGATTGTTATTATCCCTCTCCCATCGAACTTCAATTCAGATACTTTCTGTAGTCTCGAGACAAGTCCCCTAGATACCCTCATTTTCCAGCTCTCTCTAAGCTCCTTGTCCATACAATCCTCACCCCAAAGCTGCCACTGCTATAGAGCCATATTGCTAAAGAGACAGATTTTCAATCTAACTTTAGCATTTCTTTCAGGAATAACATTGCTAAACGTCATGATGAATTTGAGAGACATGCTGAAGGGACCTTTACCAGTGATGTAAGTTCTTACTTGGAAGGCCAAGCTGCCAAGGAATTCATTGCTTGGTTGGTGAAAGGCCGAGGAAGGCGAGAGTAAGTCTGTACACTCTTAATTAACTTTTTTTTTTTTTTTTTTTTTTTTTTTTTTTGCGTGATGCTGAAAACTTAGACTACAGTTATCTATATACAGATTTCAATTATGGAAGAAATTACTGTAGTCTCTGTTTTATCTGTAGTAATAAGTATTAATAATAGAGTCAAACAGGTGACATTTTTATCCCATGTTAGAGTCATGTTATAAAATTAGACTATTAATTTGTTAATCCAAGGCACTTTTGAGATTAGAGTGCTTTTGAGAACTACACCAAGACAATAAGCTTAAACCAGAACTGTCCTAGGAAAACTAAGGATAAGGAAGAAAGAAATAATGCTGAAAACTTAGCTTGACTTAAATATTTACAAAGAGGATCAACATATATTTATGTGTATGTATTTAGGTAAAAAACTGATGATGACTGGAAGGAACTAAACTTAAGATGTTTAATGAAATCTCAACCAAAATGGAGATGTGTGCCAACATCCATATATTTAACAACATATCCAATTTTTGTGGGACTGTCATATAAATAACAATTACATTATCATAGTTGAAAATGAGGCTAAGACCTGTACATACCTCCTTGAATCTTATCACAATGAAACATACTCCTGAACCATCTCATTTTCTCCTGACCATTTTGAATTTTGAGAAACAGAAAATTCACATGTAACTTGAGTTTTTAGTGAGATTCGAAACAAGCTTACTAAGACTTAAAAAAATCTTAAGACACGAGAGAACTGGAATTGTCACTATTTTATTTAAACATTAATAATTCAATTTAAAAAATTAATAGTAAAATACTCCTTTACACTTGAGGATATTTTATAATGTTTTAAAGGGATACAAAAAATTCTGCTAATTAAACCAATCAAAGAGAAAAACCTGACATAGACTAAGGTTTAATCCCTTAATACTGCACTTTGTGAGGCTATTTTGATAATTACCAGGTTTATAGCATATCATATATTTTTCTGAATTATTAACAAGTTAAAGCCCCAATAATAACTTCTGTGTTGTCAGCACACTAACATCTATGAAGCAGCTGGAATATTGATAAAAGCATGAAGTTAGGTTTCACATCCCAGCTCTGCCCTTGATTACCCACAGAATTTCCATTTTGACATGCACCAGTTCATACAAGTTTCTATGAAGCTTTTCATAGTAGGCTCTCTGTAAATGGAAACTTAACAGTTTTCTCAATGACCCTTCCATGTTACTAGTCATAGACCATCAGTAATCATTTATTTAAAGCATTTAACTGAATACTGATTTTATCCCCTTTATTCTCAGTTTCCCAGAAGAAGTCACCATTGTTGAAGAACTCCGCCGCAGGCACGCTGATGGCTCTTTCTCTGATGAGATGAACACAGTTCTTGATAATCTTGCCACAAGGGACTTTATAAACTGGTTGATTCAGACCAAAATTACTGACAGGTGATTGCATTTTAGTTCATTCTGAAAACCATCAAAACTTTCATAAATATTATTATGTATACTGCTACAGGTTGTTTCCCATATGGGGAAGAGAGTCTTGGTATATAACTAAATTATGAATCATTTAAGACTACATTATTATAATTGTTTTAAATCAGTACACTTTTATTCATTCACCCATTTATTCCAAAAACATTTTTTGAGTGTAAGCAACAGGGCATTAGGAACGCAGATAAGAATAAAACATTGAGAAGTTTCGTTCTACAGCATTCACACATTACTATCATATTACAAGTTTCTATGTATGTTGTAATTTTATCACAAAATAAAATACCAGTATATTTTGTATTATATACTTAATGTAGTAAGCGTATCAATGAAAAACCTAAATGCCAAAATTAACCACTTATCTTCATAGGCTGTAATTGTTTTTTACAATTATTTATACCTTTATATTTCTTGTGAGGGAAACTTTAGGGTAAATCATCCTTGAATGCAAATATTTGAAGAGTTCAAAAGACTAAAAGATTTGTAAGATAAAAAACTAATAAGCAAATTTTATCAAAATAAATGTTTAAAGTATTTCCTGGATAATTTAATTATGTCATCAGAGTATTATAGCTTTTATATCACATCTTCTGCTTTTTATCTTTAGGAAGTAAGTGTGCCACTTCAAGATCATCTTCACAACATCACCTGCCAGCCACATGGGATGTTTGAAATTTTAAGTTCTGTAAATTTAAAAGGTGTATTCTGAAGTCATATTGCTTTGCATGCCAGTGAATAGATTAGCTTTTAATGTTATATTGCCAAAAGATTATAAGTGGAATAAACCATTGTCAAAATATTTCTAAAATATCAGCTTAGAAATATCAGCTTTTATTTTCTTTTTATTTTGAATGAAGTACCCTAACCTGCTTAAAGTTAGCAATGAAATCATTTTTCTATGATATAATTTGTACATATAAATTATTTCAATCACAAAATATCTGTATTAGAATAAGGGTAAGGCTGGTAGCCACAGTGGTGAAACTGGAAAGAGAATTTTC
Organism: Furipterus horrens; assembly: GCF_987537825.1. Taxonomy (NCBI): domain Eukaryota; kingdom Metazoa; phylum Chordata; class Mammalia; order Chiroptera; family Furipteridae; genus Furipterus; species Furipterus horrens. Next base: position 158,037,224 of record NW_028327171.1, on the reverse strand, counting down.
TCCTTGAAACTTTTGTCATAAAAATGCTTAGCTTTCAATATATCCAAGAGACTTCAATAAAATATTCAAGCTTCTTTCCCATTGTCTGTTTTCTCTCTTCTTCATGCCCCCACTTCTTCCAGACACCTCTTCCTGAGCTGGTAGCCCACAACCCAAATCTACCCAGGCATCACTTCATCTTGTGAATGGCTTCATGTTAACATTTGGAGCCAACATTGAAAGCTCATGGTATTTAATATGTATGTATTGATTTCTGGCTTCTCTTGAAAGATTAGAACTTCAGGCAATAATAGATCCACCAAACAAATCTCTTCTGGAGCTGAATATCAGCTGCCTCCTTTGGAAGAGTCACATGCTCTTCGACTCACTCTTGTGCCCCCTACTCACACACACACACACACAAACGCTACACACATACATGTGCTCACAAACCCACACCCATGTAATGTACACATGTAGGCACTTACCCCTAGCCCACTTGCTGGCACCTGCTGGAATTTAAGTGTCTGTCGTGCCCTGTACCCTCATCTCCCCATCCTGCAATATCCAGTATCTTGTGCCAGTCTGGTGTTGATTGCCACTCCAGAGACTTTGTTTTTTTAAATATATATACAGCACTGCCAGCTCTCTTTCTCTCTTTTTTTTTATTGAAATATAATAAGTGTATAATGTTGTATAAAGTTAAGTTGTACAATGACCCGATTTGGTACATTTATTTATTGCAATATAATTACTACCTTAGTTTTAGATATTCTATCAAATTACACAATTATTATTTATTTGGGGAAATGAAAACATTTAAGATCTAGTCTTTTAGCAGATTTTAAGTATTAATACAGTATTGTGGATTATAATGACTATGCTGTGCATTAGATTGCCAGAATTTACTCATCTTCTAGTTGCAAGTTTGTACCCTTTGACAAGATCTCCACAATTTCCCCACCCCTAGGCCCTGGTACCCACCCTTCTACTCTCTGTTTCTATGAGTTTGGATTTTTTAGATTTCACATATAGGTGATTATATACTTGTTATTCTCTGTTTGGCTTATTTCACTAAACATAATATATTCAAAGTTCATTCACGTTGTTGGCAAATGGCAGAATTTCTTTCTATCTCATGGTTGACAGAGCAAATAGAAAAGTCAGTAATATCCCACAATCTCAATTAACAAAATAAACTTAACATTTAAGTACACAGATTAATTGTGCTGGACCAAAAGTCTTCTATAAACTTTAAAGATTGAAATTATTCAGAGTACACTCTCTGACCACAGTGGAATTAAGCTAGAAATCAAAACAAAAGATACCTCACAAATTCACAGTTGCTTGAAACTAGGCAATTATTTCTATATAATCCATTGGTCAAAGAAAAAATCATAAAGAAAATTTAAAAATACTTTTGAATTCAATAATGAAGATATAATAAATACAAGCTGGAAATAAAACTAAAGCAGTGTTTAAGGGTAAAGGATAGCTTTAAATACATTTGTTAGAAAAAATAAATTAGAAAATCCATAGCTTAGATTTTACCTCAAAGAAAATTGAAAAATAAACAAAAACCCAGCAACTTTCAAAAAATAAATAAAAGAAAATTTTAAAAATAAGAGAAAATAGTAAAATGCAGAAAAATTGGTAATAAAATTAAGAAAGCCAAAAGTTGGTTCTTTGGCTAGATTAATAAAATGAATAAGTCCCTAGCAAAACTAGGCAAATCACCAATATCTATAATAAAATAGGACAACTCTAAAAACCTTACAGACAAAAATAAATAAGTATATGCCTGATAAATTTGACAATTAGATGAAATGGACAGATTTCTTTAAAACTATTACTAAAATAGACACAAGTAATAGGAAAAATTTAATAGTCCTCTGTGTAGTACAAAAGTTGGATGTGTTATTTCAAAATTTTTTTCAGAAAGAACTTCAGGCCCAGATGGCGTCACAGGTGAATTCTTCTAAACATTTAAGGAAGAAAAAACAGCAATATTACATAAACCCTTCAAAATGAAGGAAAAATAAGAAATATTTCCCAGCTCATTTTATGAGACCAGGATAACATTGATATAAGAATCTTACAAAGATTTTACAGAAAATGAAAATAGAAGACCAATCCTGATTCATGAACAGAGGTCAAATCTAGCAAAATATAAGAAAAACTATTACAGTATAAACAAAGTGCATCCTAAGAATTTCAGGTGGTTTATCATTCTTAAAAAAATCAATGTAACTCACAACCCTAACAGGAATAAACAATAGAAATTCTTATACTCATCTCAATAAATGTTGCGAACATCTGATGAAATTCAAAACCTATTAACATCTTGTTAAACTCTCAGAAGGAAATAATAAAGTTAAAATCTTTAACTACTTTAGGTAAAAATAAATAAATAAATAAATAAATTTTATGTACTATTTATTATAGGAATAATAAATCAAAATTATGATTCTATGAAAAGTAATAAAGGAGAACAACCTTAGCCAACCTAAAAAAAGAATAAAAGAAAATAATATATAAAATAAAATGAATTGGAAAACAAGCTTTGAAACAAATGAAATTAAAAGAAATTTGAGACTATTGAAAGTGCTGAACAAAAGTATTAAAAAATTTAGCAGATATGGATAAAATTTTAAAATATATTTTATTGATTATTCTATTATAGTTGTCCTAATTTTACCCCTTTGCCCCCCTCCACCCAGTATCTCTTATTCCCTCTCATAACCCACCCCCTTTAGTTCATGTCCATGGGCTATGGAAATAAACTCTTTGACTTCTCCATTTCCTATATTGCTCTTAATATCCCCCTGCCTACTCTGTACCTACCAATTTGTACTTTTTAATCTCTGCCCCTTTTCCATTGTTCTCCCCCTTCTCCCCCCAGCTGAAAACCCTCCAAATGATCTTCATATCTATAATTCTATTTCTGAAATGCTAGTTTGCTTTTTAGATTCAATTGTTGATAGTTGTGGATTTATTGCTTTTTTTTTTTTTTTTGGTTTTTCAATTACATTTATTGCTATTTTAACGTTCATAGTTTTCTTCCTCTTCTTTTTCAATAAGTCCCTTTAACATTTCATGTAATAATGGCTTAGTGATGATGAACTCCTTTAGCTTTACCTTGTCTGGGAAGCACTTTATCTGCCCTTCCATTCTAAATGATAGCTTTACCAGATAGAGTAATCTTGGTTGTAGATCCTTGCTTTTCATCACTTTGAATACTTCTTGTCAGACCCTTCTCGCCTGAAAAATTTCTTTTGTGAAATCAGCTGACAGTCTTATTGGAACTCCTTTGTAGGTAACTATCTGCTTCTCTCTTGCTCCTTTTAAGATTCTCTCTTTATATTTAACTTTTGGCATTTTAATTATGATATGTCTTGGTATGGTCTTCTTTGGGTCCATCTTGTTTGGGACTCTCTTTGCTTCCTGAACTTGTATGTCTATTTCCTTTACCAAATTAAGAAAGTTTTCTTTCATTACTTTTTCAAATAAGTTTTCAATTTCTTGCTTTTTCTCTTCTCTTTCTGGCACCCTTATGATTCAAATGTTGGAAAGCTTAATATTGTCCCAGAGGTTTCTTAACCTATCTTTATTATTTTGGATTCTTTTTTTCTCTTGCTGTCCCGATTAAATGTTTTTTTCTTCCTTATTTTTCAAATCATCGATCTGATTCTCGGCTTCATCCACTCCACTGTTGGTTCTCTGTAAATTTTTCTGTATTTCACTTAGTGTAAACTTCACTTCTTCCTGGGTCTTTTTCGTGCTGTTGAAGTACCCAATGAATTCCTTGAGCATCCTAAAAAACAGTGTTTTGAACTATGCATCTGATAGATTGCTCATCTCCATTTTGTTTCGTCCTTTCTCTAAAGGTTTGTTCTGTTCTTTCATTTGGGCCATATTTCTTTGTCTCCTCATTTTGGCTGCCTCCCTGTGTTTGTATCTGTGTATAAGGCAGAGCTACCTTGACTCCTTATCTTAGTAGCATGGTCTATTGTAGATAATCACACTGGTAAGTTGGATGGGGAGGAACCTTAGGTAATTGCCAGGACGAGGTCACCCATATGAACTAGGTTGATGGAGTCTCCAATATGGAGTCGCTTCCCTGTGGCTGTGTGTGGGAGAGGGCTCAGAAAGGTAACAAGACCGCTGCCTAGTGTCTAGAGTTTTGACTGGGAGGAAGTTGTCCCTCAGCACTTGCCTTGATGTGAGACACTTCAATTTCTCCCTGTATGCAACTGGTGCCCTTCCAGCTGCTGCCCCAGTGCTGAAGCCCAGAGGGAGTGAGTCTGCATAAGTCCTAAGTCAGTTGCAGGCCCTTTAAGAGGGGACTCCTGAGAATCCTGCAGTTTCTTCCACCGGCCCAACCCCCACTGGTTTTTACAGCCAGAAGTTATGGGGACATATCTTCCTGGCACTGGAACCCTGGGCTGTGTGGTCTGGTGTTGGGTTGGGATCCCTCGCTCCCAAGGTGTTCCTCCTGATTTTTATCTAACACACATGGGTGTGGGAACACCTGTTCCACCTCTCTATGCCTCTCTGTACATCTCTGCATCTCCACCCCTGCTACCTGTCTGGATGAATGTGACTTCCTTAATTCCTCAGTCGTTGGACTTCCATACAGCTTGATTTTCTGACAATTCTGGGTATAGTTCTATAGTTCAGTTGTAATTTTTGCTCTGGTTGTGCGAGGAGGTGAGCCATGTTTACCTACACTTCCATCTTGCCTGGAAGTCTGGATAAAACTTTTTAATGTAATTTTAAACATTTTTTTAAAGATTAAATAAACTGATTTTTATAGAAGAAATATTCAAAAGTATCAAAGAATTATCTCATTAAAAAAGTACCAGATACAGATGGTTTCACATGGAACTTCTATCAAACTTTTAAAGAGTAGGTAATTAGCATGCTTCATAAATTATTCCAGAGGTTAGGGGAAAAAGCCAAGAATGGCCTAATTCTTTAACAGAGTGAGTATAACATTAAAACCTAAACTTGATAAAGACAGAAGCAAAAAAAGTTATGGACTAATTTTACTTATGAATATTAATTTTGAAATCCTAAAATTTAATCAGCAAGTAGAATTCATAGAGTATTAAAAATATTAATACACTATGACCAAATGCAATTTATTCCAAAATTGTCAAGCATGTTTCAATATTAGGAAGTCTACTGATGTAATTATATCATATTAATAAATCTAAAAAAATGTATTATTATTATCTCCACACACACTATATAGGCCTTAGACAAACATCTACACCTATTCCTCATACAAAAATTCAATAAAATGGTATTAATAAATTATACACTTATATCAAATTTTCAAAATTAGCTGACTAAATGGTGGCAAAGATGTGCAACTGGAAGTCTCATACATTCCTGGTGGTAATATAAAATGAGACAACTATTTATGAAAACTATTTGACAGTTTATTAAAAAGTTAAACATACGCCTACATCTATATGTGTTGACCAAAAGAAACAGATTATTATAAACAATGCAAGTCCCTTATATCTTCTCTGCACTCGGAGCCGCTCTCCTGCCACAGCCCCTCATCCCCTGTAAATGTACACCTGCGCCAAATTTGTCCCCACTCCCACCTTGGTCAGGAACACCTCTCAGCTGCTGAGCGGGTCACTGTCTGCAGTGGTGATGAAACGAACAGAGACACTGACAGCTGGGATCCTCAGCAGTTTGGCAGCCCCATGTCCTCTGACCTCACTTATTTCTAGCCGCAGATTCCAAACCAGTGCCATTTCAGGGGACATCTATACAGCAGCCAAGTTCATTGGGGCTGGGGCTGCCACAGTGGGGGTGGCAGGCTCTGGGGCTGGGGTTGGGACTGTATTTGGAAGCCTCGTCATTGGTTATGCCAGGAACCCTACTCTGAAGCAACAGCTGTTCTCCTGTGCCGTTCTGGGTTTTGCCTTCTCAGAGGCCGCTGGGATCTTTTGCCTGGTGGTGGTTTTTCTCATCTTTTTCGCCACGTGAAGAAGTCTTCCCACCTCCCATAGTTCCTTCTTCCATGTCTTGTCTGTCCTGTATGTTCCTTTTCCTGTGCCTCCCCAGGCAGCCTGGGGAAAGTGGTTGGTTTAGGGATTGACAGAGAAAAGACAAATAAATACTGTATTAATTTTCTTTAATGATGTAAGTACCCATTTATCTATCCATAGATACAGGTTGAATGAATCAAGTTATGCTGAAAAATGGGAACTACATAACAATTAAAAATATTTGAATTTGTATATATGTGTATATGATTTGAACAATGGTGTTCATAAGGGCTTTTATTACAGACAAAAAGTTGTAAATGACATGAATGTCCATCAACAGAAAAATGGACAGAAAAACTAGCATATTCATATAATTAAATATTATACAATAAAAATATAAATTATTAATACATGTAACAAGGATAAATCTCACAAACAATATGTTGCATGAACGAAGCCATGTACAAAATAGACCATAGTACATCATTCTAATTATATGAAGTTTAAGAAGCCACATACAAAATAGAACATAGTACATGATTATTTTTATATTAAGTTTAAGAACTGTATGAACTAAGCAATGGTGGTAGAATAGCTTAGTAGTTGCTTCGGGGGGTAGGGGAAATGTGGAATTTGAGTAGAAATAAGCAAAAGAGACCTTTCTGGAATGATGGATATGTTTTACATCTAGATTGAGTTATGGGTTACATGGGTGTATACATTTATCAAAAGTCAGTAAAATGTATATTTAAGATCTGTGAATTTCACTGTATATAAAATTATACCTTAAGAAATAAATCTAAACATGAAAAATCTATATGAACAAAGCACTATAAAATTATACTGAAATCTTATTTCTTATTCAAAATCTTGACAATACATTCTGTTGACAAAGATGCAGTTACATAGAGTCTTCCAAACACTTCATATCAGCATGCAAGATGTTATTACCACTTAAAAAGGGGAATTTGACAGTGTACTGAAACTATTTACACATTTTCCATTTGATCCAAAAGCTCTAGTTCTAGAAATTCACCCTGAAGATTCACACTCAAAAATGAAAATCTACAATGTTATTCTTTGCAGATATTGATTGTTCATTACAAAAAAATCAGAAACAATCTATATACTGATCCGTAAGATACTGATTGAATGAAATACACATCCACAAAATCAGAATCTCTATAGCTATTAAAAAAAAAGAATGTTTATAAAGATAGGTACATTTTAAGTAGTATTATTAGTGTAATAATTCTGAAACTGTTAGCAATTAGGTCCTCACTACATGAGCAGACAGAAACAATATGGAATAAGAAAGGTGAGTAAGTGCTATGTGGAGTTGAACTGAAGGTATTAGTATGTGTACGTCTACATGAATACATGCGTGCTTATCTTTATATACATATATGTGAATTATCTATGTATGTATATATAATTATATATGTGTCTGTAAATCGTATCGTATCGGCAGCCGTCCGTCTCGAGAGACGATGGTGTAGCTTCTTAAGAGTCTATCTGCACCGCTGAGAATGGTTGTGCAGTCCGACTCGGGAGTGACACGGTATCTGTCTCCTCCCGTGTTGAATCGACATCTTGCGATGGCGCTGGAGTGTCCTCTCCAGTGGAGCTGAAGCTACAGAGCCTGGGCAGGGTGATATGGAGGGTCTGCTGTTGCCCATGCAGCAGACCCCCCCTCTCTTCGCAGCTGAAGGATCCAAGGGAAAGACGGAGTCAATACAGCTTGGCTTCAGGTGCGCCGCAGGAGTTGCCGGTGTTGATCACAACATCAAACCGCCTTAGGGACTCCGGCTCCGGATTTTCTGTCGGGGTTTACTCCCTTAGCCTTTCCCCTGAAGAGGTATGCCGCAAGGCAGCGGAGGTTTTTTGGAGTCAGAGTTTTCCTTCTCTGATGTGCCCTGACTGGAAGATCGAACCAGCGACATTTAGCTCGCAGGCCGACGCTCAATCCACTGAGCCAAACCAGCCAGGACATGTCTGTAAATATATGTCTATAAACATTTATAATATATATAATACACATATATTATATATGACAAATATATATGGAGAGAGAATTTAAGCTAAACTACTCCATAATATTGCTGCATCAGCATCTACTTCATGTGGCTAAGGAGCTTGTAGCAGTCTCAAACTGTCACTAACCTCTCCTTGGAGCACATGGCCTAGGTAACAGCTTCAGAGTCATAACTAAATATGACTCTAACAACCCTTGTTATAAGCATTCTCCATGCCTTCCAGAGCCTTCCCTTTGTGCACTCCTTAGATAAGACAAGACCCCCATGGGACTTACCAAAAAACCACTCTTTTGACTTGAGTTGACCAGTCCAGCCTTAGCCCAGAAACCCAAAAGCATGCACCCTCAGGCCCTAATAAAAGCATATGTCCCAGGTCATCTCTCTCTCTCTCTCTCTCTCTCTCTCTCTCTCTCTCTCTCTCTCTCTCTCCATGCTGTCTTGACTTCAGGGTGCTGTGTAATAAACTTCTCTTATTTCACTTTCTCTTATAGGTTTATTTGTTTGTTTGAACCTTGGTTCACCATCCCACACCACTGAGCTTTACATAACAAATGTTAATTTAACAAACTTACAACACACACACAAATGGTATTTGAATTACCATTTTCCACCCAAAATATCAAGAGCCCCTTGGAGGAATGCTTGATTCCCTGAGGTATGCAAGGTACAAGGTTAGCTTAGACACCTTGTGCTGGAAAATAAGGGAAAATGCTCAATGAACACGGGAGAGAGATATGAATATGACAAAAGTATACCAGGGGATGCACCTTGAACATGAGGCATAATGAGTATTCATTGCACTGTTCTTTCAACTGTTTTGTAGGTTTAAATTTTTTCTATGTAAAAGGCATTTTTAAATATTCATTATCATCAAAAATTGCTGGGATATCAACTCATTACTTCAAAAAAGATAAATATAGGAAAAGAAGCAAGCACTTGTTACACTTTTTCTGCACAAGTTGTTCTTCAGAATAACTAAATAGTTGGTCAAATATTTTTAGTAAATTCCAGTTAAATAATAAAAAAAGAAGTATATAATTAGGGGGAAAAAATCACCATTTGGCAGTCTTTAGTAAAAATAAGATCCAGAAAACAATCACCATCGAAAGATACTGAAAGCATTAGGCACAAATATGATGAGGGACTATGAAACGCATGGGTCAGGCTGACTGACATCTGAATTCAGGAATCATGATGTGAGACAGTAGAAAAAATCACCCTGAACTAGTGTTGACTAAAGATTGAGCCTGAATCTATAAAACCTCTTAATCTAAATATCAGCTAGTAAAAATATATGGAGGAAACTGTGCGCCAAGTGCAAAATATGAAACATTTTATAGGACATGTTATTCAGTTTCTCTATCAGATACTTTTTTTTTTTTTTTAAGGAAAGAAATCTGTTACAGATGTGGTAAAGACAGCAATCAAGGCCATTGTGGACCTCATTTGGATGCTGATTCAAACCATGGAAAGACATTTTGATAAAATTGGAAAATTTTGAAAATAATTTGAGTGTTAATATTAAAAACTGTTAATTTTGGAGGGTAAACTAATGGTTATATATTACATCAAAATTATATATATATAATTTAGATGGGCATATTGAGCACTTAGGGGTGAAATTATATTTACTTACATTACTCTAGCATCCCTCTCAAAGGAAGGCAGAATAGATAAAATATCATTGGCAAAGTGTTGATAACTATTGAGGTTGGGTGTTAGGCATATGGGAATTTATTATGCTATTCTCTCTACCATTTTTTGTATTTGAAAATTTCCATAATAAAAAGAAGAAGAAAGATAACAGTGGTTTGGCCAAGAATGTAGAAGTGGATCTGAGATCATTTGGCAGATCTGAAATGTAATCTGGAAGAACAGAGCTAATTGGATGTGGGAGATGGGCAGTAACATGTTAGTAAATGTTTAACAACTTGTTCTCTGGGGGCAGGAGTAGAAAATCCTAATTTGTAGTTATCACCAATATTCATAGTATGAGTGCTCCCACCATGGTTGATCTCACTGAACATGGATTTGGAAAGAAATGTGCACTCTTGCCTCTCCCCAGGATATGAACCCACACCATCATTCCACAGGCTGAGAGGAAGTTATGAATACAGGCTCACTCCTAAAGTTTTATATTCAACAACTGGGTGGTGTAGCTGAGATATTATGTTAGGTGAATGAGAACCATGTAATTTGGAGTAAAAGAATACGAATTTCAGAATAGTGAGTTACCTCTGGCTGGGAGTCAGGAGGAGAAGCAGGACTGAACACAATACTTCAATTGTTATGGTATTTGGGATTTTATATGTTAAGGTTGTATAGGGGTGAGTATATGGGTGTTCATATAATTACTTTGTATATGTTTTTGACTTTCTTAAGTGGATTATAATATATTATAGATGAAATGTAGATAGAGAGGATGAGAAGGAAAAGCTGTTGTGTTCCAACTTCCCAATAAAATACCCATGAAGGCAAAATAGTGAGAATAATGACTCATCACCCTCATCATCATCCATTATTTTGTAGTCATAGCTGGTGATTCTGGTTACATTTCTATAAACTGAGCTCCTCTCATCACCATGGCAACTCCCATTGCATAATATACAAATGTTTACATAGGCTGTATTTCACCCACTCATATTCACTTGAATCATAATATCCTAGGAGATGGGGTGGGTGTTTAGAAGCACACTAGTCCATATGAATTTTAGAGCAGTCACTGTGACCCTTACGTTTAAGCTCCACTCTACTAATTTCATTTTCTCTTTCAATTTTAATTCTTCCTTTGGCCATATTATGCTCTGGCTATGTTTTGTTTTAGTCACAGATGTCTAGGTTTCCTCCACCGGACCACTCCCCTCTCTTTTTTCTTTTTCTTTCTTTTTGTTTTTGTTTGTTTGTTTGTTTGTTTTAACCTGGAATGGACTATTAACATCATTAAAAAAAACTAACTAAATATTAGAGAGAAGTGACAATTTGGAGAGTATTTCAGTAATTCAGTTGAAGAATGACAGAGACTTAAGTTAAAACAGTGTGAGAGACCAGAAAGGAATAGGTAAACATAACGTTAAGGAGGCAGCCTGAGTGGAAGACAGCGGTATAGAAGTCACATTCTAGAGGTCTGATTTGGTATCTAGATGGTGTCATTCACTGAAGAAGACTACATTAATCTTCCTCAACATCATTGATAGGTCCCATGTCTTTAAGCAAAACCACATACAATAAAGCTAATTTTACTACCGGCTAATCGATGCACACAGGAGTTAAGTTCCTATGTCATCTCATCGATGTTATAACAAAATAATGTTGAATGAAACAACAATATTCAAGGACTTGCTGAAGTAAATATTGGATGAGGAAGAGATTTTAGAGTCCAGAGGGGAAACAGTAGGTTTAGTTTGGGACACAGAAAAGATATCCAGTTGGCTTCTACATTCACCCCTGCCCAAGAACCCACTAAAACTTGTCCTACAAAAGAATGTTGGGAATCAACTTATAGTGGGTTGAGATAACACAAGAAAATGAACGGTACAGATAACAACTGTAAACCAGACCATTGTGGTCTTTGCGGTAAAGTTTTTCCCAAAAGAAGTGTCCTTATACATAAGAAGGACATAAGAGCAGTATGGTTGGAAGAGGGGCAGGACTCGATGCTGTATTTGAAAAATGTATTATATAAAATATAATTGTTCAGATGGAAAGTAGGGAGGGAGAGGACTGATTGGTAGAATCCAGGGTTCTGTTGTTGGGTGATTTCATAGGTGTCAGTTGATTCATTCAGAGAAGATGACTGGAGAACCAACTTGCATCTCCTTCCAGCCTGAGCAGACCCCGTGAAAAACAGAGCTGGGAAATGTGAGTATTCAGAGGGAAACTGCACTCTTCTCTTTCAGACAGAAAACTGAGGGAAGGAAGAGGTTGCAGAGGGAAAAAATAACACCAGTCTTGCTTAACATGTCTAATTATGTAGGTAACAAAAAACAATTAAAACATAATACAGTTTCAGAAAACTTCATAGGCAGAACACAAGTTTGAGTTAAAAATCATAATTTTGCTGGATACTAATTCAAAAGTTTTACTATTTAGAGATGATATTTCCCCAGGCAAATTATAGGCTCCTGCCAAGACAGAGAGTTTTTGCTGTTCCCCCAACATTTCTGAGTTATCTCTCTCACTTTTCCAACAATTACAATTTCATTCTTGGTGTTTGAAATAATTTCCATCTCACATCTGAAACAAAGACATGACATTTCTAGGAAACTAGCTTCCCCCTCCCCCAAGAAACATACATTTATAGTGACACATCTTCCTTGAAAATTCATGTGCTTCAGATTCTTAACATCATACCCCAGCTAGACAAATTGAGCATAGAGCAGCAACAGATCAATGGGGAAAAGCAGAGAGAAGATGGGCTATAACATCAGGCTGACCGGGGCTTGAGCATCACCTCTCTCAGTGACTGGTCACGCTGCTCCACTGCTGCACCCCGGCAAAATGGGAATAATGGTTCCTACCTCCTGGTTTTGTTGTGATGCTTAAGTAAGACAGCCCATGCCAAGCTCACGGTGCAGTACCTGACACACACACACAAAACCCTGTAATTATATAAAATATTTTAAAATATTTTAAAACAATTGATAAGGAGTTAAGGTTATCAGTAGTCTCATGAAAGCCCACTAGCTTTGTTGTGAATTTGGATGATGGGAGTATAAATACTAAGCAACCTTCGTGAATCCAAAAATGATCTATTCAATAAAATCATGAAGTCCAAAACAAGTGCAGATGTTTTCAGGAATCAAGCTGTGCTCATTTCTTATTGCTGCTATAACAAATGACCATAACCTTATTGTTTGAAACAACACACTTTTATCACCTTACAGTTCTGCAGGTCAGAAACTCGAAATGGGTTTCAATAGGCTGAAATCAAGATGTCAGCGGGGCCACACTCCCTCCAGGGACTGTGGGGAAAAATCCGTTCCCTTGCCTTTTCCAACTTCTTACAGACCCTGCATTCCTTGGTTCGGGACCTCTCACTCTGTGTTCAAAGTGTATGTCACCAATCTCTGCTCTCCTCATAATATTTCTTTTCTCTCAGACCCGAGTCCTCCTACCTGTCTCTTTTCAGGACACAGTGATTACTTGAGTAAGCCCGGATAATCCAGGATAATGTCCTCATCTCAAGATCTGTAAATTAATCACATCTGCAGAGTCTTTTTTTCTAGGTAAATTAACATAACCACAAATCCAGTTGTGGACGCGTTGGGGGACTTTATCTTACTTCAAAACCCAAGACAAGTTACACAGATATGACATGTAGAAAGTAGCAGTTTGACAGTGAAAGGCTTAAGATTTATTGTGGAGCATAATTTAGGCCAGAAATAAAAAAAAAAAAAAGAAATGCTGTAATGTAAACAGCAAATATGATATTGGGATAAAATAAGAAGAAATTGTTGCCATTCTCATACAGCTGATTAGAACTTGAGCAGAAATGCCATTACCAGCTTTATATAGTGAGCTATGGAATAGACTCTAAGAAGCAAAAATTAAAATTATGAAGGGGATAAAATAAGTTCTAAAAAATAAAGGAATTATAACTATGTTGTTTGGGAAGAGGAATAGCATAAATCTTAATGATTAATTGCAACAGTATGGAGTGTGGGCCAGAGATAATTAGATAATTAGCAGAAAAGGTTGCTCATATCACCATATTCACAGAGAGCTGGACAGAGGGGCAGGGGAAGGAATGGGCCAAACTGCAGCGAAAAGCTAGGCTTTTAAAAAAGGAAGCTCTTGACCATGAAGATCAGACTACCAAGGGAAGCTGTGTAATCTCCATCCTTAAAGAGCTTTAAAAATAGTATAAACAGCCATCTGCACAAGATGATTTATGCATTGACCTTCAGGAGGCGGGCCCGGATCATCTCGTGAAGTCCTTTCCAAGTGTGGGATTCTATGATTTAATCAGTATGTGATTTTTTTTTTCTCAGCTCCACATTTTGTGAGATAACCAGCAGATGGAAGCCACGAATTCCCCAACATCATACCAAAATCATGGTTCCTCACACTGGTAGGGCCCAGTCAAGCTTGCCAAATTGGCATCAGTTGTAAAAATCACTGAAGGACCACCTCAAACATTTATTTATCTCCTTGTGAGTATCTGGACCATCCATGTCCACAAAATACAGATAATCTTTACATCGATTCATGTGCAGTTAGCTTTGATTTAGCATAAGGGGAAGTTATATATGTTAGAATTATTTGTCTGATTTTGAAATCTGAGGCAGCAGCTCTCAAAAACATTATTAGAGATTTCCAGGTCCTTGTCTAAGCAGAAATGAGGTTGATTGGATATTTTGCTCTGAAAAGATTCGCAGCTCACTTGTGACTTAGTGCTTCCCACTTAGGTAACAAATACGGCTCTCTGTATGTATATATTTGTTCATTGAACAAATATTCAAGTGCCAACTATATCCTAGATTATGCACAAAGCATTGGCATGCACTAGTAAAGCTGACTGTCCTTTCCTCACGGATCTTAGGGTCTCCAGAGAGAGACAAACAAATAAACAGAGTGATAAAAGCTATAATGGGGTCAGAGACATCCGGCTAACGTAGGTGGAACAACCAACCCAGCTTGAGGGAACCTAAGAGCATTTCTGGAGCAAGTGAGGCCTAGGCTGAGGTTTGAAGATGAATGGGAACTCCTGGGGGGAAGAGGGTGTGGCAAGAGTATTTCCGGGAGAAAAAACAGCCTGGCCCGGAGGCTGGGTAGGATGCTGTGGTATGGCAAGTGAGGTCCTTGCGTATGGCTTCAGCAGGGAAGGTGGAGAAAGAGGGTGAAGGGTGCCTGAGGGGAAGGAGAGAGAAGGGGAAGTCAGCAATGAGACTGAGACCACGAGATGCTTCATAGGCTGTGCTAAACAGTTTGGACTTGATATGAAGGTAATGAGCAGCCATTAAAAGATATAAATCAGTTTTGTCCTTTGAAAAAATATATTAGTACACTTGAATTTGAGGGAAAAAAATATTTACATTTGCTTCAGCAAACGGAAAAATTTATCAGAAGGATATTGGGAATAGAAAGAGTCCAAGGAGAAACTAACTGAATGTCCAAGCTTAGCAAGGGGCCAAGATACTTGTCGGGAGCAGCAGAGCCAGGGATGGGAGCATCATTGCGCTTCATTCATGGGCTTCATCCCTTTCGCTTGCTCTTTCTGTCTCTCCGGTTCCGTTAGTGCTCACCAAAATCTCCTGAGGTTTTAGCTAATCCAGATATAGACTGACCCAATTTTTTCAGTCCTAAATCCAAAATGCCAATAGGGGGACTTGAAAGCCCAGCATTAGTCTAGCAGCTCATCCCTACACTGAAGAGGAGCAGCGGTGCCTGACAACAGGGCGTGCGGGCTGCGGCCACTGAGGTGGGAAGGAGGGCTTGTTTCCGGAAATGGAAGGGCTTCTTTGCAGATTCACCCATGTGTCCTGGCAGCCACTGGACTGGATTGATAGAAAGCCAATGTGGAGATGATTGCATATGTGCAGCTTTCATCTGGGGTCAATGAAAAGAGTCAAAGTCTTCATTGAACCCAGGAACAATGAAGCCACTCTGGCCACAAGCCCAGGGAATGCTCTGGACCTCTTCAGGCTCCATAACCCTGAGAGCAGTTCCTGGGAACGTGTTTTTATTCTAAACTGTAACTACTGACAGAATCTACTCTCACATACGAATTTTAAGTCAGTATTCTTTTACTCAAATTGTTCTTTTTATTTTATCGCATTACTTAAAAAATGTGTGACAGGTTGGCATGTTTGTTTATGTGAATGTAATTTTTTACATTGTTGCTTAAGATCACTATATAGACTACCATTTATAATGTTCTCTGAAGCAGTAAAATTACATTATCAGTATTAACAAAAGCTTTCTTAAAATAGTGCTGGAGTGTGAGGTATAAGTCTTTTTATTAATGAATAATTTACCTCCCTGGAGTCTCCTGTTTTAAATTTCTGCTAACACTGTCAATGCTGCATTAAGCAATATGTATGCAGTTATCTTTTTCACCACTAGATGGCACCATGCACCTTTCGTTCTGATTTTATCTCAAACTAGCGTTCTAGCAGTGGGATTTGCTTTTTTTGTTTGTTTTTATTTTTCCAAAGAGTTAATGGTATTTTTGCACCATTTATTGAATAGTCTTCAGTGTCGTTACTTATTTGTAATACTTCCTTTAATTGTATACTAAATTTCTATATATGAGGCACTATGTTTTCACGCAATTCTGTTATTTTATCTTTCAATCAAAAATCATGCTGTTTCAATTACCTTATTTTTATAACACATTTTAATATTTGCTATAACCACCGTTACCCTTCAGTTATGTCTTCAGTTTTAAAATATTTCTTATCCATTAATTTATTCACATGACGTAGGACTCATTTAATCATTTTTAAAAATCCACTGGCACTTTCATTGAAATTACCAATAAATATAACAATATATTTATAAGTTGATTCAGGAAGATATTAAATCTTTGCAATATTTATTTCCCTTGTTTAAATAAATGCTTTTGAACCAGTTATATAGACAAGAACATATGTAGAGTTCTTGGCATGTGCATGTGGATGCATGTACATATGTATAGAATAAATGAGTATATAGAGAGGGATGCATTAAAATATTCTTTATAAAAAATGGGGAGAAAAACTCATGTCCAACTGTAGCAGACTGGCTAAATAAATTGAATAATCTCAATGGAACATTTATTCCACTACAAATAATGATTTCAAATGATTGTCAAATTAGAAGTAAAAGTTTATATGTAACATGATAACAACTTTGTTTAAAAACTAGAGACAGAAGAAAATAAATAATATACTTACTCATCTCAGGGGGGTAGAATTATATCTAATTCATGTTTTCTTAACATTTTTAGGATTTTCTGTTTTTTTTCTACGGTGAACATGTGTTGCATACATAATTAGAAGAAATGAACTTCTAAACCTTTAAAACAAATGGGCTTTATGGAGATTACAAAGATATAACATTTTCATTTTTTAAGTTGCTGTTCTATTACAGTTTCCCAATTTTCTCCTGTTGTTCTCCCCTGTCCCACCCCCCTCCCAAAGTCAGTCCCCACCCTGTTGTCCATGCCTATGAGTCATTTGTACTTGTTCCTTGACTAGACCCTTCCCCTTCTTTCTACCCTTATCCCATTTCCCCCTCCCCTCGGGTCGCTGCTGTCAGTCTGTTCCTTATTTCTCTGCCTCTGGTTTTATTTTGCTTGTTTGTTTGTTTTGTTCATTGGGGTCCTCTTATAGGTGAGATCTTACGGTATTTGTCTTTCGGCGCCTGGCTTATTTCACTTAGCATAATATTCTCCAGTTCCATCTACGCTGTCACGAAAGGTAGGAGTTCATTCTTTCTTTCAGCTACGTAGCATTCCACTGTGTAAATGTACCAGTTTTTTTGATCCACTCATTTACTGACAGGCACTTAGGGTGTTTCTAGCAACTGGCTATTGTAAATAATGCTGTTGTGAACATAGGGGTGCAGAGGTTCTTTTGAAGTGGTGTTTCAGGACTCTTTGGATATAATTCTAGCAGTGGAATCGCTGCATCACAAAGCAGAATCATTTTTAGTTTTCTAAGGGAGTTCCATACTGTTTTCCACAGTGGCTACACCAGTCTGCATTCCCACCAACAGTGCACTAGGGTTTCCTTTTCTCCTCATCCTCGCCAGCACTTGTTGTTTGTTGATTTGTTAATGACACCCATTCTGACCGGTGTGAGGTGATATCTCATTGTGGTTTTTATTTACATCTCTCTGATGGGTAGTGATGTTGAGCATACTTTCATATGTCTATGGACCATCTGTATGTCTTCCTTGTAGATGTGGCTGTTCAGGTCCTTTGCTCATTTTTAATTGGATTGTTTGTTTCCTGGTGTTGAGTTGTATAAGTTCTTTCTTTATGTATTTTGGAGATCAAACCCTTGTCCAAGGTAACATTGGCAAATATGTTTTCCCATATGGTTGGTTCCCTTTTCATTTTGTTGTTTTCTTTAGCTAAGCAGAAACTTTTTAATTTCATGTAGTCCCATTTGTCTATTCTTTCCTTTATAGCCCTAGTCCTAGGAAGTATATCAGCAAAAATATTGCAGCCTGGGATATCTGCAATTTTACTACCTATGTTTTCCTCTAGGACCTTTATGATGTCACAGCTTATGTTTAAGTCTTTTAACCAGTTTGAGTTTATTCTGGTGTATGGTGTAAGTTGATGGTCTAATTTCATTTTTTGCATGTACTTGTCCAATTCTCCCAGCACCATTTGTTGAAGAGGTGTTTTTTACTACATGCTCCTGCCCCCTTTGTCAAATATTAATTGACCATAGAGGGTTTATTTCTGTTCCATTGATCTATGTATCTATTCTGATGCCAGTACCAGACTGTCTTGAATACAGTGACCTTGTAATATAGTTTAATATCAGGTATTGTGATTCCTCCTACAGGTAACCCCCGTATAAAATGGTTGTTAGGTTTCTAACAAAGTTTGTGTTATGCAAATTCATGTTACATGAAACAAAGAACTAGTACAAAAAGGTTCCAAAATTTTAAAAACATACTATTATATTTTTATAATTAAGAGAAATATCTTTATTAAAGCAATTTTCATCAAAAGTATTACATATTAATATGAATTAATAATGATTTCTTCATCATCACTACTAAGCTCCATTAACTGAATGCATTTTCTTTTTGACAGGATAGCCTCATCCTCTGAACTTTCTTCAGCATTATCTTCATTTCTATGCTTTTTGCAAAAAAATCTGTTATTTTAAATTGCTTGTTTTTAGCTGAGAGATCTTTATAAATTTTGTTATATAATGCTAAACACTTTTGAAGTTCTCTCTTAAACTTTATGCTCTTTTCAGTACAAGGATCTTCATTTAAGAAATATGACTCTAACTGTTTGACTAAGTCTAGGCCTTTCTTTATGCTTTTTATAGTAAACTGTTTAACTTCATTTTCATCAGTGTTCTCGTCCCCTAACTTATCTTTGCCCATTCCAGAGGTCATTTCCACCAAAATTACTTCATCAGTCTCTTCTTCTTCCAGCAATTCTTGGATATCTTCTACAGTCATATCATGTTAGAGTGAAACCATGTTATAGAAGTACCATGTTATATGAGGGGGGTTCCCCAATTTTCTAACCGTGTTAGAGCAAAACCTTGTTACAGAAGTACCATGCTATATGGAGGATACCTGTACTTCGTTCTTCTTTCTCAAGATTGCTGAGGCTATTCAGGGTCATTTTTAGTTCCGTATAAATTTTGGAAATATTTATTCTAAATCTGTGAAACATGTCATTGGTATTTTAATAAGGATTCTGTTGAATCTATAGATTGCTTTGGGTAGTATGAACATTTTAATGATGTTAATTCTTCCGATCCATGAACACAGTATATGCTTTCATGTATTTGTATCCTCTTTAATTTCTTTCTTCAGTGTTCTCTAGTTTTCCAAGTACAGGACTTTTACCTTCTTGGTTAAGTTTATTTCTAGGTATTTTATTTTTCTTGTTGCTATAGTAAATGGGATTTTTCCCCTAGTTTCTCTTTCTGATATTTCATTATTGGTATACAAAAATGCCTTTTCTTTCTGGATATTGACTTTGTATTCCACTATTTTGACAAATTCACTTATTAGATTGAGTAGTTTTTTGGTGGAGCCTATAGGGTTTTCTATGTACACTATCATGCATCGGCAGATAATGAAAGTTTTACTTCCTCCTTTCTAATTTGAATGCTTTTTATTTCTTTTTCTTATCTGATCACTGTGGCTAGAACTTCAAATACTATGTTGAATAAAAGTGGTGAAAGCAGAACCCTTGTCTTGTTCTTGATCTCAGGGGAAATACTTTCAGTTCTTGCCCATTGAGTATGATGTTGGCTGCAGGTTTCTTGTATATGGCCTATATTATTTTGAAATATGCTCCTTCTATTCCCACTTTGCTGAGCGTTTTGATCATAAATGGGTGCTATAGTTTATCAAATGTTTTTCAGCATCTATTAATATGATCATGTGATTTTTGTCTTTCTTTTTTTATGTGGTGTATTACATTTACTGATTTGCAAATATTATACCATCCTTGCATCCCTGGGATAATGCCACTTAATCACAGTGTGTGATGTTTTTTTAATGCATTGCTGGATCTGGTTTGCTAATATTTTGTTGAAGATTTTAGCATCTATGTTCATCAGCGATATGGGCCTGTAGTTTTCTTTCTTTGTTTTGTCTTTACCTGGTTTTAGAATTAGGGTAATATTAGTCTTGTAAAAAGAGTTTGGGAATCTTCCTTCTTCTTGAAATTTTTGGAATAGTTTGAGAAGGATTAAGAGTTAGCTCTTCCCTAAATGTTTGGTAAAATTTGCCTGTGAAGCCGTCTGATCCAGGACTTTTGTGTGCTGGGAGTTTTTTTATTACTGTTTCAACTTCACTAGTTGTTATTGGTCTATTCAGGCTTTTTGCTTCTTCCTGATTCAGTTTTGGAAGAATGTGCTTTTAGAAATTTGTTCATTTTACCCAGGTTGTCAAATTTCTTGGCATATCGTTGTTTGGAGTATTTTCTTGCAAATCTTTGTATTTCTGTGGTATCAGTTGTAATTTCTCCTCTTCTGTTTCTGATTTTATTTATTTGGGTCCAAGCTCTTTTTTTCTTGAGTCTGGTAAAAGGCTTGTCAATTTTGTTTATCTTTTCAAAGAACCAACTCCTGGATTTATTGATCCTTTAAATTGTTCTTTTAGTCTCTATGACATTTAATTCTGCTCTGATCTTGATTGTTTCCCTCTTTCTATCTGTTCTGGGCTTTGTTTGTTGTTGCTCCTCTAGTTCTTGTAGATGTAGGTTTAGGCTGTTTATTTGAAATTCTTCTATCCTTTTTAGAAGACCTCTGTATTGTTATGAACCTCCCTCTTAAGACCGCCTTCACTGTGTCCCATAGATTCTGGGTTGTTTGGTATTCATTTTCATTTGTTTCCAGGGACTTTTTGATTTCTTCCTTGATTTCATTGTTAATGCATTCTTTACTCAATGGCAAGTTATTCAGTCTCTTTGAATGTTTTTGAGTTTTTTTCCTTGAGGTTGGTTTCTCTTTTCAAGCCATTGTGATCTGAAAAGATGCTTGATATCATTTCTATTTCTTGAATTTGTTTTATGTACTACCATGTGGTCTGTCTTTGAAAATGTTCTATGTGTATTTGAAAAGAATGTATATTTTGCTTCTTTAGGGCAAAAGGTTCTGTACATATCAATTAAGTCCATTTGATCTAGACTGTTCTTCAATGTCACAATATCCTTGTTGATTCTTTGCTTGGAAGATGTGTCTGTTGTTGACAATGGGGTGTTAAAATCCCATAATATGAGTGTGTTGCTGTCAATAGCTTTCTTGAAGTCCTCCAAGATTTTTCTTATATATGTGGGTGCTCCTATGTTGGGTTCATATATGTTTACAAGGGTTATATCTTCTTGATGGATTATTTCCTTAAGTATTGTGTAGTGTCTTTCTTTGTCTCTTTTTATGGCCTTTGTTTTGCAAGTTCTTTTGTCACATATAAGTATTGTTAGCCTAGTTTTTTTTTTTTTTAATGCTCATTTTCTTGAGGTTTTTTTTTTCCATTCCTTCACTTTTAACCTGTATAGATATTTAGTTCTGAGGCAGGCCTTTTATAGACAACATATATGTGGGCCATGTTTAGTTATCCATTCAGCTACCCTATGTCTTTTGACAAGAGCATTTAATCCACTTACATTTAAGGTTATTATTGAGAGGTACTTATTCACTGTCATTTTCCCTTTGTTCATCTCTCTCTCTCACACACACAAACACACACACTCTCTTTTTCTTCATCTTCTTAAAGCAGCCCCTTTAGCATCTCTTGCAATGCTGGTTTAATGGAGATGTATTCTTTTAGCCTTTTGGGGGGGGGGCAGGTGTGGGAACCTCCTTATTTTGACTTCCATTTTAAGTGAGAGCCTTGTTGGGTAAAGTAGTCTTGGTTGTAAGCCTTTACCTTTTATTACTTGGAAAATTTCTTGCCGTCCTCTTATGGCTTATAATGTTTCTGTTGAGTAATCAGCTGATAGTCTTATCAGAGCTCCCTTGTATGTTACTAGCTGTTTCTCCCTTGCTGCATTTAAGATTCTCTCTTTGTCTTTAAGTTTTGCCACTTTAATTATGATGCATCTTGGAGTGATCCTCTGTGCTTCCTGGATTTGCGTGACCTTTTCTATCATCAAGTTAAGGAATTTTTCTGTCATTAGTTTTTCAAACAGGTTTTCTATCCCTTGCTCCTTTTCTTCTCCTTCTGGTATCCCTATGATATAAATATTATTATGTTTCATGTTGTCTTGCAGCTCTTTTAAATTTTATTCATTCTCTTTGAGTCTTTTTTCATTTTGTTGTTCTGTCTGGGAATTTTTTCCTACCTTGTCCTCCAGCTCACTAATTTGATTCTCTGTTCCATCTAGCCTGTTTTTAATTCCTTCTACTATGTTCTTAATTTCAGATATTGTATTCTTCATTTCCTCCTGGCTCTTATTGATAGTCTCTGTGTCCTTTTAATGCTAGTGTAGTTCACAGTAAGTTTCTTGTAGCTTTCCTGTAGTTCTTTGTAAGTCTCGCTGAGTTCATTGAACATTTTTATAACCATTGTTTTGAACTTTGTGTCTGATAGTTCTCTTGCCTCTATTTCATTTAGCACTCTTTCTGAGGGTTCTTCCTTTCCTTTTGATTAGATAACTCTTCTTGTTTGTTTCTGCTTCTTAGGTAAACCTGCTTTGACTCCCTATCTTCATTGTGTGATTTTCTCTCATAGGAGACCTGTGGGATTCAGTGGTGCAGTCTTCTTGATTTCTTGAATTTGCTGCTCTTCGGATTCTCTTTATGACATTTATGTGGGCTGTATAGTTGTAATTGAGATTTGGTTGTTGCTGGGTCATTACTTGGTGGGTCTTTCTCTTCAGATGGCTGACTGAGAGTCACTGCACCCACCACATCTTGTATGCTGTTGTACATGTGCTGGCAGAACAAAACCAAACAGCCCAGGAAAGAAAACCACATCCACAAAAAGTCCACTCCACACAATCACACTATCAACAACAAATGAGCCAATATTAATAAAGGTGTAAAGAGATTAAGACTAGTTTAAGAAAAGAAAAATGAATATGAGATGACTAACTGAAAGAAAAGTGATTTTGAGAGGGCAGAGGGAAGAACTATAATAAGAGTAGGGAATAGAGACAAGGTGAAGAGAAAGTAAAATTTTGATTATAAATAAAAATGGGAGGTAAAAAGGAGAATAAAGTAAAGGAAAGGAAGTGTATAGTATTAGGTTTAAACAGAAAATTTTATATATATGTATGTGTATGTATACACACGTGCGCGTGTGTGCGCGCACACACACACACACACACACACACACACATATATATATATATATATATATATATATATATATATATATATATGTATGTATGAGAGAGAGAGAGAAACAAACAAAAAGGAACCAAATTGGAGAAAAAGGTCCACCATAGCACTATCAACAACAAATGAGCAAAGATTATTATAGGTAAGAAGGGTAAAAAGAGGGAAAAAAATAAAGAAGGAAAACCTTAAGAGATGTCTAGAGGAAAGAGAAGTGATTTTGAGAGGATAGAGGAAAAAGGAATGCTAAGATTGAGGAATGAAAACCAGGCTAAGACAGGGAAGAATTAAAATTTAAAATGAAAAGAGAAAGGTCAGGAGGAAGGCAGAATGGGATAGGAGAGGAAAATGGTAAAATTTGAGATTTGAAATGCAAAAGTAGTGAAGATATAAAAACAAAATTGAAGAAATGCAACCATAACCAATGAGCAAAGATTGATAAAGGGGTAGAGAGAATAAGGATATTTTAAGAACAGGAAAAAGAATGTGAGATGAGTAATGACAAGAAAAATGATTTTCAGAGTCTGGCAGGGAGAAATAGTAAGAATGCAGAATGGAAACAAGCTGTAGCAGAGAGAAAATAAAATTTAAAACAAAAATAATAAGAAGAAATTAGAAGGTAAAATGGAGTAAGAGAGGGGAGGAGCCATATATAAAGCTTGAAATAAACTATAATATAAAAACTAGTGGCCTAATAGGCACAAACTTGAAGTACAAAAATGACTGTTAAAAAGCTATGCAGGAGAGAAAATTATGCCAATCATGAAAAAGACTACGATGGAATTCATGTCAGTAGAATTTAATGTTTATCACTGTTTTCTCTTTCTGGATCTGACCCTGGTGATGTCAGATGGTGTCCCAGTCTGGCCCTAGGCAGCCTGTTCAAGACTACCACCTAGGGTGGGGCAGAGTAATTCTTGTGGACAGGGCTGTTTCCCCTCAAGCTGATGTCACTTGGAGGGTAATGTTCTGTCTGAGCAAGATGGCTCCTGCAGTATAGGAGATGGTTCAGCACAGGTATGCTTGTGGCTTCTTCCTCCGTTCTTTCCCCAAAGCCACCACCCCAGACTCTCCTCAAATATCTTTAGTCCACTCTGACCCTTTTTGCTAGAGCCCAAGGTAAGTGACTGCAAACAAAATTTTATGTGTTTTGGTCCTTTAAGAGACTCTCTGTGTCTCCAGCTGTCTCTCCATGGCAGACAGAAACCCCTCCACTTTTCACAGCTGGATGTTATCTGGGTTCCTTTCCAGCTCTGATGCTGTAAACTGGGAAGCCAGTTTGGGGTTTAGGCCCCACTCTTCTCAGGCAGGACCCCATGGCTGCTGAAATTTCCCTCCAGCACTTCAGCTACCACCTGTGGTAGCCCAGCCAGCCCTCTCATGCTCCTCCACACTTTGTATCAGTCAAGTTGTGATGAAGTTGTTTCTTCCATCTGTCCTTGGTTATAAGGCTTTACTCCAACTATTGTTCAGTTGGTTATTCTGGATGATTTTTCTATAATTTAGTTGTAATTCCAGATTGGTCTTGGGAGAAAATTAGTGTAGCTTCCACTTACTCCTCCACCATCTTGGATCCTCAAAGATATACCATTTTTTAAATATGTAGACATATATATCTATATCAAAATTTGCCTAAACAAAAACTCTCAGTATTACTCAAAATAAAGAAGCCTCCCATGAGAATGTCCTTATGATACTTTTTCTACATACTTTTCCTGCTATTGTCTCAAAGAGATGATACTACATATCTCAAATTGTAGGTCGCAGTCTCCAAAATGTTTATTATTATAGTACTGTTTACTTCAATTTCTTTTGCACATGTCTAATTTCTCAACCTTTCCCTAAAAACAAGTCCTCATCTTCCAGTAAGTAATAAAAGTAAGTGAGTCTCAAACTTTCTGGCTTCAGGGTCCCTTTACCCTATTAAAAATTAATGAGTACCCCAAAGAGCTTTTATTTATTTATATTGTATCTCTGAATATTTAGGATGTTTAAACTTAAAACAGAAATTTCTAGATATATATTTAGTTCATTTAAAATAAAAGAAGAAGAAGGTTGATCAAGATAGCAACTTAAGAGGCTCTAAACTCATCTTCTCCCATAGGCTCACGGAATGTACAGCTACACACAAAGCAACTATCTCTGAAAGAAATACAGAAGCTAGCCAAGTAACTCCTATACATTGTGTGAATAATAAAATTCCTACATCAAAATTGGTAGGAAAGACTGAGATACACTCTCATCATAAACCCCCTCCCTGGCTCAGAACATACAATCAGGAGGCTACTCCCCAGTCCCAGCTTCTCCCTGAGGAGTAAAGGGTTTGAACCCCACATATGGTGCCCCAACTTTTAAGACTTTGACCTGGAAGCCCCAAGCACCTAACTCTGAAAGCCAATGAGGCTTGCTTCTAGGAGAGCCTCAAGACTACAACAAGCCAACAAACAAACAAAAACAAAAAACCACTCATCTCCCAATTTTTCCCTAAAGGGCATCCATCAGCAAACATTGAAAGCTGCTGCCCAAGGGTCAGGTTTCTAATATAACATGCATTCAGGGTCTGGCTACTGCAGTCCTTCCTAGAACTTATCCACTCTCACTGATTACTTTTATTCAACACAGCACTGGAAGTCTTAGCCAGAGCAATTATGTAAGAAAAATAAATAAAAGTCATTGCCAAGGAAAAAGTAAAATTATCTTTATTTGCAGATGACATGGTGTTATATATACAAATTACCGAAGACTCAAAAAACTATTAGAGCTGATAAATTCAGTAAAATTTCAGGATACAAAATCAATAAGGAGTTGGATTTCTATACACTAACAACAAACTACCAGAAAAAGAAATTAATAAAATAATCCTATATACAATAATATAAAAAGAATAAGTTGGTAAAAAGTAAATTTAACCAAGGAAGTGAAAGATTTATACACTGAAAATAAAAAATATTCATGAAAAAAATTAAGGAAAATGCAAACAAATGGAAAAGTATTCTGTGTTCATAGATCAGAAGAATTGAATTTTTTTTGTGTCCATACTAACCAAAACAATCTACAGAGTCAATGTAATCCCTGTAAAAATGACAATGACATTTTTCACAGAAATAGAAAAATTCCTAAAATTTGTATAAAACCATAAAAGACCTCAAATAGCTAAAGCAATCTTTAGAAAGAAGAACAAGCCTGGAGGCACCATGCTTTCTGATTTCAAACTATTATTTTGAAAGCTATGACAATCAGAACATTATGTATTGTCAGAAAAACAGACACATAGATCAATGGAATGGAACAGAATGCCCAGAAATAAACCTATGCATATATGGTCAATTAATTTTTAGAAAGGAACCAAAAATATATAACAGAGGAAAGATAGGCTCTTCAATAAATGGTGTTGGGAAAACTAGATGGTCACAAATAGAAGAGTGAAACTGGACCCCTATCTTGCACTATACACAAAGCTCAACTCAAAATGGCTAAAAGGCTTCAATGTATGACCTGAAGTCACAAAACTTCTAAAAGAAAACACAGGAAGTAAGCTCCTTATCATCAGTCTTGGCAATGACTTTTTGGATTTGACACCAAAAAGAAAAACAACAAAAGCTAAAATAAACAAGTGAGACTACATTCAACTAAAAAGTTTCTGCTCAGCAAAAGAAATCATCAACAAAATGAAAAAGCAACCCATAGAATGGAAGAAAATATTTGTAAACAACATATCTAATAAAAGGTTAATATCCAAAATATACTAGAAACTCATACAACTCAACAGCAAAAAAACAAACAAACAAGTAACTCAATTTTAAAATGGGCAAAGGGCTTAAATATTTTTGCAAGAAAAGACTTGCAAATAGTCACCAGGTACACGAAGAGATGCTCAACCTCATTAATCATCAGGGAAATGCCCATCAAAATCACAATGAGATAGCACCTTATACTTGTTAGGTTAGCTATTATTAAAAGAAAAGAGATAAATGTTGGCAAGGATGTAAAGAAAAGGGAACTCTTTTACACTGTTGGTGAGAATATAAACTGGTACAGCCATTATAGAAAACACTATGGAGGCTCCCCAAAAAAATTATAAATAGAACAACCATATGATCCACAAATCCTACTCTGGGTATATATATCCAAAGTAAACAAAACCATAGCTTGAAAAGATATCCGTACTTCCACATTCACTGAAGCATTAGTCACAATAGCCAAGATATAGACACAACCTAAGTGTCTGTAAAAGGATAAATGGATCAAGAAAATGTGGTATATATATTATAATATTATTCAACCTTTAAAATGAAGGAATTCCTGTCATTTGTGACGACATGTATGAATTTTGAGGGCATTATGCCAAGTGAAATAAGCCAGACACAGAAAGACAAATATACTGAATGTTGTCACTTTAATGTGAAATTTTAAAAATTACAAAAAGGTCAAACCCTTAGAAACAGAGTAATTGAAAGGTGGTGGGGCATGAACAAATCGGGAGAGGTTGGTAAAAGAGTACAAAGTTTCATTTATAAGATGACTAAGATCTGAGGACTTAATGTGTAACATGATGACTATAGTTGATTACATCATATTGTATAATTGAAATTCGCTAAGAGAATAGAACTTAAATATTCTCAGCAAAAACAAGACAAAACAGTAAACATGTAAGGTTATGGAGGTGTTAATTAACTCTGTGAGGGAATCCTTTCACAATGTATACATATATCAAATCATCACATTGTAGACTTACAATTTTATTTGTCAGTTATACCTCAATAATGCTGGGAAAAAAGATTTTGGCAGAGACTTCAGCCTCATCTGGGTTCTACATGGGAAGAATATGCTTCCAAGTGGACTCAGGCCATTGGCAAACTCAGTTTCCTGCTGTTTTAAGACTGAGAGATTTGTTTCTTGCTTTCTGCGGATTGGAGGCCACCCTCCACTTCTTGAGGCCATGTTGGGGCTTCTTATCATGGTCATTTGCTTCCTCAAAGCCAGCACAGAAAGAGCAATCAGCTCCAGCAAAATGGCATTTGTATGTAAGAGAGCCATATATTCACATATATCCTATGCCATTTGGTATATTGTCTGGTGTCTTCATATGTGTTTGTGGAAGGGGCTGGCTGTAGGATACTTCAGGTGATTTATTTGGTAGAGTGAGGAAAAGTCTTACTGAGAAAGGGATATTTTAGCTGAGACTTCAAATGATAAGAAACAAGCTGTGAAAAGATGGTGGATGGAGGTGAGGAACATTCTGGGAAGAAGGAACAGAAAGTAGGAAATGTAGCTATACCCACATACAGAAAATATTATACCCTTATAACATTGTGTTTTATTTGTTTCTGTTTCTGATTTCTCCATTATCCAGTAAACTATACAAATTATCTCAGACTCTTTTTCAGTATCTATTATATTGTTGACACTCAGTAACTTTGTTTAATAAATTGATGGTCTTTGAAATAAAGAAGAAAAGAAAAGAATAAGCCCACTACAAATTAACATAACAATTTTATGGGAAAAAAAGCTATTTTCCAAAACAGAAAACATTATTGTTGTTGCTTTTTTTTTTTTTAATGGCAGTTTTACATTTTTAAAACCCTCTTTAGTTTCTAGCTTAATAGAAGACATCTGGATTCTCAAGTCTATGTCTGCACTTAATCTGTTGTGCTGTCATACAACACGTAGCCCCTGGAAAAGCTCCACTGTGCCTTCATAAGACAAAAAGCAAAAGCTGCAAATGACATCTTAGTATTATTATGCAAATAGTTATTACATGAAAAATGTCCTGGGGAACTCCAGGGGATGCCAGACCACACTTGGAGATTAATTACTTGGCTGGATTAAACTAACTGAAGTATCATTATTCCAAATCCTTTCCTCTCTCTTTGCTTTCTAATATTCATCTATTTAACAGAAACTAAAAAATAATGATGGTAAGTATAGAACACTAGTATAAAACAATGGTTCCTCAGTGTCTACTTGCCTATATTGAAGAGCGAGGAGAACATTTTAAGCCAGACCTGTATGTCGTTCTAGAGGTGACTGGATTTGTTGAAGTCATCTACACTCCTGCCCCACCACTACCCTCACTTCTACTTAGTTATTCCTTGTTATTCTTTGAAGCTTGTATAAGATCCACTCTTTCTAATTCTACTCCTCTCATACTTCTTGGTCAGTTCAATATCCATGTGGAAGATGCTCCCCATGTCTGTCTTCTCAGATCCTTTTCCTCCTCTCTTCCAATGATCTTGTCCTTCCCTTGACCTTGGCCACTCACTCCCATGGAAATAACCTTGGACTTAACTGCAAACTCTTGATTAACTCAATTTTAAACAGCCTACTTTTGGGGCAGTAATTACTTATTTATACCCATCTCACTTCCTATACCCCACTTTCAACGATCCCTCAACTATACAAATACCTTCAACCTATTGATTCTAACACATTTTCACTGGTTCTCCTTGTGTCCTCACTTACTTATTCCATTATCCAGTTTAAATTTCATGGTCACTTATCACTTCCTCAAATTTGTCCCCAACTTCTTTGCCCTGCTCTTGTTTCATCAAACTCTCTTGGATAAAGCCCAATGTTGGTTAAATTGAACATTCTAGATACATGATCACTTACATTATGAGGGTGATTAACACTGTCCATAAATTGTATTGTACTTTCTTAGATCATTTACACTTTTATTCTCCAAAGTGGCTGTATCTCACCTTTTTCTTTCCTCAAATCCAATACCTCCTTCACCCTCATTCTCAGAGGATGACTTTGCCTCCTATGTAACTAAGAAAACTAAAGCAATCAGAAGAGTCTCTTCATATCTACCCACCCACTTACATGTGTACATATGCCAGTTTCTTTCTTGCACTATGGTTGATCCATCCATGTTCCTAAAGGCCAGTTCTTCCAGTGGTGCAATAGATCCTATCCCCTCTAACCTACTCAAGCTATTGCTCCAGAAATTTTTTCTGTCTCTCTTGCCTCATCAATTTATTCTTTTCTACTGGGTCTTTCTATTTTCACTGATTAAAAACCTTCTTCATCTTGTTTCTCTCTCTGGCTATTGTCCATTTTTCTCATTTCCCTTAACAACAACACTCCTTGAAAGAGCTGTCTATACTTGTATCTGATTTAGCTCCTTCTGCTCCCTGTTGAACCTTCTCTAATCAAGGTTCTGTTACCACTATTTGTTCCTCAAATTTGTTCCTATCAAGCTCACCAATAAGTTCCATGTTGCTAAGGCCAATAATTCATTCTCAGCCCTCATCTTCTTTCATTGTCAGTATTTGACATGGTTGTTCACTCTTTCCTTCTTACAATACTTTTTACCTGACTTCCAGAACACTTTTCTCTCCTGGTTTTCATCTGGAGGACTGCTATGAGGGCATAAGGGAGAAAAGTGGTGATTAAGCAGAATTTATACAGGTCTCTACGGTCATTAAGAAATTGGGTTACAGAGAACCGTCAAACAGAAAAGGCTTGGGAGGCTCATCTAAGACTGAAAGAAAGAAATTGATATTTACATGATGAAATAGGAGGATACTGACCCTAGAGAGATGGTCCAGGTAGGCAGTTGAATATTGTCATTCAGAATATCAGGTCTTGAGTATCAGGGATTCAGGTGAAGGGCAAAGGGATGCAGTAGTGACAGGTAAGGGTAAAGATAAACTAATAGTACTGGCAATCCCAACTTCATTTTGGTAACCAGATTGTTCCACTAATAACATCATTCACATATTTACTCCTAACTTGTTCAAATTGCTTTCATGTATATTGTTTCTTCACAATACTCCTGAGCAACACAGCTTTTTAATCCCAGTTACATGGATGAAGAAATTGAGGCTTGTAGATGTTAAAACAATTGTATGAAATTACACTGAGCATTATTAACAGAACTGAGACTAAAATCCAGGTCCAAAATAACCAAGAAGCAGCAACCAAGACTCTAACACGGGCAGCAGAGTCAGAAGCTTCAGATGGCTTGGTCCAGAAATGCCAGGAAGTCAACATCATATCTGGAGACTAGGTGACAGGCAGGGGTGGGTGAAGGATTGGGTGGAAATAAATAGCAGTACTGACAAGTCAGCAGGAAGGGGCATTTCCTGGGTGGCAGAATTCAAATAGAAGCAGATGAACTGAGCTGAGCGCAGGTTGAAGGAGCAGGTGGGTGGGTTCACCTGACTGAGGGGGTGGGGCAGGTGTGGAGGAAGCTGCGTCATTTCTGACAATCAGCCCAGAAAATAAATACTTGGCATTTTAGTGGGATGGCCATTTGATCTGATTGGGGGCTAAGCGAGGGATGGGACAGGTGGACACCTGTTCCAAATTGAAATAGAAACATCATTTTTAAGCCCTTTGGAACATTTTCACACTAGTGGGCTTAGACACTAAATTATAAAGTTGTTGAGTGAAATAATATAGCTTATCTTGCTTTTTCTCCTCAATAACTTTGCAAAACATGTAATACTATCATCACTATGCAGGGACAGTCCTGAGTGATACAGCGACTCATCGTGCGCAATACTCGTCCACTGTCACACACATCTGATGCTGCATTCATTCATTTGTTTATTTACTCATGTGTTCATGCATTTAATCTACAAAGCCAAACTCATGGTTAATACATTTGAAGAGCACCCAGTCCAAGGGGACACAGACAGGTAACTCAAACACTGCATTACAGAATTAAGTTGTCCAACAGAGGTAAAGTATTGTGAAGTCAGGTAGGGCATGTGGAGGGGTTGATTTTTAACTGAATCCTGGAGTAGAGATAATGTAATGACATTGTTTCAATACATATTGTCTAACTCAGCACTTCTCAAAATTTGCTTGAAGGAACACTAATGTTTGGCTTAATATCAATAAATATTCCATGGATAATAAAATATTTCAATTAGCTGCAGCTGCTCTGTGGTTTGACCTGGCACTTTATTCACTGTAAATTATTTATGTTGGCCCACTGTTTCATCAATGAGCCTGCTGCGCTTGATCATTCAGAATCAGTCTGACATGATCTGGCTCGTTTATGCAATCAGACCCCACAGGTGGCCTGACAGCTGAACACTCTGACCTGGCAACACTGAGGCACAAGACCCCAGAGCAGAGGGGACAACTGTTAAACATTACATCACACCACAATACTCAGCCTTCGTGTGGCTGATACAGTGAGTGGTGGCTTTTTTCCCCAAACATATATCCTTTTATAAATTTTATTTTTAATTATAGTTGACATACAATATTAGTTTAAGATATACAACATAGAGAGTAGTCAACATTTATATAACTTAAAAAGTGGGGACCACAATAAATCTAGTGACCATCTGGCGCCATATTTAATTATTACAATATTATTGACTATTTCCTATATGTACATTACATCCAGGTGGCTTTCCTGAATTGCTTAAAGAGAAGTTGGACATTCTCTCTATGAATTCAGTTGGTGTAATAAAAAAAAATTTATTTTAAAAGCACACTAGAAGTGATAATAAGCTGGATTGTTCAATATTTAAAGAACTCAACTTATCAAAGAGACTTTTGAAGTTTAATAAGGCAAAATAGTCTCTGCTCCAAGGTGAGACCAAGTAACACAAACCTCCAAAAGCCACTCAGCACCCACATTTCCCGAAGGCACAGAGACTAGAACCAGCAGGTTGTTTGTTTAAAGTGGGTAATCTAAACAGAGTAATGTTGAAAGCTGAAGTCAAAATTGGGTTAGTTAGGAAATTTTACAGTGAGAAGGAGCCTCTCCAGGTATCTCCAACTGTACCCAGCAAGTAGCCTGACTTCAATAACAACCTTGAGATGAGCACATCCCTCTGTGCATTAGATATCTGGCAGCAACCTAAGTGAGCCCACCTTTTTCAGAGCGTTTCATGTTGTTTTTATATATGTCTCAAATGGGTGCTTGTAATTTCTACTAAAATTTCCCCTCAGGATAAAATCTGTAGTCATGAGAATACTCTGTAGGAGTTCTAAGATTTGTTTATTCTTGCCACATCTTTAAGTGTTTTAAGCAAGATCACACAAGTCCAGGGTGGCAGGACCCATCTCAGAGCCCATTTTTGTAATAGCTAAAGGGGCTTTTAGATGCAATAGCATAGGATGCTCTTTATTTTATTAACATTTATTTATTAATTTATTTATTTTTCAATTACAGTTTACATTTAATATTATTTTGTATTAGTTTCAGGTGTACAACATACTGGTTAGACAATCATATACGTTACACAGCATTCCCCTTGATATTTCCAGTACCCACCTGGCACCATACATGGCTGTTACCGTATTATTGACTAAGGGTGCTCCTTATTTTAGTTGATACTTCATGCTTGCACATCGCCTCCTGGACACCATGCAGCTTGACTACATTGGTGCCAAGGCTCCTTCGTGCCACAGTCAGAACAAAAGATAACAAGATTTGTCGAGCATTTGTTCACAAAACAAAACCTCTTCGCAAAAGTTATTTCTTATTACAGCATAAAAGCAGGACTTTCTGATTCTGAAAGTACAAAAATTCTGATTGCCACACGTACAGATTTAGTCCCACAGCACCTGGCTCAGGACACATCAGGATCACACTTCTGTCCCTCAGCCAAAGTCCCAGTTCTTTTCCACAAGTTCTGGGAAAGCTAATGTCCTTCCTTACTCTGCAGAACTTCACATGGAGTGTATTCTGTACTTTGGTTACAGAGGGAGGGGAGGAGTGGGAGAAAAGAGGAACAGAGAAAACACTGCTTTGCTTTTCATGTGAGGGCTGTAATTGTTTCTTCCTTGGAGAAAGCACGAATTGCACGAGAGTGTCTTGTTCCTCCTCTTTCTATATCTAGCCTCCTCCACCCTTGTTTTCTTGGCTCTTCTTCTAAAATCCGTCTTTTGCCACAGGAGGGTAAAGAATAGAGTTGAGCAAAGAAAGTTTGAAAGCAGTTCTAGTTCCTTTCTTCTTATTTCAAGTCCCAGAAACCATGTAAAATTATAATTTCCCCCATATTTAACATGACTCTCTAAGCACCTGCCATAGCAGCACTGGTTCTGTGACACTTCCACTGTCACACCTCACCTGTCCTCCCTGTACTCTGGTGGGCACATGAGCAAGGGCGTGACACCATTTCCACAACCTTGTGTACACTTGATTCTTTTATTTTTATTTTTATTTTGGAGTTTCAAAGTAAAACCAAGCTGTACTTACTAAAAATCAAGTTTTCCTAACAAAATAACAAGTAACAAATGACTTTGTTATTGAAAGGAAATTTTCCAATTAACCATTTACAACATTTGGCTTTGCTCTGTTTCAAATACCAGATCAATCCTTACTGATTCAGTCCAGTGATAAATGAAATGGTGAAAACAAGAAACAACAAGATAAAAAGGGACTTGTTTTATTAGTATCCTAATTATAAGGAAATTTCACAATTATACACACACATGTCTGTGTGTTTGCATGCAAGTGATCTGGTATGTTTATTTACTCATTCACAAATTTTTATAATAGCCTCCAATCTACCAAGTATGCCAACCCATACTAGATGCTAAAGATACAGAAGTTAATATAGTAGTGTTTTGATTATCTATTGCTATATAACAAGCTACCCCAAAACTTAATACCCTAATATCATCATTTATTCTGATGTCCCACAGTTTGGTGGGTTGACTGGGCTCAGCCATGCAGTTCTGACATAATTACAATCAGATAGTGGTTGGTCTGGACACCCAAGTTGGCTCATTTGCTCACACCTGTGATGGCTGGAACAGCTGAGGTTGACTGGACATATCTATCTCTCTATATCTCTGTCACTCTATCCCTCTCTCAGTCTTCTTTGTTTCTCTCACCTTGTGGCCTCTACAGAAAGCCAAGTTGGGTCTCCTTACTGCCAGGCAGCCCTAGGTAGTCAGACTTAAGAATTCCTCCAGTACACAAAGAGACTAAGGCAGATGTTACAGGCTTCTTATGACCTAGCCCCAGAAGTCATTCGGCCTCACATCCACTGAATTTTATTGGTTACACAGGACAAGCCCAGATTCACTGTGGGGGAGGACTATCCAAGACCATGAGTGTTGGGAAGTGTGATGTTGTGGGTTGGGGGGTGGGAGGCTATCTTTAGAGACTGGCCAAGATAACCTCGAGAGGCTTATTATAGTTAAATAAACACTGGAACAGGAGTTGTAGTCCTGACTACTAATTTCGGCTTTGCCATGTGGTTGTTAAAGTCATTTCACTTTTAAAAACAAACAATAAACTTAAGAGAAATCCTGAATGGATTGGATTTTTAGTGGTGTATACAACTAAGTATTATGTAGCAATTAAAAAATATTTTGGATGGAAAGTGCTCAAGTTAAATTGAAAGCAGAATGCATAAACAGTGTGTTTGTAGAATATTATCAATTTTGCTTAAAACACACATATATGCACACACACACATATATACATATAAATCCATAGAAACAAGACTAAAAGAGTACGATGAACATGGTTAAGATGGTTATAGTATGAATGTTTTTTTCCTTCCTTATACTTTTCCAAATTTCCTATAATGAACACGTATTTTTATGACAAAAATTGTATTATAATATATTTATAATTGACATCCTAAGAGAAAAGGAATGTAAACAGTTCATCTGTATACTTATTGGTGAAACTTGGGCTTTCCAAGACTACCATGAGAGAATGACAAATTAGCATAGATTCCTAATATGACACTTGGCAGAAATGAAAATAAAGACTTCAAGGTGGCTAAAGGTGAGGTTCATAGGACTCCAACATTAACAATCATATATAAGAGGAGCGAAGAGACAGCATATTTTCTAAATTCTCTTATGGGAAGAAACCACATCTTCACATTGGAAAGCGTCAAAGGTCCCTTGGCTTTGTTCTAAAACATCGAGGTTCTCAAGAGAGAAATGCTTTTGTCCACAATTCTTTTATGATACCATTTGACCTAGTTCTAAAAGACTTTGTCCCAAGTTTACAAAAAGGAGTACAAGAGTAAAAGAAGGTAAAAGAGTAAATATAATTAAATATATATTTTCATTGTATACAAGAATAAAAGATCAGGGCCACTTATTGGGGGATCTAATAAATTAGAATGGTGATGGGGGAAGTCCTTTCCTTTCTCACAGATGGTTATATAGATGGAAACAGAAAGGCATTTCAGTGAGAGGAGCCCATGGTTAATACCCAGAAATAAGAACTTAGTGACCAGATAAGAGATAAGCCATGGCTAATGTGGCTCAGCATCAAATTATTTCACAGGCAGTGAAATATAGTCCAGAAACCAAGATTTTATTTCAAAATAGCTCAAGTTCTTTATTTCTTAAGAACTGTTAAAAATACTGAAATACATAGTTTACAATACTACCTTAAAATTATTTTTCTCTTCTACATGGGACACCTGTTAGTCATTCATCCCAATATTCATTTTTCTTTCTTTTCTTAGAAGTAGAACTCCTGATTTTTCTGGATGTCTGAAATAAAATAAAACATTTCCCAAGTGTGGCCATGTGACTAAGTTCTGGGCAATGAGTTTAGATAGCAGTGTTGGGTGCAACGCGTGGGAAATTTTCTTAAAGGGTGTTGGCAGGCCTTCTTTGTTTCTTCCTCCTTAGTGCTGGCAAAAATTTACTTTTAGCCAAATCATCTATAACACCTACTTAGGACCGTGAGAGAGCATGCTAAAGATGGAACAAAAAAAGGATCCTGAGTCCTTGATAGTCATGGAACATGCATAATAGTGATGAAATACCTATGGGTTTTGACTAAGGAACAATCTCCTGTTTTACATAGGCTACCATAATTCAGAGGTTTTCCTTTGCTTGCAGACAAGTGTAATCTTAATAGATTCACAGGCTTATCCCATACATTCTGCATTTCTATATCCTCCTTTAATAAAATCCCCTAGAAAAACTCCTCCCTACTTGTAGTCTCTAGGACCCCAGCCCCAAGAGGCTTTCTTTCAATTCCCAAGGGAAAAATATCTCACTGCTCTTATCACTCCACCCTCTTTCCTTGGGACCCTGAGACACAGCTGCCTGTCCTCATTCTCAAATTCCACAATGCATATTCCAGACTGGTGGGCAATGGCAGAGCCTCTTGGAAAGGCCCAAAGGGAAGAAACCAAGTATTCACAACCATATTTATGAGGAAAGGGACAGGGGTCAAAAGCTATAGGAAGACTCCTATGTTAATAATTTTTGCTATATCACACAACTTTTTGGAAGTAAGACAATTAAGGTAAAATTTCAATGTTGACTAATACATTTTTCACATGTGCAAATAGCTTTATGGAAAATGCATACTTTTTCTTATGTTTATTTTCTCTATTGAATGAGAAATTAGAGAGGGGAAAATTCCACAGCTTTCTGAGGCAATATTTGAGACAGAGCAATCCTGGGGCAACATTTTAATTCTTTAACTCTCACACTTATGTGGAAAGCATTTAAATGAATTACTTCATTTTATCTCCTAAGCAATCCTGAAGGGTAAAAGGCTGTGCTCAAACTCTATGCACACAAGAAAGTTGAGGATCAGAGATCAAAGATGGCGGAGGAGTAAGTGGAAGCTACACTAACCTCCTCACAGGACCAGTCTGGATTTACAACTTAATTTTGGAGAAGTCATCTGGAATAACCAACCAAACACTAGCTGGAGAGGAGTCTTATAACCACGGAGAGACATAAAAGGCTGCTATATCACAACATGACCGGTAGGAAGTGTGGAGACGTGGAAGGGCTGGCTGGGTTCCCACGGGTGGCAGCTGAAGGGACTGAGAAACAGCTCAGCAGCCAGTGGTTCCCTCTGAGAAGGGCAGGGTCTAAACCCCCAGCTGAGCTTCCCAGCCTACAGCAACAGAGTGGAAAGTAAAATACTATCCAGCTGAGAAAAGTGAAAAGCCACAGGGTTTCATGCTAGCTAGAGAGAAACAGCGGGAGGAAAGGAGCTCTTAAGTGGATCACATACAAAAATATTTTGGCCCCCACTTACCCTGGGCTCAAGCAGAGGGAAAGCAGAGAAGACTGGAGACACTTGAGGAGAGTTTGGCGCGGTGGCTTTGAGGGGAGAACTGGGGGAGCAGCCGACTGGGTCCCAGTGCTAACTCATCCCCAGTACTGCAGGCAGACCATTCCCCTCCAAGTGGCATCAGCCTGAGGGGAAGCAAAAGCCCTGCCTACAGGAATTAAACTGCCACACCAACCGTCCTTAAGCCTGACAGCTAATCACAGATTGAATAGATTAACAACTAAAGAAGACAGACAAAGGCAGTAGATCCCTGGAAGTCTCCAACAGGCTGCTTAGGGCCAGACTGGTACATGATCTGATACCACCAGGGACAGATACAGGAAGTGCAGATCATTCTAAGAAGCACCAACAAACAATAGGTGTCACAAAAATGGAGAGACAGAGAAACAACCCCTCATCGAAAGGAAAGATAGAATCCTCAGAAAGAGTGCTAAATGAAACAGAGGGGAGCAAACAATCAGATATGGAATTCAAACCATGGATTATGCAGAAGCTCAATGAGCTCAGCAGAAACTACAGGGAACTCCAGAAAAACTACAAGGAACTTACTGAGAATTACACCATCATGAAAAAGGACATAGAAGCTATCAATAAGAGCCAGGAGGAAATGAAGAATACGATCTCTGAATTGAAGAACACAGTAGAAGGAATTAAAAGCAAG
This sequence comes from Furipterus horrens, assembly GCF_987537825.1. NCBI lineage: Eukaryota > Metazoa > Chordata > Mammalia > Chiroptera > Furipteridae > Furipterus > Furipterus horrens. Next base: position 157,998,063 of record NW_028327171.1, on the reverse strand, counting down.
CTTGAGGAAGCAGAAGATCAGATCAGCGAGCTGGAAGACAACGTAGACAAAAACTCCCAGACAATGCAACAAAATGAAAAGAGACTGAACAAGACTGAAGAGGCTCTAAGACAGCTGCAGGACAACATGAAACGTAATAATATCCATATTATAGGAGTTCCAGAAGGAGAAGAAGAAGAGCAAGGGATAGAAAACCTCTTTGAAAAACTAATGACAGAAAACTTCCCTAACATGAGGAGAGAAAGAGTCACGCAAGTCCAGGATGCACAGAGGGTCCCAATGAAGAGGAACCCCAACAGGCCCACTTCAAGACATATCATAATTAAAATGGCAACATTCAAAGACAAAGAGAGAATCCTAAAAGCAGCAAGAGAGAAACAACTAATAACATACAAGGGAGCTCCAATAAGGCTATCATCAGATTTCTCAGCAGAAACACTACAAGCCAGAAGGGAATGGCAAAAATTATTCCAATCAATGAAAAACAAAGGCCTACAGCCAAGAATACTCTGCCCAGCAAGGCTCTCATTCAAAATAGAAGGTGAAATAAGGAGTTTCCAAGACAAAAGAAGGCTAAAAGAATACATCTCCACCAAACCAGCATTGCAAGAGATGCTAAAGGGTCTGCTTTAAGAAGATGAAGAAACAAAGAGAGACAAAGAGGAACACGAGGACAAAGGGGGGAAATGACAATGAATAAGTACTTATCAGTCATAACCTTAAGTATAAATGGATTAAATGTTCCAATCAAAAGACATAGTGTAGCTGAATGAACTATGTAGCAGAAAGAAAGAAGGAACTTCTACCATTTGCAATAACATGGATGAAACTAGAGAGAATTATGCTTAGCGAAATAAGCCAGGCAATAAAAGAAAAATACTGTATGCTGTCACCTATTACAGGAAACTAATGAACAATACAAACAAATGAGCAAAATTGAACCAGAGGTATGTAAACAAGGAGTAGACTAACAGTAACAAGGGGGGAGGTGGGAAGGAGAGAAGGGGGTTAGAAGGGGAAGGGTCTAGTCAAAGAACATGTATAAATGACCAATGGACATGGACAACTGAGTGGGGACTGAATGTAGGAAAAGGAAGGGACAGGGTGCAGGGAAGCAAGAAAGGGAAAAAAGTGGGACAACTGTAATGGAAAAACGAACAAAAATATTTTTAGTGGGGGAAAAATAAAAATATGAAGAATAAAAATGCCAGTTCAGTGAATGTTAGAAGGACAAGGATTTTCCTTCAAACTGTATATTTTTCTCCCTATCTGATCCCTCCAGAGTTTGGCATTCTAAACAAGTAAGTAATGACATAAGTTTCTTCACATAAAACTAATAAGACCAGTTGTTAATAGAGGTTTTTTTGACCAAGATGTTGACTGGAACATCATGCCTAAAGGAGACATGCTTGGGCTCTGGTTGTTACCAAAGAGCCCTGAGGAACTGGGATTGACTTTCTAAGGTAATAAAAGTCCATGAGATAAAAGGCCTGGTACCGTGGTTGGTTGTGTGGTCCACAGCAATCTCTCCAGGAAAGGAATGAAGGTTGTTTTCCTGAAAGATGGCTAGAAGGGACCTTAAGGCACAATGGAAAACCAGAAGGACTTGGAAAAAACAGGTGTGTATAGGCAAGGCTGAATGCCAGGTATGTGGCTCAGCTTCTGTGCCCTGAAGGGCAGACTGAAGGTCACCCTAAATGTTCCTTGTGTAAGTTCCAGCAAAGCAGAACTAAAGATCATAAGTGATCATTTTCTGCTCTTGTTGTGTTTATACAAATGAACAGGATAAATTAAACATGGACTTAATGCAGTTCCTTTAATGACAAGGAGGCTAATCTTAGGGAGAAAAATCGTTATTCAAAGAAAATCACAATGATCAGTAGCAGACTATAAAGTAGTGCAGATAACCATCTTTAAAGTTTCTTTTCATTTAAAATATGTTTTCATTTGAAAGTTAAACTATGTTTGTGATATCATCAAAGATGTTTAATTTACAGGCAAGAAGAATGTCAAATGCCTTGCAACTGGATGTCTTTACAATAAGACAGTCTTACAGATTTAGAGACTTGTTTGTGGGTTATGTTAAATAAATTAACATGTGTTTTCTGTTTTCAAAGGGCATAAGCCTATGATCTCATTACCTGAGTGACTGTCTGTATGTATAGGCCTCACTTAATCCTGTCTGCAGTGCTGCCTCCTGAGACTCATTGGTTTGGCTGAACTAAGTGGCTGGGTTGGTGAAGTATGGGGTGGTCTGTGGGCTTCACTTTACAAAACCGGCTTCTCTTTTTTACCCTAATGGCTTGGACAGAAAGGGCCCAGAGGTATGAGAGGGGGGAAACCTAAAATATTTCCCTTAGCCCAAACTAAGTATAATGGGCAAAAGGGTTTTGGACAGGTGAGATGTGCCTGACACACCTTCCTCCAAAGAAGCCCTTTTTTTCCCTAATGTGGGACATTGAAAAAGTAATCCCTGCTTTCTGTTATCTAGTGGTTATGGATTGAATGATGTCTTTTAACCCTGTTGCCAAATCTGTTGCCCACAGAATACAACAAGGATGCCAGCCTGTTAAACCAAGCACACCGTTGTCTGGGGACAGCCAACTGACCTGGAGTCTGCACGATCCTTTCCCATGTATGAAGGACACTCTCCCCTCCACACCCCCTACTCTTATTAGGGATTTCTGGACCCAAGGGTAGGTAAGACGATGGTCATGTCCAGCTCGAAGCAGCTAGAGGAGCTCGAGACCTTCGCCCATTGTTCTTTATAAGATTATAAAGGGTCTTAAGTCTGAGAGGGAGGGATTGTCATTTTTTATTGTTAAAATAATTAATTAATCATTTATTCATTTAAAAAAGAAGAAGAAGAATATATGAAAGGGTTAAGCAGGAGAGCTTGTATGTATGACCCATGGGCATGGACTTGGGGGGGGGATTGCTGGGGGAGGGGTGGTGCTGGGTGGAGGGGAGCAAAGGGGAAAAAGTTGGAACTATTGTAACAATATAATCAATAAAATATACTTAAAAAAGAAAGAAAGAAAGAATGTTGAGGATCAGAGAGGTGAAATGCCTTGCTCAAGTTCATATAATATGACAAGCTATATTATTTTTCCCAAATATTGGCTGCCCCACACCATGCTAGGATTAAACCTTGCCACAAATTTGACGTCAGGCTTGGTCTTGGGCTAATGAAATGTGAATAGAAGACCAGCTGCCAATTCCAAACATGAGCTTTGAGTGATTTTTCTACTTCCTTTACCCTGGCATAGACCTGCATATCCTGTGAAGAAGCTGGGTCAGTGATAAAATACATAGAGTTTAGCCGCAGCCAGTCCACAGTAGATATGTAAGCTGAACAAGAAATAACCCTGTGTTTATTTGAGGGTAATTTATTCATGTCATATAATTTAGTCTAAGGTGACTGATGCACAGTCAATGACTGGAAAGCCTGGGACTAAAAAGTCATCCATTCAATGCAGCATTTACTTAGTAGCCCCACATTCCAGCAGGACCCAAAGAGCTGAGAGAGTCAGAGGCAACTGTCCTCTTCCGACCTCATCCTCCCTCTCACATGGTGGGAAGTTCTCCAATCTCCCTGGACCTGGCCACCTATTATGCCAGGCTAGCATTAATATTTTCCCAAACAGCCTGTCTTCAGGCCATTCCAGCTGCAACTCAACTCACAGCACTTCTCTGACTGGCCTGCAAAGTTCCTGAGGAGTAGCCTACTGCAGGCCTTAGCTGGACAGTGGTTGCTCCGCCCACTAATAACCTCTTACTTTCATTGTCACCAAACTCCAGCTTCTGACTCCACAGGTGACCCAGAGGACTAGGAGAGTTTCCCCAGAGTCTTTCCTTCTTCTTTTCTGCCCTGTTCCAACCAGGACAGGACAGAGGAGGGGAAGGGAAACTTTGAAAGTAGGTACGTTGCTCTAGTTCTAAGACAGAAGGCTTTCAGTAGTCCTCAAGGAACAGGCTAATCAGAGCTAAGCTGAATTAAAGAAGGGAGATCAACAGATGTCTTGTCAAGAACTAACCAGGACAGCATCCATCACAAAGAAAGCTCATATGTAGGCCAGAGTCATACCAGGACATCAGTAGTGACTGCCATGGCTGCCAAGGAAAAATTCAGTTCTCCATATTTCATGGCAAAATTAATAATCAGCTTGGGAGCTAAGGCACAGAGACTTGGGGGTCCCAGAAATCTTATTGGGTGGGGCAGAACTTGGTCATTCTCTCCAGGCTGGGGAGGCCTGAGAAAGCAGTTTACAGTTTATTTACATAATACACTGGTTGTATTGGTCATAGCAGGTACTTTCTTGCCAAAAGTATCTTTCCACCACCACCAAGTACTTGAGCTCTTTATGATGACAGAGTTTTCCTGCATGAGTTTTACCATATTTTATTTTCAAAGCAGCATTGTTACTTGATATAGAGAAGAGTAGAGATGTTTTTAACACCTGCAAGGAAACAAAACTGTACCAGTTACAGTGTTTTTAATGAAAGTGACTTACTTTTGGCTTGTTTTCAGAGCCATGATGATTTTAGTGACCCTTCTAAAGGTTTTTTTTTTTTTTTTTTTTTTTTTTTTAATTTCATTGCCTATAAAGCTTATTATCAAATTTTTCAGAGTAAACTGGTGGAAGAAATAACTTTACCACAGGGCAGGTAATGTGAAGAGATGTAGAAACAGTGAGGAAATATTTCTTATGCATTTTGAGGACAAGGATACCTTCTCCATAAAAGTATCTGTAAACTCACTAAACATCTGTTCACCTAAGCAAGGCCACAATTTAGCTATTTGCCCAGGACTACATCTAAAGGGGATGAGGCCTGAAAGAAAATGAGGAGGAATAGAAATTTGGACAGGGTATCACCCAAAGAGTCAAAGGGGGAACTATTGGATACAGTTTGACTGTACGACAGGTTTGACTTTCAGTGCAGAAGTGATACTGAGATCAGTTAGGACTATGTTTTACTTTCTTTAGAATAAATTGTATCTTATAAATGGATCTATTTCTGTTTATGTATTCTGGTAAAATCCTGTGTGTGTTTGTGTGCATATGCCTGGGTGTGTCTGTGTGTGCCTGTGTGCATGTGTGTGTGTGTTTGTGTGTGTATGTGTGTGTGTGTTTGCCAAAAGCTAAAAGGAAAGGGGATTTTCTGCACTTCGGGGAAGTTAGCTGCAGAGTTCTGTTTCAGCAGCTATTCCAACTCAACATACAGGGAAGAAACTCAAGAGGAAGGATGGGGACAGCTCTTATAACTGATTCTATGCCCTTTCCTCTCCCCACAGATTCCTTTTAATAGCTGTTAAAGCCTTCTTTTTCACTCTTTTATGTGGTGTCTATATTTTAACACAATTTCCCCAGGTATCCTCATGGCCACGCCCTCACCTCCCTTGGGTCTTGCCCAAATGTCCCCACTTCAGTGAGTCTTCTCTGATCACTCTGCTTAAAACTGTAGCCCTTCCCTCTTCAATTCAACGTTTCCTATTGCCCCTTTCCACTTATTTTCTCCATGACACAATTTTATTCTTTAAAGTGTAGTCTTTAATACACACAAAAGAATCTACATAAAATATATGTAAATTATAAATCATACTAATAAAATAAACATCTGTAGAGTTCACTGCAAATTAAGAATTAAAACATTTTAAACACCCTGTCCTCTTTTTCATCCCTGATATGTGCACCAGGAGAATGGTCATAGTAGTACACATAATTAAACATAAAAAAAAAAAAACACACAAATTCCCATCAAACAAAAAATACATAAATTATGATATATTCATCCCATAGAATACTTATCAGTAGAAATAGATAAACTACAGCTACATACAACTGAGCATAAATAAATCTTAGAAATATAATAAGTTAAATAATTAAGTTCCAGAAGACCAACTAGAATATATCATTTATATAAAGCTCTAAAGAAAACAAAATAATGTTATTAACACGGGTCTTAGTAAATGTTAACACTGTGAGACATATTCATCATCTTTATCTTATTTATTATTCAGCTATGACTTTCCCAACTCAACATATATGTAAAATAATGTCTTCTAAATTCACTCTAATATTAAAAACTCTTAGTCCCCAAAATACAAAACTATATTTAGCCTTCCCAGTTAGCAAGTAGGAGTCAATCTTAACACTGTGTTTCCGTCCACCGTATAAAACTGGTCACTTAATTAGGTAACTTTGCTTCTTGAATCTGTCCCCAGGCTTCATCTAGCCTCCCATCTACCACTTCCTTAGATCAGATCTTCAACCTTGAATTCTGGACATTTAATAGTTTCCGAATTCACTTCCCTGTTTCAGTCTATTCATGGAATATCTTTCTGTGACTTTTCCAGAAGAGTGATTTTAAAAAGTTTTCTTTTTATAAACTTCAAATCAACTTAGTATGATTTATTAGACAGTCTGAACTTGGTAGGAGTATAAACCTAAAACAGTTTTTTTTTCTCCAATTCCCACAGTCATTTGTTCTAGGAGAAACCCTTCTTTCCAGATACCTTCAGATTAGTTCCAGTCCAGTCCATTTTAATCCAATTGGAACTTCATTCTCACAGAGTTCTCTTCCCCTCTTCCAGCTCCTGCTGCTTGACCCATGGCTTGAAACCATAGGTGTGGTGCTCATCTTTCTTTAATGGTTTCACTTCTCAGGCAAAAATGAGGGGGAGGAGGGGAATAGGAGTTATGGGAAGAGACAACTGAGTCCTACTGAAAAGATGCTGTTGTGGTTCTCTCTTGTCTACACTGGTTATTTATTTGTTCCTTAGATGTGGCAGGAGCCTGGATGCTGCCTCTTTTGAGCCACAGTGCAAGTTTGCTTCAGGGCATGCTATGTTCTTGTATAGTTCTGGGTATACAGGAGATCTGATCCTGCTTAACTTATTCCAGTCCTTATGGAGCCAGTTTATATTGGCCAACTGTTAAATTTTCAGAAATTATGTGAGTTGGTTGTTAATCCATTGATAGCTTGAAATCAGCATGGTAGGAGAATTCATGCTACACAAATTAGCAAAAAGCACAAATCAGTTTTTTTTTTTTTTTTGGCAAGCCAGAAGGTCCACAACTTTCAGTTCTCCCTAGTGATCTACCCTGAATGGAGCCTCTTGCGGCTGCAACTTCTTCACCCCAGGCCTTTTGAGTGGGGTACTGACAAAATGGTTGAGCAGACTACAAAGTGTTCAAGTGACCCAGAGGATAATCATACACCCTTGCTGCACCAAAGGATATGAATGCTGACAACTGCCTTGCTGGCTCTTCTCTCTGCCCTGTCATCTCTCCAAATCTCTGATATTTGTGTTCAAATTAAGATGGTAGCAGTTTAACAATCAACTGCCTAAACTGGCATACAGCTCTGGAAAGACTGACTTCCCTTTCTAGGGTGTCCTCAAAGTCTGGAAGTAATTTTCCTGGAATCTCCTTTCTATTCAGGTCTCTACGCCCAAGGTCTGGTTTTCGGGTGGCAGTTCTCACACTTTTTGATCTCAGAACTCCTTTCCCTCTTAAAAAATATTGAGGACACCCAAAGAGCTTTTGTTTATGTGATTATGTCTATTGAATGAAAGAAATCTTGAAAACACATAAATAGGCTCACACCTTCTATTAACCATAAGAAGGATAACATCATCTCATCTCCTGTAGCCTAAGGAAATATCCATGAAAAAGGCAAATAAAGTCCTAGTATAATTTTTAATGTTTTGGTCTCATTGACCAAAGGACTCAGAGCACTTTAGAGTTCCCATCAGTTGTTGGACAATAATTCTTCACGAGGCTCTTGTGTTTCTGCATAATCCATAGCATAGGCACCAACCACCCTTGATCACTATGTTTTCAAGACTGTTTCTATTGTGAAGAACACCCTTGGAAAAAGCGAAAGTGTCTCCCTCCAGAGAAAAGAGCAGGTTTGTTTAATGTCAATTATAATAAAGATAATGTCTCTCTCTGGGGAAAAGTTCATTATAAAACATTATGATGCTGTCCTGGCTGGTGTGGCTCAGTTGGTTGGAGCATTGTCCTGTACATCAAAATGTGTCAGGTTCAATCCCTGGTCAAGGCATGTACCTAGATTGCAGGTTCGATCTCTGGTTGGGGTGAGTATGGAAGGCAACCAATTTATGTTTCTCACATCAATGTTTCTCTCTCTCTCTCTCTCTCTCTCTCTCTCTCTCTCTCTCTCTCTCTCTCTCTCTCTCTCTCTCGTGCTTTTTCTTTTTTTCTTCCCTTCCTCTCTCTCTACAAGAGGTGACCAAAAAAATAAAAAAAAGGAATTATCTTCTGGAGGGTGAGCCCCTTGTAGTAGAGGCTTCCCCCGCTGGGTGAGTGATCTAGGAACCCATCTGTATTGGTACCAGTTGGCGTTGTTGTGAGAAGCTGCCTTCAGTTTCAGCGAGATATTTTTAAAGACTGAATGCATTCACCCATTTCATGATGGATGATTTATAAGCGCACCTGGCCACGCTTCGCTGAGTGTTCAGCAGTTTTTGACCAAAAACAGCATGACCCATATGTCCCACCTCCCCTATTCACCCAATCTCATCCCAAGCAACTTACTTTGTTTCCCTGGATGAAAAAAATCCCCAAAGGAAAGCATTCTGCAAATGTGGAAGAGGTGAAACAAAAAAACAGCAAAAGCACTAAAAGGCATCAAAACTGATGAGTTCAAAAACTGTTTTGAGCAGAGAAAAACAATGTCTCGATAGGTGTTTTGCATCAAATGGAGAGTACTTTGAAGGTGACCGAAGTTTAAACATATACATATGTTTAAATACACAATTTTTAATAAATAAATTCTGTTTTTTGGAGTCCCCCCTAGTAAAATCAATATACATATGTTTCAAAAAAAATTTTTTAAATCATTATAATGCCAATTATAAAGGATTCTATTTTTTCTCCTATAACACAGTCCACTGCGTGTGCAAATGTTACCTGACACATTTCATGCTGCCATATGGGAATTGAGGTTTGGTGAACTCAGTGCAAAGTTGGTGATACTTTTTCTATCACTGTGGTTGTGAATAATAAACTGTTCTTAATCTCTGACCCAAGGATCTCATGTCTTCTGCCAGCATATATAAAACTGTGGCAGGCTAACCTAGAAGCCTGAAATAAGATAAATCTCAAATCCTTTCAAGTTCTTGTCATCCACATTTTGAGAACCATGATCCTCAAGGTTTCTCAATATTTCATAAACTCATAAAGCCAATATAGTGGTAGGTACATCATAGATGAGCTCTAGAAGTTTGGGGCATTGCTACAAAATTTATTACATTTTCTTCATATCGTGCCATTGTATAGTGATAAAAATACAACACAGTGCCTGAGGGAGGATGTGAAATATTGAATTTCCATAAGATGTCCAAATACCTTTTCAAAATTTTAAGAAACTCAATCTTGCTTCCTTCAACATAATTTTTACATGAGGTTTTTAAAATGAAGTAGTTACATGCTCTTTTTAAACAAGACTTTACACATAATAACTATTATAATTATATATTTCTATAAATATCATTAACATATTTATGCTTTAAAAATAAATCACTTTATTGTGAAAGAACATGGTGTTTTGTGGGACTGGAAAGTAAACCACATTCTATACAAAAGTCTTTGAAAGTCACTGGCCCTGCCACAATCTTCACCTTTACTGTTTGATGTAGCAATGACAATTATGTTCTTCTGTATGTGTCACTGAGAACTAGGATTTGCATAATACCATTTAGGCTCATTTGCATGCTTTTTAAAAAGTAAAACTTATTGAAGTACAATATACATACTGAGGAGCACACAAATTCTAAATGTTTAATTAATTTTCACCATGAGAATACATCCATGTTGCTGGAAGCCAGATCAAAAAACCGTCAGAGTCTTCCTTGTGCCTTCTCTTAGTCGCTGCCTCTTTTAGTAGGAAAGTCATTATCCTGACTTGTAACCTCATAAAGTAGTTATGCTTGAATAGTGTTTTTAAAAAAGCTTTACTGATATATAATTCACATACTACACAATTTATCCATTTAAATATATAATCAATGGTTTTTAATATATTGACACACTGTGCAACCATAACCACAATCTAATTTTAGAACATCTTCATCAACCCAAAGAGAAGTTCCATGCTAATTAGCAGTCACCTTTTATTCTTCCTCACTCTTTCCCAGCTCTGAGTAAAACTTTTAAACAATTATCTCTGCACGTTCTTGGAGTTTGACATCAGCAAAAACTTCATTCACTTAAGTAGATGACAAGAAATTTAAAAATCATTTATTTGAAACTAATCGAATATTTTCAACAGGTAAAATTCTAAGCAATTGAAAAGGCATTTTTCTTAAGAAATCCAATATTAATATTTTCCATGGAAATTTAAATGAAATTTCAAACTTTCTTGTTTTGTATTAATTATCTATGGCTGGGTAACAGATTTGCCAAAATTTATTATTTCACATAGTGTGTTTGAATCAGGAATTTGGGGATGGCATAGATGGGCATTTCTACCTCAGGTCTCTTAGGAGATTATAGTCAAGTTTTCAGCAAAGGGAGAGATCTGCTTCCATAGCTTGTAATGTAGGCTGAAAAACGACCCCTCAAAGATATCCGTGTTCTAGTCCCCAGAATCTGAATATGTTACCTTACATGGAGAAAAGGACTTTGCGGATGAGACTAAATTAAGAATCCTGAGATGGAGAGATTATCCTGGATTACCCATGTGGGCCCAATGTGATCACAGGGGTCCATGGAAGAGAGAGGCCAGAGGATGAGTGTGAGTAGTAGAAAACATGAAGACAGAAGTAAGCGGCTGGAGTGATGCAAGGAAGGACTCCAAGAAGTGCAGGCCGCCTCAAGAAGCTAAAAAAGGCAAGGACACGGATTTTCCTCCATGAACCTTTAGAAGGAACCAGTCCTGCCAACGCCTTGACTTTTGCCCAGTGAAACGGATTTTGAAATTCTGACCTTGGTAACTGTAGGATAATACATTTATATTGTTTTAAGCCACTACATTTGGGGCAATTTTTCACAGTAGCAATAAAAAACAACTACAGCCGGAAAGCCAGTTCTGGCTATTGTTCAGGAGACATCAGTTTCTTGCCACACGGACATCAGCAGAGAACTTCTTAAATGGTTCCTCAGTGGCTGGCAGCTGGTTTCCCTCAAAGCAGAGCAAATGATTCAAGAGAGAACAAGGTAGAAGCCACAATGTCTTTCATAGCCTCACCTTGAATATCACACTCCATTATGTCTGTGATAGCCTGCTGGTTACACAAGAGAGTCCTATACAAGATGAAAGGGGACTATGTAGGGGCATGAATTTGAAGAAACAGGATCATTAGGGTCCATCTTGGAGGCTGGATAGCACACATAAGTATTCTAAATGATAGTGGAGCTCTAGGTTTACAGAACACATTTATGCCTTGTCTAATTTCCATGCCACTAAAGAGCACATCATCCAGAAATGGACAGAGATTGGGGCCTTGAGATCACAGAATACCCAGCCTGGCTTCTCTGATACCTTCTCTTTTCCCCCAGTGCTGAAAAAGGTTCCTTGGGCACCTGCCACCTGAATTCACCCAGCAGTTCCATGGGCCCTGTCAATAGTCTGGATTTCTGAAAGCACAGCCTGAAACAAAGTCTTGCATGGACTTACTTCCCAAAGAGCCTGAGACAGAGGATTGCATGCAGGTAGTTTATTCTGGAAGTAAGTCCAGGCTAGGGCCTGGGAGAGTGAAGTATAAAGGAGGAAAAAACAGTAAAAGGATGTGTTTACAAACTGGTCACCATTATGGGTAACTGGTGTTCAGTCCCACAAGACCTTCTGGGGAAACTTTTGAAATGCATCTCAGGATAATGCTAGGTAATGAACAGAGCAAACACCTTCCATCAGTTCCCACTTTCTTAGTTGAAGATTGCTCCGTGGGCATTTCTTTGTTCCACACCTCCAGGCTGTGCATGCATAAGTGACAACTGGATTCTCACAGGAACCCGAGGTTATGGCCCTGGGTCAGTAAGCCAGAGGCACACTGAAGAGTCTCAAGGAAGGTACTGCCAGGTTGCCCCTGTGGGAAGCTGGTAAGTCTGTATGGAAACCTCTTACCATGACAGTGGCAGGTGAACTGAGAGGATTTGGAGTGATCCACAAGTGATGTTCCATGCTGGCACTCTGTCAAAACTGAGTAGTCTGCCACTGGCTGCTGAAATAGACAGGTGGGTGTCCAGATGGCAGAGTGCCACCTTCTCGATGTTGAGCTTACATTTTAGTGGCAGGGTAACAAGTGCTATATGTTTCTTGGGGACTCCTCTGTCTTCTATGGAAAAGGAGAAAGCAATGTCTTTTGACCATTTTTTAAATCTTCTGAAATGGAAGATACCACCCATTTGTTTTCAGATTTGGAACTTAATTGCCAATTTTAGAGCCTAAGGGTGGAAAACCCCAGCTATTATTTTCTTCATAAGTGTTTTCTGGATCATCCAGATAACCACCACAAAAGCAAAAACATGCTTTTTAGTGTGCCACATCTGTGTTTGTGTTAACTAACATTAATTATTATAGGCCACAGTGGTTTTAAAAAGTAGCTGACAACTCTTTGACATATCTCTCATCAAAACATGAAGCCCATGTGCCCTTCCCCTGATCCTGGGTATACTCGTGGCTCACTGTAACTAATTGAATACAGTGGAAATGGCCTTTCGTGACTCCTGAACTAGGTCAGGAAATATGAGGCAAGTTCTACGTTGTGAGCTGGGACACCTAAGGGCTCTGAGCTGCCATATAAGCAGCCTGACTACCCTGAGAGTCCCCTCCTGGGAGAAGTCTGAAGCTGCCTGGAAAGGCATGTGTTGAAACTGTAGTTTACCACCCCAGCCAAGGTCCCAGACAACAGTCAGTATCAATTACCAAATGAAGATGTGGGTTTACCTCCAGCCATTGAGTTTTTTCAGCTGAGCCCCAGATATCCTGGAGAAGAGACAAGCCATTCCCACTGTGCTCAGTCTGAATTCCTGACTCACAGAATCCATAAGCATAAAATGGTTGTTTAAACAGCTAGGTTTTGCGGGAGACTTAATATATTAAATGAAAGTCAAATGACTTCACAGCATGTTGTATAGATAAAAAATTCACAATAGTTTGAGCAGCAGAAAGAAGTGAAAGAATTGAATCATCACAAAACACAAGGTATTATAGTTCTTTTATGGTTAATGAAATTCATTCTTTTCATAAATTTATTTCAGCAAAACATAATTCTTCACATTAAATTAATGTTAATTTAAATTTTATAATTCATGTGGATTTTAATTTATTATGTAAATTAATTTGGGTTCTTCAGTTGTATAAAAATTATAAGCAAAAGGAATTTATATGCAACTAGTTACAGCTGACATCTACAGAATGCATGTTATATAGTATATATTATAATACAAATAATTTTTAAAAATAATTTTAAAAATAATATTAAAAAATGTTTTTTCTTCTACATCTCCCATCCCTACCCCCTTTCCCTCTGGTATCACCATCCTCTTATCTGTGTCTATAAATTTTGGGGGTCTTTTTGCTTAATCCTTTCAATTTTTTCACTCAGTCCCCCTGCCTCTCCCGTCTGACAGCTATTAGTCTGTTCTCTGTATCTGTGAATCTGTTTCTGTTTTGCTTGTTAGTTCATTTTGTTCATTAGATTCCACGTATGAGTGAAATCATAGGTACCTGTCTTTCTCTGACTGGCTTATTTCACTTAGCATATACTTTCCAGCTCCATCCATGCTGTCGCAAAGGGCAGTAGTACTCCATTGTGTAAATGTGCCACAGCTTTTTTATCCATTTATCTACTGATGGGCACTTGGGCTAGTTTCATATCTTGGCTACATCACTAACCCTGTAATAAGCATAGGAATGCATATATCCTTTCAAATTAGTGTTTTGGGTTTTTTCAGATATATATCCAGAAGTGAAATCACTGGGCCATAAATAAGGTCCATTTTTAATTTTTGAGGAACATTGATACTGCTTTTAATAATGGCTGCACCAGTCTGCATTCCCACCAACAGTACACGAGGGTTCACTTTTCTCCACATCCTCGCCAGCACATGTTTGTTGATTTGTTGATGATGGCCATTCTGACTCGTGTGAGATGCTATCTCATTGTGGTTTTAGTTTGCATTTCTCTGATGATTAGTGATGATGAGCATCTTTTCATATGTCTATTGGCCATCTACATGTCCTCTTTGGGAAAAGTGTCTATTTAGGTTCTTTGTCCATTTCTTAATTGGGTTGTTTGTCTTCCTGGTGTTGAGTTTTAAAAGCACTTCTATAAATTTTGGATATTAACCCCTTATCAGATGTGAATATGTTCTCCCATTTAGTGGATTCTTTTCACTTTGTTGATGGTTTTCTTTGATGTGCAAAAAGTTTTTATTTGAGATAGTCTACTTGTTTATTTTGTTTGTTTGTTTCCCTTACCCAAGGAGATGTATCAGAAAAATATATTGCTCCAAGAAATGTCCAGACTGCCTAGTCTTTCCTTCTAGGATTTTTAGGGTTTGGGGTCTAACATTTAAGACTTTAATTCATTTTGAGTTTATTCTTATGTGTGGTGTAAGAAGGTGGTCTAGTTTCTTTCTTTCTTTCTTTCTTCCTTCCTTTTTTTTTTTCATTTCTCTGTCCAATTTTTCCAACACCATTTATTGCACAGACTGTCTTTAGCCCATTGTATGCCTTGTCTTCTTTGCCAAATATTAATTGACCATAAAAACATGGGTCTATTTCTGAGCTTCTATTCCATTCCATTGATCAATATGTCTGTTTTTATGAAAATACCATGCTTTTTTTATTTTTTTTTATTTTTTTATTTATTTTTTTTTTTAATTTTGGTTTTTCAATTACAGTTGTCCCCTTTTCCCCCAATTTCTCTCCCCCACCCAGCCCACCCCCTCTCCCGCAATCATATCCCTCCCCGCTGTCCATGTCCATGAGTCCTTCATACAGGCTCTTTAATTAAACCCTTCCCTTACTTATCCCCCTTCTCTCCCTCTCCCCTCCCCCCTATTGACTGCTACTCTGCTTTTTGTTCTATTTAGTTCCTTTGTCTGTGTTGTTCTTTAGTTTCCTGTATTAGGTGATATCATATGGTATTTTTCTTTCTTTGCCTGGCTTATTTCACTAAGCATAATTCTCTCTAGTTCCATCCATGTTGTTGCAAATGGTAGGAGTTCCTTCTTTCTTTCTGCTACATAGTATTCCATTGTGTAAATGTACCACAGTTTTTTGATCCACTCATCTACAGATGGGCACTTAGGTTGTTTCCAGCACTTAGCTATTGTAAACAGTGCTGCTATGAACATAGGGGTGCATAAGTTCTTTTGAATTGGTGTTTCAAGATTCTTCGGGTATAATCCTAGTAGTGGAGTCGCTGGTTCAAAAGGCAGTTCCATTTTTAATCTTTTGAGGTAATTCCATACTGTTCTCCATAGTGGTTGCACCAGTCTGCATTCCCACCAACAGTGCAGTAGGGTTC
Source organism: Furipterus horrens (assembly GCF_987537825.1). Classification (NCBI taxonomy): domain Eukaryota; kingdom Metazoa; phylum Chordata; class Mammalia; order Chiroptera; family Furipteridae; genus Furipterus; species Furipterus horrens. The sequence continues at coordinate 157,982,558 of NW_028327171.1, read as the reverse complement.
CCGTTTCTCCACATCCTCGCCAGCACTTGTTGCTTGTTGATTTGTTGATGATGGCCATTCTGACTGGTGTAAGGTGGTATCTCATTGTGGTTTTTATTTGCATCTCCCTGATGGCTAATGATGTTGAGCATTTTTTCATGTGTCTATGGACCTTCTGTATGTCCTCTTCGGAGAAGTGTTTGTTCAGGTCCCTTGCCCATTTTTTAATTGGGTTGTTTGTTTTCTTGATGTTGAGTCGTATCAGCTCTTTATATATTTTGGATATCAGTCCCCTGTCTGTGATGTCATTGGCAAATATGTTTTCCCATATGGTTGGTTTCCTTTTCAATTTGCTGTTGTTTTCTTTTGCTGAGCAGAAACTCTTCAGTTTGATGTAATCCCATTTATTTATTTTTTCCTTTATTTCTCTTGCTTTAGGAGATGTGTCCGTGAAGAGATTGTTACGTGAGATATCTGATATTTTCTTGCCTATGTTTTCCTCTAGGACTTTTATGGTGTCACGGCTTACATTTAAGTCTTTGATCCATCTTGAGTTTATTCTCGTGTGTGGTGTAAGTTGGTGGTCTAGTTTCATTTTTTTGCAGGTCCCTATCCAGTTCTCCCAGCACCATTTGTTAAAGAGGCTCTTCTCACTCCATTTTATGTTCCTTCCTCCTTTATCAAAGATTAGTTGACCATAGAGGCCTGGGTTTATTTCTGGACTCTCTATTCTGTTCCACTGATCTATATGTCTGTTCTTATGCCAGTACCATACTGTTTTGATTACAGTGGCTTTGTAGTATTGTTTGATATCTGGTGTTGTGATTCCTCCTGCTGTGTTCTTCTGTCTCAAGATTGCTTTTGCTATTCGGGGTCTTTTTTGGTTCCATATGAATTTATGGAGTATTTGTTCTAGGTCTGTGAAATATGTCATTGGTATTTTAATAGGGATTGCATTGAATTTGTAAATTGCTTTGGGTAGTATGGCCATTTTGATGATGTTGATTCTTCCCATCCAAGAACATGGTATTTGCTTCCATTTATTTGTTTCTTCCTTAATTTCTTTCTTCAATGTTATGTAATTTTCAGAGTACAGGTCTTTTATCTCTTTGGTTAAGTTTACTCCTAGGTACTTTATTTTTCTTGTTGCTATAGTAAATGGTATTTTCTTTTTTGTCTCTGTCTCTGCTATTTTATTGTTGGTGTACAGAAATGCCTTGGATTTCTGTATATTTATTTTGTACCCTGCGATTTTGCCAAATTCACTTATTATATTGAGTAGTCTTTTAGTGGAGTTTATAGGATTTTCTAGGTATACTATCATATCATCTGCATATAATGAAAGTTTCACTTCCTCTTTCCCAATTTGGATTCCTTTTATTTCTTTTTCTTGTCTGATTGCTGTGGCTAGGACTTCCAACACTATGTTGAAAAGGAGTGGAGAGAGTGGACAACCTTGTCTCGTTCCTGAGTTCAGGGGGAATGCTTTCAGTTTTTGTCCATTGAGTATGATGTTGGCCTCAGGCTTCTCATATATAGCCTTAATTATGTTAAGATATGCTCCCTTTATTCCCATTTTGCTGAGTGTTTTCATCATAAATGGGTGTTGAACTTTATCAAATGCTTTTTCTGCATCTATTGATATGATCATGTGATTTTTGTCTTTCATTCTGTTTAGGTGATGTATTATATTTATTGATTTGCGAATATTAAACCATCCTTGCATCCCTGGAATGAAGCCCACTTGATCATGATGTATGATCTTTTTGATGTGTTGCTGGATCCTGTTTGCCAATATTTTATTGAGGATTTTAGCATCGATGTTCATCAGTGATATTGGCCTGTAGTTTTCTTTCTTTGTTGTGTCTTGACCTGGTTTGGGGATTAGGATAATACTGGCTTCATAGAAAGAGTTTGGGATTTTCCCTTCTTCTTGGATTTTTTGGAACAGTTTGAGGAGGATAGGAGTTAGTTCTTCCCTGAATGTTTTGTAGAATTCGCCTGTGAAGCCATCCGGTCCAGGGCTTTTGTGTGCAGGGAGATTTTGGATTACTGTTTCAATTTCCTTCTTTGTTATTGGTCTGTTGAGACTTTCCACTTCTTCTTGATTCAGTTTTGGAAGGTTGTATGTTTCTAGAAATTTGTCCATTTCTTCTAGATTGTCAAATTTCTTGTCATACAGTTGTCTGAAGTAATTTCTAACTATCATTTGTATTTCTGAGGTATCAGTCGTGATTTCTCCTCTTTCATTTCTGATTTTGTTTATTTGTGTCTTCTCTCTTTTTTTCTTGATTAGACTGGCTAGAGGCTTGTCGATTTTGTTGATTTTTTCGAAGAACCAGCTCCTAGTTTCGTTGATCTTTTGGATTGTTTGTTTAGTCTCTATGTCATTTAGTTCTGCTCTGATCTTGATGATTTCATTCCTTCTTCTTGCCCTAGGCTTTGTTTGTTGTTGTTGTTCTAGTTCTTGTAGCATTGTGGTTAGGTTTTTTATTTGAGATTCTTCTAGCCTTTTCAGATATGCCTGTATTGCTATAAACTTCCCTCTCAGGACTGCTTTTGCTGTGTCCCACAGGTTTTGGGTTGTTGTGTGCTCATTATCATTAGTTTCTAGAAATTTCTTGATTGCTTCTTTGATGTCATTGTTAACCCATTCATTATTTAATAGCATGTTATTCAATCTCCATGAGTTTGGGTGTCTTTGATTTTTTCCTCTGAGGTTGATTTCTAGTTTCAAGGCATTGTGATCTGAAAAGATGCTTGATATGATTTCAATTTTCTTGAATTTGTTGAGGCTTGTTTTGTGACCTATCATGTGGTCTATCTTTGAAAATGTCCCATGTGCACTTGAAAAGAATGTATATTTTGCTTCTTTGGGGTGAAAAGTTCTATATATATCAGTTAGATCCATGTGGTTTAGTGTGTTGTTCAATGCCTGTATATCCTTGGTGTTTCTTTGCTTTGATGATCTGTCTATTGTTGATAATGGAGTGTTGAAGTCCCCTACTATGAGTGTGTTGTTGTTGATATCCTTTTTGTGGTCTTCTAGTATTTGCTTTATGTATTTGGGTGCTCCTATGTTGGGTGCATATATGTTTATCAAAGTCATATCTTCTTGATGGATTGTTCCTTTAAGTATTATGAAATGTCCTTCTTTGTCTCTTTTTATTGTCCTTGCTTTGAAATCCATTTTGTCTGATATGAGAACTGCTACCCCGGCTTTTTTTTCCGGTCCGTTTGCTTGGAATATTTTTTTATATCCCTTTACTTTCAGTCTGTGTAAATCTTTTGTTTTGAGGTGTGTTTCTTGTAGACAGCAAATATGTGGGTCCTGTTTTCTTATCCATTCCGTTACCCTATGTCTTTTAATTGGAGCATTTAATCCATTTACATTTAAGGTTATTATTGACGTGTATTTATTCATTTCCCTTTGTACCTCTGTTCCTCTCCTCTCTTGTTTTTTCCTAGAACAGTCCCTTTAGCATCTCTTGCAATGCTGGTTTGGTGGAGATGTATTCTTTCAGTCTTCCTTTGTCTGAGAAACTCCTTATTTCACCTTCTATTTTGAATGAGAGCCTTGCTGGGTAGAGTATTCTTGGTTGTAGGCCTTTGTTTTTCATTGCTTGAAATATTTTTGACCATTCCCTTCTGGCTTGTAATGTTTCTGTTGAGAAATCAGTTGATAGCCTTATCGGAGCTCCCTTGTATGTTATTTGCTGCTTTTCTCTTGCTGCTTTTAGGATTCTCTCTTTGTCTTGGAATGTTGCCATTTTAACTATGATGTGCCTTGGAGTGGGTTTTTGGGGGTTCCTCTTGATTGGAACTCTCAGTGCTTCTTGGACTTGCATAGCTTTTCCTCTCATCAGGTTCGGAAAATTTTCTGTCACTATTTCTCCTATCAGATTTTCAATTCCATGTTCCTTTTCTTCTTCCTCTCGTATTCCGATGATCCTTAAATTATTTTTCCTAATGCTATCCTGTAATTCCCTTACATCTTGTTCATATTTTTTCAATCGTTTTTCATTTTGCTGTATTGTCTGGGAGTTTTTCTCTACATTATCTTCTAACTCACTAATCCGATCTTCTGCTTCGTTTAGTCTGCTTTTGACTGATTCTACTGTGTTTTTCAGTTCAGAGATTGTATTCTTAAGTTCTTCCTGGTTCTTGTTAACGATTTCTATGTCTTTTTTTATGCTGGTGTAGTTCTCTGCCAGTTCCCTGTAATTTTCTTGGAGCTGCTGGTAACTTCCTTGAAGGTTGTCATAGTTGATTTTAAGGATGTCGAGTATATTGAGCTTCTTTACCACCATTGTTTTGAATTCCATGTCTGACATTTGGGCTATGTCTATTTCGTCTATCTCTCTTTCTGAGGATTCCTCTTTTCTTTTCATTGAGGGGTTATTTTTGCGTCTTACCATGTTGGATTCTTTTTGTTTTTATTTATTTATTTATTTATTTATCTATTTATTTATTGGGGGGGTAGTCTGCTTTGACTTCCCTCCTTTGTGGTGTAATATTCTTTATCGAAGGTCTGGGAGTTTCAGTGGTGCAGTCTCTTTGATATCCTGAGCCTGATGGTCTTAAGTTACCCTTTATGTCGTTTGTTTATGCTGTTCGGTTATATTTCAGATGTTCTTTGATAGGATCTTCCTTCTGGCTACTTGGTTGAGAGTCACTCTATCTGCTTTGTCTTGAGTTCTTTTGTGGATATGCTGTTAAAGACATAAACACACAGCCCAGGCAGGAGACCCACACCCTCAGAAAGTATCCCCCACTCTATCCTGCTATCGTTAGCCAACTAGCCCGTATTAATATAAATGTAAAGAGATTTGAGCTTTTATACTATAAGAAGAATAGATACGAGTTGTTTTTGGGGAGGAAAAATATAATTTTTGATAGAGGGGTTGATAGATTAATAATAGTTGAGACTGTGCAAGCCAGTTAGTAATATTTACATTGTATGTTAAGAAAAATAGAAGAAAAGGATAGAAAAATACTTAGTATAGTAAGAAAGTGGGATTGTATTGTATTTGGGTTTATATAGTAATTATATTGTATTATTTAAAGTAATAGGGGGGCTAAGCTAGACACACAAACGAATAAACCACTATTAAAGAGAAAGGCTGAGAAGGAGAGGTTATATGCAACACGTTAGAGATAAAGTTTGTTATTATTGGAAGAGGTGGAGGAAAAACACTCCCCCAAAAAATCCCCAAGAAAATAGGAGAAAGAAAAGAAGAAAGAGAGAAAGAGAAGAAAATAAAAAATTTACCACAACCCCCCCCAAAAAACCCCAAAAGGTTAGCAAGAAAGGAACAAAGAAAGATAGAAAAGAAAGAATACAGAAGAAAGAAAAAAGAGAGAGAAAAAAAAATTGAACCAAAAAAAAAATATATATATATATATATATATACCCCCCAAAAACCCCCCAAAAAAAACCCCAGGAAAAGAATAAAGAAAGAAGGAAAGAAAAGAAATTATTAAGAAGAAAGAAAGAACAAGGGAGAAAAAATTTGGGAGAAAAAATTTGGAGAAAAAAAAAACGATGTTTTTACTCCGTTTTAGCCTTGGTGTGTTGCCTTCTTTTTCTGGGTCCGCAGCTGGTCTAGTGTGGCAGGTCAGAGGTTCTTGTTCTTTTGCCGGACTGGTGTGCGCACCCGGTTGCCGCTATGGTGCGCGCCCGCGATTGCCGGCGCGGCGCGCTACCTTGCTGCCCGCTGTAGCCAGTTGAGGTGCCCTTGCGCGTAAGCCCCTGCGCGCTCTGACGGCCCGAGAGTTTGCCCCCCGGTTGGAGCCCACTGCTGCCGGGCCGCGGTGGTTCCCCGTTCGTGCCAAGGTGTCTCTGTCCGCGCGGGCGGCCCGAGCGCTTTCCCCGGGATTGGCTCCTTCTTTCGCTGGGGCGCGGCAGTTCCCCGTTCGCGCCGAGGTGACCCTGCCCGCGCGGACGGCCCGAGCGCTTTCCCCGGGATTGGCTCCTTCTTTCGCTGGGGCGCGGCAGTTCCCCGTTCGCGCCGAGGTGACCCTGCCCGCGCGGACGGCCCGAGCGCTTTCCCCGGGATTGGCTCCTTCTTTCGCTGGGGCGCGGCAGTTCCCCGTTCGCGCCGAGGTGACCCTGCCCGCGCGGACGGCCCGAGCGCTTTCCCCGGGATTGGCTCCTTCTTTCGCTGGGCCGCGGCGGTTCCCCGTTTGCGCCAAGGTGACCCTGCCCGCACAGGCGGCCAGAGAGCTCCCACTGACCCCGGGCTGAGGTGCTTTCACGCTCGCACGCTGCCCCGTGCCCTCAGTGCCGCTGAGCCGAGCTCCGGGAGTTGGTCTCTCGCCTCTTAGGGCAGGGCCAGGGACACTTGCGCTCAGTGGAATCGAGCGTCCGTGGGTCGCCGCCTCTCGCTGTTCCCGTGCTGCAGCCGCCCGCCTTCCCTCACCCGTCTGGGCGGGCACAAACAGAGCCTGCGCTAGTGGTCTGCTTTCCGGCCTGGGGCCCTGCGCCCACGGGAGCTGTCTAGGGGTGTCTGTGCACAGTCCTCTGCGTGTTCAGTGGGCCCTCCCTGTGCCCGTTGGGGCACTGATCTTATGTCCGTTGGGGAATGTCCGAGGGACGCCTGGACTCACGGCCCCGCGCACCTGGGCCAGTGAATGAGAGCACTTCCCTATGTGCGCCCCCGCGACCCAATGGTAGGGTTGAGGAGTGGATTAGCGCGCCCCTGCGCCTGGGCTCCTCCAGAACGGCCTACCACACCCAAACTTTCCTCCCGTCTCCACCATCCACTAGAGAAAAATATAAAGGAGAATTATGTTCTCACTTGCCCGGTAGCACGCTGTCTCCTGTCCTTCAGCGCCAATGCCACTTGGTCGAGTCCCGTCTCTGCCAGCGGGCAGAGATCCGCTCTCCGCCTGACTCCTCTCTGGGGTAGCCTGTGGTCGCCAAAAATCCTTTGTGTGCTTCCCGCCACAGCTCGGGCAGCCGCCCCAGTCAGGAATCCCGTTTCGTCCCCTTTTTCTCCGCTATCCTCACTAAACAGGTTGTTCCCAGGTGGATTTTCTCTAATCCAGCAGTGCCTTGGCTCAACTCCCGCCAATGTCCAGCTGCTCACTGAGATGTTCTGTCTGCAATTAGACCAAACTGTAGACGGGTCTCCGGAGCCTAAAACCGCAACCTCTCCTCACTCCTCCGCCATCTTACCTCCCATGCTTTTTTTATTACTGTGTGGTCTTGCAGGATAGTTTGATATCAGGTAGCTGATTCTTCTAACTTTGTTCTTCTTTCTCAAGATTGTTGTGGCTATTTGGGGCCTTTTGTGGTTCCATTAAAATTTTTGGAATATTTATTCTAGTTCTGTGAAATACACCATTGGTATTTTGATGGAAATTGTGTTGAACCTAGATTGTTTTGTGTAGTATGGACATTTTAATGATGTTAATTCTTCTTATCCATGAAAATGATATTTGTTTCCACTTATTTGTATCTTCTTCAATTTCTTTCATCAGTATCTTATCATTTTCTGAGTGCAGGTCTTCACTTTTAGTTAAATTTATTCCTAAGTATTTTTGATGTAATTTTAATTGGAATTGTTTTCTTAGTTTCCCTTTCTGATAGTTCATTGTTGGTGTATAAAAAATTCAACTAGCTTCTAAATATTTATTTTTGTATCCTGCTGCTTTACTGGATACAAAATAAATATTTATTTAAGTAGCTGAAAAAGTTCTTAAAAATATTTCCTCCCAAAGAATGCATGAAATAATTAGATTTGGGGGACTTCTTTGTACTATTATCAGTTACCTTCTACTTTAAAATCCACCAAAATACCTTATTGCTTATTGTCTATGGATTGAGTCTAAACATCTCTATAGGAAACACAAGGCCCTTCACAACCTACCCCCAACTCCATCTTGGTTCTTTCCCTCCCTTCATCCATTTGTCCTGTGTTCCAGCCACCCCGAACTTCTCCCTCTCTCCTCAGGAACTCCTACTCCTCTTTCAAGACCCAGCTCAAATGCCACTTACTCTGGAAAGTCTTTCTAGATTCCCCACAGGATTTCTTCTTCTGTATTAATCAGGTCTTGCCAGGAAACAAACAACACATCCACATGAGTAACTTGTGGATTTTTCCTGAAATGAGCTATGACTGGTCAAGAGATACAGGCAGCCCACTGTGAAAGGAGCCAGGAGATCTGATACTTCACCTCATACTTATGCTTTCCTCTGATCTGTTGAAAGGGTCCCCACTGGCAGACCCCAACCAGAAGCCAAAGGGCAAAGGAACCCATTGATTCAGTCCACGCAGATCAGCCTCCTCAGGGAAAAGAGCAAGGTAGAGAAAAATAGAGAATGGCTATGGGGGTTGGAGGAAGAGAAGATATCCAGGCTTTTTATTTAGAGTTCAATGACATTTTATTGCTATGACCTCTTTTTATGAGTGCTCTCCCACTGGGTTCTGACCCTGCCATCATTATGTCCAAATTCTCTGCACTTGGCAAAAGTTTTGAACCACAGTAGTTCCTTAATAAGTGTTTATTGAATTAATAAATTAATAAGGGAATGACAAAGATGTAAATACCAAGAAAATAAACTGGCATTCTTGAATGTTTCTTGATTTTTATTTTTTAAATTTATCTCCACAGTTGTTTTATTTATAGCTTTTGAATCTGATCCATTTTTTTCTGTAATAAGTTCTTGTAATTTTTTTTTCCTAAGAAGAGCAGCCATTTGAATTATATTTTTGTTTGTTTGAATCTTTTTACTGAGATTTTAGGTGTTTAGGCCAGTTAGAATTATATCTTATTTTAAAGATCATTTTAGCCTGTTTTATTTTTGTGTATAGAATTGTGGGAACATTTAATTTATAAAATAGGATACATTTATGGCACATGGTTCAAAATTTGCCTTTCAGTTTTGTGCTGATTTTCTAAATTTCTTTACACTATTTGTATGGATCTTGTCAATCAAATTTTATTATGTATATGCGATTAATAGATAAATATTACTCATAAGCCTTCCAGTTTCCTTGAATGGTTTTTAGTATTCTATGACACTTTTTCGTAATTAGATTTAAATACCCAATTCCTCAAAATTTGCCATACAGAAAGCTGTCAATCAAGGAATTGGCAGGCTCTATGAACTGCATGATGAAATTTTGTCACTACTCTCTGATGCCTTCAAGACCAGCTTTTGAGAGCCGATTCTTCATTTCACATGTCTTAGAACTCACTCACACTTCTTATGCTTGGAAATGTAAAACATGAAGTGACAACCTAATCCACAGCTAATAAGTTAGCGGCTATAAAAATGAACATCCACGTTAACTTGCCAAGCATGGAGAACGAAGGTGTTACACTGTACTTGTGTATATATGTCTGCCAGGGCAATAGGACATATGCCTTTGGAGATGCTTCTAAGTTATGCAGAGAAGCCGACAATAATTCTTGAACTTTGCTGTCAAGATCCAGTTTCATTTAAGAGCCAAACCAATAGTATCAAAACACTTGGCCATGATCAGCCACAATCCAGCAGGCAAAGAAAACATGTAAAACTAGCACTTGGGTTGTAATTTTTTTTTTTTTAAATAAGGCTATCTCAACATATTCTGTTGTGTTCTAGTTTAAGGTATAGACTTTTGCTGCACATCTCTTACTGCACAAGCAAGTAAAATGAATAATTACAATTACTTAGATAAATTTTTGATTAATATTTATATTATTACCAAGTATAAAAATACAATTATATTATATTTTTAAGTATACATTCAAAATTCAAAATTTTGAGTTAATTCAGTTGTAGTGATTAATATTTAAGTTAGTGCACTATAAAATTTAATTTGAACTTATTCTGTAAATTGATTGTGTCCATTGAAATCTAATTTTAAATTTATTTATTCTATACAGTAAGATAAGCTATTTGACATACAACACTTTAAACAATGTGATTTTTTTTAATTGTGTGAGCTTGTCAAAATAGAGGCAGACTCATAGATAGAAAGCAGGCTGACAGCTATTGTGGGGTGAGGTTAGGGGGTGGAGGGATTGAGCAAAAATGAAAAAGGACTCATGGACATGGACCTGGACAACAGTGTGGTGCTTGCAGAGGGTGGGGGACATAGTTGGTTAAGTGGTAATGGAAAAATACAATAATTTTCTTTTATTTGTGTGAGCCTATGATCACATACATGAGGGAGAAGTATCTTGAGTCCACTGGAAAGGTGAACAGAGATTCATGTTAAGTGGAAATGAAGCTGCATGTTGGGAGAGGAAGAAGCCAACATTTTCAAGTGCCTATTATAATACATGTTCAATGTAGTTCATTTTAGCACTTAAAAGAACTCCATGAAATAGGCATTTTTTATTCCTATATTGATTCATATGTTAGGTCTCAGGAAGGTTGGATAAGTTACTTAAATTCACAAGGCTGGTAAATTATGAAACTGAGATAGAAATTCATATCAAATTTAAAAATGTATTCTTTGTATTATCTCGTATAGTTTTTCAATGCACAGAAACTGAAACAGACTCTATAAGCTCTTCAAAGATAAGATAGCTGCCCAAAGCATCATTGCATCTCAGTATGCCTGTCTCTCTGTCTGTATTCATTTATTTATTCATTCATTCAATCATTTAGTCATTCATTTATTGATTCAACAAACATACACTCAGTGTCTACTCTGAGCCAGTCACTAATCTGGGCCCTGAGAGTATAGTGGTGAACAAGACAAACAAGGAGTCCTGCCCTGGAGCAGCTTACAGAATATAGAGGGTCTCAGGAAAGCAAAAAAGCAATGGTAATATAATTTGGTCACTACTACAGAAAGAGGGTAGAGGTCTCAGGAAATTTGGATTTTCAGGGTCTGGGAAGATTACTTGGATTAAGCAGCATCTAAGCAGAGACTTCACAAAACAGGGGTTATCCAGGTACAAGAAACAGAGGATGCTGCTTGAGAAAAAAGGTACTGAACAAGAAAAAGCTTGGAATAGAAAACAGAGCACCCTGGGAATGCGGTAGGAATGATAAAGAAGGGAGGAGGTGCTCCACAGAATTTATAGACATGTTCAAAGGATTGGAAACCATAGGACCACAGTTGCATTTGAGGACAATCTCTCTCAGCAGAGTGTAGAACTGATGGAGGGGTAGGGGACAAGCAAGGCAAGGACTCTGTGGTTAGGAGGCTACTAAGAGCAGTAGTGGAGGCCTGTCTGCACTCTGAAGAAGTTCTCGGGCTGGGAGCTGGGAAGGCCAAGTCTCGGGACTGGATGAGAGGTAGAGAGAGCACAATGTGGGCTGTCCATACTTCTGTTGTGTCTCAGGAATACTGAGAGGAAATCACTGGAACAACTAATACAGGTCAAATCCTGTCATGCAAAACTCCATTGGAGCCCTGGCTGGTGTGGTTCAGTTGGTTGGAGCATCAGCCTGTAGACTGAAAGGTTTCTGGTTCATTTCCCAGTCAGGGTACATACCTGGGTTGCAATGTTTCTCTCTTAAATCAATATTTCTATCTCTCTTTCCTTCCCTCCTCCCCTCCCCCTCTCCTTTCCTCTCTCTCTAAAGCAATGAAAAAAATGCCCTTGGATGAAGATTAAAAACACAAAATTTCCATAGAAAACAATTATAAATGAACAGACTCCATTATGAAAATGAAGACTTCTCATGAGAAGTATAATTTTACCTTTAAAAATCTTAAACTGGGGTATCCAGAGGAAAAATCACTAATAATGAAGTACTCAAGCATTTAAAAGTATCTATCTTTGAAGGGGTCAGGGGTCTTAAATTAACTTCTTATAATTGGTAGTAGAGAAGCCATTCTTTCATCTCTAGTCAAGATTTTGCACTGTTTTGCTTTACAAAGAAAAAGATTTACTCCGTTATAAGCAAGCCTGTTAGGTTTCTCACTGTGTTCACCTGGGACCACACTCCATTGTTAAGACTATTAGATGCAGACAAACTGAAAAAAAACCTTAGCTCTTTTGCATGATTCAGATTTGTGAGTTATTAGTATTACTGAAACCAAAATACAAAGGGCTGGGGGAGTTATGTTTAGAAATTAGTAAAAACTTTTTCAACTCATAAATATTTCATATATTTTTTGGAATTTTCATATAACAATTAAAGTTATTATTGGCAGTTTTTATTAATTAATTTTAATTTATTTTATGTTAGCACTCTTTTTTCATGTGTAGAGTATTAAAAAATTTGAAACATTATTTATTAAAATACATAGTTTTCAGTGAGATAAAGATTTCTTAAACTTTCCCAACACTAGTGTCCTATGACAACACAATAAAGATGTTTCATAATATGTTATTGACTTTAGTGCTTACAGTAAATTAATATCTTTTTATAATTATAAGGTTATTATTTAATTACTGGGTACAAAACATAATTGCATCTTCTTTCATTAATTATTAACCTATTATAGTATGGAACATGGTATTACATTCCTATTTTGTAGCTGTATTCAAAACAGTTGTTGAATTTATCTTCTTAAGTGTTCTATGTTACTATTTCAACATCAATTTTATATTGACATAGAAGAGAATTTGTTGCTTTATGGATAAACATAAGACATTAGGTTGCACTATATTTAAAAAATTGTTATACTATAGGTAAAAAATGCTCAAGGGTCAGTGATTTTGCATGGTTCAAATATAAGCTTTGCATACATGTTTCTTACCCCTTTTCATTATCAGGAGGCATTAGCAAATGGTCACCCAATCATAAATGACTGCCTTAAAGAAAATAACATTTTTATAGCATATATCCCATTTACCACTTGTAAAAGGAGTTCACGATTCATAAAAATTAACTTCCAATAAGGATGATTGGGTAGATAGAGATCCAGAAATCTAATTCTATGTATGTTTAAGTTAAGTTTATTATTTTCACTAAAATAATAAAGACTTGTTTGTCTTACAGTATATTCTGTGTTTGAATAAGATTTCAAAGGTAATTGTGAAGAATAAATGATCTACTTATTAATCAATGTCTTTCAACACAATAAGGAAGAAAAAGTTACTGAAATTGTCCACCAGCAATGCCTTCAATAAAGTATAAGAGAAACAGAGGCTCTTCATGGGAAAACAGGAAGACTGTGGACTTCAGTCAAAGAAACTGGTTTGTCCAGGCAGTTTTATTTCACTCACTTCAAAAGTGAGGATGCCTTGGTCACTTTTGTCTCAAAGCAGCTGTAAGGTCAGCAAGACCTCAGGGGTAAAGATGCAGGCACATTGCACCCTTAGCCTCTGAGATCCAGGAAGGAGAGTAGACCTGCCAGGTGGAGGTCTCCATAGGACTGAGGGTTGCCATATTTTGCTACTCTGGGTAACATACCAGGTGTTACAAAAAAAAGCATTGGGTAGGAAGAAACACTTGACATGTACACCTCTTATGAATTATATTTATGAAACTGTACATGTGTTTAGCAATACAAGTAACTTAAATTTCTGGATTTGCTTTATCCATATGTGCCCTCTACTAAATGTTTTACTTATTTTGTACACCTCTTTAATCCTTACAGTACTGCTTGCAAAGTGCTATTCAAAAAGGTCAATGACAGACTGTGGGAGTGAGGGGGGGGCAGAGTAGAGAAACGGGAAAAATTGGGACAACGGTAATAGAACAAAAGCAAAAATAAAAAATGAAGAAGAAGAAAAGACGACGAGGCAAAGCCTGTGTAAGCCATTTGTACTCGCTCCCTCTCCTATACCAACTTATGTCTCAAGTGGTAGCTACCAAATAAGCTGGAGATTGGAGCATGATAATTTTTTTGTTTGTTGCATGACCGTGGAAGTCTGACCTGCCTTCCCACACCCCATCCCACCTAAAGTTTTCAAAATTTCTAGAAAATTTTGACATACGTTTTAAAAATCTATTGGGGTATTAAATCTACTGAAAAGAAAAATTCAAAATACACCTACTACCTAGGAAATACCGTCACTGTTTATACAGCCCTTTGCCCTCTGCCCGGGTCACGTGGAACTTGAGTACATCCTTTTAGATTGTTTTGCTGAAGCTCAGGCTATCTTTTCCCTGATCTCAGCCCCTCAAACAGCTGTCTGCACCTATTGCACATTCCTCTTCTCCATGAGGGCTGTGAACATCTGTCCAACATCTTTCAAACTGGAGCCTGTTCATTCCTGGCTTTTTAGGGCTCAGGAACATTGACCCACAGCCTTTTCTTTTCCAAACTTGATTTCAACTCTTTTTAGCCTTGTAGATTTTATTTTTTCAACATTTTATTCATTTTCGGTGTTTCTGTTTTTTCTCCCATTTCTCCATGTTGTGTAATATTCCTTTGATTATCTCTTTCTAAGGGACTCAAAGAACCTGATGACTCAGCCCTGCACTCACAGAACCATATGAGGCAGGAGGCTCTCCTCCCTACTTCTCTGAGGTACAAATATAATAGTTTGGCTCCAGGGCAGCTCTGTTTTTCCAGCTGTCAAACAGCAGCTGGGCCAATTTTTTTCTACACACTGAAAATGGACATGCAGCGAATTGCGTTATGGTGTGGTAGGGTGGGAGCAAGGTCTCAGAAAAAAGCAGAGTCAAAACGGAATCTTAGAATTCAGCATGGCTATGAATATATGCAGAGAGACAGCTTAACAATATTATTATATGCCAGTTGCCAGGCTAGCTGCTGGGAATAAACAAAATAAAACCCAGTCCCTGGCCTTCAGAAGGAAGAGACACAAACTAATTAGCATTTACTCATGCTCTGTGAAAGCACAGAGACAAAGCACCTCACCCTTCGTTGGACTGGACAAGTGGTAGGCAAAGCTTCTTAGAGGAGATGGCACTGGGGTCCGGATGGGTGATTAGGATTTAGCCAGGTGAAAACCCAGGGGACTAGAATACCAGGCAGAGGGAACATTGTGCTTAACATTCTGAAGGAAAGGAAAGGACAGCAATTCTTAGAAATGCAAGTAGCTTAGTGTATGTGTGGAAAGTTGGGGAGGAGAAGTGAAAAGGAAAGTGAAGCAGAGACCAGACCACGTGAAGGAGTGGGCTTTATTCCGCAGCAGGGGAAGCCACTAGTTTTAAACAGGAAAGTAACAGAGGCTGCACTGGAGTGAAATTACAAGATAAGAGCCCAGCCAGGGGAGGCTAGTGCAATGATCTGAACTGGAAGAGACGGAGGCCTGAACAAAGGTGAAGCTTAGAGGGATGTGGAGAAATAAAAGAGATATTAAAGAGGTCATTGTGTGGAGTAAGTAGACACCAGGGAGGACTTCTGGATTTCCGGTGTGGACAAACTGGCAGGTTATTCTCCTCGCTGAGATGGGACATGAAGAAAAAGGATCATACTTGAGCTGTGTGTGGGGAGGGTGGTGTGAGTGGGGTTATTGCCAGCAATAATTAATGATTAACTTACTCTTAGCTAAATTGCCTTTGATAGGCCTCTGAGCTATCCAGGCCAACACATCCAGGTGGCTCAGAACCCAACAAAGAAATCCTGACTAAAGCGATATGTAGAGAAATCATCAGCAGAAAGATAAAGTTGAAAGCTTCAAGGAGCTGAGATTACCCAATTATTATGTCATTAAATCCCCACAATTCTGTGAAGTAGGTTAAAAGAAAAGACCCAAGGGCATATAATAATTGGATGACAGACTCAGGCTTGTCTGACTTTAAAATCTTTGCCTTTTTCTCTTCTCCATGCTGCCTTCCAGGTGGTAAAATGAGTGCTTAGAAGATGAATTTGTTTCTGTGTTACAGCTCTGGTGAGTTCATGCCCGTCCAACACTGCTGTAGTTTCTGGAAGTACAAGTATTAATAAAACATGACTGCCATATTCAAAGCAGTGTAAGAGAGACAGGAAGTAAACCATCATTTTGATATGATATGGTAAGAACAGTGACAGAGGTATGTGCAGGGTGTATCTGGCACAACTTTTAAGAATGAGAAAGAGCCCTGTCCTCAAAAGTCCAGATAAAATGCATATGTCGATTGTGTGAGCCTCCAATCAAGCCTGTTCATCTGAATAGGAGCTTGAGAGTAGGGACAGTGGTGGAGAGCTGGAGCCTTTGCTTGAGGCAACTGGTTTGAAGGGGATACTTGGCATAGAAAAGACAATGAAGAAGATCACAAGACCTGGGAAGAAAACAGAAGTGAGGGCACTTATGGGAAGGAGCCAAGAGGACCTCCACACTAAAACATCAGATCCATATCCCAGTGCATTCATGTAGCCTCTGGGAATTCTAATCTCCTCCCTCAGTCTCCCCTAAAAATTGCTCTTTGTGGGGCCAGTAAAGCTTAATCATCTCTGAGGTTTGGTTTTGGGTTTTGCTAGCAAGCTTGGGTGGATTAGCAATTGTTAACTTGTTTGTAAATATTCTTATCCCAGTGATGAGCCTGACTTGTTCACCAAGATATTCCCAGTACACTATCTGCAAAGTAGCATCTTCATATTAGCCTTTATTGAATCAAAGCCAAATATAAATAATCAACTAGTTACATTAAAAAAAAATTTTAATTCTTTAAAATATATACCAGGTTTTACATAATAGATTTAGCATGTTGAAATTTTTTTAGTCATTTATTAGCAGAAGCTGTAGCTCGGAGCTCTGATTGTGGAGCCTGATTTTTTTCTCAATATTTATAGCCATCATCTAGTTTCTACCACAAGACTTTGACTGGTCTTTTCATTGTTACTCATAGCCACATGACCTGATTTAAAATCAATCTTCGGTGATTGAGAAGGACTTCCGGCCAAGATGGAGGCTTAGACGGACACGCTAGGTCTCCCTCTACAACTAGAAAGGAATACAACTACTTCAAAACAAAGGATAACTAGAAATTCCAGAAAATAAAACTACACGGAAACCCAACATATGAAGTTATAAACCAGCGGTGCCATTTGGGCAGGTAAGAGTTAAAGAGGACAGCGCTGTTTGCGGTCGCACCTGGGACAGCGGCGGCCAAAAATCCCGGCGGCAGTCAAGCCCCTGGCAGTGCGCGACCCCAGCGATGGGGAGAGCGGCCACTGCATCGCCTTGAACGGTGAGGCCCAGGGGGGCGGGAGGACGGATCCCGGTCTCCTAGCTGAATAACTGTGTGAATCCATCTTGGACCCCCGCCCCCAAAGAAAGCACCACAGGGCTGCGAAATAGGTCGCGGACAAGCAGGCGCCGGTCGCTAATTTGTGACGTGTACACAGGCACTGCCCCCGACAGCCAGCCCAAGAAAACAAAACGCATCTGTCAAAATGAGGCAGACAACTATAGAAATCCCGGTGACACAACTCACCAGGCAACAGATAGAGAACCTGACAGATGAACAGATAAGAAACCTGTCAGAGGCTCAGTTCTGGGCCATTGTTATCAGGTGGCTTACAGAATTCACAAAAGAGCAGGAAAAAGATAAGAAAGAAGCGAAAAACATTCATAACGAAAGGAACAAAACCACATACGAGACAGATGGTGAGGAAAAAAAATCCAGAGTTCATTTCAACAAACTGGAATATGGAGAAGGAACAAGCAGTCAACCAATGCAGCGAGAGGAAATGGGAAGCAACAATGAGAGGATCAGAAACCTCTGGGACAGCTATAAAAGGCCCAACATAAGAATCATTGGTTTGCCAGAGAGTGAGGAAGATGAACTAGAACTTGAAAAATTGAGTGAAAATATAATAAAGGAGAACTTCCCAGACTTGGGGAAGGGAATAGACCTGCAGGTCCAGGAAGCAAGGAGAGTTCCCAAGAGACTGGACCCAGGGAGAACCACTCCAAGACACATTATAATCAAAATGTCAAAAATTAAAGATAAAGAGAGAATCTTAAAAGCAGCAAGAGAGAAGAAAAGAATTATGTACAAAGGGGTCCCAATTAGACTATCAGCTGACTTCTCAAGGGAGACCCTACAAGCAAGAAGGGACTGGCAAGAAATATTCAAAGTAATGAAAATCCAAAACCTACAACCACGAATACTCTATCCAGCGAAATTGTCATTCAGAATAGAAGGACAGAGAAAGTGTTTCCAGGACAAAATAAAACTGAAAGAGTTCATTAGATCCAAACCACTGTTATATGAGATGTTAAAGGGACTGGTTTAAAAAACAGAAGCTAGGGAGATGAAACAAAGGCAAACTAAACAGGCAACGAGAGTGGAAAAGGAACTGTGGGTACGGGCAGCATATTGGGGGGAGGTCAACAGGGAGGGGGAGTGGGGAGAGGGAGGGAGATGATATAGGAATTGGGGATCATGGTAGGAGGGAATGGAATAGACGGAGAGAGGTTGGGAGGAACTGTATGCACAACTAATGGACATAATCTAAAAGGGGGGGACAACTGGAGGGAGGGGGGCCACCGGGTGGAGGGGAGCAGAGGGAAGGGAAATTGGCACAAATGTAATATTTTAATCAATAAAACACATTAAAAAAAATCAATCTTCTAATCAAATTCACAATCCATCATTCAGTTTCTTCTGATGCCTTTTTCAGTTTATCTGCCAACATATTAATGCTAATACACTGGTGAGTGTGGCATAGTCTTACTATAAAGAGACAAAAAAATCTAATGAAATTCTCTGAAGTAGTCACTTGAGCACTGAGCCTTTTTCTGGGCCCCATAGAAGTCCAAGTTAATGTGTAAAAACTTGATAAACTCAATAATAGTGTCTTCATATGTATAAAACTCCCATTGAATGACAACCTGCCTGTGATTCCAAACATCTCTGAGTATTATTGTAGTCAAATGGCTGATGAATGTGAACACATCATGTAAATTATTAAAATAGTATGGCAGATAAAAGAAGATAAATAATGTTATAACAGCCTTTGGCTGGGAAAGAAAGAAGGAAAGAAAGAAAGAAAGAAAGAAAGAGAGAAAGAGAGAAAGAAAGAAAGAAAGAAAGAAAGAAAGAAAGAAAGAAAGAAAGAAAGAAAGAAAGAAAGAAAGAAAAAGAAAGAAAGAAAGAAAGAAAGGAGAAACCAATGAATGAGCCATGTTTACTGCTGAAACACCAGAATGGAGAAATCAGAGAATTACCTCTGATGTCTTTTTAAACATATCAGTTCTTCCATGGCTGCATCCTCACTTCTTATACAGTAGTCCCTCTCTATATCACGGTTCACTTATCACCGCCTCACTGTATCACTGGATTTTTAAAAATATTATATTTAATTATTTATCGTGGATTTTTCTCTATATGCAGGATTTTGCGGTACTGTATATGTATGTTGTTAAAGTTATGTAAGTTCAAGAGTGTAGAATATGTTTAAGAATGTAAGTAGTGTTTATAAAAGTGTGGAAAAAGTTAATAAGGGAGTGGGAAAGGTTAATAAGGGACTGGGAATGGTTTATAAGTGTGTGGGAAGGGTTTTTAAAGCCTTAAATATATATATAAATACTAAAATAAATATAAGGTTCCTACTTCATGGATTTTCACCTATCGCAGGGGGGTCTAGAACATAATACCCGCGGTAAGGGAGGGAACACTGTATAGAAGTAAACAAGGGCCATCTAAATGAGAACAAAAGCAAAGACAGTTTTTTCAGAGTTTAATATAACAAGGGTATCAGTCAGCATAACCTAGAATTTAGACCCAAAGAAAGGGAAGAGAGTGGGAGTGCTTCATAGTAAAAATAAGGCAGGCTTCAAGTATGCTCTGAGTGGAAATTATTGGTCTGAAAGAAGCAGGAGGCAGGCTAACTCTAACTGGAGCATCTTATGAGACTGGATTGGGAAGCATATTAACTTTTTTCTGGTTTACCCTGAACTGGAAGCAAGGGCAAAAAATAGAAAAGCTGGCTGTCATTGACCAAGTCAATGGTGGATGACTTTGAGGACTTATCATAACTTATGGCCCAACATTGGATTTTTTTTTTTTAACTCTTCATTTATTCATTTATTTATTGTTTCATTTACCAAATACACTTTGAATACCTGTCATGTAAAAAGAATTGTGTTAGGCTCTGGGAGTATAATAATGAGCAAAATTATTATGTTTCTTGTCTTAAAACCAACATTGGATTTTTGCAGCTTGAGTTTTAAAGCTGCTTACAAGGCATAACTTTGCCCTTTTGGGCTCCAAAACTACCCGAAGAGCAAGCATTCCCCTAGTGCTGATTGTACTGTTTGATAGATCATATGAGCAACACCCTCTGTACTGGAACTGGTCTAAAAAAAGCCTGAACCAAAACTAGGATGCTGATAAATGTTTAACCATATGTTATCCATTGTTCTTACCATTAAACGTTAAATTGCCCCCTCCAATCAGAAAATAATGATGTAAGTTTCTAACCTTATTTCCCTAGCAAATGTTTTCCTATTAAAAACCTTGTTCTCACCCTACGCCCTCCCTCCAACTTGGAACTTCTCTTTGATTCAATTGCTACATCCTTTGATTTGCAAATCATATATGAATTAAATGTTCTTTTAATTTATTTAAAAAATATTTTGAACAACTTGGTCAATTTGCTGTGACAGGCTGCTGTAAAGGTAGTGAGAATCTAATTGTCATATATGGTCTGGCCATTGTCTGTTTGCATATTCAATCTCTCAGCATTGAGATTTCAGGGGTTAGCTTTTGCAGAGTGAACACACTGTGCCTGTCATATGCTGGAACCAGTGCTCTAAATGAGTGATGATATTCTGCTGATCCTGAGTAATTGCCACATTTGTGTTGACAATCCTCAGTGCGGGCAAATATTACTCTTCTTATGTATAAAGCACAGATATAGAGAACAGTATATAGTACATAAACAGACATACAGTATATCTGTGGTATTAAACTTTCATTAGAGATTAGTATGATAAAAGTCTAAAATATAAGTGGGACAGTGGAGGAGATTACAGAATAAAGGAAAAAAGTGTTGAGAAATATGCTATAGACTCTGTATAATTGTAACAGTGGAAAATTGTAATGAGGAATTGTAACCCACCCCACCATTCTTTTGACATTGTTTTGTAAGTGACAGCTCTGACTAATATGTAGCTTGTAGCTGAACTGCATGTTTGTATAAGAATCCTAGGAACTAACTTCAAAAGATACAGACTCCGACCTTCAGGCATCTCAGCTCTGGGAGATTTGCTGACCTACATGAAGTCAAGATGGTGTGAAGCCACTATGATGCACACCAGACTATCACTTGGCTTTTCAGAGTGGACTGTGCTCATTTGTACATAGAGAACTTTTCAACCCTCTCCCTTGATGTCTTTGTTCTGTTCCCCTCTCCCTCCTTATAAAAACTTCTGCCTCCACTGAGATGTGGAGATGAACTCTGAGATACGAGTCCCCCATCTTTCCAGGAAATAGGCTTGGAGCTCTGAGTTCGCATTTTCTAGATGGTCAGCGTCTGAATTACCCACTTTTCTTTACATCAGCACCTGCCTTTCAAGTATTGGCTTTCATAGTGGCAGATAGCCAAATGGCAGGCATCCATTCAGTCACAGTTTTGGGCAACCTCTGATGGGACAACATGGACTCCGGTAAGGCCCAGAGGGCCCAGGCTGGAGTCCCAGCTGCTTGTGGCAAGGTGACCCCAAGGCAGGGATTGCAGGGATTTCCCAGCAGCTACCAAGAGTTATATATCTTAGGGACTGTCTCTACTCTCCCTTTCAAGACATCAGCCATCATTAAATATTTTGCCGGTAAAAAGAAAACAGGTCTCTTGGAAGTCAGTGGACTTCAATTTGGGGAGTTGACAAACTCCAAACTGGGTAAGTCCCTGCTATGCATGACCAGGAGCCTCTGTTTCACCACTTGGAGTCTTTGAACTGTTTGGGATTCTGTAGAAATCAATAGGCACTACTCAGGGAGAAGAAAAATCCCAGTTCCCCAATGTGGAAATTGGTTGGAATACTCGTTTAGTTTTGGTTTGGGTATTGTTTGCTTTTCTTGTTGCATATTGCTTTTTAATTGTCTGTTAGTTTTGTTTATCTATTCCTCCACAGGAAGGAAGGACATTTGGAGAAGGAAACCTCAAGAAGGAAAATGGAAACAAAATAAATAAATAAGAAAGAAAAGAAAAAGCATATAGATAGATGGTAAAGCGAAGTGATAATTTGAATGACAAATGAAAAAGTCTGTTTCTGTTTGAGAGCTCTCGTCTGTTTCTCTCATCTGTCTGTTTTTGTTACACTTGCTTTGCTTGCCTTCTTATCTTTAGGGGACTTGATTTAATCTTTGCTGTTTTGTATACACTGGGAATCCTCTGACTCCACTGTTTGGGCTTCATACCATTTGGACCTTGTCAGGGTCATTTGTGGTACTGGTTGCTGCAAAATAAGATTCTAAGGCTGATCCCAGTCCCTCCTTTTAAAGGACTTAGTTTGAGAGTACTTGTCTGTTAAAACTTTGTCTTTTGCTTTAGATTTTGTTTTCGTTTCTGTTCGGAAAGAAATGGCTCTCCCAGTCTTGATCTCCAATTGTTTCACCAAAAGTCTGATAAATGGGATAAAATCTCTAATGTGTAAGCTTTCATGTTGTTATATCATAAGGATTCTACTCAGAAAGGATTTAAATTGATAGTTCAAAGAGGAGGAAAGATTTCACTCCCCTCCCAGACTGTAAATCTCAGAAAGAAGAAAAAAAATGAGAAAATGAGTTTTAAACACTCTAAATCCCTTGTATTCCTGGAAACAAGCCTTAGCCTGATATCTCCCCAGCATCCTAAAAAGTCGTGAAGGACACCAGATAATGAAACAGCTCATGTTCGAGCACACTAAAGGAATTCAGTAATCACCAAGAATCCAAAGGGATGGTTTAAGTTAAATTGATGTCTTGTAAAGTTATTAATATAACATATATTTATTTTTTCCTGGGTTTATGAAAAATTTCATGTTATCACTATTATGTCTCTTAAAAATTGGTAAGTGCATTTGCCAATGGGGAAAAAAAATCCTATTTCTGTAAGTCATAAAATATGTTCATAAATATGCTCATCTAAAGAATGCTAATTACTTTTAGTTGTCACTAAAAATTGAAAATTCAGTTGGGAAAGAATATATGGTTTTGGTAATAAAAGGCATAAATTATGACAATACATTTTGAAGGAAATAGAATTGAAAATGGATGTTCTAAAGTTGGTTATTTCTGGATGAGTTAAAAGGGCAAATTAAAAGAAACTAGGGAAGTTTCAGAAAGATTGTCTAAGTTGAAGATGATTGTGTAAGTTGCAGAAGGTCTGTGTAAGTCACAAAGACTCTATCCAAGTTGAGGAAAGGTTGTGTAGTGGGAAGAAGCAAAAAAAGAAGAAATTGAGGAAGGGAAAAAAGGTGAAACAAGAATAAAGGAAAGGGACATACAGAAAGGAAGGACATTTGGAGACGGAAACTCAAGAAGGGAAATGGAAATGGAAAAATAAAGAAATAATAAAGAAAACGAAAGGCATATAGATAGATGGTAAGCAAAGTGATAATATGAATGACAAGTGATAAAGTCAAAAACTCCCTTTGATTTTCCAATACTGTTCCAACAGAAACCCCAGGTACCATTGACAGTGGGGGAAAATTAATTGTTTTCTCAGTCTGATGTACTTTTGTTTGTAATTCGGAGTGTCAATTGCATTATAATAAGATTATAACCTGTGATTTAAAGTTTTTTTGTTATCATTTAGAGGCAGGCATTGTTTTACTCTGATGCATCTGCAAAATGTTACATCTTCAGAAAGATCTATGGCCAGGACTCTTATTCCAAAATATAAGTTTCTGAGAATAAATTTTCACAATATACCTTTGAAATAGATTGGGATTTGTGGGCTATGGGGAATGACTGGATTTGTAAAGATGCTAGTGGGTAGTTGGGATAAACAAGAATTGATTTGTGGGGCTGAATGAACTGAGGGTGATTATTGTTCTTATGACTTTGTTCAAAATACTGTTGACCTAAAAAAAAAACACTTGTTGATTTTCGTAGAGCAATTTGGTAAATTGTAATAATATGAAGGATTCATATATTTCTCTCCATCTGATCCCTCCAGAATTTGTAAACTCTTATTTTCATGGCAATATGTTTATTTGCATGAATCTACCAGGAATCTGATTTTTTCCAGTTTCCAATTGTGGATTTATTAGACAAGTCTTTGACTGAAATGTCATGTCTGAGAAAAGCAGGCCTACACTCTAGATCAGTGGTTCTCAACCTTCCTAACGCTGTGACCCTTTAATATAGTTCCTCATGTTGTGGTGACCCCCAACCATGAAATTATTTTTGTTGCTACTTCATAACTGTAATTTTGCTACTGTTATGAATCATAATGTAAATATCTGGTATGCAGGATATATTTTCATTGTTACAAACTGAACATAATTAAAGCATAGTGATTAATCACAAAAACAATATGTAATTATATATGTGTTTTCTGATGGTCTTAAGCGACCTCTGTGAAAGGGTTGTTCGACCCTCAAAGGGGTTGTGACCCACAGGTTGAGAACCGCTGCTCTAGATGTTAACAAAACTCTTTAAGGAATAAAGGTTGACTTTGAAGCCAATAAAAGCTCCTTAGAGAAATGGCTGGTACCTTGCTCACTGACATGGTTCATGGCAGCCTTTCTAGGTAAGGAGAGAAGGTTGCTTTCCTGGAAGATGACAAGAAAGAACCTCAAGACATTTGGGATACCTTGAGGACTTGGGGAACTCAGCCATATTTGCAGGTATTGCAGGCAAAGCCTGATGGCAACTATGTGGTTTGGCTTATCCACCTGTGCGGGGCTAAAGTTAAACCTAGAAATTCCTTGTAACATTCCAGCAAAGAGGATTTTAAAAAGCCTATATAATTAATTGATATTACTGTTGTGTTTATACAAATAATCAGGACAACTTGAAACTGGATTTACTGCAATAAATAAATTGGTCTTGATTTGGCTCTTTTATAAAAATTAGAGTAATTTTAGAAGGAGAAAAACTGTGTTTCAATAGAATCTATAACATGTAATTGTGGAAATAAAACTAATTCAATTAATTATAAAATTTTATTTTTCACCTATGAACTAGACTGTATCCTGAATTTCTCTAGTTTTCTCAAATGTTTAGGTTACAAACATCTAATTTCCATAGAAATAGAAGAAAAATTGACAATGGGGATTTATAACAGTGGAAAATTGTAACAGGGAATTTTAACCCACCCCACCATTCTTTTGACATTTTTTCTGTAAGAGCTGACTCTGACTAATATGTGGCTTGTAGATAAACTGCATATTTGTATATAAAAATCCTAAGAACTAACGTCAAAAGATACAGACTCTAACCTTTAAGCAGTTGAACTCTGGGAGATTTGCTGACCTTCAAGTGTGGACCCAGGATAGAGTAAAGCCAGGATGACTAAACCAGGATGATGCATACTGGATCATCACTTGTCTTATTGGAATGGACTGTGCTAGTCTGCACACAAAGAAGTTTTCAACCCCCTTCTTTGATCTTTTTGTTCTGTTCCTCTCTCCCTTCTTATAAAAACCTCTGCCTCCACTGAGAGGTGGAGATGTGCTTTAAGATATGAATCTCCCACCATCCCAGGGAGATGGGCTTTGAGACATAAGTCCTCCATCTTCCAAATAGCTGGCATCTGAATAAATCATTTTCCTTTACATCAGCACCTGCCTCTTGAGTACTGGCTTTCACAGTAGCAGGCAGCTGGACCTTTGTTCAGTCAGATAACTACTTTGACCTAAAACTAAGCTGTTGAGTTGAATAATATCTGACCATCCCTCTTGGATTGCATTTGCCTTTTAGTGTCTAGAGCTTAAAACTTCTTTCACTCTTGGCAGATAACTCAGTTGGTTAGAGTGTTGCTTCTCTCTCTCTCTCTCTCTTTCTCTCTCTCTCTCTCTCAAATAAATAAGTAAAACTTTTTAAAAATTCTTCTCAGTTGGTTTAGTTTCTTTTGAAGTACTACAGCTACTATCCCTTCTTCTCTCAAAGCATGAAGAATATCATCATAATACCCATAGCAAAATCTCTTATATCACCAAGAAGATCCAATTTCCCATATAGTCATTCTTTCACATTCTATCTCTCTTTTATGAAGAGAAACTCAAGCAGCAGAAACCAGAAGCTAGATCAAAAAGTATACAATGAGAGAGGTTAGGTTGTATTCCACCATCTTGCCAAGAACAAGGAGAGTCCAAAGGAATAATTTTAAATTGTATGTTTACCCACTAAAATAAACTTTGAATTACTCTGGACTAAAAAAATAAATGACTATACACTTAAAAATGGTCATGATGTCAAATTTTGTTAATATTTAATCACAATTTTTACAAAGAAATAACGACACTTTTCACTCTCATTCAATATCAAGCATGAAGTATTTCCTTCTTATTTTTGTTACTCATAAAATATCACACAACAAAATCAGGAGACCTTCCTATATATGAGTTTTCAATTATGTGATCTAGCACTCAAAAGAGAGTAGGTGGTTCCTTCCATGGCAAATTAGATCTCTCCTTTCAGTTTAGCCATGCTCTACTGGTCTTTGCTATTCCTTTTCTCTACATTATAGCAACAACTTCCCAGCCGTGTCACTCAAACACTAATCCCAGGCTCATGCTCATACACAACCACCATCACATCTGCCACATGTTTAAAGCTTGGAAAACGCTAAGAAGGGGATGTCGTCATAGTTACACTTTGTGAGAATCTGGCTCTAAGGATCTTAAACACATTTTCTCATAATGTCATACAGTTATTTCTTAAGTCAAGGGCTAATATAAGCAAATTCTTTAAATTAAAAAAAAAAAAGAGAGAGAGAGAGAATTTCCAGAGGACATCAACAAAAGAAGAGCAAAAGTCTCCTCCTGTAGCTGGTGTCTGGTCTAACATGAAACAAAAGTCCTTTCTTAAGCACTGAATGTTCAAAGAACCCCTTATTTGTTATTATTGATAATTGGGGCAAGTTAAATACCCCAAACCACAGTTGGGAAACAGTTTTTATAATGCTATATGTTAACAATTATAAGTAGACATGATTTAAATTTTTTTACGACAAGAGAGGGACCTGCCCATTTAATTTTGTAGCATCGAGATTATTGACTCTTTTCTCATCTCTAGTTCTTCCCCTTCTCATCTATCCAGCATGTGCTGTTACCTGATTTTTACATCTAAAGTTTATGCCCGATTGGATTCCTTTCCCTGGAAAAAAAAAAAACTTTCAGTGATTCCTTAGAGCACTAAATATTGAATTTCAGACTAAAAAATATGTTCATGGCTGACATGTATTTCTCAAAACTCTCTAGAATACTCTATGTCTTGGTGAAACTAAACTAACAGATATTCCCTAAAGCTCCTCTGGCTTTCTCATTCAGCCTTTTTGTGTAATTATACCTTTGGCCTGAAATTTCTTCTTTCCATATACCTAAATCCACTGGATTTTTCAGCTAGCTAGCTAGCTAGCTATAATCTACATTTCTCTTGGTAGAAATAAATTTTGTTGTAAATTGGTTCTACCTAAAGGGCAAGCAGAAGTATCTTCTAAACTATACTTAGTAGGGAAAGCAGAAAGTTGAACAGACACAGATGGGATCAATGTTAAAGGAAAGAGTGAGTTTTTATCTGGATTCCAAAGAATGTGAGATTTAAGGTTTGGCCTTGGGTCAGCGGAAAGTCATTTCCACAGACAAGGCAGAGCTCCCTGATCAGGTGAAGGGCAAATGTCCACTGAGAATAAACAAACAAACAAACCAGCTTTACTTTATCTTCTGGAGCTGAGGTCAAGGAGTAAATTTCCACTTCCTCAACACTCCTTTGCCCCTTATGTCCCACTTTTTCCAGGCCTCTGGTTACAGTCCCCAAGAACACAGAGAAAGGTCTGATGTTACTTTTTCTTCATTTATCATTTCGTTTTCTTTATTCAGCCCACACTTGCTGACTATTGATGTGTTCCAGGCACAGTGTTAGCCACTATAGAGAGAAAGATGGAAAGAAAGATAAAAGAATAACTGGAGCATTTCCAATCTTTATGAAGGGAGAGTTTAACAAATAATATGCACTATAATGGTGTTGGGTTGCTTAACTGGTTATTTTTTATTCGGCTCTCCCATACATTTGTCACCCTTCTGTTCCCTGTCCAGCAATTTAGGAGACTGTTCCCTGCAGATAGCATCCTCTATTCAGATAAGATTAAGATTAATAAGGCTGTCTTGCCCTCTGCCTTTAGTTGAATTCAGTCAAGAAGAGGCACCAGCAAGGTGTGGACAAAAAATGGGGCCACATTCTAAACCTGACAAGCTCAGGGGAGGCCTGCATGGTAGCATTACAAACTCAGAGATCTAAAGTAACCACATAGGATGGTCTGAAATCAGAACTTCCTAACTAAAAACAAATCCTAGGCGGGTATCGTCCTTCACAAAGGTCAATCTTTAATTGAGCCTATCGTCTTTTTGCATCTAAAATAGCATATCGTTGCAATATCAAAGTAATCTTCTTTTTTCTAGACCCCTCAAAGCACAACCAAGGCACCAGAGCAGAGCCCACAAATCCCCTCATTGTTATTAATATCATGTTAATTGTTACCTGTTAGCTCCCACCTATGTAAAAGAAGTGTCTATCATTTTACATTTTATTCAGTCCCAGAGATTTCCTCACTTTGTTTTCTCCTGCTCCCCTAATCTACCACCAGTGAATATTGTCTAAGCTCTTTATGCTTTACTCTTTGATTCTGCTTATAAAAAAGTGGTAAAACTGACATTTTCCAGAGCATAATCTCAATCCCTTGAGATTTTGCTCCGTGGCAATTGTTGTCAATTTGATTCAAGTAAACTTAAAAATTCTTACAGGTTTGAATGTTTCTTACATTGACGAAGGCATTGAAGACAAAGAAGAGAAAGAGGTCCCCGTATTTATTCCTTCTGCTTTTTATCTGCTTTGTGCTTTATGCTTTTGGCTTTATCCCTCCAGGTCAACAGCTTGCTCTAGGGGACCCCACTTCCAAGCCACAGGCTGTTAATAGGGGCTCTTAACCACAAATAGCTGCAGGGATTACTCTGGTAATAAGAGTATTTGATCTGCCAAAGTGGTGGTTCATTTATCATGGGGTACTTAAGAAGGAAGTAGATGCCTGGCATTCTAAACTATGGTTTGCTTTAAACAACCAGAAAAATTCTAATGTCTGATGCAGAAATCTCTCTTAAGTTATCATAATATAAATTCATGGTCTCATCAAATTTCCAGACTGAAATCAGTTCATACAGCCAGAATGCCTTGTCTGTAACAGAGACCAGAGCTGCTGGAAGATGGAGCCTGCAGTGCTGCCACAGTACATACCGTACGTCCTCTTCCAAGTCTCCTCAGCAGCACATGTGACACACAGCTAAGTTTGACAATATCTTGTGAAGTGGAATGAGTCGTGACCTCCTGTGAGTTATTAAATACTAGCCTTAGATTTATATTGATGCTTATGGAGTTAAAATACCACTATTGTCCAGTGGTAAATTGGCTTCCTATTGCTGCTATAACAAATCATGACAAACTCAATGGCTTCAAACAACACAAATTTATTTTCTTAAAGTTCTGATGGTCAGGAGTCTGAAATGGATCCAACTGGACTTAAGACCAGGCATCATTAAGCTGCATTCCTTCTAGGGGCCCTGGGGAAGAATTCATTTCCTTGCTTTTTCCAGCTTCTAGAGTCTGTCTGCATTCCTTGGCTCATTTCTCTCCTGACCTATGGAGAGAGATTATGGCAAGAAAGACCAAGTGGAAGCCCCAGCACTATCCCTCCACAACTATATGGTGAACTCAAAGCAATACTACATTCCTGGGCGAGGGCAGAGATTAGTTATCACTATCTAAAAATCTGAAAAATGCAGGAGTGCTGGTTTCCCATCCCACACTAAATTAACTTGCCTGTTCAGTTTCTGCAAAGTAAAATGGATTGTGGAAAATGTTTATAGATCAACCTCAGCTGTCATTTCAGGTATGATAACTTTACTGGGTCAAATAATACAGTCCTAGTGTCTGGGGCTAGTAACTGATGAGCACTTTTTTCCCCTTGAGTTTAATTAATAAAGACCAACTAAAAAATTTCCCTTTACCTAGATGGGGCAATAGTTTATTTTACCATCTTACTTCAGCATAAGCCAACTCTCTTGCTCTCTGTTATAACATAGTCTACTGAAAACTTGACCATCTTGATATCCCATAGAACATCACATTAGTCCATTACATTGGTGAAATTATGCTAATTGGTTCTGGCATACAGTAGGTATCTAGTTCCTTAGCTACTTTAGTAAGATAAATGTGGCCACACTGTAGACGATAAAACTCATGAAGATTTCGAAAGTTTAAGGCATCCAGTGGTCTAAAGCATGTCAGGATATGCTCTCTCAAATAAAATTAAGTTACTGTATGTCCACGACAAAGGGGGACAATGTTTGCCAGAACTCTTTGAATTTTGGAGATACCGTACACCACAAATGGATGTGCTTCTCCAACTGATTTGCTCAGTAAACTATGGAATGGAGTCTGCAGCAAGAGAGAGCTCCCTAGGTCTAAGCTATAGTGCAAGCTGCCTTGACACTGGGATTTTAATGACCTAGCAGATACAATAGTTGCACAACAGCGGCAATCAGAGATACTATGTAGAGCCTTGAGCAAGCCCCAGAAGAAGAATCACAGAGAATATGCTTAAGGTTTTTAGAACAAAGCCATGCCATCTTTTTAACTCATTAGTTACCTATTGATGTACAATAAAATACCCCCAAACTTTGGGGGCTCATCTTGGAAAATGGCTACAACAACCAATAACTATTCACTGATGAATATTAGCTTCTCTTTCTTTTTATTTTTTTAAGTATATTTTATTGATTTGCTGTTACAGTTGTCCCAATTTTTCCCCCTTTGCCCCTCTTCATGCGATATCACCCTTACTTTAATCAACCCCTACCCCCTTACTCCATGTCCATGGGTGGTGCATGTAAGATTTTTGGCTTCACCCTTTCTCATACTATTCTTAACATCCCCTGTCTATTTTGTTCCTATCAAATATGTTTCTTAATCCCTGCACCTTTCCCCCTTTCTCCTCCTTCCCCCTTCCAGCTGACAACCCTCCAAATGATCCCCATACCTATGATTCTGTTCCTGTTCTGGTTGTTTGCTTAGTTTGTCTTTGTTTTTATTTTTTAAATTCAGTTGTTGATAATTGTGAGTTTATTGTCATTTTGTAACAGAACCCCTGGGTTGCTCTGATTGAAACAGAACCCACAGGCTGTTTAGTTAGGGGCCCGATTGCCTGCCGCCAGAATTATAACTATCCATACCAGAGTTTGGTGAAAAGAGAAAGAATTGTTTATTTGCACATAGTTCTGCCTCCCCCTCCTAGACCTGGCCAGTCTTAGAAAAGTCAGAAACACCATTTCCCTACTTCCTAGACACAGTTCAGCTTTACCAGTAGCTGCCAATCACTCAATTCTGATTGGGGAGATCCTTTCTGTGCTGTGGTGCCCTCCAGCTCTCAATGCAGAACTGCCTTGATTCTCAGCCTCCTTGTAAACTGCCTTCTTCCTGTAAACCGCATGGATCTCCTCTTCTTCTCAAAACCACATGGTGAGAGCTTCTTCTTTAAGCATCCTGGAGACCCTTTCTCCTCCAAGCCACATGGAGGGAGCCCACGAGAGCCAGGGCTAGAGCCCCAGAGAGCCAGAGAGTGAGCCCCAGAGCCCCAGCTCAAAATGTCTGCAGCTGCTTATCTCTCCCTCACTGCGTTCTCTCCCACAGTGGGTGTTGCAAACAGTTCTGACCATTCACAGAACCCTACATAGGCTCTGTAGGCTTCTTCCGTACCAGCCCACAGTCCAAGATCCCTCCAATCTTCCTGAGACTTGGAAGTAAAACAGATCTTGTGCAACAATGTTTCCAGCCACTAGCCCCAGGCATGCAAAGGCATCCTGAAAGCTGCTTCCTTTTTCCTATTTCCTAGCCACAAACTCTGGGGTTTGTTTTTGGACTCCCCTGTTTCTGTAACAATTTTACTGTTCATAGTTTTGATCTTCTTTTTCTTAAGTAAGTGCCTTTACATTTTCATATAACAATGGATTGGTGATGATGAACTTCTTTAGCTCTACCTTGTCTGGGAAGCACTTTATCTGCTCTTCCATTCTAAATGCTAGCTTTGCTGGATAGAGAATCTTGATTGTAGGTCCTTGCTTTTCATCATATAGAATACTCCTTGCCAGTTCCTTCTTGCCTGCAAAGTGTCTTTTGAGAAATCAGCTGAGAGTCTTATAGATGCCCCTTGGTAAGTAACTCTCTGTTTTTCTTTTGTTTCTTTTAAGATTCTATTTTTATCTTTAACCTTTGTCATTTTGATTATGATATGTCTTGGTGTGGTCTTCTTTGGGTCCATCATGTTTGAGTTTTTTGTGTTTCCTGGACTTGTATATTTATTTCCTTTGCCAAACTAGGAAAGTTTTCCTTCATTTTTTTCTGAGAATACAGAGTAAATAACTTTTCCATTTCTAGCTCTTCCTCTTCTCCTCTGGCTCTCCTATGATTCAGATGTCGGTATGTTTAAAGTTGTCTCAGAGGTTCCTACGCCTCTCCTCATTTTTTTCAATTCTTGTTTCTTCTTTCTGTTCTGGGTAAATGTTTATTTCTTCCTTTTGTTCCAAATCATTTGTTTGAATCCTGGCTTCCTTCCCATCACTGTTGGTTCCATATATATATATATATAATTTCACTTTGTATAACCTTCACTCCTTCCTTAATTTTGTGGCTGTACTCAGTCATTTCTCTGAGCATCCTAACAACCAGTGTTTTGAACTATGCCTCTCATAGGTTGGCTATCTCCCTTTCATTTAGTTCTTTTTCTGGGATTTTGTTCTGTTATTTCATTTGGGCCATAGTTCTTTGCCTCCTCAATTTGGCAGCCTCCCTGTGTTTGTTTCTATGTATTAGGTAGAGCTGCTTTGATTCCATGTCTTGGTAGTATGGCCTAATGTAGTAAGTTTCCTGTAGGGTCTAGTGACACAGTCTACCCTATCACTGCATCTGGGTACTTGAGGTGTGCTGCACCCTTTGTGTGGGTCAAGTACACTCTCTTCTTGTAGTTTAGCTTTGGTTGCTATTGGCAGATCGATGGGAGGGATTTACCCAGGCCAGTTAGCTGCAAGGACTGTCTATGACCACTGACAACCAACCTCCACCTTCAGTGAAGGATCAGCTGTGCAGGGGCAGGGTGGTGGTGTTCTGACATGGTCCACTGGGTGCACTGGCCCTGGGCTTTCCTAGGTGGTACAGGCCAAGGTCAGCCCCCACCTGTGTTTTGCCTGGGGCACCCTGCCTAAGCTATAAAGCAATCTGAGATGATTGTTACTTGTGCTGGGCTTGGCAATTTGCAGGCAAAGCCAAGCTGTGAATCCAGGCTATCTGCTGGTAGTACTGGACCTGGATCTCACTGATGCCAGTTCTCACTTGTTTGATAGGATTTAGGAAGTAGTGAAGCATGAGCCAAGACCAGCCATTCATATGGGAAAGCAGCTTGGGTGGGCCTATAAGGTGGGTAGGGCAGAGTCTCTGGGGATCCACAGGGCAGATTAAACAGTATTAGCTAGGTTGATTGAGTCTCAGATATGGTACCAGTTTGTGGGCTCTGAGCTGGGGGTGGGGTGGGGTGGGGCTCAGTAAAGGGGCAATGACCTCTGCTTGCATTGATGTCAGACACTTCAGTTTCTTCCTCTATACCACTGGTGTCTTTCAAGCTGCTACCCTGGTGCTGGAGTTCAGAGGGAGTAAATTTGAGTTTGTGCATGGGCTCTTTAAGAAAAACTGCTTTGGGTTCCAGCAATTTCTTCCACTGACTCAGTCCCCACTGGTTTTTGCAGCCAGAAGTTGTGGGGACTTATCTTCCTGGCACTGAAACCTTGGGCTTGGGGGCCTGGTGTTGGGTTGGGATTTTTTGCTCCTGAGATATCCCTCCCAAATTTTTATCCACCACACATGGGTGAGAAACCAGCCTGTTCTGTGTCTGTGCTTCTCCTACCCATCTTGATGGATGTGGTTTCTTTAATTCCATAGCTGTCACACTTCCATTCAACTCAATTTCTGATGATTCTGGCTGATGGTTGTTCTATATTTTAGTTTTAATTTTGATGTGGTTGTGTAAAGAGGAAAGATGTATCTGCCTGTGCTGCCATCTTGACTAGATCCTCCTTTCTTTTTATTTTTGTGTGCTTCTTTTTCCTCTGCCTTGCCCATGCCTCCAGTGCCTCTTCCTCAGTATTAATTGTTTTATGTTTTAAATTTTTTATTGAAGCATAGTTGTACAATATTATATCAGTTTCAGTTATACAACATAATGATTCAACATTTATACACCTGGTGATTTGATCACCACATTAAGTTTATTACAATATTATTGACTATATTCCCTGTGCTGTACATTACATCTCCATGGCTTATTTATTTTATAACTGGAAGTTTATTCACCTTCACCTTTTATCACCCTTCCCCAACCCCCTCAGCTCCTCTCTACAAGATCTTGGTAGGGACTGAAAGCATGATCATGGAACCCCAATTATAACCATTTTCTGGGGCTACTGTAACAAAGTACCACCAACTGGGTGGCTCAAACAACAGAAATTTATTATCTCCCAGTCTGGAGACTGGGAGT
Source organism: Furipterus horrens (assembly GCF_987537825.1). Lineage (NCBI taxonomy): Eukaryota > Metazoa > Chordata > Mammalia > Chiroptera > Furipteridae > Furipterus > Furipterus horrens. The sequence continues at coordinate 157,948,053 of NW_028327171.1, read as the reverse complement.
CCAGAATCAAGGGGCTGACAAGGTTGGTTCCTTCTGAGGCCTGTGAGGGAAGAATATGTCCTAAGCATCTCTCTTTGGCTTGTTGATGACTTCCTTCTCCCTGTGTCTCTTCACACATCATCTTCTCTCTTTCTGTACCTGTGTCCAAATTTCCCCTTTTTACAAAGACACTGGTCATATTGGATTAGATAGACCCCACCTTAATAACTTCTTTTTAACCTTATTATTTCTGCAAAAACCTAATCTTTAAAGGTAAGTTTCTAAAATACTGAGGATTAGGATTCCAACTTATCTTTTCTGGAGGGGATACTATTCAACCCGTAACACCAAGTAACTACATACAAGTGATTGTTACCTGATCCATCAAATGATAGTTGGGCATATTCAGCAGCGTCCCACTCATAAGTGAAAATGTTATCTATATGATATAGGAGAATAGCCCAAGTGTTCCAGAGGCACAAGAAGTTAACACAAGCCCTGATGGATATGGTTCAGTTGGCTGGGCATTGACCCACAGAGCAAAAGGTTGCCAGTTTGATTCCTTGATAGGGCATATGGCTGAGTTGGGGCATGTATGAGAGACAATCAAACGATGTTTCTCTCTCACATCAATGTTTCTCTCCTTCTCTTTCTTCCTCCCTTCCCCCACCTCTAAAAAAATTTAAATAAATAAAAAATATATTTTTTAAAGTCTGTATGAGTATAGAATTTGGACTTTGTGCTATTCTCTTCAATTGTTTCAGTGTTTCTCTCAACACACACCCATAGTTTCAGGAAGAGGGCTGTATAACCAAGCAACAAAAGAGGGAAAAAAGTGGGCCTTATGCAAAATAAGTTGGTACCAGTCATCGAATGGATGGCTGCTACATCACAGCCCCTCTCAGTGATGCCCAGAAATACAGAAAGAGAAATCTTCTTAACAGACAGAACTTTGAGTAGTACATGTGTTTTTCCATTTTGCATGGAGAGATGATCTAACATAAGATTATACTGACACATAAGTAAGTCGTGGCTAATGTGTTGGCCAGCTGTTTCCTAAAGACTAAAAAACAAACAAACAGGATTGAAAGAGGGGTGGAAAAAGAGGGGTGGCAAAGAGGGGTGAAGAAGGTATGTGAAAGAATTTTTTTGAAGGGAACCCCAAGTCTACGGATGTCCCCAACCTCTCCTCTGCCTCCCCAGAGCTTGCTGGATGTACAGTGGTGTAGGCATGGAGGTGAAGTAAGCATAGCTTCAGATGTATGGATGTCCCTCCCCAAAGCTAATGTGACCTGCAGCTTCCTTCCTCCATTGTTGAGTGTACAAGCTGGTGAGAACAGAGGCCAACACTGAGTCCCCAATGTGGCACTGGTCCCTGGAGTCCTTGTTAGACAGCCTCTTGTGACAGCTCCAGCAACACTCCTGACTCACGTTGGCCAGCAGTTGGAAGAGAGAGGGGGAGACTGATTTGAAGGAGACTTGTAAAGGCAGAATTGGTGAGGAATTGGTGGTCATGTGAATGTAGAGAATAGAGAAGAAAACCTGAAGTGACTAAAGTTTTCAGTTTTTGTGAGCGGTAAATGAGGATACTTTTAATGGAGACAGAGGTGATCAAAGAAGGGTGGGTAGAGGGTGATAGAGAAGGTAGAGTGTTGTTTGAGCCTCCCAAGGTGGGTGTGGGTAGGTATATGCACTTATCATAAGCAACTAATGGTCAAGAGGGGAAAAGGTCCCTGAGTGCAAAAGCAAAGTCTGGAATGGAGATGAAGACTGGAAATGTGAATCTTCATAATTATGTTTTAATGTTCTATAGGACTTCGCATTTTTAATATTTTACCCCTAACTGTGGACAGAGAGGCTTTACTTTTCAGCTGCACTGAAGAGTAGTATTTATCCTCAAGAGAGGAAGTAAGCGAAGAGGAGCCCTAAAGGCAAATACGTACCTGTATGTTTTATACTGAAAGTGCCAAGTGCACGGTCCTCGTTTGTCTTGTTCCACTTCTCTACTTTGCCTTCTAAATGAGAGTTTGGTACTTGTAGCCACTCAAGTACTAGTAGAATGAATGGAATAAATGGGAGAATGTGGAGATGAATGGATGAGTGGAAAAACCGACAGGGCATAATGGGGAGCAGGGGAAGGTCAAGCCACACCCGTTTTCTCTTCCAAATCTTCTTTGCAAGACTGAACTATGAGAGGCCATGTATAGCAGTGGTTAAGAACATGGCTCTGAATTCATGCTCCACGACATCCTAGCTGCGGGAAGTGGCCAAGTGACTTAACCTCTTTGTGCCTAGGCTTCCTTCCTGTAAAATAAACACAGTAAATTTTTAGAGTAACGCCTGGGGTGGGGGAAGGGCAGCAAATTCCACACAAGTGTTAGTATTATTATTGTTGGCATCTGAATGAGAAGGTAAGCCTGCAGGACAAGCTGGAAATTCCCTGTTGAGGGTGAATTCAGATACTTAGTCTCTAGGTTTCATTCACATGTGAACAATCACCTTTTCTTTTTCTTTGCCTTCTAGAAGCTTTAAACACCCTACCACTCCCCAACATACCATTCACTGGCAAGAGACAGAGACCTGGATTTTAGTCCCAGCTGCCAGCAGTGAGAGCTGTGTGAGTTTGCGGAGCCCTCTCTGGACCCGGCTCCTTTGCCTGCCCACCCGACGTTACAGGAGCCGAGCTCTAAGGCTCCTTTTTCATAAAACAGACCACGATCCCAGCGGCGGTGGCCTCGGACTCCACATCGGATGCTGGGCGCCAGCTTAGCTCCCCGATCTGGGGTCTCACAACAGCTCCCGCGAGTTCCCGGAGTCCTGCACCCTGCGCGCTCTGGCTGCCGCCCCGCGCCCCGCGCCCCGCACAGCCAGGGGAGGTGTCTCTCGGGCGCCCCCCGGCAGGGATGCCAGTGTCCGGGGCCGGTGCGCCTTCTCTCGCAGCCTGCCCCGCGGTCCTTTATACGTGGTGGGTCGAACTGCCGCTAATGTTTAACTCGGGGCCGAAACTTGGGAGCGGCAGAGCTGAACGCTCATCTGGGCGGCTAGCCTGACTTGCCCGCCCGCCCCGCGCCGGACGCTCAGTTCCGACGAGACGCCAAAGATGAAGGTGAGTGAGGAGCGCGCCTCCTGCTTCCCCAGCCCCAGGGCCGAGCTGTAGGTGCCTCTTCACCAAACTCTCCCCAAATTGTCCCCCAAACCCCTCGAAACTGAACCAGGGTCTGTCATTAGGCGGAAGTTCCAGGACCACCCTCTGACAGGTGAAGCGAGGTCCCAGAGCTCTCGCTTGGCTCTTGGACCTGCGAGGTTTCTGCTAGATCCAGGAACGGAGGCTGGGACGACCCGGAGAACCTCCCATAGAACGCACGCTGGAACCCTCGCTTGGCTTCTGACGTGCAGGCGTAGAGAAGCAAAAGAAGCGCTCGGAAGCCAGAAGTTCAAGGGCCACCGCTCTTATTCCCTTTGACTGGCTCCCTCCCAACCCCCGCAATCCACCGTGCCCCTCTTCCAATGCGCGCCCACAGGCAAATTCCGCTGCCACGGGTGCAGCCCAGGCCCCGACCCTCTTACCCAGACTGGGGCCAGAGGGCTTCCTCTAATTAGGCATTATCTAACCGGCTTGCAGACACAATGGAAGGTGCTCCTGGGACTGCTGGGGATTGCTGCGCTCGTCACCGTCATCACCGTGCCCGCGGTCCTGCTGAGCAAAAGCAGTAAGTTTGAAATACTTGAAAGAAATATGCCCATTGAAGACCTAGATCTGGTTCTGTTTTACCACACTGAGGAGAACGAGGGGTTCTGCTGGGGGCTGAGACCGGTGCGACAGGTTGTAGCTGAGGCTTCCCAGGCGTTGCTACTGCTTTTAGGGCAGCAGCTAGATTCACTTCGCAGGGTCCCCAGTGCTGAGGCTGTGAGAGCCTCGCAGCCGCCACGTTTTAGTTATAACCAATAGATACTTCCTGAATTTAGGGGGAAGCCTTAGGATGTTTTTGCATTAAATTTAAATTACATTTTTAAAGTGCTTATGGTTGTGATCTTCAAAGGAAAAGAGGCGGTGTTTATAAAGATCCGGAATGTCCTGGGGGCTTGGGAGAAATAAGAAAGTGAACCCCAAAATGTCGCAGTTTTGAGAAAAGACAGTAGGGCCTCCAGGTCATTTCTCTTCAGGAATGATGGAAATCCATCAGAGTTGGGAGGCAGGAAATAAGTTATTTAACTAAATAAACTTAATTTAACTAAATAAATAGTTAAATAACTATTTCACAACTTATAGAAGGTATAAAAGTAAGTATTGCAAAGTTAAATCATAAAGCTGGTGTACATACTACATGATAATATTCAGAGGGGGGCTGGAATTAGTGATGTTTGGTGGATTCTTTCATTTAAAGCCTCCTTCACTTATTATAGCTTGGCCAGCTGTTCCAGTTTAGCCCTAGCTCTTCACATAAAACATCCTATAATGGAATACACACTATTGGATACTAACAAGTGAGAATTGGGTCTCCTCTGGCCCGACTCTCCTCTTAAATATTTACTTTCATTTCAGTGTTACACATTCTAAGCCTCTGACTGAAGCATCTACTCTAAATGGTGTAGTCAACCAGGAAATGAGTAGATAGTACTTATAGATGAAAGGTGTCTTGTCTAGATTTCAAGATGACAGTTCAGAATCAGTTTCTAGAGCTATCAAAAACCATGTTTGCCTGGCAATTTCAGGGTCAGGGCAAAGGTGCCAAAGGTTAAATGTCCTAGGGTATTGACCTATTGAGAATGACTTTAGTTACTTAAAGCAATGGTTACTAACATTTTAGACTGTTAAATGGCAGGTGTCAGTCCACTTACATTTGATGCTTTGTTGTGAGTTGTTGAAATATAACTCTTTTCATAAAGTGATACTTTGTATATTTAAATAACCACACATACAAAGCCAAAAGATGGGCCATCCATATACTGTGCTAGTTGCTGCAAAGACAAAGGTTAAATCTTATAAATATAAAGATCTTTGACCTCAAGAAGTTTATAGCAGTTTAGTGGGAAACAGATATGCAAGCAAATCAAAATAGGTAACAAGAGTAGCTGTTTTTCTCCAAAACATCAATGAGGCACTGGAAGGATGAGTAAAAACTGTAATTATCAGAACTTTCCTTAAAGGATAGAACACTGCGCTCTGATAGGCCACTGAACTGGGCAGTGAAATGGCCTAGGGGTGTGGGTCACACAGCTACTTTCATGGGGCTTGGTCACATAAACTACATGTTTTTGTTTGTTTGTTTATTTTTAATTCTTGCCTAAGGAAACATTTTAGGTTTTTTTTTTTTTTTTTTAAGAGAGAGAGAGTTAGGAAAGGAGTGGGGTGGTGGTGGAGGCATCCATCTGAAAGAGGAACATAGATTGGTTGCTGCCTGTACACATCCTGACCTGAAGCCAAACCTGCAATTTATGTATATGCCCTGACCAGGAATTGAACCCATGACCTTTTGGTGCATGAGACAGCACTCCAACCAATCAAGCAACACTGGCCAGTGATACATGAGTTTTGTTTTGTTGAGTGACTCATGAAGCCTGGGGAGAGGCTGTCTTATATTTCCCTCAAAGAGCACTTAGTCTTTTCTCCAAATGAAACTTGAACAAATATTTCAAAAGGATCCTCTCTGATGAGGACTTCGCGAGAGATTCATGCATCTCCACCTATGATTGTAACTCCATAAGGTAATTTAGAGAAGCTTGAGCAAATTTACTTGCGGTTAGAAGAATTACTTCTGGGAAATTGTGGGAAAGATGCTCACAAGAGGCTCCTTTTATGGGGAGGCTCAAATTATTAATATTAAGTTGTGGAGGTAAAGTTTCCCAGAAAAAAGTATTTGACTGCCTTGAGTGTCAACACAGAGACACGAATCACATTGTTTAATCTGGGATTATAAAAGGACTCAGCAAGAGGGGATGGTGGGCAGCAGGAAAAGGAGTACGAATTTGACCTGTAGGTGATGGAGAACTATGGGAGAATTCTGGGCACACCTGAACCATTGGGCATGACAGTAGGAAGGTGGGTTAAGTGGAGCAAGACTGGAAGGAAAGATTGAGAAGTGTCCCAGGAGACAGATAGTGCACACCAGAATATGGGAACTATATAGAACTACTCAGAAAAGTGAATGATTAGACTTTGGTCACTGGGAACATAGTAAGTAAGGGGAGTGTGGCTAAGGATGCCTCTTGGGCAACTGGGTGGAGATGTGGTTTCATTGTGTGCTTTATTTACACTACCACTTAAGTAATTTTTTCCTCTTATTTCTTAATTGGCATGTACAGTATGTATATTTGAGAAGAAAAAGGAAATCATCTTGTTTCAACTCCTGCCTTATCACAACATTTTCACTAAATAAGCCTTGCCATTCCTGGGCTGTGCCACTGTAAGGGGCAGCATTCTTTACAAACAATCCAGAGTTATTACCAAAGACATGTCCTTTATATAATCAACTTAGGTTTAAAATCAAACAAATACTTGGAAGTAAGAGATGAGAGAGGAAATATAAATGGAAAGGAAAAGGAAAAGAAAAGGATGAGGGGGGGAAGAAAATGAAAGCAAAATAAATTAATAAGTGAGCAAACAAATAGAAAAGGATGAAAGAAAAATTTTGGTAGAAAAAACCAAAATGCTTGGTGTGTGGAAAGCAAAGAAATAAACATCCAAAAGTAAGTAGGAAGAAATGAGCAAACCCAAGTTTATCCCCTGAGAGGTCGGTTAAGAGAAGGCTAAATGTTTCCATGTGAAAGGATGACTTCAGCAGAACTAGACACACCCAGAACGTGGGAGGGGAATGAGAGGGAGGGAGATACCACTTAATACTACTGTCACTTTTTATTTTTTAGGATAAAAACTCCTTTATGTCAGGAATTATGCATTGAACTAAGCAAAATGAAAAGTTCACCTCCTTATTTATATATAATAAAGGATTGTATCTTCTTTTAAATTCCTCAAATATTCTACTAAAAAGTATATTACATATGTAAACATTCAGTTTCCCAGAGAATCAGCTGTAAAAGATATAAAAATACTTGATTCATTATGGAATTATAGAAATCCTATGATGGCTTAGTGGCAGTAGAACCAGTATTTGTGATGTCTTTAGTTCCCTCTTTAAATTATGTTATAAGCTGAGTTTTTAAAATATCTCTCAAATGGTTTTCTTATTGCATTTTTTTTTTACTTGTCAATGGTTTTATTATAGGCTAGAAACATATTTGTTCTTTCTTTTGCACCTGCTTTAGCAGTAACTTTCCTCAATACCTTTTTTTCAGTGCATAGGAAATTTGACTGCTCATTCAACCATCAGTAATAAAAGAAAAGCCAAGTGTGAGGGAGACAGGAATAATCAGAGAAAGAAAAGAAAACATCTATGAAGTTTGCCTGAGGAAGTCCAGGATCTATTCCAGGCTTAAAAGCACAGAAATAAGCCTGAATGAAAGCTTTGTATATTTCAGGGACAATTTCTAAACAGTGAGCTCTGTAAAAGCTTGCATTCAGTCCAGCTAGCTCAGTTAACTATTGTCAACCTTTGTCAAGTGCTCGTGAGGTCAGTGGGTTGGTCTTTTTCAGGTCAGCTATTTTGGCTTTTGGTTCCCTAGCCGTAATATGTGCCTTAGATTTTTTCTCTCTTAGATATCTTGCCTCTCAACACAAAAGGGATCAGAGAGAAAAAGGGAAGACTGTTTGCCCAACTGAATGGTTAGAGAAAGACAACGTAAAGGGACTGACTAGAGCCGGATCTGTATACTTGAAATTTTATGACTTAACAAAGTGCTGAGGCCTACAGAGAATGGGACTGTAAATGCATGCAGGACCACTTTACATGTGGAAAAGAAGGTATGCAAAGATGTAATAACAGCCAACATTGTTCATTCTGTGCCAGGTATGGGGCTGAGGGTTTCCAATATACTTCTCCTTTGATTCTTATGACAAACTTTTGGAAAAGTACTATTATCATCTCCATTTTTACACCCAATTTTCAGAAACTCTGAGAGGGTGCTTTAGTTATTTATTACTGCATAATGAATTACCCCCAAACTTAAAACAACACACATTATTGTTATGTCGCAGTTTCTGTGAGTCAGGAATTTGGCTGTGGCTTAGCTAGGTGGCTCTGGTTCAAGGTTTCTCATGAGGTGGCAGTCAAGGTGTCATCTGAAAGCTTGACCAGGGCTAGAATGTCCACTTCCAACTCTCTCTTATTGTTGTTAGCTAGAGGTCCCACCACATGGGCCTCTTGATGGGGTACCAGCACAGTTGGCTTTCCTTACAATGAAGGATCCAGGAGGGCAGCCAAGTAGGAAGCTGCAGCGCCTTTTATGACCTAGTCTCAGAAGTGTGACCGATGATATGTAACATCACTTTTGTTGTGTTCTGTTGGTCACACAAAGTCACCCTGACACAGCGTGATAGGGCATTAAACAAGGGCATGAATAATAGCAGTGGAGATCACTGGGGGCCCTCTTGGCGGCTGACTACCAAAAATGTTAAGGAACTTGCTCTAAGTTCTACAGAGTCAGGATGAGGCAATGTGATTCTAGAGCTGGTGTTCTTTAACTCAAATTATCATTAGCTCATGATCAAATTTAAAATTAATGAGCCCATATTAGCATAAATGTTACAACTTCCCATTCATAGACCTATCTTATAACTTCATGACTGCTAACCCATGGATGCTAAGTGTTCTGAGGAAAAGCACCTGCTATTGTGCCTCCTTTCCTATATAAAGCTGTAGACAGGCAACACCTTCCAGCCCGGGACTGACATCCCACACTTTTGACTGATCATATTTAGTGTTTTTAGTAGGTAGGTCCAGATTTACTACTTGCTTTGTTTTCAATGCATGTTATATTATTTTATTTGATCTTCATGGAACAGCCCATGTGAGAGAGAGGTATTGATATCTTAACTTTTTACACTGAAGAAATAAAAGTTTAGGGCTTTGTGAGTAAGTACTAGAACTTGGGAATCCAAGCCTTTTGACATCTGGCCTTTCCTGAGTCTGCTGGTTCTCATAAATAATTGTTTTTAAAAAATGCTTTGGTGAGAGTTTTTCTAAGTTAATGATAAATCACTGTTTTATGGCTTGATGCTAACCCTTTTATTATCATAAATGAGTATCTTGCAAATACTTTTACCTTTAGTTTTCACAGCTCCATTGTGACTTCCAATAGAGGGTGTGTCTCTCAACCTGAGAGTAAACTGAAACTGGAACTTCTGAGTTAGCTGTTTCATTTTTGCTAAGTACTGTATTTGAAGTTTTATATTGTACTTTAAAATTACAACTTCCTAGGAAGTTTTATAAACTTAATGATAAACTTTAGTTAAAAGTACACATTTATATGCACACTTTTTTTCAATATTTTGTTCACTAGGGGGTCAGTAGACCCACAAGCTTAAGTCACATAATTCAGCATCTAAGGCCCAAGAAGCAAAAATACAACAATTTAAGGCAGAGCCAAAACCAACAGGGACTTTATTCCTGGTACCCTGCAGGCCGTGGGGCTCAAGATGTATAATGGAAGAAGAGGGGGTCTGAGGAGTGAGCATCAGGTAGATACTACCACCCATCCCTTCCCTGACCTTACACTGGGTCCCCCAAAACTGGCTGGGTGGCTCCTGTCACCTTAATATCATCTTGGTAGGGCTGAAAGCTCCTCTTCTTGTTTTCTTCAGTTATTTAAAACCCCACCTGCTCAAGTGCGAGTCCATGAGTTTAATGGATGGTTTCTATTTCCCTGTGGTTTTTCTTTATTCTTTTATTTCATTTAAAACCTCCTCAGGGCTAAGACCCTGTAGTGGCCAGATGCGTATTTGTTAACCCCTCAAATGCACTGTTTCCTGCACAGCAGATGTTGTTGCAGGGACAGGAATCTGTTCCCATACAGTAGATATGAGGAGCCGCTACCATGGACCTTTACAATCCATGGGGCAGGTAGGCAGTAGGCAAGCACATGCGTAGCGTCAGAGAGTAATGTATGCTTGGACAAAAAATGTGCTAGAGAGGACAGAGGGACACAGGAAGGTGTTTTTTTTATTTCGAAGCTTGAGCGTGGCAGGATCTTATCTCCATTTTTATAATATGTCTCTTACTCCTGTGTAGATAATGGTAGGGGGTGGGGTGGAAAGGTCACTTGTCCAGGTAAGAGATGGCAGATCAGAGCAGGTAGTAGCATTGGAGATGTTTTTTAAAAAAGGCAGGATGTATTTTGGAGGTAAGTCATAATGTATGAAGAATGAGGAAGAGTAGAGACAGGGATGACCCCTTGAACGGCTTGCTGGATCATCAAAGTGGAGAATTCTCTCTTGCTCTCATGACTGTATGCTTCTGACAAGAGCTAATCTGCAGGGGTTCCTCTGACCTGACTCCCTCTGCCTCTGGAATCTGCTTCCCCTTTCCCCTGCAGAGCTCAGAAAGGCCTTCTGAATCATGCACCCAGCACACACATGTCTAAGGAGGTCATTCTCCAAGTTAGCACATATTTATTGAGCATTTTCTGTGTGCCAGGCACTTTGCCGGTTGCTAGAGGTATAAAAGTGATAGATAAGGCTTTTGCCCCCAAATAATTCACAATTTTAAAGGAAATTGTGAAACTTTTGTCATTGACTATGATAAAAAGTGCTAAATGTCTTTCTAGTAAATGATCAAAGCACTATGGAAGCATTAGAAAGCAAATGATAAATGCTACCCAGAGAAGTCTGCACAGAGAACAACCAAGCATGAAGAGTTAATCATTTCTGGCCTGAACACATGCCTTCCTGTCCTGAAGCCGTCAGACCAGTGCCCAGACGTGCAGTTCACTCAACGTGTATTGCTCAGCGATTCACGGCCCCTTGATTCTCTGTGAGGAGTGTATCAGAATGCATTTGGCCACAAGTAACAGAAAACTTGACCAAAGTTTGCTTAACATTTGTAGTTTTCTTATTGTGTTGTTATTCACCTCTTATGTAATTGGACATGCAGAATGAAGGCAGTTAACATGGGGATCCAGCAACATTCTCAAAGACCCAGGCTTGTTCCGTCTTTCAGCTCTGAGTTTCATTCTCAGACTATTGTTGGCTTTTGTTCTCAAGCTTGGCTGCTGCAGCAACACATCATTTGCTCACACTGCTATTTCACACAGCAGAAGGGGACACTGTTCCTCATTCATGATCTATTTTGTCAGGGAGAAAAGCCATTTCCAGAAGTCCTTCAGCTCAAGGCAGACTTTTCCTCATGTCTTATTGGCCAGATTTGTCACTTGTCCACTTTGAAACTGATCATTGGCGAAGGGAATTAATTACCAAGCTTTAGGCTAGATTAATCAAGACTCATCTTCCCGAGATGAGGAAGAAACTCCATCCTTAGCACATGGAAGAGGAAGGTGGAAGAGGAAGGTTAATTACCTAAGTTAAATTGGGAATTCTAAAAGGAAGAATTGGGGGTAGTCTATTGCTCTTTTTTCATTATATTAAAAAGATTTAGTTTGCTAACAAAAGAAAACAGATGTCAAACCAGCTCCTGTCTACAAAGAAGCTGAGCATATAACTCTGTCCTTCCCCTCCTCTCATTTTCTTTCCTACCCACTTGAATTTATTGCAGAACGGAGGGTTTAGATTCTGTCTTTTTAATTCTGAGGGCATTTTGCCAGCACTTGCTTTTTCTTGACATTCAAAGTGATAAAGCATAGGGAAAGACTGGACTTTAGAACATTTAAGATATAAATATGAGACAATAGAGTGGGTCAGGAACACCTGAGGGAAATCACTCAATTTTCTCATAAAAAGCACATATATCAACCAGTGTGGAAAGAGGAAACAGAAAGCAAGGAAAGTGAGGAGAGGATCAGAAACCTCTGGGATAGCTATAAGAGATTGAACATACGGATTATAGGATTGCCAGAGGGTGAAGAAGAAGAACTAGAAATTGAAAAATTAAGTGAAAATATAATAAAGCAGAACTTTCTGAACTTGGGGAAGGAAATAGACTTACAGGTCCAGGAAGCACAGAGAGTTCCAGAAAAACTGGATCCAGGGAGAACCACTTCAAGACACATTATAATCAAATTGTCAAAAATTAAAGATAAAGAGAGAATCTTAAAAGCAGCAAAAAAGAAGAAAAGAATCATGTACAAAGGGGTCCCAATTAGACTGTCAGCTGACTTCTCAAGGGAGACTCTGCAGGCAAGAAGGGACTGGCAAGAAATATTCAAAGTAATGAAAATCCAAAGCCTACAGCCACGAATACTCTATCCAGCAAAACTGTCATTCAGAATAGAAGGGCAGAGAAAGTGCTTCCAGGACAAAGTAAAACTGAAGGAGTTCATTAGATCCAAATCACTATTATATGAGATGTTAAAGGAACTGGTTTAGAAAAAGGAGGATCAAAACTATGAACATTAAAATGAAAACTGCATCACAAGAACCAACAACAGAAGCTAGGGAACTGAAACAAAAGCAAACTAAATAGGCAAGGAGAGTGGAAAAATAGCTATAGGTATGGGGAACATATTGGGGGGAAGTCAGCAGGGAGGGGTAAGGGGGTAAGGGAGGGAGATAGTACAGGAATTAAGAAGCATAGTAGGAGGGAATGGAGTAGACAGGAAGAGGTTGAGAAGAACTATATGCACAACCAATGGGCATGGACTAAGGGTGTGGACAACTGGAGGGAGGGGGAATCACTGGGTGGAGAGGAGCAGAGGGAAGGAAAATTGGGACAACTGTAACAGTATAATCAATAAAACGTATTTTAAAAAATACTTATAAACTGCCATTTTATCCAATTCATAATGGGAAAATGTGGCACAAACAGTCAACATAAAATAAAGTGGACAAAGTTTTAAAATACCTGGTAAAAACTAGATCTGCAAAAGTTGACCCAGGAATGTAGGACTTGAAATAATTCGTGGCCATAAAACAAAAAAAAGGAAATAAATAAAAACAAACAACATAACCTCACAGTGTCTAGAAGCTACCATCTGTTGAATCTGACATGGACAAAAATAATCTAATTGATGATTCAAATCTTTGTTGTAATATTTCCAAGCAGGAAAAAATTAACTTCATGAAAAAATGATTCATTAAAATGAAAATGGCTTGACTGTACTGAAAATAAAATCCATAACCCAACATCAAGTGGCCCCTTGGGACCGACTGGCAATGCTCCCGTATTTCCCACTTGCTCACTGCCCACTCTCCTGACAGACTCTCCCGTGTCTCCTCTTCCTACAGCTCCAGCCCTGCTCCCCATGCTCTTTCTCAGTTGACAACCTTGCTTGCTATTTTCATGAGAAAATGAAAGCCATCAGAAGAGAACTTCCTCAATTCCCTCCAGCCTGTATGCACTTGTGCACTCACCTGCACTACCTCTCCCAGGGCAATGGGTGAACTCTCCCAGCCCCTGCCCAAGGCCAGCCTTCCGTTGTGTGCACTGACCCAATCCCCTTTAACTTCCTCAAGGCATGTCTCCAGCTATTTCCGTTGCCTGCTGCATTGCTATTTTTCCTCTCTCTCTCTATAAACATGCTGCAATCTCTCACACCCTAGAAGGAAGGAAGGAAGGAAGGACCTTCCCCTTCAGATCCCAAATACCTGCCAGTCTCCCAGTCCTTTTCCCTGCTCTCCTTGCCACAAAAATCCTCAAAGACTTTTCTACTGTCACTATCTACAGTGTCTCTTGGTTCCCTCCTAACCCCCCTGGATCAAGGTTTATCTTCACCCAGTCACAGAACAGCTCTGTTCTCCTCAAGGTCCCTAACCCCTGTGTTACTAAATGCAGAGCTCAGTTTTCCTCTGAGTCTCTCACGCCTGGTCCGTTATTATCCTCCCTCTCCACGTCCCTCCTGGGTTCCCCTCTCTCCTAGTTACCTTCCACCTTCCTACATGCTCCCTTTCATTCTCCTTAGGAGTTCCTCCTTGTGTCTGACTTCTAACCTTGAACCACTCTTCAGGGCTCCGTCCTGGAACTTCCCTCTTTCCACTAGGTGATCTGAATTCACCCCATGGCCTTAAACATCATCTGTAACTGGACAATACCCATATTTTTACCTCCAGACCAGGCTCCTTTCCTGAAGTCTATGTGTGTATATGCAACTACTACGTGGACAACTCCATCTGGATATTTTTGGCATCTCAAGAATCATCTTTCAAAAGTGTTTATCCCCTCAAGTCTATTCATCCCTTAGCACATCTTGTCTCAGCAAATAGCAATTCCATTTTTCCAGTTGCTGAAGCCAAAATCCTTGCAGTTTCTCCATAACTCCTCTCTTTCGTTCACACTTACTATCCAATTGGTCATCAAATTCTATCACTTCTCCCTTCATATTCTTTCAGAATTTGACTGTATCTCACCACCTCCACTGCTGCCACCTTAGTCCAAGACACCAGCACCTTACATCTGAATTATTGTAAAAATCTCCCTATTTCTTTTCTTACCTCCCTGTAGTATATTTTCAACACAATAAACAAGGTGATTGTTGCAGACAGAATTTTAAATGACTCCTCAAATTTTCTCCCTTTCACCCTTGTACCAATTTCTGCCTAATCTCTGAGATTGTGAATATGATGGATTTATTTCTGGTAATCAGATTATGTTCTAGAGTACATTCCACTTCAAGAAAGGGAGAGTACCTGGTCGTACCTGACCTAACCATGAGTCCTTTAAAAGCAGGGTTTCTCTGGCTGCTCACAGGAGGGGTAGTCAGAGATTTGAGGCACAAAAAAAGAGTTAATGTGTCACTCCTGGCTTGGAAGATGGAGGGGACCATATGGCAAGGAATATGGGTGGCCTGCAGGCGGTGAGAACAGACCCTGGCTGGCAGCCAGCAAAGAAACAGGGCTCTCAGTTCTACAACCATGTGGAACTGAATCTTGCTAACAACCTGCATGAACCTGGAAGCAGCTTTTCCCCCCGAGCTTCCAGGTGAGAACTCAGCCCAGCCAACACCTTGATTTCAGCCCTTCGACCCTGAGCAGACGAACCCAGCCATGCCAAACTGGACCTTGGACCTATAGTACTCTGAGCTAATATGTTTCTGTTGTGTTAAGTCACTACATTTGTTATGCAGCAGTAGAAAACTAATACAGTGATCGCTTTTAAACACAAGTCAGATTCCGCTCTTCTCTACCCAGAACCATTTGATGGCTTCCCATCTCTCTCAGAACAAACACAAGAGTCCTCACAATGACCAATGAGGCCCACAGGGTTTGAGCTCCACTGCATCTCTGAGTTCCTCTCCTACCCTCTGCCATTTGCTCGCTCATCCCGCCTCCAGGGGGTTGTACTTGCTGTTCTTTCTGTCAGGAACCCTCTTCCCCAGGGCTGTCCATTGCTTACTCGCTTACCTTCTTTAGGTCTTTGCTAAAATACCACTTTATTGATGGGACCTTCCCTCACCATACTGTTGAATACAGCAGTGTCCCCATACCTGACACTCCTTTTCCCCTTCCCTCCTTTATTTCACCACCAAACATGTACACTGTTTACTCACTATTTGTTCCTGTGTCTCTCCTGTTAGAATGTAAGCTTTCTGAGGGCAGGGGTTTTTCATGTTCTACACATTTTTGTATCTAGTGCCTCCAACCTTGAAGAGCATGGTGAGTACTTTTACTAGTTTCCTAGGGCAGCCAGAACAAATTGCCACAAACTGGGTAGCTTAAAACAAGAAAAACTTATTCTCTCACAGTTATGGAGGCAAGAAGTTTAAAATCAAGGTGTCAAAAGGGTCGTGCTTCCTCTGAGCACTCCAGGGACTAATCCTTCCTTACCTCTTCTTAGCTTCTGGTTGTTAGTGCCAATCCTTGGTGTTCCTTGGCTTGTAGCTGTATGGCTCCACATTCTGCTTTCATCTTCATATGGCCTTCCTTCTTCTGTGTATCCACATGGTCTTATCTTCCAAGTCAGCTAAAGTATGTCTTCACATGCCTTTTTGTAAGAATACCAGTCACTGGATTAAGGGCCCACCCTAATTCAGTATGACCTCATCTTAACTAATGACATCTGCAAATCCTTATTTCCAAATAAATTCATGTTTTAAGACTCTAGCTGGACATGATTTGGGATGGGGTTGAGGGGAGACATTCTTCAACCCAATAGAGCCTGATAAGTATTTGGTGAATTAAAGTCATTATCTGCCCTGGCCGGTATGGCTCAGTGAATTGAACGTTGGTTTGCAAATCAAAGGGTCACTGGTTCAATTCCCAGTCAGGGCACATGACTGGGTTGCAGGCCAGGTCCCCAATTGGGAGTGCTCAAGAAGCAACCACACATCAGTGTTTCTCTCCCTTTCTTTCTCCTTCCCTCTCTCTAAAAATAAATACATAAAATCTTTTTTTTAAGGCATTATGTTAGTGCTTATATGAAAAATATTTATTTTTAAAAATATTTATTGATGAAAAATTTTAATTTTGCTTTAATTCTGATTAAAATACTTATATGACATTAAAAAAATGTAAGGTCGAGTCATCCAGTACTAGATCATGTGTACCTCCTTTCTCTAGAGGACAGTCCTAGCAGCTGTTTGTAAAGATAAAATAAATTCATCCTTCCAGATTAAGTATAGTCTAGTTAAGATAAGACTGTTTAGATTAAATATTTAAATAATGATATAAAATTGTTTGTTTAATTGGCAAAACCTATGGTACAGAAAATAAGCATTAAAGATGACAAGGAGGGATAAATGGTATACATAGAAAGGGGTTGATTAAGACTCACCCCGTGGGACCATGAGAAAATAAAAAGCACAGATGTGAAGTGTTTATCTGAGAAGAGATGGCGTGAGGAAGTGGCATGATCAGATAAATTTTTTTTTTTTAAGATGGACACACCATGTATACTTAAAGACAAGGGGTAAGTAAGCAGTGAAAAGAAATTAAAGATGCTGAGGAGGAAAAGAAGAAAACAAAGTCCCTAAGAAATCAAGAAGACCGAGATCTGAGGCACAGGCCAGGCCCACTTGTCCCTGTGAGAGCCAAGAAGAAGATCCAAGAGTGAGGAAGGGACGGACAGGAGCTCTGTGGTGGTGTTTGCCACAAAGGAGTAGTCGCTGAATCTTTGCCTTGGACAGCATCCTGCTCTTGAAAATGTGTACTGCAGGGCCTGAGTGGTTCAGGGCTGTGTTATGTTTTAAATCTTGGAAACATGAAAAAAAAAAGAAGAAAAGAACTGGTTATAAAGACTTCATGAGTACTTTTTAGGCCTTAAAAAAAAAAAGATGATGGGATTTACTGGATGTACTAGGGAAAAAAGATCGAGGGTGGTACAACGTCCTTTCCAGGAAGTCACGGAGTTGCCATCCTTAAAACAACCAGAGAGGATACTGTAGGGTTTTCAGAAAGAATTGGTGTCCCTTTGACTTAGGGGCACTAGAGCAAATTATGTTCTAATGTAACCTACCAAATGACCCACATCCAAATGTTACTACCAACCTGCCTGTTGACATTAGTTTCAAACTTCAAATCCAAACACTTCCACAAAGTCTAATTCATCTATACCAATTCACAGAAACTGCCAACACAGCATTGACCATGTGTAGTCACTTTTCCAGGTACTTAGGTAGTTTACAAGAATGGTTATAACCACAAGCTTTGGGGCCATGTTGCCTAGTTCAGATGTGGCTTGGCACTCACTAGTCATGGGATTTGAGTCCGGTTACTGTCCATGCTATCTGCACCTCAACTTCCTCACCTGTAAAATGGGGATGAGAATAAGTTATTAAGTGCACAGTGCCTAGAACAGCCCAGCACACTGGAAGAACTCTATAAACATTTTTAATTATTATTTTTTATGTATTTTCACCTTTTTATTTATTAACAGTCCCAGAGGCAGATATTGTAATAACATTGGTCTCATACTCTTGAAAGTTTTTCCTGGAGAATTTGAGAAAGGGCAATTTCTGTCTCAGTTTTGTTTTCCAATGATCATTTTTCCTTGAATCATGGAAGACACACACTTGGCACAGAGAGCAGCATTGTTTATTATGCCTATAAATCTCTCTGGAAAGTTCTTAAATGATTCAATATTAGAGCTTTCAAGTTCCTCAGGTGCTGATGTTCTCGAATCACTTTTCTTCCTAACACAAACTAGCCACTCTTAGTTGTACTGTAATACCTCCTATTGATGTCTTACCACAACTACTTTTGAATAGTGTCCAGGAGAAACCAGAGCTTTGCTAAAATAGCTGCATGTGTCACAGGCTCATGAGTCATTTATCCATACAGTTCAGAAGGTCCCATCTTTCAGCTCTTTCTTGTTATACTGGCTTTATGTCAGTCGACACAGTAGGACATAAAAAGCGATGTAAATATTTTTGGCTAGTATTATACTGGTCTTGTTTATTCCAAAAAGAGTTCTAACAAGGGAAGAAGGAGTGCCTATAATCAGAAAAAAACAACAACAACAAAAAACAATTTCCATTTCATAAAAGAACACAGCAGACCTGGCATCCTGTTTAGTGCCAGCTTCCTGTGTATGCTGACTCTCCCAACTCTGCAGGGATGAAGGCAGAATGAATCTAGCAGTGTAAACTAGTGGTGGTGTTGGGGGTTGGGGGGGAGTTGCAATAATTAGTCCAGGGAAGAAAGACTGTTTTAAATAGAGACCTGAGGAAGGCAAGGGTGTAGCAAGCCTTGGGCATATCTGAGGAAAAGAACATTACAGGCAGAGAGTACAGCAAGGTCAAAGTCTCTGAGGCAGGAATAGGTCCAGTGTATCTGTGGAACAGGAGGAGCCCACTGTGGATGGAGTAGAGTGGAAAGAGGAGGAGGAGAGGGTGAGGCTAGCGTCATAGCATACAACCCTCCTCCCCATTAAATTCTTTCCTTTTTTCCAAACTGTTGCTATTCTGAGAAATGCGCATCCTGACATTTGGTTGGCTTTTCAGATTAGACCTCTGAAAATACATTAATAACATCCTTAGCAAAAATTTGGTCATCTGCCACTCTGGTCTTAGAGTAAATTCTAAATAGTATGCAGTCCCACATTCTACATGCCCCAGCTGTAGAAAAATGCCATGGCAATGCATTATTCAGAGGCCACTTGATGTATCTTGATGTTTCTCTTATTGAGAAGGCATGTCTGATTATTGTGATTATATGCTAATACCTCTTGTGTGTGGTAATCAGAAAAACATCACTCTTCACAAATGCTCTTAAGTCCACCAACTCCAACATTTTCCCTCCATACAACTGACTCCCACTATGGATATTAGACATGTCAATATAGATGGTATTAGACATGTCAAAGGGAGAAAACAATGTTCATGAGCACTTCGCAAATGATTAGATTGTACTTATTCCGGATATTTTCTCAATGTGATGTTCTTATTAGGATCACTTGGGATATGAGCATGGTGAAACTAAATGGCTATTATTTCAGTGTAGTGAAATTTCTAGCTACAGCACCACTGCTATATACTCTATGGGAGAGACTCTTCTAGTCTTCTTTGTATCCTGAATGCCTAGTACATAGTGTGATATATCTGGAGGGTTTCCTGAATTTTAAGTCCTGACCCCAGCACTTTACATATGCTGTCTCATTTAATCATGGAAAATCCCTATTGGCTAGATAAGGTGATTATTCTCACTTTATAGACTTAAAAAGTGAAGTCCTGAAAGACTCAGTAATTTTCCCAAGGCTTCAGGGGGAGCATTAGACCCAGGCTCAAATCCAAACTCTGATTTCAAAGTTACTAAGGACCCAATCCCTGACTGGTATTTATTGAAACAACATGAATGGGTGGTAGCTTGCACAGCCTGCTGGATAACACAGCCTATGAGGGACCTTCTAGTCACTTTCCTCTTCTGCCTTCTTGATTTTTTTTTTCTCTGTCCCTACATCAAGGCTGCTATTTTGCTAGATCAGATTCTAAAGTAACACTCATTTTATTTCCCTAGCATCAATATCAAATATTAACTGATCACTTTATGGAAAACAGGAACTTTATAACCAGATATCTTTTTCTCGTGTTTAACAACTTGATGAGTTTATGAGCTATAAAGAGCACATTTTATCTTAGTTGCATTTTATTAGCCATTTATTTACTAAAACAGTTTATCTTTGTAATGTGGAAATATTATATATCATAGCTGAATACAAACAAAAAAGTTTACTATTAATGAGTATAAATATATTTAAGATATGCCATAGTCCCATAGGAACATTGGATCAAAGCAAGAACAGTCCATGGGCCTACACTACTCTATACTTGGATCTTACCATTGTGGTATTACTTGTACTCAGAAATGATTTTGATCCCATAGCAAGGATTCATTAAGATACACACATTCTGATAAAAAAAAAAAAAAAAAAAAAAAGATACACACATTTTGCCTTGTCTAGGTAGCTCAGTTGGTTAGGGCATTGTCCTGATATGCCAAGGTTGTGGTTCCATCTACAAGAAACAACCAATGAATGCATTAATACGTGGAACAACAAATAGATGTTCCTCTCTCTCTCTCTCTCTGTTCCTAAAATCAGTAATACATTTTTTAAAATGAAAAAGGTACCACAGACTTCAACAAGAATTCATTCTTAGGTTTAGCCATTTAAAAGTTGACTGATAAAAATGGCATTTTAATATGGTTCAACCCAGTAGTTGCTCTCATCAAAGAAGTAAAGCATAAAATTGCTACCTTTTTTTATTTTTAAATTGAAGAAGACATGAATCTAAGAGTTTCTATATATGCTGATGGGTAACATATGATTAACTGCTCTACTTGGCTAGCACAGTGCTTTGAACTGATAAGTTAAATGAACGACATGTCCCAGGCCCACCAGGAAAACCACACAAGCAGCCAAAGAACTTCATCTGTTGCCACAGCAGTACCCTGTGAGTGAGCAAGCAGACAAGAAGGAGAGACATGAGCATGTCCTCTAAGTGTTTGACAGAATAGGTTGTAACTTGGCAGCAAACTATGAACTTGCTAAAGGTCAAAACCTGGACTTGGCACTCACATCTCACAGAACTCACTTAGCTAGATGTTTCAAAAGTGTCTTCCAATGTGCTGCTTATCAAATAGCAAGGCAAAAAACAAGGAACATTTGTTGCTCTGCTTGCTCCAATTTAGCAGTGTTGTTCTGGGCTGGGTAGCCAGGATATGGAAGCTGACTTACAGGGTTGTAAAGGATCTGAGTGAACCTAACACAAAACAAGGGTGGCCTGGGCCTCGCATGTGTGTCCTTGATCATAACAAGAGTGTGGCAACAATGTTGATATCTGGAACATCAGCAGGTGTGTCAAAATCATGCTGGGTCCATTATGAAAAGAAAGGAGGCAGCATGGTACAGAGGATGGGTTTAGAAAAGCGATGATGTAATGCAGAAATGAGCCCAGCAGTGTCTGAGGAGGGTGGGTAAGTGCTCAGTGAGAGATGCACTGTAAATGTGAAGAGCAGCATTTTGGACAGCAGGTGACATCACAGGGAATTTATCTCAATTAATTTAATATTCCAAATGTAATTCTATTATTCTGGAAAACCTGGGTAAATACACTGTATGTGGTCCATTAGAGATACTCAATTCATTCTCTTCTTTTTTATTTTTAAAGATTTTATTTATTTATTTTTAGAGAGAGGGGAAGGAAGGGAGACAGAGGGGGAGAGAAACATTGTTGTGTGAGAGATTGGTTGCCTCTCACATTCCCCCAACTAGGGACCTGGCCTGCAACTTAGGCATGTGCCCTGACTTGGAATCTAACTGGCAACCCTATGGGTCACAGGCCAGGGCTAAATACACTGAGCCACACTGAGCCACACCATTCTCTTCTTACAAAGTCCAGAGTCAATGACAGATGTTCTGTGGTGATATATCTATTTTTTATGTCTTACTTCAGGCTGCTATAACAAATCACCATAGTCTGGATGACTTAAACAGAAAACAATTATTTCTCACAGCTCTGGAGGTAGGGAGGTCTAAGGCACTGGCAAATTTCATATCTGGTGTCTAGTGAGGGCCTGTTTCCTGTGCCTCACATGGTGGAGTCACTTTCCTAAGAGCATTAATTCCATTCATGAGGGCTCTACCCTCATGATCTAATCACCTCCCAAAGGCCCCGTCCTAATACCATCACATTGGGGTTAAGATTTCAACATATGAATTTGGGGGGGAACAAACATTCACCCCATTGCAATATACAATATATGTATGTGTGCAAAAACTGAACTAGACTCTATCTACTGGTCTACCTAGACATTTACAGGTCTATGTAGATAATATTAGGACTGTGAATGTCTATAACCATTTATATTTTGATTTGTACTAATTCAGAGATACGTTTTATGTATATTTAAGACTAATATCTCTTAATGGCAGAATATTTGAGGTCTGTCCAGAAGGTATTCAGCCATGTAATATGAAAAATAGAGACATTTATTGAAGAAGATAAAAGATATAAGAAACATTGTACATAAGACAATGACACCTCAGTCCCCTTCAAAGTAGACACCTTGGAACCTCGCACACTTCTCTCAGTCACCATCAGCTGCCGTTGTATTTTCCTGAATCTCATCGATGGTCTGACATCTTTTCTCTTTCAAAGATGATTTTTAGTTTTGGGAAAAGGCAGAAGTCACGGGGCACCAAATCTGGACCATAAAGGGGCTGAGTCACTTGGGTGACTTGATGTTTTGCCAAAAAACTCTGCCCAAGATGTGCTGCATGAGCAGGTGCGTTGTCTTGATGAAGCTGCCAGTCACCAGTTGCCCATAGCTGTGGCCTTCTGAATCATCTGAATAGTTTCCGTGGAGGAATATTCAAACTTAATGCAAAATTTGATGTAGATTTCTTGCTCTACTAGCTCAGTCATTTTGAATGTGATGGCCACACAGCACACATGCTGCCTCAATGGCATCTACTGCCCCCACTGACTAGTATAATGAAGTCATCATTGTTCACATATGCACATTCCAGTCCACTCTCCTTGGCTGCCAGGTTACATTGATGTTGCACAAACCATTCTTGTTATACTAACAATGGTTGGACTTTTCCCAGACATATCTCATATATCCTCGACAGTATTCCAATAGTACTCACTTTAGTTATTAGATGTATGAAAAGATGATTGGATGACAATTGATGGCATTTAGTAAACAAATCTAAATTTGCAGTTTTGTAATCCAATATGAGTTTCAAATACCATTTTCTGTGGCACAAGCTTTTCTCTTGTTTGAATGGGGACAAATCCAAGGGCTGGTTTTACTCATTCTCTGTATTTCTGCTCACAAACATGAATATTTTACAACCTTCAGAGGTGAAATGAAGGCCTGATTTTTTTTAAAAAAACCTCTATTAATTAACCAACTAAGCTTAAATAAACCAATGAAGTAATAGAGTGAAGTGTAGCAATTTTATTTATTTGTAATTAAAGGAATTATAGGCAGAATCAAGACTGTGTGATAAGATTCAAAGAGATAAAATCTTAAAAACGTATTTTGGAAGGGATTTCCTGTAAGAATAACCTTTCCATAGGCTATAAAAAATTAACAAGAGAAGGTACTGCTGGCTTCACAATTAGAGTAAGAACTGCAGTTGTGGAAATTTATGATGGTGGCTGATTTTGTGAGAGTGTGTTTTAATGCATGTAGAAGAATTAGAAGATTTAGAAAAAGATTTTAAGCTATTCATCATCAGTGAAGGATCTAGGACTGAAGAAAATGAGTCTTATCATCTTGAATATGCTTGTTGGAAAATACCTTGTGTCAATCAACAAAAAGTAAAAAACTTTGTGTGTTTGTGCCTATTTACTATGGCATGGAACTGTGCTAGGTGCTAAGGTTGGTGAAAAAACAGAACAAAACAAGGCCCTGCATGGCCTAGCTGTGTAGACGACACAAGTAGCCAGGTAGGCGTCAAAAAATAGTAAGCAACACATGTCATTGTTACAAGAGCCAAATGAGTGGGGGCAAAAATCAGAGAAGGCTGAATTGAAGTCTTTATGAAAGAGGTGGGAGTGGGAGGGTGGAAGATTGTGACAGCCAAGGGAGCAGGTGAGGACATTATAGGGAAGTGAATTAGGACAAAGAACAGAGGCAGGAAAGCCTTAGAAGGTCTACTGGGTCCAGTTGGCAAATCAGTGTGACTAGGTAAGTATTACATAGTGGAGACCATGAATATCAGGCTGAGGAGTTTGAATCTTCCTGTAGGCAATGGGGAATCACTGAAAGCTTTTGAGGCAGAGCTCACCAGGATGAAAGTGGCATTTCAGAAAAATCATTCTACTGCTGGTGCAGTGGAGGGATTAGATTGGAGAGAAATTGATGGCAGAGACCCCTGGAAAAAAATATTTCACAGGAAGAATCAAGAGGATTGTTTGGATGGAGTTAATGGCAAAAGAGAGGGAGACATCAAAAATGATTTTCAGAGTTTGAATTTAGGTCACCAGTAAAATAATATAAAACCACACAAATTCCCTAGGGAAAACTAGTTTTGGAGGGAAGGTAGGTATAGTATCAAGAGACAAGTCAACAAAGAAGGCCCAACACAGCACAGAAAATGTGTTTGGAGCATGGTAATAAGTACAGAATTTGTCATTTATTTAAATGAAAAATATACCTTAAACTCAGGAAGCTACATTCTCTGGAGTTCCCTGGAGGAATAAGAGAGAGAGAGAAGAGCAGAAAGCTGAAGGCTGAGTATCAAAACTTTCTGTCTTAGAGGTCAATGGAGAAAAATATTGCACGACTCAAAGTAGGTGATGGAAAAATAATGGTTGGTGAGTTAGGAGAGCTGAGGTGTCACAGAATCAAGGGGAAGTTTTAATGAAAACTTCCACCAAGTTAAGGAAAAGTGACAATAGAAACAAAGATCCCTGAATTAGGTAATCAGCATATCTTAAAGGTCTGTGCATTGTGAGAGCACTTGAAAGAGGAACTCAGGGGCTCAAAAAAGGCCATGTTGCCTTTGTAGCTATTGACTGGGAATGTGCCTGGTCAAATTGGTATGACATATGCTGTAATTGTAAAATACATACAAGATTTCAAAGATTTAGTATGAAAAAAAGAAAGAAAAAAAAAAAAGAAATGCAGCCATAGCAGCTCCACCTATTACATAGAAACAAACACAAGGAGGCTGCCAAAATGAGGAGACAAAGAAACATGGTCCAAATGAAAGGACAGATCAAAACTCCAAAAAATGAACTTAAAAAAATAGGTAAGCAGTCTATCAGGTGCAGAGTTCAAAACACTGGTTATAAGGATGCTCACGGAACTTAATGAGGACCTCAACAGCATAAGAAATATCCAGTCAGAACAACAAGAGGAAAATTAGAATCCCCCAAAATGAGGATGGTGTAAGGAGCCTCTGGGACAACTTCAAGTGTTCCAACATTCACATCATAGGGGTGTCAGAAGGAGAAGAGAAAGCAAGAAATTGGAAATCTATTTGAAAAAATAATGAAAGCGAACTTCTCTAATTTGGTGAAAGAAATAGACATGTAAGTTCAGGAAGTACAAAGAGCCCCCCCCCCCCCCAAATAGATGCAAAGAGGCCCTCTCTAAAACACATAATAAATAAAATGCTAAAGGTTAAATATAAAGAGGGGGTCTTAAAAGCACCAAGAGAAAAGCAGTTAGTTATCTACAGGGGAATTCCCATAAGAATGTCAGCTGATTTCCCAAAATAAACTTTGCAGGCTAGAAATATTCAAAGTCATGCAAAGCAGGGACCTACAGCCAAGATTGCTCTATCCAGCAGAGATACCATTTAGGATCGAAGGGCAAATAAAGTTTCCCAGACAAGGAAAAACTAAAGCAGTTAATCATCACCAAATCATTATTATATGAAATGTTAAAGGGACTTATTTAAGAAAAAGAACATCAAAACTATGAACAATAAAATGGCAATAAATGCATATCTGTCAACAATGGAATCTAAAAAACAAAGCAAATGAGAAGAACAGAGACAGAATCATGGATATGGAGAGTGTTTTGATGGTTGCCAGATTGGAGGGAGGTGTGAGGGAATAGGTGAAGAGGTGAGGGGATTATGAACTACAAATAGGTAGTTACAGAATAGCCATGGGGATGTAAAGTACAGTATAGGGAATGGAGTAGCCAAGGAATCTATATGCATGATCCATGGCCATGAACAGTAGTGTGGGGATTGCCTGAGGCAGTAGGGGATGCTGAGTGGAGGGGGACTAAGAGGGAAAAATCAGGGCAACTGTTATAGTATAATCAATAAAATATAATTGAAAAAAAGAATTTTAAATATCTCAGTAATAACATTTAAATATTGATTACACATTGAAAGGATGAGAGTTTGGTATATTGGACTAAATAAAACATGCTATTAAAATTAATTTCATCTTAAAAATTTTTTAATGTTGCTAACTAGAAAATGTACTTACATTATTTTTCCATTGGCCGTTGCTGATCCAGACCTTCATTATTAAGGTCACTAATATAGCACTAATATATGGTGAAGCACACACACTTACATGTGCTTTAATGGTTAAATGCATTTTTACTCCATCCACACAGTTCAAAATCTTTCAAAATGTGCTCTGCATTTTGTGAATATACTTCTGTATCTTGTAACCATTGTAGATTTGTTTATCTTACACAAAACTTAGGTTATTTCATCTTACTGAACATTTGGCTCTTTTTTTCAATACACAGGTGATGCTACAACTGATAGTCGCAGAACCTACACTCTAGCTGATTATTTAAAAAATACTTTTAGAGTGAAATCCTACAATTTGCGATGGGTTTCAGGTAAGAATTTTTGGGGGGAGGAAGGAGGCAGATTTTTACACTTATATTCATTCTATTTGGCTGAGAGTCCCTTTTATGGCACTGAGAAGATATCCTCGTTTTGTTGAAACCTTACAGGAGAGAATCTTTTTCTTCCTAAGGAAATTAATCTAGAAAGAAATATTATTTCTTTGATTAAGCTATAAGTATTATTTCTTTGATTATGTACTATAAAAAGTTAAATGTGAATTGAAACCTTGACAATAATAGCAAAGTGAATGCACACTAGTGTAATATTCATCATTTAATGTTTTGTTTTTCAAACTTAAAATGTTTATTTAGTGCTTGTGCACACCTAAATCTTAAACTTTTACTGCATAATTTTTAGCTTATGAAGATTTTAATAGCAACTTGAAATACTGACTTGGCCATTTTCTCTCTTTAGATCATGAATATCTCTACAAACAAGAAAATAATGTCTTGCTATTCAATGCTGAATATGGAAACAGCTCCATTTTGTTGGAGAACAGTACATTTGTATGTTTACTCCCATAATTAATTCATACTTTAAGGAAATTCTGGGAACTTTTTTCATAACCTTTTAATTCCTGAGTACTATCATTTCATGATGTTGGATTCTCTCTACAGCATATGACAGTGGATCTTTCCCTCCTTCTCAGAATGTTCCCTGCCTTGGCTACTTTTTAGTCACCTTTGACAGTTCTTCCTCCCCTGCTCATACTCCTAAATATAAGTGTCCTCCGGGCTCTTTCCGCATTCGTGAGACTCCCTCCTCATTTTGCATGCTCTCCTTCAGTAAATTTCATGAGCTTCCACAGCCTGCCTCTGCCCTCTCTTTCTGGCCTTGATTCTTCAGTACATACTTTTTCTTAACACTAACCTCTGCTCGAGCTCCAAACTTTTATTTCTAATAGTTTGTTTGCTTCTGCACTTGAATGGTAGTGGACATTTCAAACTCAGTAGCCCATACTTAACTAGTTATTTCCCCTTCACTCTCCTAGCAAACTAAAAGTATTCTATTCCTTTTCTTTAGTTCCTGATTTTGGTAAATACTGCTTTCCTCTAGGTCACAATCTCCTGAATTCTTCTGTCCTTCCTTATATTTAGCTAATCAGCAAACCCTCTGCGATTTCAAATGTCTCTCAGATTTCCATTTCTACTGTAGAGTCTCAGTTCAAGGCTTTGTTTCATCACGTATTAGTGAGTATTCTAATTTGTGTACCTGTCTCCGTACTGCAGATCAGACCACTGCATTGTCCATGTCCAGGGCTGACACAGCCCCTCCCATTTCATCCCACTCACTGTGTCACCAGAGCATCTCTGTAAAAAGCAGATAAGATTTTATCACATCTATATGCAAAAATCGTTCTTGTTTCACTTCTTATATTTAAGTCTCAATTATTTTTCTAATTTTATGTCTTCTCAGCTTATACTGTATTCAGGTGGCACCTAACCTTTAGACAGTCCTTAAATATGCATACCCTTTTTTCTCATGCTGTTCCCTCTACTGAGAAAGTTCTCTGTTCCTAATGCCAACCCTCATAGCTGTCTTTCCCGGGTTAAAATTAATCCTTCCCTCACCGGTTCTCTAACCCCAATCACCACCCACCTTACATCATGGTCACTTGTATGGGGGATGTGCCATTTCTCCTAGACTGGGAGCACCCAAGGCATAGCCACAAGTCTTGAATTATACCCTCTACATAGTAAGTGCTTAATAATGGCAGTTAAATGGGATTAATTGTTCTTTTCTTTCTATTTGATTGACAGGATACATTTGGACATACTATAAATGATTATTCAGTATCTCCTGATGGGAAGTTTGTTCTCTTAGAATACAACTATGTGAAGGTAAAGGAAATGTTTTCTTATCATGACATTTAAAGAGTTCTCTGACTGTGTTATTTAATAACTGATTTGAAGGATATGAATAACTAAGATTGATACCTACTAATATAACAGGCATTAAAAACTCATTGATTCAGCATCAAAAAGAGAAATGGCCATTCTCATTCATAAAAGGTAAGTCCAACAAATGTTTTAAAAGAAATGTATTTGAGTGTTTTCAAATACTAAAAAGTATAAGTAGTATTATAATATAGACACGAAAAATAATAAACTATAACTTATCATTTAAAGGTAAATTTAAATTTTTAAAAATGATTTTATTTATTTATTTTTAGAGAGAAGGAAAGGAAAGGAGAAAGAGAGGGAGAGAAACATCACTGTGCAAGTGAAACATAGACTGGTTGGCATTCACCACCCCAAACTGAGGTCCTGGCCCACAACCCAGGCATTGAACCTTGACTGGGAGTCAAACCAGCAACCCTTCACTTTGCAGGCTGGCGCTCAATCCAATAGCCACACCAGCCAAGGGCTACATGTTTGACTTGTACATACAGTAATATAACCCTTTATTTTCTTTGTCTCGTCTTTACATGTAGTAAAGCTCTCAGTAAGTATTTGCTTAAAAAAAAAATTAAACTCCTCACCCTTCAGAAGAGACTCTGCAGGGAGACTCAGCCCACCTCCCAGCGTTCAGGCCCCACCATATGCAAACCGCATGCAAGGGGGAGCTTCAGCCGTGCAAGAACACTCAGCTTCCTCCCGTCACCCAGCCCAACACCAAATTCTCACACATTCAGGAAAGGTTACAGTTTCATCACACATCCTCTTCAGGTTTAGGATGGCTGCAAATCACCAGTGATTTTAACTACAGCTTCTTGGTTTTTCATGGATTCGACAACAGTTATCGAATAGAGGAAGTTTTGAGACGTTTAAGAAAAATTAAAAACCTGTAGAAATATTCTGCATTGAAAGAATATACAGAGCTGGGGATCCAGCTTTTTCCTAGAATAAATGAGAAATACTAGTATAAATACCTTATCTCACACACTAATGTACTCAGGCCAAGCAAACCATCCCGTATTCCATTTCCCATTTTGGGACAGTTACTCCCAATTATATTTACCCTGGATTCACTGTACTGGGCTTCATTTCCTGGACATGAAGACTAAATAATCATGTCTTCTAAACTTATCAACTATGAGGAAATCAGAATCCTATGCCAACTTTAGCACATCTGTTCCCAATTAATGGATTATTGTTTGTTTAATTCAGTGGTTCTTAATGCTGTCTATGGATTAAAATCATTCGAGTTTGAAGAAATTTTCAGTGTCCAAGTCCAATCCTCAGATCAATAAACAGAAGTCTAGAGTGAAACCAGCATCACTATTATTTTTATCAATCTGTAGATTATTCTATTTGGCAACGAGTATTGAGAACCATTGAATAACGGGTGTCCATGTTAAAGACTAGCATGTAAAGACAGTGATGTTAAGATAGAAATGGAATAGTAAATGCCAGCTCAATTTACTCTTTAGCCAAGTTCAGCAAGTGTCATTTGATATATGAATGGATATATTTTCCTGGACCTTAACTAGACGACCATCATTGGTAATTTATATTTGTTGTGGCACTGGAGTGTACATGTGCATTTAACTGCTTTTGCTGTTTTTACTCTGTTCCTTCCTCCTGCCATCCACACTTCCCAGGCAGTATCCAAAGAGCTCCTTTTCAAACCTAAATTAAAGTATGTCATGCCTGTGCTTAAACCTTCATGATCATTGGCTTCAAATCACCTTCAGAATAAACCTCAGACTCTTAACACAGCATCCTCATAAGCCTGGGTGAATGGACCCCATTCTGCTCCTCTTCACCACTCTCTCTGCAATCACCATGGTTGGCCAATGCTTCTCACCCCTGTGTGCCCCTTAGAATGACCTGAGAAGGTTTTTGAAAATACAGATGCATGCAGCCTACCCAATATCAATGAACCCAGTATAGCCATGGGTGGGCACAGGCATGGGCAGATTTAAGGGCTCCCAATGTGACCCAATGATCCAAAATTAAGAACTTTACAGTATACGACTTTTTAATTTTAATCTAGTATTCCTTTCATTTCTATCTAAAGGTGAAAGCACAAGCCATTGTGCTTTCTTCTGGAAACTTCTTCCCCCAGTCATCATCTGGCTTTTTCTTTTTAGTAATTCAGGTCCAGGCTTGTTTGAGTCACTTTATCTAACATTACCCTCTGTCACTCTGTTCCTACACTCTCTTTATAAGTTTATGGCAAAGCACTAAATTATAAGATTATTGAAATATAGAACTGTGTCTCCTATTTTACTCCCCAGGGTATCCAAGAGAATTTTCTGTGCTGCATAAATTTGTTGATTAATCAATGTTCAAGAAACCTATCCAGAACAACAACAAAAAGAAGTCTAATCTTATTCCCTTTCCTTGGCGGTCTGCTATGCAGTTTTCTTTACAGTTTACTCCATAGCTTCCCCATGACTGAGTTAGTGCTTCCAGAAAGATCAATTATTATTTCTAAGGTATTTTAAAGGAGTGATTACTTTTAAGTGGCTACCAAAACTTGAGTGGATACATAAATAAATAAGTACCATTCAGCCTGGTATGGATGTTTTCCTAGCATCTTGACACCTTGCCTAATGCTCTAGAGGTAGAAATAATAGCATGCTCTATCACACGTTGACAGTTCCAGGAGCTCTGCTCAGCACTTCACATGCATTCTCATGAACCTGAGATTATTGTTGTCATTATTGACAGTTTCCTAAACTGAAGTTTAGGAAGAAACTTATCTGCCATTACACCTTAGAGACTTCTTTTAGTCCATTTGGGCTGCCATAACAGAATACCACAGGCTAAGTGCTTTTAACCACAGAGATTTATTTCTCACAGTCTGGAGGCTAAAAAGTCAAAAATCAAGGTGCTAGCAGATCCAGTGTTTGATGAGGTCTTGTTTCCTGGATCGTAGTTGGCCATCTTATCTCTGTGTCCTCACATAGTAGATAGGGGCAAAGAATTTTTCTGGCGTTTCTTTTATAAGGGAACTAATCCCATTCTTAAGGGCTCCACCATAACCTAGTCGCCTCCCAAAGGCCCCACCTGCAAATATCATTACATTGATCCCATTCTTAAGGGATCCACCATAACCTAGTCACCTCCCAAAGGCCCCACCTCCAAATATCATTACATTGCAGGTTAGGATTTCAGCATCTGATTTAGGGGTGGAGGCACGAACATTCAGTCTACAGCAAGACTTGAACCCAGCCTAGAAGACAACAAAGCTGTGCTCTTCAACATGATCTTTCCTATCTTTGTGTTTCAACTGTTCTCTGCTGTGATGCTTTGTTTATCTCTTTGCTGTGTGCAAGTCTTCTTCCACCAAAACTCAGCCCAAGAATCTCCTTTTTCCCTCCCCAGTACCTAACTTATGATTCCTGCCTATCCCCACCCACCTCCATCATCTCTCTATGATTCTTCTCTTGTATTTACTTGTCCATTTCCTCCATTTGACTACAAGCTCCTGAAGGAGAAGAAGCCTGTCTTAGCTAATAATGCCTCATGGAGGATAGTTGACAATGTTTATATCCTAATTAGATTAATGAGTCTATTTCAGAAGATGAAGTGAATATATCCTGAAATGATCTCAAACCTTAAATTTTTCAGAGTTGTAAGCTTGTACCACGCGTTTTGGCTTTAGCAAGTATTATACTCCCAGGTTTCTCAGAAACAAGCATAGGGTGTGTCAAAATAATCCAGGATTTAAAAAGAAATGTAGAACTTGTAAAAGGCAGGGACTTAATAAATATTTGTTGACATAAAAGGTTGAGGGAGTGATAAATGATAAGAGGGAAATATAATATTTTTCAAGGTTAAGAACCCTGGCATGCATCTCAGCTCTGCTATTACACAGCTGAGTCTTTGGGTTACTTTATTTCATCTATTTCATTCCTATATGTAAAATCTGACTTTTATTTTAGCTGGATTTCTTCCTTGAATACATACTATGTCGCTTGCACTAGACCAAGTTCTAGGTATTTAAAGGTGCATTAGACACAATTTTCTTCCTCTAGAAGTATGGAAGGGAAGACAGACATATAGATAAGCAATTTTTTACAATTTACCTTTGCATTCATATATAAATAAATTTTCATAAGTACACATCTGTAATCATATATATATTTCTTATCTTCAGTCTTTCTTTTTTTGCTTCAGATTTTTAATCTTTTTGTCTCATTTTTAATAACTTGTTTTTCAAGGAATTTTCCCTTTTTCTTTCTTTTAAAATTTATTAGCAAAAAAAAAAAAAAGGTCGTGATAGGGTCTTATGATCTTTTAATGTCTATAGTATGTTGTGGTACATTATTTTTTATTTCTGATATTAGTCATTCATGCCTTTTTTTCCCTCTAACATTTACTATGTTAGCAATTTTTTCATTCTTTTAAAGAAGCAATATTTGGCTTTGTTGAATTATCTCTATTGTGTTTTTTCTATTTGATTACAGCTTTTACCTTTATTCTTTTCTTCTGACTTCTTTGGTTTCGGTTTGCTTTTCATTTTTGAGCTTCTTGAGATGGTTGTTTAGAATATTGACGGTATATGTATTTCAATTTTAATATATATTGCTAGGAGCTTTCAAAATATCTGTACTACTTTATATTTTCATGATCAATGAGAAAAGTAAACATTTCTCCACATTATCACCAGCAATAGAATTATAGATATTTCAAAGAGTTTGCTAGTAAGGTGGTTGAAAAATGAAAATTTGCATTCTTCTTAAACAGGTGAACCTAACATACTATGGTTAGTGCTAGGAATAAGGTTTGCACAGAAAGCAGCACTTTACCCTGCTGTGGGCCTGGGAAGGCTCTTTGGCAGAGGTGATGCCAAAGTTAGCTAATAGATAAAGTCCAGAAGAGTTTGTAATAGATAGTCTCTAAGGTTTTTATTTTTCCTAATTCCAAAATTCTAAGGATCTAGATAGGGAATATATAAGAAAAGATGAAATTTAAGAATTGTACAATTCTATATTAAGATACTTTGTCTCTCATCTTGAGCTCCTATAGCAAGTGACAAAACTATCAATAATCACAGAAGCCTGAAATGTCTGTTTTCTTTTATAGAAATGGAGGTATTCCTACACTGCTTCATATGACATTTATGACTTAAATAAAAGGTCAGTGACTTCATCATAAAACATATTACACTTTTCTAGTATAATAATTTAAAAGCAAAAAGACACATGGTGATTTATTCATTTAGTAGTTGTTTCCTTTTATCTTTTTTCCAGGCAGCTGATTACAGAAGAGAGAATTCCAAATGACACACAGTTGATCGCATGGTCACCAGAGGGTCATAAATTGGTTAGTGAGTCTCTTTCATTGTCAGAAAAATAATGGCTCAAATCTTTTACAAGCAGAAGCTACTTATCTTGATAGAGAGCAGATACTTAGAAAATCAAAGTTTCACTATCAAATACAGTGTTATTGCCTAAAATAACATTTTACTAATCTAACATAGTAAATACAATTCCTGAAAGTCTCTGAACTACCATTAGGAAATTGTTTATTTAATGGGAAAGTGTTCATTAAGTCTTAAATTATAATTTCAGTTGTACTTGGGGTTTTTTGTTTTTTTTTTAAATAAGTAAACCTGTTTTCTTCTAGTTCTATGACCCTCTCTGTGTCACTATAGTTTTATTTCATGATCTATACCAAAGAGAATGTCAAAGTCTAAAAGAATCTAAAGAGGAAGATGGGATGTTTATCTCTAGTTGAACTTCTCCCTCTCAGCATGCAATGCACTCCCTCAGTCACCTCCCCCAAGAAGAAATGCCAAGCACACATCATTCTGTAGAATTGGTCAGTCTTCCAGGTGTTCTTATTTACTCTAGCATCCAGATAGTGGTGGTTGTGAGTCTCTTCTTTTAATATATTAATAGTGTTTTTTCTTAGGATTAATTGGGGTTATAGTTCGTATGCTGGTAATTTAAGAATATTACAGGGAGGGAGTAAATGACTCTTCATTTTGCTTAAATTGAACAACCTAAGGTAATCATTACACTTGCACACCAATATTGTTTTAGGTTGAAATAATTGATAAATGTTTTCTTGAACTTCAGGGTAAAATATATCATATCATGTTATTACATATCAATATTATTTTCAATCTTCCTAGGCATATGTTTGGAACAATGATATTTATATTAAAAATGAACCAAATTCATCAAGTCAGAGGATCACACAGAATGGGAGAGAAGATGTAATAAATAATGGAATAACTGACTGGGTTTATGAAGGTAGAGACTTTAAAACGTTTTTAAATCAGAATATATGTAAAATTTTTTAAATAGTCAAACATTTCCTTAAAACACGAGAAATTCAAGGGCATTATTGCATCTTTTAAAATGTTATCAAATTGTTTTTAGCACTCACAGCAGCGGGCACCTCCCAGAAGAAGAATTTCTTAGCAGTAGCTCTGCTGCCTCTGTCCTCATTGTGTCTCAATGCTCCCATTGTTTTCACTCTGCTACAAAGGGCCTTTCTGTGTAGGTAGCTTTTCTGTTTTTCCAGGGCATAAAAGCCAGCAGATTAACATCAGATGTTTCTCTAACCAGGCCTACCTAACCCAGAAGCTACTAAAGAAAGCTAAGTACTCCCACAACATTCCTAAAGATGACAAAATGCTGTTTGGAAGCTGGGGAGTAGTGGGGAAGGAAATGCCTGTTTTGTAGAAGATGTGGTTCATTAGATCTTGGAAAAATTATAATTTCCTCATTTTAAAGAGTAAAAAAAGAAAAAAGAATTAGAAAGTCTTAAGAAAAAAATAGATCAAAGTACAGCATTAAAATGATGAAGGAATTATTTTTTTTTAGGATAAAGAGTTTTAGAAAATATTATAAAAACACTTTAGAGACTTAGAAAATATTAGGGAAACATTTTCATGTCTAGAGTTGCCAAAGTAAAGGGCATTTTGAGACTGTTCCAAACTGTTCACAGAGTTGCCTCATGCTTATTAAAGACTCCTCCTTATTTCATCCTAGTATGTCTTCTTCATAGTTAAAAAAAGTTTTTCTTCATAACCTAGTTTTGGTTGTCTCCCAGTTTAAGTCGAGTTTAATTAAATGAATAACATTATTTATGAAACAAATTACTTTAAAAGAAAGATGAATTCCCATGGCTCAGAAGTAAATGTTTGATTAAGTTATAATGAAATTTACTGGAACTAGTCACTTAGAAATTGAAAAATATCTTCCACACTTGATGGAGATCACAACACAGCCTTCAGGATCCCCAATGTGAAGACAGTAAAGGCTCTTCCCAAAGTTGTGACCTGACCCTTCCTCAGGAACTGCTGGGTGGAAAATAAGGACACCCCTACCACTAAATGAGGTCTATTCTAAGGTAGAAAATAGCTGGAGGAATCATATTTTGCCTGTTCATAACTAACCCATTCACAATCAGAAGAATGGCTTCACAGTTCCAATGTGGGCCTGTCTCTAAAAATGGGACTTTGGTCCCTATAGGGAAGTTCCTACAGTTGGTTTTGTAAATTTACAGATGATGCATACTTAGAAAAGAACATACCTGTTTCTTCATATATCAGATCTGCCCTATCCACTGCAGGCATGAAGAGGAGATGGGATTAAAAGAGAGTATATTTGGAGAGTCTGTAGGTACATAAGGAAGAGAACAAACAAAGCTGCAAGATCCAGACAGTCCATAGGCCACACTATGAAGGGACACTCCCAGAGGAGCCTCTGCTCCCGAATTTGTGCCCTCCACCTCACCCAGTGTCCCCAAATAGCTTTTTCTCTTTACATCTTCATTTTCACTTTGTCTTATTTCATGATGTTCTAATTATTACTTTAGTTAATGTGTATTTTTTAATGATAATACTTAATGTTTTAGTATAAAGTTAATTATATGATATTCACTCCTGAGTATGAATGGAATTATCCTAACTCAGGGCTGAAAATGAGAGTTTTGGTGAGAACAAGTATGAGAAGGGATAGAGAAGGAAATAATTTTGGAAGATGAAATACTCCTTGCCCCTCTGAAGTAGTAGTGTTGACATTGGGAGTGCGGGTAATTCAGTGTAATTCACAATGAATGCCAACCACCCATGAGGTGCTGTGTCAGGTGCTAGGGACACAGAGACAAATGCTACTCAACTGCTTGCTGCTCTCAGAGAACTCAGACCAGAGAGGGAGACAAAAATGCCAACAAATAATTGTCAGGGAGCAGGTTAAGTGTTCTCTTTGGAGGAGGACACTAAGTCCAGGGTACATAAGGAAGGTCACAGTGGTGGGATGAGAGATATCACAGATCGGTTCAGAGTATGGGGAAAGGGGTTGCTATAGACCCCCGTGCTCAGCTAGCTTTGTTTCAGGAAGGGTTGGAAAGCTTTACTTTCCTTTGTTTCCTATTCTCCCTCCCCCACCCATGCCCTCTTCATTCTCAGGACTTTCAGTTTGATCAGAATAGTTTTTATAGTTAAATAATTTTTTATTTTTCAATTATAGTTGACATACAATATTATGTTTCAGGTATACAACCCAGTGATTATACATTATATAACTTACTAAGTGATCGTCCCAATAAATCTCTCAACCATCTGACACTAAACATAGTTACCACAGTATTTTTGACCATATTCTCTATGCTGTACTTTACATCCCCATGACTACTCTGTAACCACCAATTTGGACTTCTTAGTCCCATCACCTTTTTCAGCCATTCCCCAGCCACTCTACCATTTGGCAACATCAAAATGTTCTCTGTATCTATGAGTCTGTTTCTTTTCTGCTTGTTTGTTTTTTAGATTCAATTTTTTTATAGATATGTATTTATTGCTATTTTATTATTTTTGATCTATTTTTTTTATTATTCCTCTTAAAGAAGACACTTTAACATTCATATAATACTGGTTTGGTGGTGATAAACTCCTTTAGCTTTTTCTTGTCTAGGAAGCTCTTTTTATCTCTTTCAATTCTTTTTTTTTTTTTTTTTCCCCAGAGACTTTCTAGAGTAATTTAAAAAAAAATAGTTTTCAGGTGTACAACTCTATAATACACCATCTGTATATTGTACATTTTGTTTACTACCCCAAGTCAAGCCTCCTTCCATCACCATTTATCCCCTCCTTACCCTCTTCTACCTCCCCCACCTCCCTTTCCCTCTGAAAATTATCATACTGTTGTCTGTGTCTGTCTTTTTTCCTTTGCTTGATCTCTTCGCCTTTTTCACCAAGCTCTATAACCTCCCTCCCTTCTGACAGCTGACAGTCTGTTGTCTCTCTCTATGAGTCTCTATTTTCTTTGTTAGTTTATTTTGTTTGTTAGATTCCACAGATAAGTGAAACCTTATGGTATTTGTCTTTCTCTGACTGGCTTATTTTATTTAGCATAATATCTCCAGGTCCATCTATGCTGTCACAAAAAGGTAAGATTTTCATCTTATTTACAGCTGAGTAGTATTCCATTGTGTAAGTGTACCACAGCTTTTATTATCCACTCATCTACTGATGGGCACTGGAGCTTCTTCCAAATCTTGGCTATTGTAAATAACACTGCAATGAACATAGGGGTACATTTGTTCTTTTGAATCAGTGTTTTGTGTTTCTTCAAATAAATTCCCAGAAGTGAAATCGCAGGGTCATAAGGCAGTTCCATTTTTTATTTTTTTGAGGAAACTCCATACTGTTTTTCACAGAACCAATCTGCATTCCCTCCAACAGCACAGAACAGTAACCTTTTCTCCATATCCTCACCTTCATTTGTTGTTTGCTGTCCTTTGAATTCTAAATGATAACTTTGTTGGGTAGAGTAGTCTTGGTTGTAGGTCACTGCTTTTCATCACTTTGAATATTTTTTGCCAGTCCCTTCTTGCATGCAAAATTTGTGTTGAGTAATCAGTTGAGAGTCTAATGGGAGCTCCCTTGTAGGCAATTTACTGCTTTTCTCTTGCTGCTTTTAAATTGTCCTTAACCTTAGGCATTTTAATTATGATGTGTCTTGGTGTAGGCCTCTTTGGGTTCATCTTTTTGGGACTCTCCTTGCTTCCTGGACTTGCATGTCTTATTTTCTTCACCGAGCTTAAGGAAGGTTACTGTCATTACTTTTTCACATAGGTTTTCAATTTCTTGCTCTCTTTCTCTTCTCGTGATACCCCCATGATGCAAATATTAATACACTTGAAGTTTTCCCAGAGGTTCCTATACTACCTTCACCTTGGGGAAGGTTTCTTTTCTCTTTTTGCTGTTCTGATTGGGTGTTTTATGCTTCCTTATCTTCAAAATCTCTGATTTTATCTTCTGCTTCATCTACTCCATTGTTGATTCCCTGTAATGTATTCTTCATTTCAGTTAATGTATTCTTCATTTCTGACTCTTTTTATATGCTTTCTAGCTTTTTTTTCAATGTTTCCTATCTCTACATTGACGTTCTCACTAAGTTCATCTACTCTTCCCTAAGTTCATTGAGCATCCTTATAAACATTGTTTTGAAGTCTGCATCTAGTAGATTTCTCATCTCCATTTTATTTAGTTCTTTTTCTGGGTTTTGTTCTGTTCTTTCATTTGGGCCATGTTTCTTTGTCTCCTCATTTGGCAGCCTCCCTGTATTTGTTTCTATGTATGAAGTAGAGATGCTATGTCTCCCAGGCTTTGTGGATTGCCCTTGTGTAGTAGGTGTCCTGTAGGGTCCAGTGGCACAGCCTCCATGATCACTCAAGCTAGTCTTGCCAAGTGCACACCCATGTGGGCTGTGTACACCCACCTGTTTTAGTTGAGACTTGATTGTTGTTGGCATGTCAATGGGAGAGATTTACTCCTAGGCTGATCAGCTGCAAGGACTGGCTGCACCCACTGTGGAGAACCAGCCATGCCAGGCCCCACCTCATGGAGCAAGACTTACTGCAGCAGGGCTCTATGCCCACCAAGCCTGCCCCTGGAGTGTGTCATTTGTTGAGGTTTTGGGTGTTGCCTGGATGTAGTCTAAAGCTGTCCACCTGAAGCACTGGCTCTCAGGCCTCCTCAAAGGTACAGAACAAGGTCAGTCTCCACCTGTGTTCTGGCTGGGGCATGAGCTACAAAGTGATTTGCAGATGGCTTCTACCTGTGCTGGGCTTGGAAGTGCCCAGGAGAGGCCAAGCTGCAAACCAAGGCTAGCTGCTGCTAGTGCTAGACTGGGGCTACTTAATGAGAGGTACAGGGTATACCTAGACCAGATGTTGCTTATTTGAGAGACTTTAAGAAAGTCTGAAGCATGAGCCAAGACAGTCCATTCATATGGAAAAGCTACTGGAAGTGGCTTAGATGGGTCTATAAGTTGGGTGGGGAGGGGCCTCAGAAAATCACCAGGTCAAGTGAACAGTGTTGGCCAGATTATGGAGATTCAGATATGGTGTCCACCTACCAGTTCTGTTGGGAGAGGTCTAAGGAAAAGGAACAATGGACTCTGCCTGCAGTTCTGTCTGGAAGAAAGCTGCCTCCCCAGCTCTTATCCTGGTGCCAGATGATTAAGTTCTTCCCCATATGTCCCTGGCACCTTTCAAGCTGCTGCCGCAGTGTTTGAGCTTAGAGTGAGTGAGTCCAAGTAAGTCCATGTTCAGACCCTTTAAGAAGAACTGCCTGAGACTCCAGAATCTCTCTCTCTCGCTGAGCCACAATCCCTGCTGGTTTTTACAGCCAAAAGTTACAGGGACTTCTCTTCATGGAACTGGAACCCTAGGCTTAGGCACCTGGTGTGGGGCTGGGACCTCTTGATCATCAGGGGGCACCTTCACAGCTGAGATAGCCCTCCTGATTTTTATCTGTCATATGTGGGTGTGGGACCAACACTCCTACCAATCTCAATGTGGCCTCTTCTTTATATACTTAGTTGTAGGACTTCTGTTCAGCTGGATTTCATGTGGTTCTAGTTGATGGTTGTTCTGTAGCTTAATTGTAATCTTGATGTGGTTGTGGGAGATGTGAGTACCACATTTACCTACACCTCCATCTTGAGAAGCCCTCAACCAGAAGTAATTTTATAATAATAGTTTTAATGCATCATTAATATGGGAAAATATGTTCTGTATTCTAAATAACCACCAATTCAAAACATAGAGCACTCCCTGCTACTTGAATTTACAAGAAGTTTAAAAAACCATAACCTTGCTGTAATTATATTAATTTTATGTAATGGCATCTTGATCTTAGACTAGAACCAATGGGTAGAAGCCACAAGGAGTGAGACATCAATTGAATATATGAGGAAGTTCTCAGTGGGAAACCTCCTTGACTGAAAAATCACACAAGGCCTGCATCCTAATTCACTCAATCCCTCTCAGCCTTTGCTGCCTTCTCTGTAAAATGGGCTGTGACTAGACTTACCAAGGGTTCTTTCTGAATACTAAATTAGATAAGTTTTTTGTAAATTCTACATTGTTACATAAATGTAAGTCAATGATACAGGTATGAAGCAGTCAAAGGGGGAGCAGGCTGCTTTGCCAAGAGAAGGGTTTCTGTTACTAGAGTTGCTGAAAGAGGCAGGAACGGAGAGCATGGAGATGAAAAGCATGGACTCACACCAAACAAGTTTGGATTTAGTCTTGATTCTATCAACCATTGCCTGTGTGATCCTGAGCAAATTGTTTATTCTCTTTAAGCCTAACTGCCTCACTTTGCTCATCTGCACAGTGAGTCCTCATGAGGATTAGCTGAGATAATAGGTATTCATTGCTTATCAATGTCTGGTGCATTCATTAAATGCTA
The DNA here is from genome assembly GCF_987537825.1 of Furipterus horrens. Taxonomy (NCBI): domain Eukaryota; kingdom Metazoa; phylum Chordata; class Mammalia; order Chiroptera; family Furipteridae; genus Furipterus; species Furipterus horrens. Next base: position 157,906,744 of record NW_028327171.1, on the reverse strand, counting down.
GCTGCTCATCACTATGATTTTATTTTATTATTGTTATTAATACTGTAACTACTACTACTCTTATTATTATTATTATTGAAAACAAGATTTTGTAAAAAATTTGTAAGGAAGCCTCAAGTATTAGAAAAGTGATTGGGATAAATGATTTTCTAATTCTAAGATTCAGGTTTCTATGCTTTTGTTTTTACCTTTATACTCACAGCAGAACATAAGATTTGTGGATTAAATCTGCATGAAGGATTAGGAGTTTCCATCTAGTCTACTTGAATCCTCCATTCCCAGTTGATAAAAGACGTTCTGGCATTTTAAGAGCCAGAGGTTGGAAGTGCCATGAATAGACTTCATTATAAACATAGAAAGGAACTATGTTTGCCAGAGATTGAGAACAAGTCCAACAGTGTTCTGGAAATTAAGACCTTTATCTTCCTTTGCATCCCTCTTTGACCATCTTTTCTTACCCATAAACTTACACACCAGAACAGGATGTTACTTCAAGGAAGTCTTCAGTTTCTAGGCTAGGCAAAGGAGATATTTCTCTGTAGGGGTCTATGGATCTTCTTGCCATTCTAAAGCCATCCTCCCACGTTTTGTAAACTCTGGGTACCATATTGGTTTAAAAGCATGGAGCCACACACCACCTACACAGTTGGGAAGTATGCTGGCAGGTTGACTCTTTGAAAATTACAAAGGAGAATCAGCCCCTTGTGTGAAATTTACTTTTAGTATGTTTTGCAGCATAAATTTAGAAGATTATAAGATAAAGAAAAACATGTAGAGTGTGTATTAAATATTGTGTGCTAAAGTATTCTAAAACAGTCTAACGGGTTACTTATTTTTATAATCTAGATCTGTCCTTGAAGATTTTATTTTTATTCATTTGTATTACTCTGATTTTGGAAGCCCAGCAAATGCGAAGTGGTTCATTAGTTGAACTCTACTGTAATTACTAAAGCTAATGAGAAAAAATATTTTGAATGCCAAAGCCAATTTATAAGCTACTTCTTGTAACAGAACAATTTATGTCTTTTTCTTTTCAGAGGAAATCTTCAATACCCACTCCGCTCTGTGGTGGTCTCCAAACGGCACTTTTTTAGCATATGCCCAATTTAATGACACCCAAGTCCCAAATATTGAATTCTCCATCTACTTGGATGAGTCACTGCAGTACCCAAAGACTGTGCAGATCCCATATCCAAAGGTCTGTGCTCCTATTCGTGTAGTGGTTCTGTGATTTGATAGGAAGGGAATGGTTTCATTTAATCCTTTCCTGCTAATGAAAATATTGTCAGTCTCTCTTCAACAGCTTGCTGTGATTACTCTTGCTGAAGTCAACAGCATCTGGCAATTTTAAAGTATTTTTATTATCCTAGGAAAGAGTGTGATTTAAGGTTTTGTAATTTCTCCAAAAACTTTGAGGAATGACAAGCCGAAAAAGATGGGGAAAATGCTTTTGAAAGAGGTAGGGGGACTGAAATGTTTGAATGAAGGAAAAGAGAGGCTCTAATTGAATCACAAGCTCATCTCATTAGTAGAAATTGGAATGTGCCCTAGATGAAGTTGAAAAACTTGATTATATATCAGGTTGTATTACTAATTAACAGATACATGACTAGTTTTAGTGGTTCTATTATAGATCTGGCACTAGTGTTAATTTCACACATCCTACATTTGGAATAATAGTGTCATGTCTTGGTTTTCAAGGCTGTTCTCCCCCTCCGGATGCATGTTTATAAAAATTGAAAGCTTTCTTAAGCAGTGTAAGCTGAGGAAGATGGGGATTTAGGAGGGAACCATGGTTCTTCACTAGGATCATATTAATAATGGCCACCATATTGTCCAAAGGAAAATCTAATAGTAAAGTGTTTCTTTTGCTATCAGCAATTTGGAAAAGGGGATTTTTATCTTTACCAACTCACTCAATTTGTTTTATGAAGAGCTGCCATTTTAGGAAGACAGAAGAAGTTAAAAAAAAAATCAGACACTAAATATGGAGATGTATTTTCAGTGAAATGTTATTTCTTGATGAGTGAAACTGGCAAAAAACAAACAAACCATAAAATGTTCTTACTAAGAATATATTATTTCTAACTAATTTGTCAGTCGAAGATCTATGTGTATATAAAAAGGTTTTATAGATTTCTGTCATAGTATTTATTTCAAAGCTCCAGCATGGTGAACCTGAATTTAGAGTGAAAATGATGGCGTCCTAATTAGCATTATTGGCTCTCGACTCAGGGAAACTAATTTTCCTGGTGGATCATGTCTTTGGCTGAACCTAAGGAATTCTTCATAGTGGTCAGCCAGCAGTCTTCTTATCTTCTGGGGTCAGGCTATATTTGCAAAATATCCAAAATGATTTTAAGAAATTTATCCCTGTTTGCATAAAGTATACATAAACTATGAATATTTATTATTTGAATATTTATTATTTAAATATTCTGGGCCTATGTGTTTCTGAAAGGTTGCATTTCATGACCCTCCCTTATGTTCATTTTATCTATTTTAAATTGTCTGGATATATTTGATTGTTATAATTTTATGGCTGTGATGCAGACATTCTGTACAGTTTTAAACATGTGCAATGATGTTATATTTTCTGTCAATATCAATTCCATGATTGTTTTTTCCTAGGCAGGAGCTGTGAATCCAACTGTAAAGTTATTCGTGGTAAATACCAACAATCTCACCAACCCAGTTTCTGTACAAATCACTGCTCCTGCTTCTGTGTTAATAGGGTAAGACTCTTGACCCAAATGCATGGGTAGTTGCATAGCTCCCAGGTGGACCATTTTAAAAAGTGAATAGTAGAATCAATGGTATCCTCCCAAGGTGTCACTCAGGCTGACACTCATTCATTCTTTCAGTCAACCACTCTTAGTTGAGCACACTCATGTCTGTGTGCTGAGCAGGTTCAGTGACAGGGTTACACAGTGAATAGAGAAGCCAGAATCCCTAGTGTCATGGAACCTACACTCAAGGTGAGGAGGTGGAGAAGAACCAGGGAAACAAAAAAAAGATATGTATAAAATATCAGGTGGTGACCACTGTTATGAAGACGACCAAAGCAAGGCAAGGGTGATGCTGATGATGATGGAGGAGGGGAAGAATGTCAGGGAAGGTCTCTCTGATGAGATGACCAGTGAGCATTGATGTAAAAAAAGGAGGGGGGGGGCTCACCACATTATTCAGGCAGAGGAAGAGCAAATAAATGTAAAGACACTGCAGAAAATATTCTTAGTGCAGTAAAGGAACTGCAAAGAGGACTGGGTGACTGGAGCCACCTGAGTGACAAGGAGAGTGATGGGAGCAAGGTCACATCACACAGGCTTACCAGGTTCTCTTAAGAACTAGAGGCCTGACCAGGTAGCTCAGTTGGTTAGAGCATCATCCCAATATGTCAAGGTTGCAGGTTCAATCCCCTTCAGGGCATATACAAGAAGCAACCAATGAATGCATAAATAAGTGTAGCAACAAATTGATGTTTGTCTCTTTCTCTCTCTAAAAATCAATAAATATTATTTTTTTTTAAAAAAGAACTAGAAAAATTCAGGGGAACTGTGAATTAAATTTAAAGAGACTTATGATGCTGATGTGCCTCAGGAAGTCAGTTGCTTAAATGATCTTTGGTGGTTTGACATTCTGCCACTGGGTACCCTCAGCCCCTTGTTATTCTCCTGTAAAGATAACCACCTCATTGCATGCAATTTAGACCTTTCACATTGCTCCTTATTTATTTATTTTATTTATATTGGTTTTGTTGTTGTTTTTAAGTAAGAACTGGCATATATTGAGCGCTCAACACAGGGCATTGTCACATGCTTCATTATACTAATCTTTAAAGTAACACTCTTTTCCCAACAACTATTATTATATGCCTGTTTTACAGATAAGAAAATGAGGCCTAGAGGCTAATAAAATGACCAATTAGGATTCTGCATGCAAACCTATTTTCCTGATTTGGGAAAAAAGAGCATGTAAGCACTCCACTAGGTGCCTCCTGTGTGAATTCAGCTGGTGCCCTCAGATCCCTGAAGTTGTCAGCAGGGCAATATGGAAGTGCCCCCTTTCTCAGAGTTGCACTTACCGCATCAGGCATGCTGTAGGCTTTGCTCTGTGGTCATTATTTCATCGACTTCTTTAGAAATATTTACATTAACCTGCTTATTCTAGGGGGAGACCAGTTATCAGTAATTAATATTTTTTCCCTGAGTTTCTCCAAGGGTATAAAAATTTACCCAGGAGCTCTAAAATCTGCTGTTTGGTCCCATCCAACCATCTCTTCAGTCAACATTGATTGAGCACTCTATGTTTACACACAGAAATGTCCTCAGAACGTGCTTTTGCCCTTCTAAGACTTATGATTGGGTAGAGGATATAAAACATTCCAATATATAACTCTAAGAACAAATGTGACAGAAGTATAAACAAAAGGCTGGAGGCACTGGGATGGAGGGAGGTGGATTTTTCATGACCCCCGGAATCAAAGAAAGCATCCTGGAGAATGTGCAGATTGAACAGGGTAGATCGCAGCAGGGCATGGTGGGTAGAAAGAGCAATGAAGTAGCGAGTAACCTGCATGGGCAACTACAGGGCCTTCCAAGAAAAGAGCAGCAGGGGCCGCTGTCACCTCTTGGTCTGTAACTAAAATCTGTCTGAGGGGAGCATGAAACATGAGCACCTGCTCTGAAAAATATTAGATCTAGAAGAAGCTTTACACCTCACCAGTGGTTGGCAAACTTTTTAAAGACCCAGAAAACTTTGTTCGAGTGAGAGAGCACACAGAAGTGCAGTGTCAGAAAACAAATGGGATGCTGCTGTGTAGGTTGCAAGCCCAGTGCTCATCCTCTCTCCTTCCCCCAGGAGTCTCAGGAGATTAGACAGAACCTGAAGGGCCTCCAGAACACCACTGTGAGACACAGGTGAGAGTACTGAGGTTCAGAGAAGGAAACTTATTTGCTCAAGGTCACACAGCAAGTTAGGGTGGGAACTGGTACAACAGAGAGGTCAGTAAGTACCTGCCAAGCCAGAATAATAGAATAATCGAGTTAAAATATATTGAGGGCTTCCTATGGTCTAGGACTGTGCTTGGTGCCTGCTCATATCTTTTATTCCCCACATACGCCCTATGGTGTCATTTTCATGGCCATTGCACAGATGAAGGCATGGAGTCCTCCCCACTAAGAAATCACTTTCCAAGGAGCAAGAATGAATTGCTGAGCTCAGGAAACTTGAGTAGGTCTGAGAACTTATTTTTTGCGTATGTGGTTCTTTGTAGTTGTTCTATGTAGTTTTTCATGCCACACTCATAGTGAGGGCTGCCTCACTCAATGGGAACATTTGTGTGGAACAAAACAATTGTTTTTTTGGAAATGCCACAGGATATGTTGTATAGGAAGTTGCAAGTCCAGCTCTGGTTTCTGTTAATACCAGTAAGGACCCACTTTACTAACACCAAGCTTGAAATCTTTGTGGGAAATGTTCTAACATATGGTGGTGCTCCATTTTCTGGCCTCACGCAAAGATCCGGCAAGGCCCAATTAATCCAGGCAAGTTGTGCCTCTTAGTAAACTGTCCAGCATTCTATGCCATGTTCCCTGTAATTCGCTAGTTCCTGGATTGTAAAGCCCTGCCAGGATCAGCACAATTCTTTCCTCCCCTGCCCTTGCACCCAACACTGATATTCCTGTTAAGCCATGACCTTTCATCCTAGAGCTTCCAGCAGGTGAAATCCTACAGGAGAATAGGCTGGTTTGCAGTTTGTTAGGAATGGGCCCCTCTTATTACAGGTGAGAAGGGCATCCAGGTCCCTACCAGCAGTGCTCTGAATCAGGGTGAGCCTCTCTGTGGCCCTCTCTGATTTAAAGTTCAAGTGGATTGGATTTGTTAACCTGTTCTTTTGTATTGACCACTAATGCTGGGAACTTGAGAGCTCAAAATATTTGGAAGAAAACAACACATAGTGTAAAATCATCAGCCTGTTAAATGCTTTATTTAGAGCAGTGCTTCACATTGCTGAGTTGAAATAAGATGAGTTCTACAGGTAGGAGTCTGTGCCTAGCAGGGTGCCTAAGACATAGCAAATACCCAGCCGATATTTATAGAATAAATGGGTAAAGTTAATGCATGGATGGATGGATGGATGGATGAGGTATATCTGCACATGTGACTTTGCATGTGTGAAATAGGAACTTATATAACTAGCACCAAAGATGGCCTTCATAATGACCTTGCATAGCAATTCCTCTTTTCTGTCTCCTCCCAGGCATTTGCAAATTCTGTGGCCTAAAGCCGGAGGACTGGGGAGGGAGAGGTCTACTGAGGTGGCCCAACCTGACTTCTGCTTAATGGCTTAATGGCTTAATGACACTGGGGACCCATCACACCCAGTTCATGACCTACCCCACCTCATTCTCTGCTCCTGAGGGACATGATAGATAAAGACTTATTATGTGTCCTCTGAACAGTCAGTGACCCTATAAAGTAGGGACAACAGGGTCTGGGATTGTCACATAGGAGTTAAAAGAACTGGACTGAAGTGCCCTGGAAGCTAGTGACACTGACGAGAAAGGAGGCAGATTAGGAGCTCAGATCTGCTCCGTCTCACCCCACCCATCCCTCTTCTCAGCGATCTGTCAGCGGCCCCGGGAGGGTTGGCATCCCCGTCAGAGCAGAGGGTGGCACGGAGCCCACGGGCAGCGCTGGCAGGACGCCCACTTCCCTGGGTGATTCGCTGAATTAATCATTGCACCGTCTGCACTTGCTCTTAGTAGCAGTTTTCTCTCCAATATTCTTTCCAGTTAGTAATGTGTACCTTATTTTAGGCACCTTTAATGCATCACACAAGAAAATTATACAAATTAGGGGCATTAAGGTCACTCAACACACATTTATAAAGGCCTACCATTTACAAGGCAATGATCACTTTCCCAAGGAATTCCCTGTATTATGACTTTCCAAAGCAAGTCTCTCCCAGTGCATTTAAATATGATTTGCTTTATCAGATTGAGTTATTCAGTTTGCACTCACTTTCTAGGAATAAATAGATTTCCTAGAGTGGTGAATTTTATCCTGAAATGAAGCAAGAGGGTGAAGCTAGCAATGTGTACCAGAGGGCTGCTTAGAGGTTCTACAGAGGGAGTGACTGGGAGCAGAAAATCTGAAGCCAGCTGCTTCATTTGAATCCTGGCTCCAACACTTCCCAGTGCGTGACCTTGGGCAAGTTACTTCACCTCTCTACGCTGCCATTTCCTTGTCTGCGAAACATGGACTCTGCTGTTCCTAGCACGTGCAGTGGTCATGGGCTTTATGTTGAGTACTTAGAACAGGTCCTGGCACAATGTAGATTCCACAAGGGTGTGACCTATTATTATGTCCAGAAATTACTCCACTGCTTTACTATTAAAACCAACATTATTCCCCCTGCACTGATCCCATTCCAGAGGTCAGAAGAGCTGGTTGAAGCTCTGTGTCAGTCACTGTCTCCAGAGGAGGCCAGGTTGCCTGCGGTCCTTCTTCTATGCCTCCCACATCCGTTACATAACCGGTCTGCTCAATTGTTGCCTCTCTGTTTTTGCAGAATAAAATCAGCATTTAGTGCAGAGTATAGCTGATAATCCTGCTTGTTGGGATTTTCTGGTTTTAAAAGGGGACTTACACCTTTCGGTCAAAAGGACAAGTGAACCATTAGTTTCCTTATATCTTTCTTATGACTCACGGACATCTGGCCCTGTCATGATCTCAGCTCAGGGGTGGGATATGTGCATTCTCTCACGTACTTCTCACAAAAGAATTCTCTAGGAGTCTGCTCTTTTTGTCTGCATTTTCTAGAAAGAGAATTTCTAGACTCATGATATCTGGCCCTGTCATGATCTTAGCTCAGGGGTTGGGATAGGCACCCTCATTCTGTCTCCTCCTAATTCCAAGTCCTAAAGAGAAACTGTGATTGAAGAGAAGTGTGTGCATGTTAGAATTCAGAGGCTACTGTGTGCGCTGCTGGTGAACTGTCATGCTGGGCACTCACAGGGTACAGAGTTCAAATTGGACGGAGGGAGGGACAAAGGTAATGGTGGATATGGGTTCATTACCTTTGATCTAGAAATGGGCAGGGAAGATGCCAGACACATGTGAGTTTCCTGGCAGACTTCCCAAATTCCGTTACTCAATGTTTTCAAATGGGGAAATGTTCCTTTTCTATGTCTGATTCCTGAACCCAAGAGCATAATTTATGGCTGTTAGTAGATGAAGTGCTTAGTACCAAGTGACCCACTAATCATGTGTAGAAGTTTTCTTCCCCCTTCCTCTGTCCCTTCCCCCGCCAGGCTGTAACTGAACGCAGGTCCAGCTGCCTGTCGCTTCAAAAGCCAATACTCAAGAGGCAGGTGCTGATGTAAAGGAAAGTGGTTTATTTGCAGATGCCAGTAACCTGGAAGATGGGGGACTCACATCTCAAAGCCCATCTTCTGGGAATATGGAAACTCATGTCTCAAAGCCCATCTCCCGGGAAGATGGGAGGCTCACATCACAAAGCCCATCTCCACATCTCAGTGGAGGCAGAGGTTTTTATAAGGAGGGAGAGGGGAACAGAACTAAACGATTAAGGGTGGGGGGTTGCAAAGTTCTCAGCACGGTCTGTTCCCATAAGGACAGTGATGGTCCATTGTGCATAATACTGGTTTAGTCATCCTGCCTCCACAGTATTTAAGGTCAGAAAATCACCCAGAGCTGGGATGCCTGAAGATGAGAGTCTGCATTTTTGAAGTTAGTTCCTGGGGTTCTTATACAAACATGCTATTTATCTACAAGCTACATATGAGTCAGAGCTACAGAGCTTTGACATCACACTCCGAAGAGGGACTCCAGCAGCTAGTCACTTGCCTTTCCCACGCATGCAAGGAGTTCGGACTAGCCATCAGCCTGACGAAGACGAATGTTATGGCTCAAGGCACGGGGACTCCCCCATGCATCACCATCGACGGGTACACCCTGGAGGTTGTCAACGACTTCACTTACCTCGGGTCCACCATCTCGAGCTCTCTGTCAGTCGACTTGGAGGTCAACCGGAGAATCGCCAGGGCAGCCACAGTTATGGCCAGACTGAACCGGCGAGCGTGGAACAATTCCAGCCTCACTGAGAAAACCAGACTGCGCATCTACCAAGCCTGCGTACTCAGCACTCTCCTCTATGGCAGCGAGACGTGGACCACCTACGCAAGGCACGAAAGGAAACTCAACAGCTTCCACATGAGGTGCCTGCGACGCGTCCTGCATGTCGCCTGGCAGGATAAGGTCCCCAACACCGAGGTGCTGAAGCGAGCCAATATGAGCAGTTTGCATGCAGTTCTTAGCGAGAGACGCCTCAGGTGGCTCGGCCATGTCAAAAGAATGGATGCAGGCCGTATCCCCAAAGACCTCCTCTACGGCGAGCTAGCAGAAGGCAAGAGGATGACAGGGCGCCCAAAACTGCGGTTCAAAGACATCTGCAAAAAGGACATGACACAATGCTCCATCAATCTCAACACATGGGAAGTTCAAGCAGACGACCGCCTAGCCTGGAGGCTCGTGGTCAGGCAAGGTACCTCACGCGCAGAGGCTGCGCGCAACGAGGAGGCGGTCCAGAAAAGATCGAGGCGGAAGCAGCGTCAACAGCAGCAACAACGGCCATCTGCCTTCACCTGTACCAAGTGCGGCAGGGATTGTCACTCCCGAGTCGGACTGCACAGCCATTCTCGGCGGTGCAGATAGACTCTCAAGAAGCTACGCTATCATCTCTCGAGACGGACGGCTGCCGACGACATATGAGTCAGGTGAGGTGGGTTACAGTTTTCCACTGCTATACTTCCCACTGTTATGAGGCCACCTTAGGAAAGGGGAAGGCATTGTCTGGAGCCCGACATCTCACGATAAGCACCATAAGACGGGTGAGAGTGGCACGGATGGAGGGGGTTTCCTAGAAACCATCGTGGACAGGGCATATTTTTAGTAAGACCTAAAGGAGTTAGAGCATGGCAGTCGTTTCAGACTGGGGACAGGTGGAACAAAGCGGGCAGCTGGGAAACCTCAGGGTGTTCATGGAATACCAGCCAGCTGTACAGACAAGATAGTGAATATGGGCTCTTCATAAGCGACGGAAAGAACTGTAGTGGAAGGCAGTCCCCGGGTGAAGGGGGCTGGCCTTCTTTCAATGTTTGCCACCTATAAGGGACAGCCTAAAGGCCCTTGTACTCCTGGGTATGTGAACATTACTGTGTTCCTGCTGTAAAAGGGGACAGTGACGTGGTGAAGGATTTAAACTGCTTTATCCAGCACCTGGTCCATCCTAAATGCTCAGTAAGTAGTTGGAGTTTGATTTAGTGTCTGTGACGAGAACGGAAACAGGACGTCGTCTGTGAATTCTAAGGACAGAGCTATTTAGGCCACAAAGCCACAAAGAACAATAGGATTTTTTTCCCCCTTTCTTCAGAACTTCATTGCACTGAACTTTAGTGACTGCTTGTTCTGTGTAGGTGTTCTGCCAGGCCCGGGGTTATCCTATGAACGGATAGCCGGGCCTTGTCTCAGACAGCAGCTGACAAAGTGACAAGAGGAGGGATGAGGAAGCCTGTGAAGGAAAGAGCAAAGGAAGGTTTCAGAGCATTTGTGGGGGGAGAGTACAGCCACAGGGATAGACTGGGAGAGGGAAGAAGAGATTCCTTGGGAACCATTCTGACAAAAGGACATGGGCTGTGATCAGACAGTGGAAAGGAGGGATTCAAGAATAGCTGTACAAAATCACAGTGGGAGGTGGGGTGAGCAAACCAAATAAAATATCCAGAGCAGAGAGTGTTAAGGAGGCTATCAGAAAAGTAAATTATGAATTTCATGCATCTCACTACAAATCAAAATGTGTTCCAAAAATGTTTAAGAGTATGTGTGGGGAGAGGATGCACTGCTAGAGATATCTCTATTTGTATACATTTACTTTAAAATGCCAAAGGGTGTCTTAATTTCTTCACATCATTCATGTTTTGACTCTTGCGACATTTTATGGAATAGAATTACTTGATTTCCAAAGTTTGTAAACAAGTGAGTTAATTTTTTCCCCTTTGAAAATGCAATTGAGAAAAAGGTCAGCTCTAGTTTCACCCAAATAAGAAGAATTTCCTAGAGAAGCACCCAAATTACCAAAACATTCTTGAAACTCAATCAGCATCACTGGCCTCATGGTAATGTTCCCACAAGACAGAGAAGAGATGGGGAAATGCCACCCTTGACTCCCGGGACCCACCAAAGGCCAGGTTGAGGACTTGAAACATTGTGAGTCAGGGTGTGAGTCATGTATGCTAAACCACCATATGATGTTAGCTGCCTTTTTTCCTGTCAGATTTATTTTAATTTCCATTTAAAATTAAATTATACTTTGAGCTTTAAGAAAAGGTATACTATTATGGTGTTAACATAACCTGTAGAAAGGTTTTATAAAAATTAATTTGAGCCAAACAGAGAGTACCCCTGGAAGCAAACCCCAACAGGCAGAAAATGCTTTGGAAATCAGCAGTTTGCATCTTCAGTTATTCATTTGGAATTAAGGAGGGCACATATGGAGGACTACATTAAGGTGGGAGAGAGCAAGGCAAGATTGTGGTTGGGTTACAGGATGGTTAATGAGATTATGTGCTCTCTTGAGGGTGGTTTTTCTTTTGAGGGGTCTGAAAAGAGACATTTCTAAGGCACACTAAAACAATGGACAGGGCCTCCTTATGGCAAAGATAAGCCTTTTACTAAAGAAGTTAGATGCCTGGGGCTTGACTATGCACCAGGACCTGCCCAGTGAGGTTTTTATGATCAGATCACCCTGAGGGGTTACTTTCCATAGAACCCCTTTCTTGTACAATGGTATTAAATGCTTTCAACAACCATTTAAAATTGTATTACTGTTAAGATTCATTTCATTGAGTAAAATATCTATTTGTACCGAGATTTGGAAATATTCTGTCCTTCCTCCTTCCCTCCTTCCAGGGACCACTATTTGTGTGACGTGACATGGGTAACCAAAGAAAGGATTTCTTTGCAGTGGCTCCGGAGGACTCAGAACTACTCAATAATAGATATCTGTGACTATGATGAATCCACTGAAAGATGGAATTGCTCAGTGGTAAGGTTGAATGGGATGTTCTGCTTCTAAAGTCACATGTCATCCTCAGGGGGCTGTGTGAAACCAGGGAAAAAGGGCATGTTTGGGAGTCAGGAGATGAAGTTTGAATTTCTATTCTTTCCAACTCTTTGTCTGACCCTGAGGCAGTGAGTCAGTCCTGACTGACTTTCAGCCAGTCTGATATACGGTGGTGCTTCTCTCTCACCCTCACTCACTGGTTACACCATTTTAGTTATGGACGCTGTCACTTGGAGAGGGTGGTGATTGGAAACCCAGAAGATAGAATGTGATGTCAGAATTCAAAAGTCCAGGAGGACCAGGCTCTGGGAGACCAATGAAGTGTGTTTCAACAGAGAAAACACAGAAAATGGGGAATAACAGGCTGAGTATATATGAGACTAAACAAATATCAAGAGGCTACAAATCTATACTATACCATGACTATTTTTAAGCAGTAAATAGCTTAGGAATACAAATAGGTAGCTACCAGTCTGAGAGGGTTGAAACACTGAAGCAGATGCAAGTTTGATCCAACCACGAGGTGCTGGAGTGAGCGTGGGGTAGGGGTACAACCAGAAGGCTGGAAGGTTCAGCCAGGCTGGTGGGTCAGAGCTAAAGCTCCCTTGGGAGCCAGGCCCCTCAGGAGGAGTAATGCCTAGTGGAAGTTTGCTAAAGAAGTCAGGGACTTCTCTACCAACTGCTTTTCTGGTAATGGACCCTGTACAGCTCCCCTTGTTGTTTCCATCCTGGTTGGGCACAGGACAGATTCTTACATCAGAAAGTTTGGGCATCTGTATCTTGATTTATTCATTCCTTTCTTTATGCAACAAGCATTGAATATCTATTATGTTCCAAGATCTGTGCTAAGCACTGGATATTGAAGGAAGAAGGAATGAAGGAAGGAAGGAAGGAAGGAAGGAAGGAAGGAAGGAAGGAAAGAAGGAAGGAAGGAAGGAAGGAGAATAAAAAAGGAAAAGTAGACAGCATACCTTTCCTCCAAATTTTATGTTCTATTAAGGAATGCCATTATAAAAATCAGTAATAATAGTTACTATTTCTTGAACACTCAAGGTAGCCACACACTGTGGAGACTGGGGCTAAGTAAGATTAGGGAGGTTGCTCAGGTCACATGGCAGCCAGAATACAAACTGTAAAACCTAAGTTCTTTGCTTTCTGCCAATTAAACCATGCTAATACCAGGGTATTGTGCCCTAAAAGAATAAACAAGGTACAAGGAAAGTAGAGCAAAGGAATATAATCAACTTGACTGAGGGCAGATTCAGTGGGATGAGGGATGGAGCCTTCTGGAATAAGTTGTCATGTGCTAGGCAGATGAGGGCATAAAGGCCCTATGAGCAGAGGCTGTGCAGTGTGAATAGCTTGGAGCAAGCAGGGTCTGGAGGTACATAGGACTAGGCCTTGAAGAGAAGGACAATGGTGAGAACTGAAGTTACAGATCCAGACTAAGGCTTAGGTGCCATTCTGAGGAGTTTGGACATATCTTGTAAGGCATGGGGAGCTATTTCATGGTTTTAATGAGGAGATGATCATAATGAGAAAGAGCTATCTGTTGCCAAGTGTGGTAGGCTGGTGTTGAGCAGAGTGGAGAGGTGACTGAAAGGAGAGATGAGCAGCAGAGTTTCCAACCAGAAGATCAGGGCAGTGTACCAAGCAAAGCCTGAGGCCATGAACTAGGGCAGTAGTGGTGCACAAGGACAAGAGAAATCAAAGAACTAGGTAACAGAAGCTGAGGATGGGTAACTGTCCCCTCAGAAAAGCAGGAGTCTGAAATGATTTCCAGGTCTCTGACTTGGGTGAACTGGCCACCAACCAGGAGAAGAATGAAGGAGTAAAAACAAGCTGGTTGAGGTGGAGGAAAGATAATGAGATTATTCCCAGTTCCGTATATGTTGAATTAAAATGCCAGTAGAGCTTCCAAGACAGCAGGTGGGTATAGACCCAGGACAGAGCTCTAGGTAAGAGTGATAAATGATGTAATTATATTAAAAATGCTAACATAGATATAAACATATGAATGGAGGCAGTTCTTAATAATTTAAATGCAATTTTATTTCTAGTACCACAAATTATGACTAAAGAATTAAATTCATATCTCACTTCTCTTTAAAATGCTTTGTCTTTTTTCCTCGCTAGGCACGACAACATATTGAAATGAGTACTACTGGCTGGGTTGGAAGAGTAAGTGTTTAAGAGTTATGGGTTTTTCTGTAGTATGGATCAGATACTCAAAGCTATTATATGTAGATATACCAAACGAGGGCTCTATGTTACTTGTTAATAATAGAGATATTTGTTGACCTGTTTCTCAAAATATTTAAATGCTCCCTGCAGAGCTATCTTTTTATAGAGAATATATAACATACTGAGTTGGAAAAAGTAAGGGGGCTGTTGGAAAATCGATGAAGAGCGCACACTTGATCTCAGCCAAAAGGCCGAGAAGTGATAATGAGGAGCAGACAAAACAAAAAACTCTAGGCAAATTGTAGCTCGTGGTATGTAAAAAGCAACCATTGCTGAAAGGCGGCCAAGATACTGAATGTGCTTATTGACCTCATATTTGAAGTTATGTACTTCAGAGGCAAAAACATGATTTGCATTTATAGTCTGCACAAATGCGGAAGAAGATGAGACTACTGCACATCCAGCAGAAATTCAGTGGCATACACATCATCCCCCATGCAGCTCTCTTTGGAGGAAATCATACTCATGTGGGCTCACACTTTGATAGTCCCCAGATGCAGAGCTTAATCCAAGAAAGCACGGTGACCCTAAGAGACTCCTCGAACTTCTCACTCCCGTCGCGCTCCAGCTTGGGTAGAATCATCGACCAGGGAGGGCGCTGTGGGCCATGAAGTGAAGCAAGTCGCGGAAGGAACTCCAGCCATCGTGGCACTTCAAGTGAAAGATGAAGACGGAATCTCACCTAATTTTTGTGACCAGTTCTGTGAAGTCCCCTTTAAGCGAGAAGCAAAGTGACCCAAAACATGTCAAGATTTCACGTCACTGCGTGTTGATGTGATGCCCCCTGGTTCAGACACGTGGCCCCTTCCAGCTGGGCAGGTAGCTCCGACAGCATTCACACGTCCTTTTTCTTCAGGCATTGATTGGGCAGAGGAAAGAGGTTTGCCAACATGAAAAGTGGTTTCCTCCATGGCAAGAGACATGCTACACTTCCTCACGACTCTCTGAAAAAAATATGTTTTTTCCTCTCTGTATTTAACCAGACAGATGCCACTTTTCACACATTTCTCCTAGGCACAACTCCATCCAGGGGAAACAGGGAAATGTATTAAAAAGATAAGGCTGTGAACACAGGTCTAGAGAGGGGAATGTGTTTCAGAGCTCTGTAATGAGAACACCAAGTGTACTGCACGCCTCAGCTTGCTCCATAAATGAATTCACTTTGAATCACTAAATAGAACAGGGAAGCATTTTTCTTCATTCCCAAAACGGGAGCTGATGAGAGGGGAAACATCGAGAGAGAAGTGAACCAACAATTAGAAAAGACCATCTCCTACCTGCTCTCAAATGCAGTAAGGAAATCGAAATTGTAAAGTGACATATTCTTTTCAGGCTGGGGGAGATACTCTCCTGCTTAAACTACATTATGTTCTGAGAACTATCTTTATTGAACTGTAAAAAAATGGAAATTCTGTTCTATATTTTCATACAACTACTTTTTTGTAAACTGTTGTCATATTTAGCAAAATGAAAAGGCTTACAATAAAATGATAACTATATGAAAGTTTCTGTACTGAAAGATAAGACACATTTCTCATGGTATCGAGTCCAGAAATGGTTAAAGACTTTCTAAGTCTGACTTTCAAAAAAAAAAAAAACCTCAAATTACAAACCACCTCCAACCTGAAAGAGTCAAAAATAATATTAGTCTGTTTCAGAAAACACACTTGTGACATGGAGGAAATTTATTTCTTGAAGCTAGAAGGCTAATGCTAATTTTCGCTCATGTAGTGTCAGAAGTCAGTTATCCTCCAAAGAGAGATGTCCAAGGATAACTGTAGCCACTGCTATGTATTGAGTGTTCTATGTAAGACTCTTTAGGTGCATTCTCTCATATACTCCTCACAATAGAATTATCTAGGAGTTGGAACTTTTTGTCTTCACTTTCTAGAAAGAATTTTTTTTCAAGACACTCCATTTGGCAAGTAAATGAAACATGGGTTTTAAGCATAGGTGTTGTAATTTCTAAAACTAAAGTTGGTACTGAGATGAGACTAATGTGCTTTAACATTTTTTTCTAATATTTTCTAGTTTAAGCCTGCAGAACCCCATTTTACCTCTGATGGAAATAACTTCTACAAGATCATCAGCAATAATGAGGGCTACAAACATATTTGTCTTTTCCAAATAGATAAGCAAGTAAGTATTCTTACACAATTCCTTTCAGGTTGACCTTCCTTTTTTTGAAACTGACTTTGATAAAAATCAATGAATGTGTACAAATAATCAGCCTATTTCAAATTTCTAGGTGGTATCAGTAAACTGGATGGGGTGGGGAGACTCAAGAAAAAGGCTGAGATTATCTGAATTCCTGATATAAACAATTTAATCCTCTTCATAACTTTCATTAAGGAAAGTCTAATCAACCTTTTTTTTTTAAATCCCATCAGAATTGCACATTTATTACAAAAGGAGCCTGGGAAGTCATCAGTATAGACGCTCTTACCAGTGATTACCTGTGAGTTTTCTAGGATGTAAATGTATTTGTCATAATCATGCCCTCTTTGCTGAGAAATAGGGAAAAAATCTCATACAAATAGAGTAGTCTGTTTGGAATGTGTTCAGTACTTTTTTTCTTTTTAACATATGGAAGCCTTAATGATTTTCACATATGCCTAGCAGATTTGATACCCTGCCACCAAGCAGCTCTACCTCTTGCTCTTACCTGCTTTACATTGGAAGAGCTGTAGCCTCTTTTTCTTAACCATCTTGGAACACTGAACTAGCACTCAGGGGCATTTTGTTAAGTTTCAACTGGCACTGAATGTTTGGAAGGCTTGAAGAGGCTATTTTATCCGTCCACGTCTCGGCCTTCCTCGGGAAAACGGAAAGCTATGCAGAGGCTGTCAACTTGCAGGAGCTGATGAAAAAGGGAGTGTTAATTTTCATTAGAATCTCAGGCATGTTTATCATGCCTTACTGGGCTCACCGCGGAAGAACGCGCCCACTGCCCAAAGCAGTCTTTAAAGGTTCTCTTTAGAAGTGGCTCCACGGCTCTCAGGAAGGTGGGGCAGCTGCCATCTCGTAGTTTGCATTACAAATCAGAAAATGGGGAAAACAGTATAAGTAGAAGGGGTCACAACTTCAAGTTAGTGGTTCAGTTGAATTTTTCCAAAGAAAGACTTCTTTTGAGATTTTACTTGCCACTTTAGTTAAGGGAGCAATCCCTGCATTGAGATATTTTAGTCTGATAAAAAGAATCTCTTATTTAGAAATGATGGGGGAAAATGGCTTCTAGAGCAAGAGAACAGGGAAGAATAGTAAAAGAAGGGCAAGCACTAATGCACGCACACTTGTATGAGCACTAATACTTGGTGTTGAGTTAAATGGAGTGTACTTGACTTTTCTTAAAAACACGATTAATATATACTTCACTTATTTTCTTCCCAGATACTACATTAGTAATGAATATAATGGAATGCCAGGAGGAAGAAATCTTTATAAGTAAGATATTAACAAGTTGCCTTGAATCTTTTAAGCTGGTGAACAATTTCTTGACTTCTGGGGGGGTGGGGGGGAGCTTGTCCTGACATAAGTTAAACTAAATTTGTTCCTAAATGCCTTTATTCCTTTGTAAGTCAATCTGCATGTCAACAAAAGAGAATGACTTCATTAGATGTTTTGTGATATTTCCAAACAATGGGAGGTATAAAGTTATTATTAATGTATATTTTTCACTTTTAAAAGTTTTTGAGGGTTGTTTTGGCAGTCTGACCTCTTGGAATATGGCATTATTCAATTTCTTTCTTTTATTTATCCTTTAATCAAACACTTAATTTCCACCATTGGTTTTACAGAATCCAACTCAATGACTACACAAAGGTGACGTGTCTTAGTTGTAAGCTGAACCAAGAAAGGTGTCAGTATTATTCTGTATCATTTAGTAAAGAGGCGAAGTACTATCAGCTGAGATGTTCCGGTAAGTTTGAGCTGACTCCAGGGAAGTAGAGCAGCAGGGAGCACCCATAATGTCTATCTGAAGTAGCTCCCTCCATCCCTCCCCTTCCACTCCTCTTCCACTCTGCAGCCGATGGTCCCTCCTGTCTCCAGACAACCTTCTTACCCCTCACCTGGCTCAGCATCTCCATCCCTGATGTCTCTCTTTCTGTGTCCACTTTAGGAAATGTTCTTTCTGTCCTGCTCAGTTCTCTCCTTTTGAATCTGAAGAGTTCTTGAAATCATATAAATCCTCTTCTCATCCCTCATGTCTGAATGGTGAGTTCATCACCTTTCCTTCCTTTTCTAACCAAGAGGCTTGCTGTAGACCTAAAACAACCACATGCCAGGGCTCATGTATAACAGAGGCACTTCATCCTTATATATGCACATATAGAGGATTTTTAAATTATCACTTTATGCACTTGCCCCTTTAAATGAGAAAATGTATGTGGATAGTGTCTGTTACCCAACTTCCTCATTGCTCTGTCTTCTGTTTCTATTGCTATTAATTGTTTTCTTTATTTTAAATAAAGAAACCTGAACAAAGAGAGCCCATGTAACTTCCACAGGCCACCCAGCTAATAAAGGTAGAATTTAAACAAAGGCCTCTGCTCCAGAGCTCTCTATTAAACACTATGCTAAATTACTCCTCAAAATGACAGAAAGAATCCAGATTCTCTGAAAAGAACTGTTTTTCACCAAAAAAGAGGTCTTCAGACCACTTATCTGAATCTTTCTTTACTAGGATATTTTCTTGACTCATGTTTTTGTTAAAAGTTCTTTGACTGTTTTCAGTCACCATTTCTTGGGGAGGTGTTTTTAATAAGCACTGTGCTAAAAGTTTTACATTCATGATCTTGTTTGATCCTTAAGAAAACTTTATAATGTAGGTAATGTCATCTTCATTTTATATGAGGAGATCTAAGCATAAGTATGTTGTCCATAACACACAGCAGGTAAGCCAGGATTCAAACCCAGGTCTGTATAATGCCTTCACTGTGGTTCTGATTAGGTAAAAATTAATATTATCCAAATGCATAAAATTAAATAGCTCAGAAAATAGATTTTCTATACATTACCTTCTTCGCTGCAGCTACTACAGTTGGGATAAACAGTGAAGATATGGGAGGGTGAGAAAAACACTTTTGCATGCCAGGAAGGAATCGCTTATCCAAGTCAGGCACTCTGCAGATGTGCTGCCAGGCTCTAGGGCTCTGCTTTGTGGGGGCAGCAGGAGAGAAATCCGCCCCTCCCTTAGGTGAGGCTGGCTTCAGAGCTACGCCTTAGTGGGGAGTTGGGAGGTTCAAAGGGGGGCAGGCCCTGAGAGCTGGTGTGGTCCTCCCCAGATTATGGATTTAGAGCAGGGAAGCATAGCAGCTCTCCTGGGGACCATGGCTTAGTGCACAAATGAGGAAACTGGGCACAGGAATGATAACGTGCCCAAGGCACCAGCAGGTCCAGAAGTTCATTTCTTGCTTCATTCTCCAGAGCCCTGTACCTTTCTGGTAATATTTCTCATGCTCACACTCAAATTGCACTTATTTTAAGGAAGGAAAAGCAGCTAACACTTATCAAGCCCCTTATCCGTTATGATATTTATTCTATCAAAGTTAAATGATATCAAAATTCTATCAAAGTTAAATAGTAATAAATGCTATTTTTTTTAATATGCTATCTTCTTTTTTTTTTTTTTTAAAGAGTACTAGGCTAAATTGTATTTTTCCTGATTATGTTAACAGGCCCTGGTCTCCCCCTCTATACTCTGCATAGCAGCAGCAATGATACAGGTATTTATTTTATTTTATTTCATTTTTTTTTCATTTGTTTTTTAGGAAAGTGTAACATCTACTTAGGGTAGTAGGATTTTCTTTGGCTTTTGAAGGTCTTAATAATGACATTGAACAAAAGGTTTATAACCTGAAGCATGTATAGTCCCATCAGTGATTTGCCCACTTGTTTTTTTAAATATATTTTATTGATTATGCTATTACAGTTGTCACAATTTTCCCCCTTTAAACCCCTCTTCCCAATTTCCTCCTTCCCTCCAGCAATCCCCCTGCTAGTTCATGT
Source organism: Furipterus horrens (assembly GCF_987537825.1). Classification (NCBI taxonomy): domain Eukaryota; kingdom Metazoa; phylum Chordata; class Mammalia; order Chiroptera; family Furipteridae; genus Furipterus; species Furipterus horrens. The sequence continues at coordinate 157,886,343 of NW_028327171.1, read as the reverse complement.
CCATATAAGTTGTGCATATAAGTTCTTTAGCTTCTCCATTTCCTATATTACTCTTAACATCCCACTGTCTATTTTTGTTCCTACAAATTATGCGTTTAATCCCTGTACTTTTTCCCCATTCTCTCCTTTCCCCCTCCCAGATGATAACCCTCCAAAATATCTCCATATCTATGATTCTGTTCCTGTTCTGGTTCTTTGCTTAGTTTTTTTTGTTTTTGTTTTGTTTTGTTTTGATTTCTTAGATTCAGTTGTTGATAGTTGTGAATTTGTTGCCTTTTTAATGTTCATGGTTTTCATCTTCTTCTTTTTCTTACATAAGTCTCTTTAACATTTCCTGTAATAATGGCTTGGTGGTAATGAACTCCTTTAGCTTTACCTTGTCTGGGAAGCACTTTATCTGCCCTTCCATTCTAAATAATAGCTTTTCTGGATAGAGCAATCTGGATTGTAAGTTCTTGCTTTTCATCCCTTTTAAATACTTCTTGTCAAGTCCTTCTTGCCTGCAAAGTTTCTTTTGAGAAATCAGCTGACAGTCTTATGGGAACTCCTTTGTGGGTAACTAACCACTTTTATCTTGCTGCTTTTAAGATTCTCTCTTTATCTTTAAGCTTTGGCATTTTGATTATGATGTGTCTCGGTGTGGTCCTCTTTGAGTCCAACTTATTTGGGGCTCTCTGTGCTTCTTGAATTTGTATGTCCATTTTCTTCGCCAAATTAAGGAAATTTTCTTCCATTATTTTTTCAAGTAAATTTTCAACTTCTTGCTCTTCCTCTTCTCCTTCTGGCATTTCTATAATTCAGATGTTGGCATGTCTGGAGATGTCCCAGAGGTTTCTAAGCCTATCCTAATTTTTTTTGAATTCTTGTTTCTTCTTTCTGTTCCAAGTGGATGTTTATCTCTTCCTTATGCTCCAAATAGTTGATGTAAATCCAGGCCTCCTTCCCTTCTCTATTGGTTTCTTATGGATTATTCTTTATTTCACTTAGTGTAATCTTCATTTCTTCCTTTATTTTTCTGCCATACTCTAGGAGTTCTCTGAGCATTCTGATAACCAGTGTTTTGAACTCTGCATCTGATAGGTTGACTATCTCCAATTCGCTTAGTTTTTTTCTAAGGTTTTTTCTATTCTTTCATTTGGGCCAAATTTCTTTGCCTCCTCAATTTGGCAGCTTCCTTGTGTTTGTTTCTGTTTATTAGGTAGAGCTGCTTTTACTCCCTGTCTTAATAGCATGGCCTATGTACAAAATGCACCTGTAAATTGTGTGAGGCAGAGCCTTAGGTAATTGCCAAGGTGAAACAACCCACTTTAACACTTGTGGCTGTGTGGTGAGGGCTCATAGAGGGGATAATGCTGCTGCCTGGCCTCTGGCGGTTCACCTGGCACTCACCCCATTTCCAGTCAATTCACCCTCTTCCTGTGTGTGACTAGCACCCTTGTAGCTGCTGCCCTGTTGGTGAATCCCAGAGTGGGTGGGTTTGCATATGTTCTAAGATCATGCTGGCCCTTTAAGGGGTGAAAATCCAGCAGTTTCTACCCACCCCAACCCCCACCGGTTTTTACAGCTAGAGTTAACTGGGTCTGTCTTCCCGGTGCTAGAACCCTGAGCTATGAGGTCTAGCCTGGGGCTGTGATTGATCACTCCCAAGTTATCCCTCCTGTCCATTCCATCACCACCACTGCCACCATCACCCTTCCATGCCACACTGCCTCTCCACCCCTCCTACCTGTCTTGAGGAATGTGTCTTCTTTAAGTCCTTGGTTGTTGGACTTACATACAATTTGATTTTCTGATGGTTCTGGCTGTTATTTGAGATTTAGTTGTAATCCTTTCTATGGCTGTGTGAGAAGGTGAAGCATGTCTACCTATGCCTCCATCTTGACCAGATGTCCAGCCCACTTGTTTGTTATTGCTTTGCATAACCCACATTCTTCACATTGTAATGAATTACGGCTATCCCAAATATTTGTTTAGAATTGAGAGTTCTGGAAGACAATTCAGCTTTGGGCAAAATGCTGAAGGATGTCCAGATGCCAACAAAAAAACTGAGCTTTATTACTTTGAATGGAACAAGTAAGTTAATCTCTTGTAACAGACTTTTTCATGAAAAACCAGTAAAAATTAAACTAAATACAATAACTTGATTTGAAAATATGTATTTCAGAGTGTATATAAATCAAATTTAAGGTTATTTTCCTATGAAATGTTTTGTCACAAGAACCCCTAGTTTTACATTCTTTTGTCTTAAAATACAGCATTATTCATAGTAACTTCGTTTTACTATTAAGTCTAAATTGTGAATTTAACTTAACAATATCCTAACGTACTTTACCTTAACGCAAAGAGATAAAAAAATATCTAAGATGGTTGTATAACAAAAATTAAGGTTGGCTATAAAATGTTGGAACTTCAGTCTCAGGAGAGAAATCTTGAATTTTTCCTAACCCCTATATCTCAAGGGTTACCCTAGTTCTTGGCCTGGTTGTTTGATCATGGATTATATTCAGGGACCCCCAAGAAAAATCTATTTCTTTGAGTAGGAAATCTTATAATTTGTTCATTTTTATTTGCTTCTTTATTTTTTTCTAAGGGCTGACAACTCATGAAGGAGGGGGAAATCCATCAGTATTTATTTTAGTTTTTTTTTTAAATATAAGATAGTGATAGAAAAGATTCAACTCATCTAATTTTAAATGGCAGGAAAAGCACTGGAACATGTTGGGTACTTCTGAAGAACAACCTAGAACAGTGCTGTTCAAACTGAGTATACCAATATGTCACTGTCACCTCTACCTTGTTAACATGCACTTTCTGGTCAAGGTGGGCCCAGGATTCTGAATTTGTAATAAATTTCCAAGTACTATCAGAGCAGCTGCCCCTTGTATCAGGCTTAACTGGCAAGGGCTTAGCATTCTGGAGAGCTAACTGGACTGCCAGGTGCAGAAGGCACTGATTACTGAAATGTGACAATTTATTTCAGTTGGTAAACAGTGGGGAGCTCCAGAAGGGTTTAGGGTCAAGGAAACCACAAGATTGGATGAATAATGTGATAGAGAGTGAAGATGGGGCCGCCAGAGCGGAGGGTCCAGATGGAACATGATTATACCATTCAGACTCCAGCAAAGGCAGGGCCTGGGAAGCCTGAGAGGAGGGGCCAAGGGAGGTAGGACTGGGGAATAGAAACGGCCTCCCAAAGAACAAACTGTACATCTTTAAGAAGCTGGAACTAAAACACTTCCGATCAACTCGTGCTAATTCAAACAAAAGAGAGGTCAAATGATGGGTTTGGCATATTCATTACAAACATTATGATCAACTGATAGTTTAAAATGTAATAGAGACTAAACTTTTTGTTCTTATAAGCACATTAAATCAAAAGTCATAAGTAAAATTAGTACAAATTGAAGAAAATCTAGATAAAGATTTGATTCCTACCTCTTTCTTTACTCATCAATTAACATAATTGTAACAACAAAAAAAAAAAAAAACAAAGATAAATGTAAGAGAGAAGTAGCTCTAGAGCAAGGAACGTTTTCCCTACAGGTTAAATCTACTGAAGCTATTAATCTTATTAAAATATGGAACAACTATCACTTTTTTCTCTTTTAGATTTATTAGTATAGCTCATTATCTTGAATTTGGGAGCAAAGGAAACCAGTTTATTATTTGGGGACAAATTTTATTAAACTGATGTTAAATCAAGCACAGAAAATTAAGCAGATCTGCAAAAGATCATATAAAACATACACAGCAGTTTGCTCTATGTAAACCTGATTTCATGCTGAAACACACAGCTGAAAATGGGAATTCAGCTTTGCAGTCTGGTACGGCAATTAGAATTACAAAAATGTCGTTAAAATAGAGTTGGGGCCAACTAAGTATCCTAAGCATCTTCAAGGAAATTCAGGAAAAGGAAAACATTTTGGAGGCAAACTTAGAATATAACCCATAAACAAACTAGATAAGTAGATCAGATACCAGAGAATAGAATAATAAAAACAAAATATTAGTAATTCTAAATTCATTTTTATCTTGCAAGGCACTACATTGGGACAACTTTATTGTTTTAATTTGAACTAGTATTTTAACTTGAAAGAGAATGGTTTTATTTCTTAAAAACATGCTAAATGCAAGCAGTTCATTTTCTTTTTCTATTCAAATTTAAAAATTTTTTAAACTCTAGACATGATTTATCACTAACAGATAAGGAACCAAAATTATGTGCTAATCATTGTTCTTAATTCACTAATTAATCTTTCTGTTTATTTAGAATTTTGGTATCAGATGATCTTGCCTCATAATTTTGATAAATCCAAGAAATATCCTCTACTAATAGATGTGTAAGTATTCAAGAGGAGGGAACTAGCAATTTAGAAGTTAATTATCATACTTTTTTTCTTTTTGCCCAGTGTTGCTTACTAAAAATAAAGTGAAACACATGCTTTCTTTCTTGCTGAATCATTGTGCAGCAATTTTATTATTTCTCCCAACTATTTTGCAATCACAGACCCAAACATGTATTTTCTACCTTATTTCTAATTGAGAAGGGAGATACTCCTTTTTCATCATAATAGCATATGGATTTTGTTTTGATATGTTTCCCTGAACTCCAAGGGAATTCCAAAGGAATTCTCAAGTCCCCATTTTTCCCCTTTCATTATGGACATTTTAATGAGCAAGATGACTATTAACAACCTTTACAGTTTCCTTACCCCCAAATTTGGCCAAGACATTTCCGTGATTGCCTTTGTTTCAATAGGACATCAGGTTTCTTTTTCTTTAGTTCCTGAAATACCACTGCCTGGTATTTTCCATTCCTCTTTTTGGTGAAGAGAACATATGTGGTATAGGAAAGTATTCATTATAATCCAAACTTCTTCAAATCTTAGAAAAAGTTCTGAAATCACAAGTCTTTGAGCAGTGACTGTGAACTCATGTAAATTCTAAATATGGCAGCTTTGTAAACTATCTTTGATAATTATTAGGAATACATTTAACCTTCTAAAATTGCGCAGACTTCACCTGCAATGCCACAATTCCAGTCTTTCTGTCCTAGCTTGACTCATTTCTTTTATTAAAAACAAAGCAAAACAACAAGTGTATTGGGTACCTGCTGCATGCCAGGTAATTTTCCTTCTTTTGTTCACACTGCAGACTAGTGGGAAGTTCTGTTGGGCCCATTGTCTAAAAGAGAAAACTGAAGCTCAAACTCGGGAACATTACTTCTCTGTTTTTGCCAGCAAAAAAGAAAAAGGAAAAAAGAAAAGGAAAGGAAAGGAAAAAGAAGAAGGGTACACATATTAGCATCAAACACAACCTTTTTTCATTGTATTTACAGTTTTGTGTAAACAAAACATAAAATCTCAAAGAAAGAGATATTTTAAACTTCCAGATGTGCTATTTGATTTTCATTAAGCCTGGTTTTGACTATAGTGACACTAATTTGCTTTAGGCTTTAGCCTCAAGTCTAAAAAAGGATCCTTTAGAAAAGAGTGATATTTTGTCTTCTTTACCCAATAAATAATGATTAGGATCTCCATTAAGAAAGTTTTTAAAAATTGGTAAATTCAGTGCCCATTTCTTTTCAATGATTTTCCTCTTCACATCCTTAGATAGCTAAATCCTTGTTTTCTATTTTTAAAAACAATGTTGTTTAATGTTAGTATGTATTAGGTAATGATACATACCTGCTACTAAGGGAAGCTATTACTTTACCAAATAAAATATCATTGAAAGGACCAAAGCATTTCACATGTTAAAAAATGTGGACATGCCCAAGAAATGCATGACTCTGTCCTTCTTTTTAAAGATAGAATGTTACAATATTTATTTTATAAAGTAATACAATAATTTGTGTAAAAGTGAAGTTCTTTTGACTGCCATCTCTAAAGCAAAAGAGAAAAATATTAGTAAAGACAAGCAAGCAGGACTTGTCCAAATCTATGGAAGGACCATGAACAGCCAAGTAGAAGGCATGGGCTTGGGGCGGGAAGAGTTATTGGAGAAGATCTGGGTCTAGGAGCCCTATAGATGGTGCAAAGGTGACGTATTTAAGTGAAAAGCAACGAGCGAATGATAGGGAGCTTCTCTCTTCATTAACAAAGGAAAATGAGAAGGCTTGTGAGAGATTTTGCGTATGGTTGTGTGTGGAGTAAGTTGTAGCTTGTGAAGATTGCAGATACAAGGGAGTTCAACTTACTGATAAATAGAAGGCCAAACAACATACCCAATTTCCAATAGAGTCTATTCTTTTCTCCTTTGAAGTTTTAAACAATCATGTTCATTCATACTTTGGTCCATTCCACAGTGATTTGGGGAGCTGTTGTGTGCAACATGGTGTTGAGTAGTGGAGGAAATGCAATGCATATCCTATAGCAAAGTCCTTAAGGAAGTGCCAACCCAGGAAATACACTTGTACTCTAGGAATGTTTGTAAGCTGAGATGGAACAATATTTTCAAAGCCTCATTTACTGGCATCCTCCCAACTATTAGAGAATTTATTTCTTTGATTTCCAAGTTATATATGACTTAAAAATGCCGGTCAGAGAAGTCTGTTTGATAACAGTCTTCAAAAATGAAACCTATGGGCAACTTCGAAGGAAACACACAGCCATTATAGTCATGTTGCCAAGGTTAAGAGGACCTGTTGTGGACATTTCGGTGGCCGGCATGACTTCAGGCTCATGATTAGGAAAGACGCTCACATCTTGTCCACAAGGAATAGACATGCAAGTACTCCTTATTCAATTCAGGAAAACCACACAGGCTAAAAACATATTTTTCCACAGGTATGCAGGCCCCTGTAGTCAAAAAGCAGATGCCACCTTCAAACTCAACTGGGCTACTTACCTTGCAAGCACAGAAAACATTATAGTAGCTAGCTTTGATGGCAGAGGAAGTGGTTACCAAGGAGATAAGATCATGCATGCAATCAACAGAAGACTGGGAACACTTGAAGTTGAAGATCAAATTGAAGCAGCCAGGTGAGTGACTAGGAGATAAATTCAAAGCTCATCTGATACCCCCTGCCCCAATTTATATTTTAAATTCATAAAGTATAAATAATTTAAAATGACCTGGCATAAATTTGTAATTTTTCATCCTTGGCATAGATTTTTTGTGAAGATAACCATGTTTAGATAAAAATGCATGTCATTACAGATTTATATAAAGTCATAAAAAAGATATTTCCTAAATCCCTGCCTGTATGTGACTCTAGAAAGGAAATTGACTTATGTGCTACTACCTTCCAGGAACAGAGAGTTGAAATTCACCACACACATGGACAAACTTAGGGATAAACATCTAATGAAGCAAGCAAACCATCCCTACAGGCAGGGATAAGCTGAGGAGTTCAGTGTTCCTTTTCACTGGAGTAGCGTGAAGGCTGTGAAGTCCTAGAAGTGACTCTTACAGCCAGCTGGATGAGGGTTACTCCATGTCTAATACAGGAGAAACTGGAGCACAACCCCCATTATTTACAGTTATAAAGGCTTCATAAAGTATGAATCACATTTACTTCTTGTCTGGTTGTGGGACTATAGATAAATGTGATCTGACTTAAGACAGATTTTAATTGCGAATGATGGTTACTCCTTAATGTACATGTAACACGGAAAATGTTTCAGCTGCATTGTCATCGAAACTGCACAGCAAACCTGGGAGGTGGATGTTGGTATTCCATGATTCACCTCCATGGGAGGTTTCTAGGTTAGGTAATTTGCCAAATTCAGTCAGGATTTGAATCCAGGTTCAACTTCCACTCTTACATTCAATTGTATTCAACGGGTAAATGTGAAATGTAATCTGTGAGTTTCTGTAACCAAGTTCATGGATGTCTGCAGAAGCATAATAAGTAGGTGATTTAAAATGATATTGTGAAATCATAACCCAGGAAATGCATAAAAATCATGATTAAATGGGTGGAGGAAGAGGCCTTTAAGAAAAGGAACAATTAAAGAGATGTCGATTTATTGATTATCCCTGAGTCTCTTAATCATACACTAATGCTAACAATTAAGTATTCTCCTTAAAACCAAAAAAAATGAGAATTTAGATTACAGAGAGAACAAATTCATTGGTGGAGTGGCTTATTTGGTTGAAGCATCATTGATACACCAAAAGATTACAGGTTCAATTACCAGTTGATCAGGGTTTGATTCTTGAGGCAACTGATCGATGTTTCTCTCTCACAAAAATGTTTTTCTCTCTCTCTCTCTAAAATCAATAAACATATCCTTGGATGAGGATTTTTTTAAAAAGAGTGAAACTACAATATTTTTTAAAGTAAATCTTTATTTGTCCAGATTGTTCCTATGGAGAGAGAGGGCATAGTTTCTAGACCTCTCTAGTCTGACTGACACAAGCCCTAAAACTACAGAATTGAGTATCTACAATATACAGCTCTAGTTCTAAAAAGTAATGAAATGTAGTGTGTTTATACAATGGAATAGTTTTTCAGCAACCAAAAAGAACTATACACAACCACGTAGGTGAATCTCACACACAGACTGTGGAATGAAAGAAACCAGGCACAAAAGAGTACATTCTGCATGACACCATTTATATAAAGTCAAAACCATGGCACAGATTTAGGTGAAATTTTTACGGACTCAAATAAAAGAAAAACGTTTCATTTTTTTCCCTTTTGCAATGGAGAAGTGACGCAGAGACTTCGGGGTGATAGTAATGTGCTATATCTTTGTTCAAGGATATGCTCACTTTGTAAAGATGAATCAATTTGTACATTCATGACTTGGTGCACATTTTTGTACATATCTATTCTAAGTTTTAAAAGTTTACATGAAGAAGATGATGAGTTGAAAGATATATTTACAAAGTTTAAATAATATTGCTCAACTAATATTGCTTAATTCAGGGCAGCCTAAGACATACATCATCAATTGAAAACACAGATTCTCCTAGTCAAGGAACTAGTATAAGTGACTCATGGACATGCACAACAGGGTGGGGATTGACTGTGGGAGAAGGGGTGGGAGGGGGAACAATGGGGGGGAAAGTGGGCCAACTAATAGAAAACCAAAAAATAAGAAAAAGAAAACAGATTCTCAAAGTCACGTACAGGTCGAAGCAAGGGTGTCCCACGTCCCTCAATACTACAAAGTGAAGTATCCCATTTGCTAGATTTTTTTAAAGTAAATAAATTATCTTTTGCTATAAGGCTAAGATTAACATTTTTAGCATAAAACATTTTTCTTCTTCCTTTACCTGGATTCCAATCCTGATCACAATTGTGTAGCAAAAAGACTTCTTAATCTATCAGCAAAAAAAGTCTTTCTGATTTGTGGTGCCAAGCTAACTAATCAACACCCAACAATAGAATGGATTTATTTAGAGAATGGTTTTTAAGTTCTCAGGTAGGGGGGATCTCACATACATTTTTAAGCCCTACCCAGATGTTCTCCGTGCCCCTATATGTCTCCATGACAGGCATCCTCTCTCAAACTGAAAAAACATCTGGAGAGATTTAAATTCAATTATGTAAAGAAAAATGCATCTGGGCTTCAAATTTTTATATAAAGCTGTGAAAAAAACTGCCAGGATTTGTTTTGTGTGAATCATACGTGTGTGTATGCACACACACACACAATTTTATGGACTCCAACAAAAGTAAACCTTGTTCATCTGTCTCTGAAGTTAAAAATGATAGACATTTGTGTCAGGTGTTTATTTGATTGCTGGTAGTAATATATCTTAGTTTCTAATAGAATGAAACAGAGAACAGATGTCACATTTGTGCATTTATCTTAGTTTTCTATACACAGCGTAATACTAATTCGTAGACCTCTTCCATGTATTTTAGAAAATTTTCAGAAATGGGATTTGTGGACGAAAAACGAATTGCAATTTGGGGCTGGGTGAGTAGTTGCTTGGCTGATGGCTCTATACTCATTTCCTAGTGAATCCCACCCAGGGCAAGATAATATTATATCTGTCGTATGTAAATATTTTAAGATGAAAATCCTGTCTATTATTTTAATCTCAGAAGGTCCAAATAAAATGCCTTAGATCTGTAGACAATGAGTTCCTCCTAGCCAGGCTTACACCTTTGTTTGTTATGATGTGGGAATGAGGTGAGGATGAAAAGAAAGAGGGAGAGAGGGAGGGAAATAGAAAGGGCGGGGGGGGGGGAGACTTTTCTCATGAGTCAGAGTCAGTAAAGACTCAGTGTTTATTGTTTTTATTTTTTTCTTTAATTGTACTACCCAACAACTTTTCAATGCTTTTTCCCTCACACCTACTAAGTAAAGGGGCGAGGGCTCTGAAAATGTAGTCTTTAGATACTGTCCAATTAAGGCCAATTTAAGCCTCTTGTGCCATGCTTTCTATCTCTAAAGAGGCACAGTATATAAAGATGTGAGAAATGTGGAAACTGCAATTCGCTTACCATATGTTCTTAATTCCTTTACCTCCATAAAAATAACTGTTTCCATTCCTTAGTCATATGGAGGGTATGTAACCTCAATGGTCCTGGGAGCAGGAAGTGGCGTGTTCAAGTGTGGAATAGCCGTGGCCCCTGTGTCAGCATGGGAGTTCTATGGTATGTAATTGCTATCAGGTACAAAGAGATACTGAGTGTTGACCTTGAAATTCCAATGACAAAACCATTGCTTTTTAGGTTCAGTGTTTTTACAGTGAATAAGCTGATTTATCTTGCTCCTACTTCGTGGATATCTTTAATAAAACAATCTCATTCTGCTGTCGTGAAAAGCTGGATGGCATTATATGTTATCTACACATTTAGTTATCAACAAATTCTGTTGTCCAGAATTCTTACCGACAAGTCTCTTAAACAAACTCTGTTTTCCAAATTCCCAAACATCCCCAATGCTACATTTCTGCAGATAAACCTTTCCTTGTCTTTATTCTAACTTGAGTGTTGGGCTTAAAAGAAGCATGAATCTCTTCCTCTCCTGGTACAGATCAAATGTAAGTAAGGCTTCAGGCAGAAAGAGGAGAGAGTAGGGACAGGAATTCCTGGAAGGTTCGTTTTTTTTCCATTGTCTCTAAGTAAGTGAAAGCCACTCTAGACTATCATCTTCATTGTTGAGAAAATATCATTCTATTAGGCATCATATACATCTATGACTATAATTCCCAAGGGGGAGTGAGTGAGTATTACAACAGTAGGTAGGGAAGAAGAGTAAGAGGTGGTAAGGAAATGAAATTTTTTTGGCAGCTTTTCTAACTCCATCTCAAGTCCTTTATGTAGTGTAAGGGTAGAATCATTGATAATGACTATCACTAAATATTTTATGTCATAGCATATGGTGGTACCAATCTTGTGGAAAATGCTTTTTAAAAGCCTCAAATCAAGAGAAGCCAATGTAAAAAAAAAAAGCATTGCTATTTTTTTGTTAAAAAAAAATAGAAGAACATAGGATTTGATCCTCACACAATGGATTTTTTTTTTCATGTAACACTTTTTTGTTTGATATTAGTAATCATTCTATTTATTGGATGACTTGTTTTGGGAGACCTCTGGTGGTTAATAAAATAATAGAAATAATCTTTGTGAGTTTAGAACTATTTAATGATAAGGAGAGAGCTTCATTAAATATGGATGGACCAACCTAACACATACAAACTTTCTAGAATTCTTATATATGTGTAGATTTGAACAATTTTACATAACATATTTCAAGACATTTCTAAAAGTTTGCAACTGCATTATACAATTGTAAAAGTGTCACACCTTCTTGCACTTATGAATTTGGTTAGCTTAAGAAGAAGGGGTTATTATGTTCTAGGACAAGAAAAATTAAAGTCTGTGGTTGTTTAAGGAAACATTTGTTTTCTTTAAAGGACACCCCCCTACATCAAATATACAACTTGTTATTCATATTTACGTATCAAAAGATATAAGTGTTTTATGAAGATCTTAAAAGTATCCTTTAAAATATTATATTTTCTATTTTAGTGTCCCATTGGTATGTAAAATTACATATAGTCTGTATTCCTTGTAATCAAAATAATAAAATATTGCTCTTACCAATTTTGGAGGAAAATATTTAGACTTCCAGAAATGGCTTGTAAAAAGAAGAATGTGGAACAATTAACTCTCATTATCAATGTAGTTTTTAATCTATGATGCTAGTCATATAAAAAAGGTAAGAATGTTGCTTAAGGTTGTGGCTTTGATGATACATTCATTTAAAGAATTAATGAAATCAGTATTAAAATACCTGTCCAATTATAGTGAAATTCAAGCCTTTAACATATATAGCATAATGGCAACATTTTACTCTTATGTTTATTTATTTACTGTAATCTAATCATTTAAAGGGGCATCTTTCAAAACAGTTATTTCAGATTTTTTAAGTTATATTGGAATTCAGCCACAGTTTATTTTCTCCCTGATATTTTAAGATATATATATATATATGCATATTACACATATAATATACATTATATATATACATATCATATATGATAGATATGATATATAATTTAATTTTGTAATAGAGCAAAAATATGCTTAATAACTCAAAATAACCAAACCAATAATGCATGTTTTTCTGCCATATATATAGATAAAAGAGCTTATGTCATTTCATCAGAAAGTTTTTAATGTAATCTGTTTTACAATACTCAATCACTACTACATCAAAATTGATGCCGCTCCATAAAATGAGAGAAAATTAATGTTTAACTTGCATTATGATGGAGTAGCTGAGCTGATATGGGGTTATAGAGCAAATAAGTAACTGAATCCTTTTTTTATCATAGGGAATTTCGACCTGCCAAAAAATATGATTTAAGTAAGAAACTAGTAATCGAATATTATTAGAGATTTCCAAAATGTAATTGCATATTCTAAATTAGGACACAAAATGTGTCAGGACCAAAACATTCAAGACAATTGAAGTGACTTCCTAATTAAGATTCTTTGAGAAGATCAGAGTAAAGATTCCTGACCTCCTAACACTTCTCATTTAACTTTCCTGAACGTGGATTATTGATTGGGTTTTAGATCATCTAGTTTGATCTCTCTCTGCCCTTAACATGAGGGCTACGTGGGGATGAGCTGGGACAGAGTGTGGAAGGGCAGGAGTCTGAGCAGGTGTCTGGTTGCATGAACAAGCCAAATAAAAATGATCTGGAGGAGATACTTCTAAGGTTAACATTATAAACCTATGTAAAGTTAAGGCATACCAAAGTACATAAAGTGACCCAATAGAAGGAAGAAAAAATTTTATTGTACGAGTTAACTTTTTTTTCCTTTTCTCTATCATAGACTCTGTATACACAGAACGTTACATGGGTCTCCCAACTTCAGGAGACAACCTTGACCATTACAAGGTAAGAGATGAGAAACCATTTTATAACCTATTTATAAGTGGTTTATGAACAATTTAAATTGTATCTATCCTATAAAACATATACATGTTCTTATTTCCAACAAAATTCTTGTAGAAAAAATAACACAGGTGGTTTAAAGATACTCCAGTAGCTTCCCCTACTATATTCTGCATAATTACAGTCTTTATCGTATGCTATATAGGTCACAATATGCATTCATTTGGAAATACAAAGCAACACCAGATAATTACTTTAATTATAAAATTTTCAGTTTAGAAAACATGTCAAATTCAGCATATTTTTTAGAGCCCAGAAGACTCTAAACCTTTAGCTATCTATTAAAATTTTCATGGTATTTCATAATTAAGATGTATGTATAAGCCTGTAATTTTCTTACTCATAGTAAAAAATGTACAGTTTTTTTTTTTTCACACAAGATTTGAGTAATGCAAGTGAGGAGAAGGTACAGTTGGGTGATACCCTGAAAAGCCCTCAAACCCCAATTATTCAATAGCATCCAACAGGCTGGTTGGCTGATGGGAGAGCTCAGTGGGCAGGTTGCTCTGCAGATGGGCTGTAGCATTTGAAATATGATCTGGGCGCCACTATGACTGGCAACCCCATGTGCTAGTGTGGATGCTGCCGCAAAGCCAGAGCCACAGTGATGTGGATTGAAGTGCTAGTCTAAGCAGTAAGGACCCTTCTAGCAATTTGGCCCATCCAAAAGATTCCTAATTCTGTCATGTTAGTCAAAAACCCTGAAACTTCAAATGACAAGGCAAATCATTTGTTGTTTACGTTCTCCAAAGGAAATTCAAACCTCTTCCCAGGACAGTTAATTAAAAAGAAACAAAAAACAAGAGTAATTTAAGAGAACAATTTATCTGGGCCACAAGTCTCATGATATGGGCTTCATATTGATACATTTCTCTGAACATTATTTGTAACATTTTGAAGATGTTTTTACTATGGATTTTAAAGCCATTTGGTCAAAAGAATAAAATTCAAAAATTCTAGTTTTGCAATGTAAGTAAAGACAGCATAGTTCTACCCCCTTTATTTAACAAGTCTGGTGGGGGAGGGGGAGGGAGAATTGTACTTCTGTGTTTGTGCTTGTGCGTGTTTTTCAGTCAAGAAGGAAAAGTAACAACTGTAAAATGAGATGCACAAATCACCTTCCACTACAAAGCAGTCCTGTAATCAGGCTGTCCTCATTTCAGCTAGTTGTCCCACATAATACTTTGGACTCAATTCTTCCGGCTCTTTCTCCTGCACTTCCAGTAAGCTGCTTCAGATACCCTTTCCTTTCTTCATAACCACATTATTCCTGTCACGTGACTATCTCTCCTTTCGCAATAACCCAATTGCTCTCCCCTTAGCTGTCTTTCTAGACTCCAGTCTATACCCCACAGAGTGATGAGATTAACCCCCACCCCAACACCTGAGTGGACCATTCCTGTGTACTCAGTTTTCACCAGCTGTTCATCACCCTTCTGCAATGCCCCAGTTTACCTGGACTGTTTGGTGTTCTCTGAATATTTGTGGGCTTTTCCTTTTTGTGCCTTTGTCCTATTTTCCCTCTGCCTGGAATGACATTTCCTTTCCATCATCTATTAGGAGACCTGTACTGCTCTCCCAGAGAAGTGGCACCCCCTTTTGAATGCCATGACATTTTCCTCAGATCTCTCTAATCCTCCATTGATCTCTCTTGGACTCCCATTTCCCCTCTGCAGCATTATTAGCTGTTCAAGGTTTTACTCAAAATTGTATTCTTTTGATTACCCAGTATGAAGTATAAACCTTAAAACTCTTCATGATTTAATTTTAAAACTCTTTGAAGGGAAACGTGGCTATAAAAATATGTCTCCACCACTTCTCTCATTTTACAGATAGAATTTTCTTGTCAATGACCCGACCACGATGCTTATATTTGATAACCATCTCTCCTCTAGTGCACCGTATTTGCTGAGTAGCCGAAGGACTTCTTTAGATGGCCTGATGTACTAAAAAAACTCTTGAAACATTGAAGGCACACTGCCCAAGACCCTAACCCTGGCTCTAGAAGCTGGTGGATAAAGAATTCACTTGAAACTCCCTTGTTGAAAAGTCTTTGAACCTAGAAGCACAGGGTCAAATCCAAACCCTGACATCAAAGGAAGCCTACTTCCCCCGATGAACATCTGCCAGCACAGTGTTTCCTCTTCAGCCAGCCCTCCCCTTATAGGATAATTAGTTTTAATCTGCCATTTCATCTGTTTTTTAGACCTTCCCATAAGCTCCACATTCTCACAATGATCCCCCTCTTCCTCAACCAATCCCACTGCGGTGGCCACTTTCATTTCTCCTCTTAGGTGTTCCACTGGGCGAGGTAGTCATGTAAACAGAAGTCACTTCCTACTGCCAATGGCAACACACGTATATTGGGTGCACAAAGTTACTCTCTTGATTCACTGCACAGATGGCACCCGAGGACTGTTTAATCCTTCCACCGCCAGGAGTCGGGTTTTCTTGGCACAAAATCCATTGCTGGCAATGGGCACTTTAAAACTGCCAGTACCAGGGAGCTAAAGGTTCCCAATGTGTTACTCAGAGGGGTTATTTGGGTGGGCAATGGTTAAGGTGGGCAGCAGAAAGTAAGGCAAATGCTTTCACAGAATTCTTTCCTCCCCAGTATATACTACCTCTGAATGTGGAGAACTGAATCTTAGTGCCTATATTTGGTGCACAGCAGGCTTTAGAATAAAGCTGCCCTCCTTTGTTTTTTAAATGAGCCTGTGCTTTTGTCTCTGGCAAGAATATATTCAAAAATTCTATTTTCCTCCAAGGCCCCAGCTGCCCCTCTGGACCCCATCTTTTTCTTTTTTTACTTCTTTTTTCCAGGTGGTTTATATTCTCTGTCTCTCTCTGTCTCTCTCTTGTCTTTCTCTCTCTGTCTCTTTCTCTCTCTCCTTCCCTCCCTCTCTTTCTCCCCCTCCCTCCCTCCCCCCATCTTCTTTGAAAAGACAAAGAAGATAATTTCTTAGAGGCTTTCACCCCCCTGTGCACTTTCTGGGTCAGAAGGACATATTTTGAAAATGATTCCCATTTACTCTGGCCAGTTGACTCTCTTCAGCGAATCCAGGATAGAAACTCCCAAAGTGATTGCAACAAGCAAGGTGCTGATCTTTGTTCACATTTTCACTTAAGGAATCATCAGCGCAGTAGCCAGCATTATAGAGCCTTTGGAAGAGAACACAATTTTTAATAAAACAAAGGAAAAAAGGATTCATTATTAGGTCATTGATGACCCATATTTGGAAGCATTTAGAGAAACCCACATCAGCAAGAGAAGCACATTTTGGGAAATAAAGGTTCTGCTTACCATTTAGGGAAGGGCCTTGGTGGAACCACTTATAGTTTCCAGTGGTACAGCTGGGGACGCCGTGTGCAGCTGTTCAGCTCGAGCACTGCTGAAAGCCAGTCCGTGCTGCTTTCACCACAGAGACCACATCAAGCCAGAGACAGTACCCCTTCCTATCCCTACAAAAGCTGTCATATAGATTAGGGGACCCTGGAACTAAGGCTTGGACCCAATGCAGTGGCGAAAGCGGTAACTCCATAAGACTCTTTTTGTAGATAAACCACCCACCACTGCTAAGAGGCAAGGCAGGCCCACTTTTAAAGGATACCAGAAACCCAAAGAAGAAGAAAAATGTTCATCTCCTTAAAACTCCAGAGAGATAGTTCCAGAAGCTCTAAGTCGGCAGCCAAAATGTAGAGGTGACAAACACAGCTAATAGGCAGTGTTGCTCTGTGCACACATTTTTTTCTGCAGTGAGTCTCGGTCCACAGCAGACAAAAGTGGTGACAGACTTGAGCAAAGGAATCAGCTAGTGAGACACCCCTCACCCCCAATAGCAATAATAAGCAATTAGCAACGGTGGCCACACCTTGCAGAGTGGGTCGCTGACCTTGCTACATAGTCTCTCATATGCTCAATCACAGACCTTGTAGTCACATCTATAAAAATATTACCATGTGGTAGACTTTCATTCACCCATTTAAGGTGCTTATGGTTCCAGTTGTTCAGATATCACCCTGTTGATGAGATAAAATGTGCCCACAAAAATTTTGAAGATAAATAAAAATAAAAGAGAGTAGGTAATAAAGCATGAACTTAAATAAGACTAACTTCCTAATAGGTATGAAAAAGAAGAGTGACTTCCGAATTGTGACTGTGGAACCCCAGGAATTCTGTGCCTTCCGGGCATGTAGGGAGGTGAAGTGAAGTGGCCAAGAAGTTAGGGTCTCACCTTCCCTCCACTCCTCTCAACCAGGGGGATCCAGTTTCATTTATTTCATTTATGTATTACGTGCTCACTTTTGTGACCAAACACTATGCTAAGCTCTTCCCGTGAACTGTTACGTTTAATTCTCCCTCAAGTTCTCTAGTTACCTCGATTTCACTGACACAGAAATTGAGGCACAAAAGTGTTATGTAACATGGGCTACTGAGAGGTAGGGAAGGGAGAGGGCATTCACCTGAAGCCAATCTAGAAAGATTTAGGGAGATGGAGAGGAATCGCATAGGTGCTCTCCATGGACCACAAACAGGTATGAAGCTATGTAGCACAGTAGAGGCATGAGTAGCAGACAGAGCTGGTTTTCTGGGAATCTGTGGAGCAGGTCCAATGACCTGAGGGATAACAGCAAAGAAAGGCTCTGGGAAGATCAGGCCAAATGGGGGCCAATAAGGTGGGATATAGGACTTGGGGGGGGTAGATTTATAAATACACATTAGAGGAGAGTATAAGATCAAGGGCAAGCAAAATGAGGCCCAAGGCTTGAGCCTTGTTGCCAGGAGAAGAGGGCAGCCTGGAACACACAGAAGGGACTGATTTAACTTGTAGAGGAGATTTATTTTGCATTTTGCTCAAAATTTGATAGGCTTTTGGCAAGTGTATGAAACAGTCATAGATTTGGCAGTCTTCTGCTAGCAGATTTGAAATGTTCAATCCTTAAGAACTGCTGCATCGTTAGGTTATGCAAAACAGGGTGCAATTTTGTAAATATGCCATCTTGTACTGATTTGACATTTGTTCTATTATCCCAGAATATGCCAAAGGGAGAGAGACCTTCAGATTTAAGCCAAACCTTAACTTGTTTGTTGAGTGCTGATAAAATGTTGACTGCTGTGTGATCTTTAAAGAAGCCAGTGTTGCTCGCTGAGGCCTGAGGTAGAGCCCCCTGTTGGGCTGATGGGAGCTCTCTCTTTGGCATCTCACGGGGACAGTTGTTTGATAGATGTAAACAAGTAAAACATCTGATATAGTGGGTTGAATTAATTTCTCTTAAATATTTTCGGTGGCCTCTGTTTTCTGTGGCATTAGTGGTACTTCCCAAAATAGCATCATTTAACATTATTTATAAGGCTTTGGTTTCAAGTGGGAGAGTACATAGAGAAGTCGGAACACCCGAGGTGATGTGTCACTGAGGTACTGGGCTTTCCTTTTGACCAGTGGCTGTTTGCTCTTTCTATGAGGTCCTGGAAATGGCAGTGAGTTGTCTGACTCTGATATGAATGGGCTTGGGAATTAGCCCTTTACTGAAAATCTAGTGGCAGCACTTACTAGCAGCATAAGCTTGGGAAGGCTGTGTAAGCTCTCTGAACCTCAGTTTCTTCATCTGGATAATGGGGATAATCAGACCTACCCCACAGGGTTATTGCAAGGATTAAATGAGATACCTGTGCCTGCCATGAAGTAAGCTTTCAAAACATGGCAGCCGCCCCCACTGTCCTCAGGAAGCAGGTTTTGTCCTTATGGTTCCTGGATGGCACAAGGGGTAACTTAAAAATTGTTAGACCTTCTGTTTCTCACAGTACTTCTTATCAGCTCTCTCTTTTATTTCAAAAATACAAAGATTTATTTGCTGGAAGGTAACTGAGGAACCAGCATGATCCAACGAACAGCTACAGATGGTTCTTCATGGGGCTTGAAGGAAAAGCTCCTCGCAGAGATGCTGTGGAGTCGGCACTGCCACTGGACCAACCCTTCCCACTTTGCTTTGCCAGACTGTTGCTGGCAGCGGGGCTCTCCGGAAGCTTTTAGCCTCAGAAGGGTGCCAACTGCACCACCATTGCATCTTCGCCCATTTATCACTCTTAGTTTCCTTTTTAGTAGTTGGTGATAGACTGTTCGGCTTCTAACTTAGTCATCCATTTCCTTTTTTATTTCTGTTTCCATCAACAGGCACATGGGGATTATCCTCTTCGGGTGGGTTAAAATGCCACCATTAAATTGTTTCTAATTATTAATCATACCTTAATTGCATGCATTTCTCTCCCTGGCTTTGGGTGTGGACTTTCACAGGGTAAAAGTGCACCATACAGTGGACCGTCAAGAGTCTTTTTTGATTGAGAAACCAGAACACTCAGTCTGGTAGGGAATGAGGCAAGGTGATACAGCCGCATCGTTTGGGGGCGGGGGCGGGGGGTGGGGGGCGGTGTTCTCCGCAGCCTGAGCGCCTTAAAGCGGCATGTGCCTCAGGCTGCCGGTCTCCCTACACAGAGAGGTCGCACTTGAGGCTTCTCCCGGTGAGCAGAGGAAGTGTGCTCTGGCAATGGCACTCTTTTCTTGCAGTTGCACGGGAAGCTTTTGTTTGATTTTTCTTTTGCTGCATTAAAGTATTTGTCTTTCTTTCTTTGTAGTGTAATATTGTTAATGTAAAACAATTTGCATCATGACACTTTTATCACAGTTTTCATCTTTTTCTCAGTATGTTGCATTTCTCACCATGTCTAGTTCATCACAGCTACAGTGTGTACATCACAACATTTATCTTAGGCTCAGGGTTTTACTTGTTTATAAAAATTGTCTTCTTTCAGCCTGTATTCACTCCATTTAAGAAAAAAAAAAGGCAGCCAGAAACTGTTTTGGTCCAAACTCCAGTAGTTATCACATTCCTTGCTAACTGTCCTGTGTATTTATATGTCTCCTAACCATTACTCTATGTTTCAGTGACAATTCTCAGTTTTATGGCTCAGGGAGGTTATAGGAGCCACTTTTGATGTTCAAGTTGCCAAGCAAGGGAGGACTGTGAGGCTTTTGGGGGTGACGTGAGGGGACCCCCAAGTATATTTGAGTCCGGTCCCGGTGTTAAAATCGGCTGTCTCCTGCAAGCAAACAGCTCTGTTCAATGTGGAGAGAAAGAAGGTAGAGGACACAGCAATGCCATCAGCACAGGCTGGGAAGAGGGCTAGCAGAAAGGATCACCCAGAGGACTCTAAAGTGCACCAGGGCCTGGGCTCAGATTATTGATGTTCACTGTCGGGGTTCAAGCCCCAGCCTCTCCTGTCTCCAGCTTAGAATCCTACACTGTCCTTTAGGGAAGTTGATTCTGACCCTTTTCCTCTCTGAAGGACAGAAAATTGCTTAGGCTTCTGTTGCTACATTAGGCTCTGCCTCATGGGCACAGTCAGAAAACATGCCTCGCAGATCTCGCGGGGCTGTGCAGACCGAGCTCTCTCCCAATTAATTCTATCTGAGAAAGCTGAGCGTGGGAGCTAAAGAGTACCTGTTGTATCTGTGTACTACAAATTCCAGGACAGTTAATTAACTATTTATTTCCCACTGCTCCATTGCTGGAAAACCAGATCACGAGCAGCATAGGAGGCAGAAAGGGTTCTGCCATCAGACTTTGTGTCCAGCTCTGTCGCTCCCCACAGATGAAGCCTGGTGCGAGTCACGTACTTCAGAATCTCGTCGTCTCCACATAGAAAGCAGGATCTCATGAGAATGTTATGAGGATTAAACAGAGCAGTGCTTTTATAAATCAGTTATGGTGCTTAGCACAGTGACTGATGAGTAAACAGTAAGCGTTGGCTACTATTATTAATGGCATAGTGTATGTGTTGAAAGTGGGCAAAACATATCTCAGTACATTTTAGAATAAGAATATTTTATTCCACCCACCCCAACTGTTCCCACTTGCCTCTGTGAAACTAGGACAAAATATACTGAATAGTATAGTATAGGTGCTTACATTTTTTTCATTTATTCATTTGATTACTGTTCAATACTGTGTTAGGTGCTAAGAATAGAGTGATGAACAACAGAGAGAAATCTTTTTTTCTTGTGGATCTTATTGTTTAGTGGATCTTATTGTTTAGTGGATCTTATTGTTTAGTGGGGTATATCACAAATAAATACTGATGGACTAGATGAAAAAAAGAATGAACAGATGGAAGAATGAATGGGGTAATGTTGGGATGAGTGGATGGATAGATAGATGGATGGACTCATACATGGATGGATTTATCTAAGATTTCTTACCAGGTAAAACAATTAAAAATGAAGTAAAATAAAATTGTTACTTTTCATGAGTCTTAGGTGCTTATTCCTAGGGTCAGAAAGGGATCAGAAATATAATATGGTCAGGACAAGTGGGAACCAGACTGGTCAGGAGTGGGAAGGCATCTATTCTAAGGTTTTCAGGACAACATGACCTTGGGAGCATCAGTCAGCTGAAACATGTTGGGTAACTGTCCTGAAAGCTGTAGACAGAATGTCTTTTCTCCAGGAATGCTGTGTCACAGCATTCTCACATCAGCCTCAGCAATTTAACCTAAAAAGGGGCTGGGGGGAGCCCTGTCTCTTCATTCCTATTTTTGTAAGGGAGTCAGAGGAGTTGTTCTCATTCCCATTTTATGGAAAAGGAGGCTCAGAGCCCTGCCTATCTCCAGGTGCCCAGCTCACTAATACAGAACCTGAGCAAGCACCTTGACCTTGGCCCCATCCAGCTTCCTGCCACACAATCAGGGTTCCCATTAAAAAAATATTAAGCTGGTGCTGTTGTTAGTTACAAAGACATCTGTAAAATACAAACCTGGGCTCTCCCAAAGTTGACTTTGATTCACCAAGACTCTGGCAGATTGTAAACCTGTAGTGAAGGCTCTGGCTTTTCCCCTCCCAGCCCATAACAAGACAATGGACGCACACTCCAGCTCGTGCCCTCCCGAAGGCACTCAAATATCTATGTGACATTTTTACCTTCCTCCCAATTTTGTAAACATCCCCGAATTAAGATCAGATGACCAGTTCCATGTTTTCAAAGACTTTTTCATCCAAGACCCCACCCTCATTTTTGGAACCCTACCTGAGGCCACAAAGCAGCCTTCAAAAAGCTGACCTTCCAATATTTGCTCTTATTTCCTATCTGATTTGGGAACAACTTGATCCAATCACAAGATTTCCCCCAATACAGCATGAAGCAGACAACAACCCACTGATTTCCAAAGGCCGTTCCTTGGTCTTTTTCACCCATTTCCCCTCCTGTATATTACATTGGCCTAGATTTTAAACATCTGCTCCAAATGAGGTACACTTGCTTCTCATTCAGAGCCTAGCAATGTGGATCAAAGTTCATGTGACATATTGCAGAGTATGTTTAGTTGCAAATGCTATGTACAGGCTCTTTGAAATGTAGCATGTATGGCACCATGTGACACATGGTTGCCATGGCAATACACTTTTTGGCTGAACTACAGCATAAGCCCATGGAACATACATTGCTAATATAAGACTCTGCCCTGTGCTAATGCATAGGTAGGACACAGCCCATCTAGGATCTGGAACTCAAGGGGTTTTGCCTGCTGCCTGGAAAGCAGGTACCCTCTTCCTACATGTGCAAGGAAGATGTGGCATCCTTCCTTTCCAGTCCTGTCTCCCAGGCACAGGGCATGCTATGCATTCTGCCATGCATGTAGACAGCATTTGCTTGAATATCGGTTTGCTATATTTTGTATCAAAGGGGGCCCCAGCTGAAAACATTTTATTTTGTAAACTGAAGTGAAAAATCAGTTTATGGCAGATCTTTTTTTGAATAATGACATTCTTTTTTCCCAATTCCAGCATTCAACAGTCATGAGCAGAGCTGAAAATTTTAAACAAGTTGAGTACCTCCTTATTCATGGAACAGCAGATGGTGAGTTTCAGTTAATTAGACTTTTTAGTATCACAGACAGGTTTGCAATTTCACTACTGACAAAACAAAAGCATGAGGGGCAAGACTGTTACATCTACTTCAATAAAACAGTGTTGCTTTCCACAACTCACTTGTCTTGGGCTAAATGGGATGCTGAGTCCTGGAACTTCAAACAGCCCCTTTCTTCTGATGCCTTTCCCACCCTTCTATATCAGAAAACTGGAGCTGCTATTAGTGACTTTGTTTCCTTTCTCTCCCTGCAGATAACGTTCATTTTCAGCAGGCAGCACAGATCTCCAAAGCCTTAGTGGATGCTGGAGTGGATTTCCAGGCAATGGTATAGCAAAACTTGGTACAGGGGGAGGGAACTTGCCGTGGGTTCTGGTTTCTCCACTTTGGGTTACTGTGTCTCACAGAGGTCCCGGGAGACAGGGACGGAATTAAAAGGGTTTTTATGTTTCCAATGAGAAGACGGAGAAGTGATATCCCTGAGCCATAGACAGAGTAATGTTCAGTGATATTAGAGAGGTGGGAGCTGAGAAGCACAATATTGCATATCCCGTGAGTGTCAGACACTGCTCTCCTATTCATGGGATTGTTCAGTCAATCTATTTTGATTCAGAAGTAATTACCTACTCAGTAAATGTGTGGCAGAGTAATTCTGATGTGACACCAGCATGATAATAGCCCAATTCAAATATGAAAATCCATTTCTATCTAGTATGTATTACTAGCCAATCTAACAGCAGTGGGATATTATTAATCAGCAGGCTTGGGGTTTTGTAATCACCATATTATCTTCTGTTGACCAACCACAGGCAATAAACAATTAGGCTTGTTTTATAAAGCCGGAAATGGCTAGAGCAGCTGTTGCCTAGACAGAAGGAGGCTTCTAGGTATTCAGTGAAATTTATTTTCTGCACCAGACATTTTCTGATTAAGAAGAAAAAGTATATATACACATACATATGTGTGTATATATGTATATGTATGTGTGTTGCCCTAAATGTTTTTGGGTAAAATGCTTTTTTGTCTGTATTAGACAGAAAAGGCTGCTTTTCCTCACTCTCTTCAAACATACACACACAGCTCTGCTCAGTTCAGACAGTGTTCACTCTATAGGAGTGAGACAGTCACTTAATACCCAAAACACCTGCTAAGTATTCTTAGGGTCAGATTCATAGAAGAGGTTGAGTTGTTTGTTTTTGTTTTTGTTTTTTTTTACTATACAAAGAAAAGACATACTTTAATTAAGCAATTTTTAAAAGTGAATTTATGCCTCCAGAATATATGTTTGACTGGCAATGACATTCCAGTTGCTTCATGTGGCATGAATTGATAACATCTTGCCTCGGGTCATCAACTCTTTATACATAAATGTCACACATATAGATTTTAAAAAACCTCTGATGAAAAATCTTAAGTATTTGCAAATTGTACATTTGACTTTTGACTTCACTTATGTTAAACATATAATGAAAGAGATTTTTTGAGTTACTTACTGACATACATTAGGAAAAATTGCTTTTAAAAAACTCACTTATTTTTTATTTATTGATTTTAGAGGTGGAAGATAGAGAGAGTGAGAGAGAAAGAGAAAGAGAGGAACATCAATTTATTGTTCCACTTATTTATTCATTTGCTGGTCCATTCCTCTCTGTGCCCAGACACAGAAAATGCTCTAAGCACCTGAGCTACCTGGCCAGGGCCCAAACTTATTTACTTTCTCTCTCTCTCTCTCTCTCTCTCTCTCTCTCTCTCTCTCTCTCTCTCTCTCTCTCTTTCTTTCTCTTTCTTTCTTTTTTTCTTTTTCTTTCTTCCTTCCTTCCTTCCTTCCTTCCTTCCTTCCTTTCTAGATTTTATTCCTTTATTTTTAGGGAGAGGACAAGGGAGGGAGAAAGAGAGGGAGAAAAACATTGATGTGAGAGAGAAACACCAATCAGTTGCCTTTTGTATGTGACCCAAATGGGAACCAAACCCACAACCCAAGCATGTGCCCTGACCCAGAAATGAACCGGTGACCTTTCGCTTTGGGGGATGATGCCCAACTAACTGAGCCACACCAGTCACGGACAAAACTCATTTATTTTAATGCAGGAGAAATTGACACTTGATGATGCTTATTTAAAACTAATGAGTTTGATGGGATAAACATCCCTCTTGTGCTTGATATGGTTCTAAGTGTCCTTTGATTCAAATTTGAAAGTGGATCTGGATATTTTTATTAGGATGTATATATCCTTAAAGCACTGTGCAGTAAAGCAAAATTCACAGTGATTTCTCTCAATACTTTCTCCTGTAGGACTGAACAATATGCCCTGGAAAAGCTCTCAGAGAAATGAGACACCCTCTTGGATTATATATCAGTTCATATACTGATTCAGGAATTAAAACATCCTGTTTTATTCTATGTATGCTCACTTGAATTATTTGGGGGAGAAAGACAACTTACTTTCTAGTTCTGACCTTTTCCTTTCTTTCTCCAGTGGTATACTGATGAAGACCATGGAATCAATACCAACGCGGCACACCAACATATATATACCCACATGACCCATTTTATAAAACAGTGCTTCTCTTTACCTTAGCACCCTGAAACAGCATGCCATTCAAAGCTTATTAAAAGTCATTTTGTTTTAATTATCTTAAAACCACACTGTCAAGATGATCTTTAAGAAAGATACTCAAATCAAGAAATTTAAGGCTAACTTTGTTCCCAAATTTCATATCTAGAACCCTAAGTGGAGACTGCTGTCTTTGCAACAGGCTATTACCTTACAGAAATGTGAATTATTCAGTTTGGTTTTGTTTATCATTTAAAATCATTTCCACATCCGTTGCTGAAACAACTATGAATTGTTTTTATGGGAGCTTTGCATAGGTTTCCTGGGCAGCATTTTTTTTTTTTTTCCAGCTGGACTAGTCCAGATCTTCCTCTTTTCTTTAAAGAAATGGCAGGATGTGGGCAGTGACGTCACTGAAGCAGGGGTGAGAAAAGGCCGGTAGGGAGGGAAGCCAGCCGGTCATGGCTGGGAACCCAAGTCCAAACTGCTGACGTGACCGGGCTACTGTGAGCTCCTCTCAGACAAGAGCTGTTCACAGCCAGAGTGACACAGTTTTTCTGAGAAAGCCTATTCAAACTCTCAGGAAATCATATATGCAAAGCACTGACTTCTGAGTAAAACCACAGCAGTTGAACAGACTCCAAAGAAATGAGAGGGAAACGGCCATCAGTGCGGGGCCCCCAGGTGCCAGTTCTGGCTGTAGGTGCTACACAAACACAGCAGGGGCGATGACAAAGCATTGTAAGCCTGCTTTACAAAACGCCGCTGCTTCCTCCTGACAGAGGCCACTTGGACATGCGATGTGAACTCCGGCTTGCCCTGTTAAAAAATGAAAATACCTATATCATAAATCCTAAACTGACGGGGTCCTTGTATCCATTTTTCTTATTTCTTTGGGCATCTTAATTAAAAGAATATTTTTACTTCCTTGGACTTGTTTTTAAAAATTAAAAATAAACTATAAAGTTCTGTATTATTATTCCCATTCTACATACTATAGAATTGCTCCTGGTCTTTTTAATAAATGCACCTTCATTTTTTCAGAGGTAATGAGTTTTGTGTCTTGAATGAGACCTAAATCACTGTGGCATGTGGATGTATTTATCCAGAAAGTCTCTTTTATTTTGCTTGTTATCCCAGATAGCCTTGTAAACATGGAGAGTTCAGTTCTTATCAAAAATAGATACAAAGAACTGTGTTAAATTAAGCAGTTCATAGGATTTTTATCATATATATATATATACAAGTTCTGTTATAATATGTTTATCTATATGTATAGTTTTTGAAAACATCGACTTAAAATAATTTGGGTTATTTATGTAATAATTTATCATTTTATTTCAGATAATTATGATGAGGCTAATATTGTAAGAACAGATATCAATAATATTGACAATATCATCTTGGTAGCTCTGATGGTTCACTAGAATTAAAAAGAGTCAAGTCAATCATGTAAGGTTTTGGCTATTTTTGGATCATATAACTATATTAATGGAAGCATAGATTTCAGATGCTGACTTTAGCCTAGCAAAGTAATGCCTAGATAACTGAGGAAACATGACTTTTGCTCAATTATTTGCAAAATGGCCTCATTTTTTAAAGAATTGAGTTTATAAATTTAAATTTAGCTTCAGACCATTTGCTGGGAAACGTTATTTCACAGAGAGTGAGCTATATTATAAATATCTTAAAATGGAAGAAATGGAAAAAAATCTGTTAATTTAATATTAAACTGGTGAGTCATGCACAGGAATGGACAGAGGATTGTGAAATTAAGCTTCAACTATATTTTCAGAGCATGCCATTGAGTAGTTTTACTTCAAGTCTCAAATCCCACACATCCACTGGAATTATAAACTGACATTCAAACCTATAGGTCTCTTGTTATAATTTTATTTCTTGATAGAACTCAATCATAGTGAGTAGCTGTACCGATTTTTGCAGAGTTCTATATCCAGAACAGTAGTCATAGAGCATATGTTCACATCATAAAGCAAATTAAATAGAAATTCTCCTTTTGTCTTAACTGAAATAATATATTGTACAATATCACATTAATAACTTATTTAATATTTGATAATGTGTAATGTCTGACTTGATTGTATAAGTGATGTACAATATCAAAAGTATGAATTCATTGTTCTTTTAGTGTCTAAAGGTGCTAAATGTTTTCTCTGGAGCCCAGAGGTAATAAAAAACCCCAGCATATATTTTTTGCATAATTAAGATTGTAAACGGTAATAATGAGACTGAAGTTAAAGTGGACTTCATTTGACCTAGGAGAAGTTTTACTCTCCAATAAGAGTTTTAAATTAGCATTTTGGAAAAGGAAGTTAAAGAAATTGACAACTTAGAAATAAATTTACTCTGCAGGCAAGTTTGAAACACCAGAAACTAATGATGCCATAAGATGATCAGACTTGCCTGCCATAGACAGCTTTGGTAGGCATGTGGATGCTAAGATTCCTTTCATAAACAACCTGTTGGAGTGCACCAGCACCCAGGAGTGCGTACACCAGAGGAAGGCAGAACTCTTCACATGTTTTCTATGGATATAGAGTTTGTCTTCTAAGTTTTGATAAAGTTTTTCAGAAAATCACTTAAAAATTATTTTTGAACATATTTTTGTTGGAAGCTTTGCTAAAAATGATTACATACCTCCATGCTTATTAAAAATAGCAAGCATAGAATATAATTCAATGTATCATCAATGACTCAAGGTCATCACCATAAAGATCAATGAACACATCAGGCTGTATGTCATTCTAGGTGTTCCCTTTCTTATTCACAGGTGGTCAATGAGGCTACCAGTTCCACCACTTGGCATTTGCTGATTTGCTATAAGTTGATGTGAGAATTCCAATTTATAAATCTACTAGATTTGTACAGTATTTAAGATTTAATAATCTCTATATGAAAAACATACTAAAACAGAAGCATGCCTTTTTTCAGAGTGTAAAGTAAGATAGTATTTTCATCAGTTTGTGACAGTTCTTTTAGCAGTGTCTGAGGACATTTTTACGTATAATCTGAATGGCCTGGAGTGTGTCTTCAAGATTTCTGAGGGATACAAGTAATTGAGAATGAGAGATGAACATAAATAATAAAGCATAACGTCATGATCCATAAGGAAATCTCAGAGGATGGTATTAGTAAGACCAATGTCATGCTCAGGAGAAATTCATCATCTTTATGCATGTCACCTTTCTATGATAATACTGATATTTAAACTCAAGAATTTGAATTAATAAAAATAACAATAATTTTCTTACAGTTAAATGGAGAAGAAAATCTTTTCTGGTATTAAAGACTTCAAACTTCAACAAACTCAATCGAAGTTCTTATTCTATATAATATTTCATCTGAACAATCATCCCAAAATTTTCGGATATTTAAAACAGGTGTATAATGAGAAGTGTGACTCATCAAAAAACCAAAACGTTAACTATTTCATTAAGTTTCACCTACCCAAAGTCATGATATCTATGACTCGAGAGTAAGGGGAAAAAAAGGGATTTCATTGAGTAGGTTTGGTTTCCAATGTTAATCACAGCTATATGAGTGACAAAGAAAATGTAATATAACTGAGAAGAAATGTTACACATCTTAACCCAAGTCTGGTTGCATGAGCTAGAATTCAGCGCCTTGTTAAGTGAGGAAGGTCCCCACACCTTGCCTCCTGCTGGAGATACAGGATACTGCAGCTGAGGTTACAGGGACAGGTTAGAATCTCAGAGCCACCACTTAGTGAGAAACATTTTAAAGACCGTCACTTAACCTTTTTGAACCCCAGTTTCTGAATTTGAAAGTAAAAAAATACCTACTTCACAGAATTTTGCATTTATGTGAATATTTTACACACACACATGCACACCCACACCCACACCCACACACACACACACGGTCTGTTGAGAAGATATCCAGCCATGTAATATGAAAAATAGAGACATTTATTCAAGAAAATACAAGATGCAAGAAACACTACATAGGACAATGATACCTCAGTCTCCTTCAAAGTAGGCACCTTGGGACTTCACACGGTTCTCCCAATCGCCATTAGCTGCCTTGTAGTATTTTCCTGAATGTCATCAATGATCCGAAATCTCCTCCCTTTCAAAGATCATTTTAGTTTTTGGAAAAGCCAGAAGTCACAGTGTGCCAAATCTTGGTTATTAGGGGGCTGAGTCACCTGGGCGATTTGATGTTTTGCCAGAAAATGCTGCATGAGACAGGATGCATGAGTGGGTGCGTTGTCATGATGAAGTGGCCAGTCACCAACTGCTAATCACCAGCAGCCTTCTGAATTATCTGAATACTTTCCACAGAGCAATGGTCAAGATTAACACAAAATTTGATGCAGATTCGTTGGTCTACTCGCTCATTTTGAATGTGACAGCCACACAGTACACATGCTCACTTAACAGCGTCTACTACCCCCACTGACTAGTACAGTGAAGTTGTCATTGTTCACACATGTACATTCCAGTCCACTCCCTTTGGCTGCTAGGTTACATCGATGTCATGCAAACCATTCTCATTATATTAACAATGGCTGGACTTTTTCAGACAGGCCTCATCATATATATAATATATACTGTGTTTAGCATTATATCTTATGCCTGGCACCTTCCTTTCCCCTCCCCTCACCCAGTGTGATGACTCCATAGATGCACAAGTTTTCACTTGAGGCTTCTGTGTCTGCAGGTGCTAGACACACCTTCAAAAAGAAGCATTTAATTTTCATTCCAATACTAATATGTAAGTGAGAATCCTTTTTGGATCTTTAATCATTCTTAATTAATGGAGCAGCAGGATCTTCTGATACATTTGACTTATAATTCTGTCCACAGCCTTTGCTGGGTGAATAAGAACACAGAAATAGGCTCTACAGAGTTGGGAAGAAGGGATAAAACACTATTCTTACTTTTGGGGAGCTTATAAACAAATGGCAGAAATAAGTCACATTGGCAGACAACTATGACTACACCCATACTTGATGGCAATTCTACATAGATACAAAGCTAAGTCCATGGTAAAAATGAATGTAATGAAGAGAATAAAATGATGGGCAGAGGGAGGTGGTTTCCAGACTCAGATGAGCCAGACATAGGCTGAATTTTGTACTAGTCTCAGAATTACTGTTACCCTGTTTTTCAGAACATTTTTTCAAATGAAACCCAAGACATTTTATATAAAGTAGTTATCTATATTAAATGATTTATAATAAAGCTATTGTATCTGGAGTGACCACTTAAGTACCCAAGGAGTTTGGTTTGAGCCTCTGAAAGTCATTCTGGGAGCAGCATCCCTAGGAAGCAGTTCCACTTTTTCTTCACATTAATCTCTATGGTGCTGCCAGACTAACCTTTCCAAAACTTTATGCCTCCCCATTACTCAAGACTCTTAATGGATAAAATTCAAATATCCTAATATAGAATTCAACATCATTTACAATGTTTTCAACTTGTGTTTCTACCTTTTCATACAGGTCTCCACTACCCTCCTAACACCTCACCATACTGGGCTGCTTGTTGGTTTCCAAGTACAGTAGTCTTCTCTATATTGTGGTTCACTTATCGTGGCCTCACTGTATCGTGGGATTTTAAAAAATATTATGTTTAATTATTTATCACAGATTTTTCGCTATATCGCGGGATTTTGCAGTACTGTATATGTATGTTGTTAAAGTTATGTAGGTTTAAGAGTGTAGAATAAATGTAAGGTTCCTACTTCGTGGGGGGGGGGTCTAGAATGTAATACCCATGATAAGTGAGGGAATACTGTATGCCATATATCAGATATGTCAGGCTCCACTTATAATTCTATGTTTGATTTTTATTTCAATATTGACACGTGATGGGGAATCTTTGTAGTTCTTAGGGTAGGTTTCCAGCCCCATTTCCATCCTAATTCATATGCTACCTCTTATGTAACATCTTCCTCAAACTCTGCCATACTCAAAGTCCTATCTTTGAATTATTCATTGCTTTTAGCTATGTTTTCTCCCCTGTCATTAAAAGCAACTATCGCAGCGCCATTTTAAAAGGTCTAGAGCAAAGGATAGTGGCCAATGCACCAATAGAAACTGGAGTGACGGTTTACCCGTGAGCTACAGCTTTCTAAGGAAAACACCCCAAGAGATCTCTAAAATAAAGTATTACCAGTAATCTTGAATATTGGGCTTCTTCAAAGGGACTGATTATAAGTAGCCTTTTAAAGTAGAGAGAGAATCATCGTGTTATCCAAATTACGTTCATAAAACTTTCAAATGGTTGTAATTCCATTGTGTGAATATCTGAGATAGATATTTTGGAAAGTCTGGAGAGCAATCTTGCAATGATAATAAAATGGTCAAGTGCCCAGATGTAAATAGGCTACAGTTAAACAGAAAGAGAAGTAGGTCAATGCAGAAAAAATAGGCCACACTTCGAAGAGCCAAAAAAAAGTCTATAAGATCTAGAGATCATGTTGAAATACAAGTTGGTTGTGGCTTGTCAGTGGAAAGTTTCTGTCAGGCTATGAATTTAAACTACACTGAGGAGATAGTCAGATTATATTTAAGAAAAAAGCTTCCCAATATCAAAGGCTGTGAAATGGTAGCAATTACAAAGTAAACTCACAAGTTAAGAGGAAAATATTAACCTGAATGTTTTGAATGCAATTATCTCCCCAACAGACAGCCAGATGGCTACAAAAAGATTAACAGTCCCACCTGACCTATTGTAATAAACAGGGAAGAGACAAATTTTAGGAAATGCTTTTGCCATGGTGGGTAAAACAGATGTCTAAGAGGTTTCAATAACGAGAAATCCTACTAATGACCTTGGAAGCTCTTACAGGTCACGGCGAGCAATGCTATGTATCCAAGTTACTGCTCTATGGGAAAATGAAGACATACATTCTAATACAGCCCTCCAGATATTCTGTTCATGAAGTTAAAATTGTATTGATACTCTTGAAATGTCTACTTTACTAAGTTTTCTTTATATCAAGGGTGTCTTAATTTAAATATTATATTCAAACAATCAAAATGTTCTACATCGACTTACTGATTAACATTACAGGGTGAAAAAGACAAAACACTTGAATCACAATTTAAAATGTGCAAGAAAATTAGTTAGGATAAATATTTATTTCCACATAACATTTCTTACTGTGAAAAACGCAACATCCTAGTCACATTTACACATTAATCTACTTTGCAATAAGTTACATTCAAGATAGTCACTAACTTTGACCAGGAATCTGAAATTAGGAAGAAATATATAACACTACATTTTCTTATATTTTATATGATTCCAAAATATTAGGATTAACATAGGGGTACCATTAAAATTCACACAAAAACAAAATGACTATAAAAATACTCAGAAATACAGAATTTCATTGGATATGATTGCTTATTCAGATAGGTGATCATGTGAATGTTTTATTTCACTATGATCATTTTTAACAGAATAGTTGTTAATATATTAAAACACTAGGAGGCTGCTTATGGGACTGAGTGGCATGTACAGCTATTCTAAATCATAAAACAATGGAAAAGTTTACGATGTAGTATCTGCATTATAAAATACACAAAGGCAACATATTGGAATGGAAAGTTTCTGTATTTTTCCCCTTGGCATTTATAAACACAGACTTTATTAACTGCATATTCTTCTTATATTTTTAAGGTTTATGTTCCATAGAATAAATGGCTCTTTAAAAGATTGTGAGGGAAATTTTTCAGAAGGTATCATGATGTCGAACCTAATAAAAGCTTTGTTACAGTTTTATTTCCCTCAGAAACTTCATCACAAGAGCATGCTTTTTGTTGTTGTTCACTTTTCACGTGCACTTATACACAGAATATGTAACTAATAGTTACATGGCTAAATGATTATCAAATTGAACACTGAAGATTATAAGGTTAATTATCACTGGTCATTATTAGGAAACATGAGTGCTATGAGATTTAGTCTTTGTTAACTTCACATTCATCTAAAACAAAAGAAATACTGTATTTTTAGTAATGCTCAAAAATTCTTGACTTTTCTTCCTCTGTATAAGCTTAGTAAAGATGATTTCATATGAACTGAAATATCTATGGAAGCTTTTCGAACAGAATCTAAAAATTTCATTT
Source organism: Furipterus horrens (assembly GCF_987537825.1). Lineage (NCBI taxonomy): Eukaryota > Metazoa > Chordata > Mammalia > Chiroptera > Furipteridae > Furipterus > Furipterus horrens. Next base: position 157,852,368 of record NW_028327171.1, on the reverse strand, counting down.
AAAAGATTTTTTTATTTTTACAACATGCATTTAATTAAAAAGTAGAAAAGAGCTTTGCAGAAACAAAAATTTCAACTGGAGACCTGTCAGTCTAACATTAGAACATGATTCATAAGCAGCATTAAGCAGTATATGACTTTTAGCAGCAGAATAACTGTACAGGAGTGTAATTTCATGTACAATGACTCACCACTGGTATTCCACGAGTATGTATATATATAATTGGTTTATCTGGAAAATATTTGTTGCCAATTAGAGAGAAATTTAACACTATGTTTCTGATAAAGATTTTTTTGAAAATTTCATAAAACTTGGTTTTCTAAAGCATTTCATAAAGCCTAATATTTGATTATGTAATCACAACTTGAATTTTAAGCAAATACTACTTGACTCTTTGCATTAATGTCTGATTCTTTTAAACAAGTTGTGAACAGGTTTCTATATATTTTTTCAAATTTAAGTTTTAGTTACATATAAATTCTGAAGTATTAAATGTATCATATTAAATCAAACAAATGCACAAATTCAGTTATTAAAAAATGCTTTCCAACTAAATTTTTGATTTGGGTCTTTTGAAATAAGCCACTAATGCTAAGCTATAAAAAAATAAGAAGACTACCTTTCAAAATCCTTCTCAATGAAATTACCAGGTATCTTCAGGTCACTACAGTAAGAAAATACAAACTAGGTAAATATTACTTATCTCTTTAAGAAAGCTATTGCTCTCATAAAACTGACAATGAGAATCTAGTGTTTACAAATGCCTAACATAGAGCAAGAAATGCGGAGGTTCTTGCATTAGCTATTATAAATGCTCACAAGGGTGTCTCACTGCTCAGAAGTTTAAACACAGAAATGAAACAAGTAGTGCACCACTTACAGTATGAAGGTGGATTTGGGATGAGAGACAAAATTTACAATACATGATTAAAGCAGTTTTATTAATAATTGTGGCACTCTTCTTATATATTTGTAAAAAATAAATCGAAGATCAAGTCATAGACAAGTCTCCCTGTCAACACCTTTCTGTGAGTCAGCTTTCTTCTCTTTTCGGCTTTCAGTGCTACAGGGGGGAAAAGGAGAAGTTGATTACTGCAATCCAGCATGGTGACTGTGAGATCAGCTTGCTCAGACACAAACCCATCAATCCCAAAGCAGCACCAGGGCCCTTAGGCATTGCTCTTTCATGCTGCAAAGCATACACAGAGAGAGAGAGAGCAACGTTTAAGTCCTCTGTACTTGGTGAGATAGAAACCAAGAACTGCAGAAAGGGGGACATTCAAAAACCGAACATTTTTAAAGCAGTTCCAAAGGCATGCAAGATTAATACCATGATTTTCATTTGGGCAAATGAATCACTGATGATTAGTGAAAAGGCCAGTCCTGCCTTGTCTGACGATAGCACTGATTCTATGAATGACACAACCAAAATGTCACAGAAGCTATTTCTGGGCTCTGCTGAAAGTGGCCCGCCCTTTGTGCATGGACTGGATCCTGATTCTCAGTGAGTCTGCGTCCCGGTTAGTAGTACAGACACGCCTCTGCAGGTCTGGACGGAGGTGGTCACCCTGCATGCTGCCCTCCAGACACCTGTGCTGCCTCCTCACAGACAAACCTTGTCCATCGGAGGAACAATGTCTCACCTCACCTCTTCCAGACTAAACTCGTTCCCAAATGGCTTTTATTTTATCTTTGCTTCAGTTAATTTTATTAATGGGCAAGCTGGCAATGGGACTCCCCCATTTTTGTCTTCTTTTTCTTTGATATTTTTCTGATGTACATTTTTCCTACTCTCACGTTGACAGTTTTTATGGAAAATTCAAACAACGTGCTCACATGCACGAAGCTCACGCCAAGCATATTTATGCTTCCAGAAGTGGAGATTGCTCGCCCCCACTAGTTCCAGCCCAGGGCAGAGCCCTCCGTACCTGAGCTGCTCTGTGTCCCTCTCCTAGGGCAAACCGCAGTGGCTGGCCTCTGAGGCCCTGAACTAGAAGTACCCAGACATTATCATTGCTAACTTCGGCCCTTAATATAAAGTTACGAAATAGTTGCTGGTGGGGAAATCCTTGGTTTTATAACTCTTCTCCAAGTCGTAAAGTGACAGTTGAAACCCTTTCCTCTATGGGGCCTCCTGCGCAGCTTTTTTAATGGTCAATAAGTTAGACACATTTTGAGAGCGTGTTTTTTAAATTGTTTTGCCTCCAATTCAAGCTAGTAACAGCCCTTCTCAGTTGTCACCACCGCCCGGCACCATCAGGTAAGAAGTGTCGGGAGCTTCTGCCGTCGGTGGCACGCTGCCAGCGCTGAGAGCTGGTGTGAGCGAGTGTCTGTGGAGCTCAGGTTTACGCCTGCCACGCTTCTCCGCGCACTACTTACAGGTCAGAGCAAAGCGATTTTTCTCCCTTCTCTTCTCTCCTTCCATGAGAAGAGATGACAGTGTGCACATGATGTGTTGAGAGCCTTAACTCTGTATTTTTAACTCCTCTCTCTAAATGACTCACTTTCTCCTACTTGAAGTTTCTTTCCTATGACAAGTGTCTGCTACCCTGCTTTTCAAATTAACTTTTCCTTGGGCTCTACCTGGCTCCCAGTCTCTTCTGCCAAACAAAGCCAAGGAAAATGGCCAGCAGGGGGCAGTGAAGGAAACCCCGGGGCTCGGAACAGAAAATTACATTCACTTTCCAGAAGCTAAGAATGAGTCGTATGACCTTGGCTGGTTATTTAACTTTTCTGGAACTTTGTTTCCTCATCTGTAAATTAGTCTGGACTAGATGACCAAGTTCTCTTGTAGCTTGAATGCCAGCATTCTGAGGCTGGTATGCCCAACTCCAACGAACTCCTGTCATTTGAAAGAGTAACAGATCTTATCTGCGGGAGATTGAGGGCACAGAAACATACTGGCCTCCACACATGCACAGTTCCTGTGTGCGCAATGCCCTGCTCCATAACCTTCTGATAAATGAGCAAATGGCTCATGCGCTTTAGTCACCAAGAGTAGAAAAAGAGATTCAGAGTGTCGACTTGATTCAGACACACTTCCTCCTGATGTCCTGCTTTGTTCATACTAGATGTTTGGTTATAAAAACACTACCAATTATGATTGGGTTTTTTTCCCTTCTTTAAAACCATGGTTTTGGTGTTAAATTAGATTTTAGCATAGTATGAAGCAGAAATTTTATAACCACCTCACATCATCTATAAAAAAGATCAACTTGAATTTTCTTACTGTATAGCTATTACTCTGTTCCTTATTACACTGATTTTCTCATTGCCAATCAATTCTAAATGTTCATTGTAATAAATATACTACATATATTAAATATATATCATATCTATTATGTATTATTATACATTGCATATCTATTGTGTGCCATACATTTAATGTAATATATATATGTATATATATATATATTATATTATATAGTACTCTACAAAGACCAAAGGATATAAGATGGATGAGATAGTGTCCCTGACCTTGAGGAGTTACAATTTAAAATAAAAGAAAATAATATTTAAAAGAGCAAAACTTGACATACTACCTCCATGCTGCTAAGCAATCTTGAAACTGTTATTTTTCACTGACACCAAAATAGTTCTTATAAACAACATTTATCAAACAGTTATGACATGGCCTAGCAAATCAAAGCAAGAAAGAGAATCCAGGATAGAAGAAGGTGAGGGGGGTGGGGAGACATAGGGGAGCAAGGAGGGTGGTCCCATTTATGGGTCCAAAGTACATGACAGACATGGGAATATGTGGAAAACTTGAGACGATCAAACTTATAGATGGCTTTTCTTCCTGTATTATATGGATCCATAGTGCAAACTCTGCTTCTGTCATTCTTTGATTAAAGAAAAAGTTTTTATGTCATGATATTTTAGGTACTCTTTAAAGTAAATAGTAAAGTCAAGTAATTCTTTTCACTAGAAACACTTAGTTGTTTTTTAAAAATATGTATCTAGATTACTTCAGACAGTAGATTAACTCTAGTAAACAATATAATATGCTTTAAGCAGGTCCAATTCTAAAGACCATCCTTTACATTTTGATATAACCACTTGTTTTTTATTCTTTGAACACATGTTCCCACTAGCACGAGATTCAAACTATTGCAGAATGAGTTTACCCAGATTTTTTTTTTTAACCTTTAGATGTGATAAAATCTGTAGGTTTCCAATGTGAAAAAAATATATTTTGGTTAGTGGTTAATGCCTGTCATTTTCATAACAGTGGAAACTGACAGAAAGAGTGTGGCTTCCAGAAATCCTAAAACCACCAATACTAATAACAGCAGTATCTTCCCAAAGCCACTGCTTTCTGTTTGTATCTGTTGGGACATTGAAGTATGATAACCAGGAACTACAAAAATTTTATGCCTGCAGACTATAGCCATTGGCAAAAACAAGCCTAAAGACCAGGTTACCAGGGTCTGTTTCTCTTGAGACCCAAGCTGGCTCCTCACCCCCCCCCACTCTAGTTTTCCATCCTTGCATAAGCCCTACATGCCTAACATAGTAACCTAGATACCTTTCGTTAGTGGAGTTTGGGATAGCAGTTATATTTTCTCCATTATTTCATTCACTTTTCATTATCAAGAATATTTTATCTAGTTTCAGTGAAGGAAGGAACTAAGAACGAACTGCAAATTCTGCCACATCTAGGGGATGTCTAATTTGATCCTAGTACCAACAGACCTATTCATACATGGGACAAGCAGTTTATTGAATGGATTGGTGGAAATAGAATAGGTGAGCAAGTGCTCTGCTTTATAAAACTGACACCCAAGATAAATGTTTCTTGGGAAGATACCTGGCAACGGTAGTAGGAAAAGCAGCACTTGGTTTTGCCCCGGTGGCAGAGGCTAGGCTCTGGGGCCACCCTCCCTCCTTCCCTGTGTCCCGCCAGGTCCATCACCTTCTTCTATCCCAGCTTCTCTTTCTTGCTCTGATTTCCTAGGCCCTGTCATGGCTGTTCGGTAATGTCTTGGGTTCACATTTTTTAAAAACAGAGAAATGCCATATTTTTAATATTAAAGGGTCCAGAAGCACAAATTTCAAAGGGTTTGAGAAATTACTCCTCTCATCATTCAGATTTTCTTCCAAGACTTTGAGCAAAACTAAATCGCTTTGAAATGACTCTACCAGACCATAGCAGGGATCTTTGAGAAAGGAAGATAAAGCATGTTTTAGAATAGACTATGACTTCTGCTTGAGCCAAGCAAAAACATAAAGATTTTAAAGTCCAGTTAAAAGACAGAAAGCATCAACCAAAAGTCTTTAAGAGAGCCTACTGAGTAATTTATATTAACCTCCTTTGGAGGAAGTGTTGGAGGTAGCTGACAGAGGGGATTGGGCAGGGAGGAGAGGAGGGAGAGAAAGACTGACAGAGAGACAGAGAGAACGAATCCCCAGGTGCCTGGAGGCGATCTCTGCACATCTACTGTTTGTCTTGTTTCTGCCATTGGGGATAGAGATGACACTGAAGCAGCATGCCATTTTGGGGTGACAAAAACCAGCAACAAGAGCTACTCGAAGTCTAATGTAGCCTCTTTTTCTATCCCATATATTTTCCAAATATTTTTCATGAGGCCAGATAAGCTTGCAGGTTTGGAAGCATGGTGGTACATAAGTGGGTGTGCCCAGCTTTGCAAACTCTTAATGCAAGGGATCAATTTCCTTTTTCCAGTATAAAATTTTTATGTCATTACTAAACACAGTTCTATGAGATTTGCTGATTTATTTACAATATATTTGTATAAATCATGTTGGGAAAAAGTTTACTCATGTTTCAAACCCTTTTAAAGAGCTGAGTCGTCATAGGAATACCATAAATACTCAGTCTGATACTGGATCTAAGCCCACGACTCTGCATGCCTTTTGCCTCCCCAAAACTCACACAGAGAACATAGGCTGACCAGGTTTCCAGAAGACATCATTTAACATAAGGAAATACAAGTAAGGAATAGGTTTGAGGGAGAGAGTCTTACCTTTGGGGAATCAGCTTCTAGAGTGATTAGGAAGGGGAGCTTATGACAAAAATGTAATATAAAAAATTAAGTAGAAAAAGTTAATTTAATGTCATGAAAATAAAGTAAATTAATAATTATTCACTGTCCCAAATCCCTCAATCACTCTTTAATAAGAAGAGATATTAGCATAACATAGAGATTTTTCTTTAGATCAGCATCTAAGAAGGCTGATAATTTAAACTCTTTTTTATAAATTCTGGAAAATTCAGTTGGAAATCCTATGATGACTCTTTGATATTTAAGGACACATTCTTTTCCCAGCATGCATTTAAAACTATTATCTACAACTACAGGAGTTGTTTGTAAAGTTTTCATACAGTTAAGTAAGAATGAGTAGAACTTCCTGGAGATGAAAGTTTTGGGGTAAGAAGGTTAGGGAAGATTTTCAAATGGTTGAGTAGGGGACTGGAAATATACTAAATATAAAACCACCATTTCATGTGCCATGTGAGTTTTAAAAAGGCATGAGGGAGTGTAAAATGTGGTCAGACATCAACAGGGTTCTTGGGAAGTGAGTGATAAGGGAATACAATAAAACCCTACTGCAAAAGAATGGACCAAAATGAATGTCCAAAGATGCTGTGCCTTGGGACTCATTTATAGCACCATTACTCTCCACTGTCATAGTTTTGGAGTAAACTTTTAATTTGAAAGGGAGATGAAAAACAACAAATGTGATGATTGCCATTTTTACCAACTTTTAAAAAGAATTTTCTGAAATACTTTAGATACAAATTTGATGAAAAGGTGTTATACTTTGGCTAATGGATTCATGTCATAAAATGATTGGGATCAATATAAATTCATATTATTTTAGAATTCAAACCTTTTAGAAGGAAAGCTTGACTCCTTATCTTTTGAGTTATCGGCAGTAATCAGAAGGTTCCTCCACAAGGCAGTCTTTGACATTTCATCAGAAATATTGATCACAGATGGATCATCTCTAAAGAGTTTACCCAAAATGAAATAATAAACATTAAATAAGTAATTGAAGTTACCTAATGATAGAAACTAAATATAGGAGTCTTATATAGTATAGCATTTCTGATAATTAAAAATTAAGAAGTATCAAATGGTTTTCTCAATTATTAAAAAATATGAAAAATAAAAATCTAAATAAAATATTCTAGTTACATAGAAACTGTTTGGGGCTACAGTTTTCCAAATTCATTTCAAATTATAGCTATCGGGTTCTGCATGTTCACTGTTTAGCCTCTTCCCCTAATATTGTAGCACAGAAGATCACTTTTCTGCTCAGATTCTACAGCGATTCCCACTCAGAGTAAAAACCAAATACATGGTCTATAAGGCTCTGTTCCCACCCTCACCCTCTAACTGCATCCCCTACTTTTATACCCCAAAATGCCTCCTGACTGTTCTGGAATGCTAATATTCCTTCAGATGGTACCACCCTTTCCCTCCTTTTTCACATGCCACCTACTCAGACAGGCCTTCACTGATTCCTCTATTTAAAATCTCTATTTCCATCCCCTCATAGCATCCGCAGTCCTCTTTTTGGCTTCTTACTTTTCTTGTACTTTTCATCATCTGAAATACTGTACTATTTTTCTTGTTCATTCAGTTTGTCCCCCGCTACCTCTAGTCTACTTGAATATAAGCTTCATGGGGGATTCTTGACCATTGGTCCACTGTTGTCCCCCCAGACAGAGTCTGGCACTTCATACTCTCTCGATAAATATTTTGTTGAATGAATGAAGGCAACCTGTGTATTTGGCAGAGGTCTTTCCAAATGGCTGGGGGAGCTTGTATTATCAACACCTGTACTATGCTGGGTGCTTTTATGCATTTTAAAATGGCATTAGTTATAAGTCACATTCATAATGCTCCAAAATATTTCCAGCGCTAGAAACATAACCAAATTGCATCATAGATAAATCATAAGCCAAGTCAAGGTAAGTTTCATTGACTAAGAAAATAGAGCTCTTCTTACTACATGCAGAAAACATACTCTGTTGTGGGGAAAAAAATATGTTCTAAAGAAATCTTAGGCTGACTTCACATGGCCCTCACTGGTGGTTCTTCACAAGAGGGCAAAAAATTCAACTTTTAAGAGAAACATTAAGGGTCTGGAACAAAACCTTGGCCTCTTCCATTAACCAATCTGGATGTGTGTTCTTTAATTCCTCTAGTACACCCTGCCTTTGATAACTCAAAGCATAAGATCAAGCAAGTCCAAAAAAAAGTTAGGTAAAAATACACATTTTAAATGATATTATCTGACAGTTTTGTGAACAAATAACTATGGAAAATGCTAGATTAAACAGTTGAACTTTTTTTTTGATGTAGTACTACTTAGATTTTTTAATATACCAATGTGATTTGTAAATCTCCAAACTGGAATACAGTATGGAACATTTTCCAAACTTACTTAACCACATAATCCATTTGAAAGTTCAGGTGCTACATGGAACTAGATTTCCACAGAACACACTTGAGAATATGCTAATTCAACTAAACAATCAACAGAATTTTAAAACTTAAATATTGTTTTCAAAAAAATAAAATGCTTTCTATACTTGTGCTCATGTACATAATTATATTTTTTAAATCTAGGGTATATGATTTTACAGTCAGAACCTAAAGATCTAGAAGATACTCTATTTTTTTAATACTATGACAAATTTCTTCCTCAGAGAAAAGTCTCCTCTGCTTTTTTATTGTTATTGCCTTATATTATTCTTAAGTATGTTGAGATCATATATAGAATTTTTAGCCAAATACTTTTAAATTTTTTATTATAATCTTTAGGAGTTTGCTTTCTTTCACTATGCCTTTGTGCATAAAGACAATTCATATATTTTAGAGAGTTATATAAATATTTCCTAAAATGACTGTTAAAATGGGATCCTTTAACTCAGGAAAAAAATAATCTCTTTGGAAGTGCCTTTTAGAGAATCTCCCAGAGTTCAAACATTTAGCTGTGGGCAATTTAGTGAATACCTTAGCTATTTATCCTAGAACTGAATCTTGACTTGTCTTCAGGTGCTACTTTCAGAAGATATGAAAGAACTTTCATATCCACTATAAAATATGAGTAAAGACTTCAAACAACAGCTCCCTACCTCCCTTCATTTTAAGCTACTTGGCCATAGTCACATAGCTATTAGTGACAGAACTTAGTACTGGGACAGAGTAATCTAATTTCTAGTTTTAGTTTTTTCTACTCTAATACAACTTCCTCAAAGCTCTAGAGCAGCGATTCTCAACCTGTGGGCCGCGACCCCTTTGGGGGTCAAAAGACCCTTTCACAGGGGTCGCCTAAGACCATCGGAAAAAATATATATAATTACATACTGTTTTTGTGATTAATCACTATGCTTTAGTTATGGTTGGGGGTCACCACAACATGAGGAACTGTATTAAAGGGTCACAGCATTAGGAAGGTTGAGAACCACTGCTCTAGAGGAATCCTTATAGTACAAAAATTTTAAGTAGAGTATATAATAAAATGTTCCATTACTCCATGTTTTTATCTTTATATCTTACCTGTAATGCCCTTCCAATGGGAGTTGTACTGTGCCCTCATCTTCCATAGCTAGCATACTTTGTTCTTCCTGGAAAGATAAATTATAAAATATATAAAGTGAACCTGGTGAGTCTCCCTTTTACATCGAGAAAAAACACAGATTAACATTTCACTGTCTCATTAACTCCAGGACCTTCCACTTTGTTTGCATTTATTAATGCTAGCACAGGTCCTTTCAATAAAGAAAGCATCAGTTACCAAGAACATAAGTAATTAATGAGAGTCTCCTATCACAAAGTAATTTAAATGCTAACAACAATCTCCTTCACGTCATTCAATGTAAAACATGGTTAATTTCCAAGCAGATTTTTTTAAAAGCTCAATCTAAATTTTACAAGGACAAAAGTATAAGTAATATACCGTATTTTTTCCACTATAAGATGCACCTAGGTTTAGAGGAAAACATGAAAAAAATATTCTGAACCAAATGGTGTACTAAAATATTTAATAAAATATAACAGAATAATATTTCAACCATGTAAAGTGAACAGCAGTCAACAGCAGTATTAAGAACGATCATCACTATCATTAACAAAAGAGGAGATACCTTAAGGTTCAAGTACTCTTCCAGTTTTCTGGGAACCCCAAGAACTCATCATCACTAGTGTCAGAATTTATGAAGCTCAGTTGCTCACACACTGTTATCACTTTCTTTGCTATCTTCATACTGACCAGACGCCCTGAGATTCAGCAGTAAAGTGGGACATTTAAGCGTCTCCAGGGGTTTTGCGAGGGCCCACCGCTTCCTCTTCTAACAGCTGTCACCACTGCTGACAGGTCAAGTAATACACATCACAGTCTGTGATGCAATATTCGCTCCATAAGATGCACAGACATTCCACTCCCCTCCATTTTTCTGGGGAAAAAAACTGAGTCTTATGGAGCAAAAAATACGGTAATTGTTTTCATTGTTACACAGTTGAAATTATACTCCAGGAATGCTCTATTTATTAGAAGAGAATGAGGTATGTATTTAGAGCAGTGGTTCTCAAACATTAGTTTATGTTAGAATCATTTGAAGGGCTTGTTAAAAATACAAATTGCTCCCCTGACCAGTGGGGCTCAGTTGGTGGGGCATCACCCTGCAAAACAAAGAAGTCACCTGTTCTATTCTGGGTCAGGGCATATGCCTGGCTGTGGGTTCGGTCCCTGGTTGGGGCACATACCGGAGGCAGCCCTGCACAATGTTTCTCTCTCACATTGATGTTGCTCTCTCTCTCTTTCCCTTTACCTTTCCCTCTCTCTAAAAATGAATACATAAAATCTTTTAAAACGTACATATTGCCAGGTCCCACCTCCAGTCTCTGATTCCGCAGGTCTGAAGTCGGGTCTAAGAATTTACATTTCTATTAAGTTTCCAGATGACACTGATTATGCTGGTCTGAGAACCACTACTCTAGAGACATCAGAGACTTGCAAAGAGATAGTAAAAGGTATCTCCTTGTATGGACCAAAACTCAGATGTGTTTTCCACTTAGGAATGCATCGTAAGTTCTTGTTTTATGCTTCAGATTTCTTTTCACAATGGCAATATCTCACCCTTCTCAAAGAGTAGAAATACTTTATATATTTATATAAATATATATTATATTTATATTAATTATATATAGTATTTATATATTTATTTTCTACATGAAGAAAACTATATATGTAGAAACTATATCTTCAGAATAAAGATAATCCTGTGTTACCATACTGGTTTAGTTTTCAATAGTGTTATCAACTTCCTTCCATACACAAAAATAGAAATTTAGTTACCTGTAGATTATAGGTCCAGTTTAATGCATTTATTCTCAAAGGGTTAATTAGCAATGTTCAAATTCAGAGAACTATTTGGGACCATTTAAAATGTTAGAATTATTGGCTCAAACTGCAGAAATGGAATTTTAAGTTGTATAAAGATGAAGAGCTAGGTAACTTCCTGACCAAATGGGAACTGAAAAGATAAAATAGGAATAACCTAGAGGTTGACTGCCTTCCCTCTTCAGTAGCATAGTAGCAGTAGCTTGGCTGATTTAAATCAGCTTTCAGAGAGCTGTTACCTTTGGCTGATGTCATTATTCTTGGCATGCAAGGCTGTTCCTAGCACCCCTGGAATGCAGACCTTGGCTCTCAACTTGCACGTTGCCTAGTCTGAAGAGCCCTAGCCATATGTCCTGTTAGTTAAAGAAACTGTTTGCTAGAGCCTCTTCAACTAACCTATGACTATATAATATAATGTAAGGGCAGGTCTCATTTTCAGTCTTGGAGTACTTGCTTACACATCCAACCAGCTGACTAAGGCAGGCTCCCGTCTGCTGGGACTTTGGCCATGCTGCATACAGAACGTCTGTGCCCAGCCAGTGCTGTGGAACTATGGATAAGCCAGAGGAGTGCATGAGTTCCACTGCTTCTCTTCTTATAAGTGCACCCTTCCAAATCCTATATTACATTTATACCCTGTGATACCAATGGCATGTATCTGTTACCCCTTTGCATTAGAGAAATTAACTCTGTTCCCTTTCTCTATTGTTCTTTAAGGAAAATTTCTCTTTAAGACCTATCAGATGTAGTTTATTACTTGTGTATTGTGCCTATTCCCCTTGGCATTTGGCAGTACTATTAGAATAAATCTATGGTGAGTAGATAGTACCATTGGTTTTAAATTACACATTTAAGCATCTAAGTATAGCAAATCTGTAGCCTAGAATAAGACATGCCTTGCAAATGGGTTAGTCACTTTCATGGAATGCAATACATGTCATATTAACTTATATGCATCCCTGAGGCCATGATCAGAGTATATGTATCCTCCCAGATAGATACAATTATTTATCTATAGAAGAGGTGATCTTAATGAACAGGGATGAACATGAAGAGGAAGTATTCTGTGATCCCAAATGCTATTCAAGTAAAACCAAGATACAAGCAAAATGCAATTCCTTCCTTGATTATTCACTGAAAGGTAAGTTTGCTATATGGTATCCTTTATGACCTACTTTGAAGAAAATGTCAAAAGCCAGGTAGAAACATTTAATAAAAGAATAAAATTCCACAAAACTGAAGAGAAGAACGGTGCCATCATCAGTGCTTAGGTGACCTGACAGTAGAAAACCAAGGCTCAAGATTCAATCTCACAGCAAAAAAATTGGACCAAACCTTTGGGAACGATTTTATTTGTTCCTCAGATGATTTTCCACTTTTCTCCCAAATTGCTTTCAATAATTATTTTGCACTCCGTGGCTTGTTAGCATGTGTGGGCTTTATACGAGTCATAATTCTATCCAAACAAAAACTCATCACCTCTAAAGATAGCATTTGTAAGCCATGCTTATCTGAAGAGAAGGTGGCAGAGCAGCCGCTGCCTTCCCGAGCCAGAAGGAGGCTGGGCGGGCCCCTGCACGCGGGATGGAGGGCCGGCTACATCCCAGGCAGCCCTCTGAGGAAGCCAAAATTGAGACTTCCTGGGGAGGAGCAGTCAAATCAGGCACTAGCCGTCAAGACAATCACAACCTAGTTTATCTCGATCATACAGGAAAAGAAAGGAAGTGAGAGCATAAAGCTAACTGGGTATTCACCACTTTATAAGTCAGAAGTATCTTAAAATGAGTTCCACTCAGCCCCTCATTTACACTGCATCCATCAAAAATATGCTGAGTCCTACCTATAACATGGTGAAGATGATAAAAGGATGGTGATCCAAGTTTACTCAAGAACATTAGAGAGGTTCTGAAAATTTGACTAGAGGAATATTCATACTGTGATTTGAACACCATGTTTTAATTAAGACAGTCCAAAGGATTTTTCAGATACTAAGTAAGTGAATGACAGTTAATGCTGCAGGCAGAAAAAGGCAGGAAAATTGAGGCTTAAAAATTTTTATTCAGAAGCACTCAAACATTTACTAAGCATGAATTATATGCTAGGAACACAGTAAATAAGAACAATAATCCAGGAATTATTTATGAACCTATTTAATAAATATATATTAAGCATTACCTACATGACAGGTAGTCTTCTATGTAGTAGGGGTACTGTAATACAAAGAAAGATAGATGTAAACTCTACTCTCAGAGGATGAGAAGCATCTCCTTAAAAAGTATTTGGACAGAGGAAGTAGTATCTGAGTCCCTTATTTGATCAGTTTGGTAATAGAAAGGAAGAAACACTAGGTAAAAAGAAAATATGCGGGTCAAGGATAAAAAGTGGTTATAAGTAAGATGTGTTTGCATGGCAATGAAAAACTAGCCTGGCTGGAGCCCAAGGCCTGTCCTGAATATTAGTGGAAAATAAAATTGGAGTTAAGTTGTGGGGTATTTTGATGAATATGATGCTATATATAAAATTACATTATGAATCTGAATTATATTTTGTGATAGCATAAAAAATACAGTTCATATACTATGAACATAACAAATGCTCTACTTTTAGTGGAATAGGTAGCATCTGTTACTATATCCATTTCTCAGGTACATTATCTTTATCTATGTAGAAGCCCTCAAATAGCCCAAAGTACAAATAAGAGCAGAGAGCCAATGACCACAAAAATTAGAGTATTAGAGTATTAGAGAGAAAAATATTCAGCAATTTTAGAATTCCTAGATCTTAAGAAATGGAAGGGATTTCAGAAATCAAATTATTCCCTTTATTTTATCCAAGACATTAAGAGTCTACCATTTCCTTTCTCAATTACTGATAGAATAGATAATGCTGCAAAAATTACATATATAATATATGTAATATGTTATATACACACATATACAATACTTGGAATACCATAAAATATATTTCTAAGAGGTATTTCTTAAAATTCCCAAAGATGGAAGAGCCATTACATACACTACTCACTTTAATGATGAAAGCTAAAAAGAAAAAAAGGAGCAGAGGAGTAGCCCACACAGAATTCATATAAGTAGATGAATGTAATGTATGTTTTTCATCAGAATATTTGACTGTTTCTAAATGACATCTGAATATTATAAAACATAGAAATTCTGATAGAGTAATCTTAGATTTAGAAGAGTATATTCTGGAGATATGTGGTTTTAGGAAAAGTCTTATCTCAAATTGTAGTATGGATTGGAATCACCTGGGGTCTTGATAACACAAGATTACTGGCCCTATCCGCAGAGTTTTGAATAGAAAATCTGGAGTAGTGTCCAAAAGTTTGCCTTTCTAACAAGTTGCAGGTGTTGGCTGATGCAGCCGAGGTCCTGGGACCACACTTTGAAAACCCACTGACTGAAGAAAAATATGCTTGCCTAACTCTGAGATTCAATTTAAAATGGCATTTGTCTGTGTGACAATTAGGACATGCCCCCCAAATCCACACCCAATTCTGATCTTTCTTAGCAGTAAGATGTGCTCCGTAATTTGCTTAATTGCACTTTTTTTTAGATTGCTTTTGCATCTTCTTGGCCTGGCTCATAATCCTGCTTCATACAGATCACCAGCCTCACTTGCCTCCTTTTTGCCCTTTCCTATAGTGTATACGTTAGGGTGAACATCCCATAAACCAAAAAGTGTCACATCATGATCACTGCCCAGAGTTGAATTTCCAGGATTTATCAAACATTAACTGTGTTCTCCCCTCATCCAGGAACAAACATTCTGCTGGGGCTTTCTGCTTTTAACAGCAGCCCTTTTGTCAAATGTGTACAATGTCCTAGAGAGTATTTAAGTAGTAAGGAAGGCATGTTGGTACTCTGAGCACATTTGGACATCCAGAATTTGATTCTGCAGTCTTCCCTTTACACAGAGCAATGTGCAAAATGTCAGGGTTCCAATATTCATTTCTATCCTGATTATAATCCTTTCTTTTAAAAACTGAAGCATATGCACATGCATATGCATGAAGTACATGAAAATTTGGAACAGAAGCTCTGCGTGCGACCTTGGACTGGCCTGTGTAGCTATTTATTCTGCTTAACGCATTATTGAATTTTAAGGTCAGACTAATGTTTTCTCAATGCCATAAGACCAGAAGTAGGTTACTGATAGGAAAACTCTGGAGGATAAAGGTACAAGCTTGTAACTATCATCAAAAGGACAAAAGGTGAGCCTTCTTTAAATTCAAGTCTCAGGGAGTTGAGACATTTCTGCTCTTTATTATCTTCTCAGATCAAATCAAAGTTACTCAATTAATTTGAGTAACTGCAAAAATGCAGCATTTCTAGAGAGCTTGTACATTTACCATCTTAATGCATAGTATCTTGGAAAACTGAGCCTTGGCATAACGTGCCACAGTAAGATCACATCCTTCAGTAGAGTCCTCAGCCTCAGTCAAGTGAAGTACTGAGATCCAGGAAACCAAGTAGAAAATCAATCAGAATTTAAGTTTTACTCTATTACTCCTTAAATCTTCTTACTTTGTATATTAAGCACACTCTTTTAATATTAATTCCAAGTTAGAAAGTGAACATTTTTAAGATTCCTCTTCTTCCTCTCCTTGTCAGATGGAGAATTATCTTTTTCTTTCTTTTTTTCTTTTTTTGCACTGGTCAAACCTATATTTTAATGTTCAATTATGAATTATTTCTTCACTCTATTCTTGGTTATTTTGTTTCTTTCCATTTACTGAAGGGCATATGAAAGTGTCATCATGTTAATCTATTTGAAATTGTAAGGGTCCTTAAACCTGCCTGATTTAACATATTGCAAGGGCTTTCCCCGCACTTTTTCTTATAGGCAGATCTGAAGGATACCTCTATAAATTTGCCTCAATCCATCTTTAATGTAGATTTTGTATCCTGTTGGAAAACATGAGTTCTAGGAAATTTAGCAATATTTAATTACTTATAAAATCATTATCTTCATAATCAGAAAACAGTGAACACCCACTGGAGTGCAGTGAATCTATAACGTAAAAAAGTAAATGTTCATTAAATAGCGTCTCTGCCTGTCTGAAATTAATAAATTCCAAAATGGATGTCTGGCACACATGCATCTAAGTACTGTACATATGTAGCTATGTGAGTGGTTCTGGGCAATTGAAACAGCAGATTCTAATAAATTTATGATTACTATCAAATCTGTTCTCTTTTATTTCACAGACATATAGAGGAAGAAACTAAAATGGCTTAATGATAAAAATATATTAAACATATTATGTTATATAGAAATATCATTTTTATTTTACAAAGTTCTAAAAGGGCAAAATGTTCCATAGTATGTATATGAAAGAAGGATGCTGTGCAAGGGATGATTACAGGAATGGGAGTGTTGCTACCTTTTTCCTACAGAAGTAGTAAAGATATTTGACAGGAAAACAGAGCAAAAAATAAAGCAGAATTACATTTGTAGGTAACTTAATAGTATTCTCATTATCAGAAAGACTAAGAGAAAACTTATGGGTTTTGAATTCAAATTATCTTCTTTGGAATTTAAAACTTTTTGGAAATTGTTTCCAACCTGAATAGTTTTAATTACATCAAATATGGATAATTTAAATCTTCAGAATTTCTATATTCTGATGCCCATCTTATTTACATTTAACTTATACCAGATCATATATTTTTAAATAATATCTTAGGATGAGAACAAAACTTTACCTAAAGCCCCAAAATAAATAAGAGACTATCATAATATCTTCATTAAAGTATTATTTTAAAAATATCTCATACTTGAAAATATATAAAAAAGAAAAATAAATAAAAATTTTATATATTTTAATTTTATATTAAAATTGCTAGAAGTATGAGTCTAAGTATGCCTTCTATAATATTTAAGAAAACTGAAATGTTCATACAGTGTTAAAATACATCATCATGATCAATTTCTAAGTGTGGGTATCCATTTGTAGATGATGGGACACCATAGAATAGTGAAGAAATGCCAGACAGTGACATATTATGTGCTGTATTTGGAGAAGCATCTGTGCAGAAATCTCATTAGACTTTGAGACCTAATTGAGCTTCACCTAATGACTGAATAAAACCTAAAAAGACTGAAAGGTTTGCAAACAGATACCCAAGAAGAGAAGAATAGACCCATGATTTGAGAAAATATACTGAAGGTATGAACTCAATACATTTACTAACCACCTTGTAGGAAAAGAAAAAGTGTAAAGAATGCACAATTGTCATCAAATATTTTCTTTTATCTTCATTTCTATTTACATGGAAATTTTGTTCCTATGTTTTATAATTTATGGGTTCAATCATTTTGCTAAATAATGTACTAATCACTTCTTTCATTTATACTCCTCATAGGTTTTATGTATTTTTAAAAAATACTATGATTACTAGCCTTCAAAACAGATCCAGACTTACACATGATTTTAAATACTCCACAAAACTTAAATTGTTTTAATATATGAAACAGAACAGGATAAGTCAGTAGTCCATCAAAGTAATTAAACCCCAAAGTTTCTCTAACAGTAATTTTAAATTACTTCGATAGCAAATCTTAAATCACTTTGGAAGCAAATCAGATCAACATGTTTTCCTCTTAAGCATTTCATCTATTTCAAGAATAAATCATTTTATCCTTTGATTAAAATTATCTTCTGATTAAAACTTTGTCCCCTAGAAAAATATCAACAGCGATAATGTCTCTTTCATTTCTCACATATTCAACCAAAAAGCAATCATTGAATGACCATAATTTGAAAATAATTAAGCATCAGTAAGTTTCTTCCATCCACAGGGGAGGAATCAGAAAAATAAACTGTTCAACTTGTGTGATAATGAAGTATAAAGTATTTTCATGTTTTACTAGGGATTGATTTCCTCATGTAAAATATTCACACTCTCTGTTCCAGTTTCAGCTTTATGATTTTAAACATTAATCTTCTAAACTTGTCCACCTGCGGTTGTTAACCACTAAAGATAAACACAATAACCTAGTTTCACAAAGAGCTACTGCATGCAAGTGCTTATTTTTCTTTGTAGGATATTTATTTTGTTATGACTTACTTCTTTTTCAGCATCTTCTAGTTTCTTTTTCTTACTCTCAGGCATTAAGTCATCTAACCAGCTGAGTTCCCGTTTGGTAAACAAAAAATCCATCAACTTTCTTACAAATACCAGAGCTAACACCTGAAATAAATAATAGAATAGAATAAAATAGGGCAAATATAAATGGGGTATGTTTGTCTGTCTATTGGATGGTAGAAATAAGCAAATTTCATTTATGTCTGATATTAAAATGAAATTTGAAGATATATGTATGTTACATATTTTGTCTGTACTTTTGCTTCTTTCATTTCTCTTTCTTATCACATGGTCCAAATAATAGCTATGATGTCACTTAGCCATTACAGAAGTCATTTAAAGAAGTTATTTTAAAAACTATAAAATATACTTAACGGTTTTCTTAAATACATGTAGTTAATAGTTTGCTTCATTTTAAATGAATATATAACATTCTTACCTATGCTGATAATATTTTAGGTTAGTTATAGTCATTCAAATTCACCATAATTTTGAAGTACTTGAAACTTTTCTGAAATACTTAATGAAATTTAATTTTTTAAATTCCCCCTAACTTTTCAGATTTGCTGGTATATTTTTAAAGTTAAGTTTTGAAAGTTTACATTTTCCACCCAACTCCAATTAATTCAAACTACTACCAATATTCAGAATGATAGAGACAAAACTAATATGAATCAATGCAATTCATATATAATCTCAAACCCAATCTTAGTCAGTCACTAGTTTTAGTGGTTCAAGTTTATACCAGGACTTCCAATAATAGTTCAGAATGACTCAATTGTTCCAATTTCAGTTCAGGGTTTCCAATAAGAGCAGAAAATTACAGAAAAAGAAAAAAAGAAGTTTCATACCATCATGGGAAAGACAATAGCAGCTCTTGAAACTTTTATTATCCACAAAAGGACAAGGCAACTCATCTGAATAACTGTGAAGAGATGGACTTTTCGAAGTGGTACATGCCTTAGATATATGAAATCTGGTTGATGTTTTGCAGGCATCCAGAAGAGCTTTATTCTATCAAAGAACTAAAAGATAAACAGGCTAAATTGATTTTTACAGTAGAACAAGTAAATGTTTGATGTGGTTCAATATTGGACATCTGGATCACATTGAAGTTGACATCCGGGATGTCTCTTCCTGTAGTAGTGCTGAATTTTTTCCTGGTTCATCCCTCTCCATACTATCCACAAATATTTCATTAGGTATTTTTTATTTCTGTCTCCTACATACATCTTAAAATTACATGTCATTAAACAAGCAAATAAAACTTGGTACATAGTGGTAGTGAGAATACAGAAGAAATAAAGTAAAATCTTCTGGCTCATTAATGAATGTTTCCGTGTCTATAGGACTCATTTTTTTCAGTCACTATTTCTCCTTTGTGAAGTTATGTTCTTGCATAAGTGTACATCAGTGTGTGGGTGCTTCAATTGTTATTGTTCAAATGGCACATTTGCTTTCCCTGGGACTCCTGAAGTGTTGGAATGAATATAGAAGTGGTTATATATCTAAGTACAGAAACAGCATTCATGAGAACACTGTGGTCTGTTTTTTTTTCTGCCATGTTGCACAGTGAGCAGTCTATATAATAAGTTTCTTAATGTTGCTAAACAATCAGGTAAAATACAGGTTCTTACTACACATAGAGTAACTAATTAACATGCCTCTTGAACTGTTGGTATTCAGCAGATGTTTATTACTACTGAAGTAATGATAATCATGATAAATGTAGTCTTAGTTTTGCATTTGGCACTTATCTTGCCCTAATATCAATTTCCCATTTCGAACTGAGTTAGCCACAAAATTTTAAATATGGATTTCAACTCACTGAGCTCCAGGTTTACTTAAGTTTTCATTAACCCTCTTTCTCAGTGAGAGACCCTGCTTGCTGTTTCATTTGTGCTATTGAAAACTCATTAGATTTTTCTCATGGGCCTTTGATAATGTTTTCCTCAATTATCATTGGAAAGATTAACACTGCAAATAATTCCAAAATCTGATATTATTGTTTAGTTCTAAACCTCATGAGTATAAAATCACATGAGAGGAATTAGGGGGAAAAATCTGTTGAAATCTATCGAGATGATTTAACTTGTTTCTTAAGCTTCTGCTGCTGTATTTATATAAGTATGGAACCTAATAATAAATACTTTTCAATTACAGATGAAATTAGTACTCATGGAACTTCTGCCAAAGGCAAAAATAAAAGAAAAGTAAAACAAATAACTAAAATCTCTTCAGTACTCTTTCCTATCTGCCTTATCAAACCAATTCTTTCAAAATATACTTTCATATATGAAATCATAAATGAGCAACTTAAAAATAATTTCAGTAAAATTTAAATGCGTAACACTTTTTGACCATCTCCCCCTCCTAAGTTAATATCACTCAGTGTCAGGATGAAGAGAGTCATCCTATATTTTGGATGTTTGGTGATCTTACAATGACTTCTTATTAAAGTTTGCCTCAGTTCTAGCACCCAGCACTGCCCTGAGGCCTAAGAGGTTTCTCTTCTCCCAAAGTGAGAATCTGGCTAGTTACTCATTCAGGAAAAGAGTTCCTGCACTGCTTCTTCCTCAGTGTCGAGAGTTTGGCTAAGCTACTCAATGGCATTGCTGCCTTAGCAGCCATTTTGTTTGGCTTAATGGTCTGCATTGACCTTGAACTACACCAGTTATTCATGCAATTGAATTCTCTAGCTAGAAGCCATGGAGTCACAAGTAAACATGAGTTCCTGATATGACTTCCCTAACAGTGATCAACAGTCTCCCCTGCCTACCAATGCCTTCCACCTATGTGTCCCATAGATAGGACTCCCAGGGACTTATCAAAACCCTGCTCTCTAGATTTGAATTTATCAATCTGGCCTTAGCCCAGGAACTCCACAGACCATAATAAAAGCATGTACCCTAGGTCCTGTTTCCTTCTCTCTGTCTTTACTTCACCTTGACTTTGCAGTCTGGCCCAAGGCCAGGTACTTCTTCCAGGACCTGTGAGTAATAAACTTCTCTATTTCAATTTCTCTTATCGTCTGTTGTTGAATTGAAGCTCACTATCCCACTTCTTGTGCTACACTTAAGTGCTAATTTGATAAGTTCATAGCATTCTGTCAGGTGACTTTTCTTGTATGTCTTTGAATAGCAATGAGTCAAACTGTGTGAAAATAATGACTGTGGGAGTGGGGGCTGGGGGCGTCAGTGGAGAGCAACAGAGGAAAATTTCAGACAACTATAAAAAAACAGTAAAGTAAAAAATATTAAACAATTAAATGAAAAATGACAATTTATATTTTCCTTTTACTCGACAAATATGAACTATACAGTATAGTTAATAACCTTCAGAATTAATCTTTCTTCAAGAGAAGTTAAATGTTTTATATCAATAATATTAAGTTAGAAAACATTATTCAATGGCAAATTTAAGTAGAAATCTATATTAGTTTCCTGGTGCTACCATAACAAATAACTACAACTCGGTGGCTCAAAAGAATACAAATTTATTCCCCCGTAGTTGTGGGGGCCAAAATCAAGGTGCTTGCTACATAAGGCTCCCTCTGAAGGTCACAGGGAGAAAACCCCTTGCCTCTTTCAGCTCTGGTGATATTCCCTGGCAGCAAAACTCCAATCTCTGCATTTGTCTTCATGTGGCCTTTTTCTGTGTCCTCTGCTCTTGTTATAAAGACCCCAGTGATTGGGCTTAGAGTTCACCCTGAATTCTGAATGAGCTGTCTTGAGATCCACAACTGCAAAGACTCTATTTCCAAATACGATCACATTGTGAGATTCCAGGTGGAAACAAATTCTGGGGGAACCAACTGAACCTACTACAGTAACATAAGCAGGAACAATTTGCCAACAGCCTCTACAAAGGTTTAGAAAACACTTTTGTGATTTTAAAATGTGTCCATGAATCCTTCAGTGCTTTTCTCTTCAAAAGATGAAGTCTAATTTCTTTCCCCTTGTGTGCAAGCTGACCTTAGTGATTTGCTTCTAACAAACAAGAAAAAATTGAAGTGACCATGGGCAACTTTGGAGACTAAGTCAAAAGGCACAATGACTTCCTCTCTTTCTCTAATTGCTCACTCTGATTGAAGTTAACTTTCATGCCATGAGGACTTAAGTGACTTACGGAGAGGCCCATGTGGCAAACACTACGGCTTCCTACCAATAGCCAGGCAGGGACTCATGCCTCATGCTCACAGCTGTGTGATAAGCCTCTTGGACATGATCCTCCAGCCCTATTCAAACCTTCAGATGACAGCAGTCCTTGTCCATACCCTGGCAGCAACCATATGACCCATCTTGAGCCAGAATCACCTGGCTAATCTGTTCCCCAGTTCATGATCCACAGAGACTGAGAGATAATCAATAATGGTTGTTTTAAGCCACTAAGTTTTACAATAATCTGTTATGCAGCAATAGAAAATTAACACAACTATATTTATTCAACCAATACTTCATTAAACAAATAATAAGTTTTTTCTTATACCTTGAAACTGCCTTACCTTATACATTTATTTTTAGTTTAATATTTAAAATAATCTATAAATACAATTATAATAATAATAGAAAAGCAAACATAAAAGAAAAAAATCACCCAGGATCTCACTGTCTTAACAAATTGGTTTTATTTCTCCCTCTTCCTTTTTAATATGACCAACACTCATAGCTTTGTAAACCTATAAAAGGTTCAACTTCTTTTCCTATTTTTTCACTTTGCATTATGCCATAAGTTTTTCTACCATGTTATTTTTGTCATCATAATTATCACTTTTCAGTGAATGTACCACAGATTGCTGAATTATTTACTGATGTTGGTTAATTGTACTGTTTCTATAATTTGAAAGTATATGTTACAATGAACATTTTTTTGCACAAAGTTTATTTCTGTTCTCATGGATAGATATCCATAATCATGATTACAGTATCGAAGATTAAAAGTATTTATATATACTTTGAAATGTACTATGACTAGTTTTCTAAAAGGACTGTGAAATCTAAACCTTTTAGTTTTAATATACTTATGGTAAACAGAAGTACCTTAAGATTATGACTTAGCATCAACAGACCTTAAGGTAAGTCATCATAGATGTGCCTATGTTACTGTAAGTAACTTACCTGAATCCCTTTTAGAGATGAAGCACCCATATAAAGAAATACTCCATACAGCACTGGCATGGGAATAAACTGTAAAAGAACAATTGAAGAAAAGGCACAAGTTATTTTCAAATAGGATATTTGAGTTAAAGGTGAAGAATGGAGCTAATACTTAGATGTTGTTCCTGCATTATATCAGATATTGTGAAATTGTGGATTGTTCAACTTTTCTCTTTTTTTGGAATGGCTCGGCATCATCCTATCTCTATAGTTATTTATATAACATATAAATCAATTATTGCAAATACACTTGTGAAATGATTAAATATAAGTAAACTTATATAAACAATTAAAATAAGTTAATTAGAATTTTCAAATTATGGACAACTAGGACGAGTTATAATAAAATCTTGGCAATATCTGCGAAAATTACATGATAAAATAATTACTCTTTAATGCTCTTAAGTTATTAATTTTATGGAACATATAAAACTGTATATGTGGCCATGACTTTGACACTGCTTACTGCTGTACCTCTATCTTATACTAAGTAATGTTAATTGCAAATATCATTTTCCATTGATAAGAAAATAAGAGCTTTATTTTGTGTAGGCCTGTAGTGAATTCAGGTCACAAGTCAGTCAGAAATAATGTTATTTTTTCCCCACAACTTTGTCACTATTTCAAAATTATGGTAATAGTTTACACATCAAATTTTATTTTGTCAGACCAAATTTTTATGTATTTAACGATTTGAAAAATACAGCACATAATTTCCCCCATTAAGTTATATAAACATGGCAAAGAAATTCATCGCTTTCTTCATATGCCATAAAATATTTGCATATTGGTGTGGATTCAAATGAAATTTCTTAAACAATAATAAATATATTCTGCCTTCTCTCAAATTCATAAAGGCAGATTTTATTACCTTCAGAATACTGGTCATAAAGACTGATGAACCCATAAGAACAAAAATCATAAGCCCAGTAACTCTTTGCTCCCGAATGCCAAGAAATCTGGGTTGTTCTCCTGGAGCTGAACATTCCGATTCCAGTTTTAGGCTGTTGACATGAGTGATGGAGAGAACAGTGGCAGCTACAAACCATGGCAGGCCCATGATGGAGCACACACCAAGCATGACAGCCACCATTAACAGATCCAGATGGTATCCACAACCTTTCTGCAGAAAAAAAAAAGTATTCTTGTAGAACCTGAATTTAGTATAGAGACAAATAACACAATCACCACAAAACAGTAAGAATAGATAGAAGATGCTATCTTGAGTCTTATACAATTGATTCTAAAATGCAAAATAAATTAAAGATAAAAAGGTAACAGCCTCAAGATATGTAACTCACTTAAAGAAATGTTGCAGATGTTCCTATTGCAATTATGATTATAGTCTCTTCTATATACTTTAATAGGTTTAATGTATTTCATGCTATTTCTATTGGATAAGTAAAGTCATTATCAAATACAGTCACTTCCATAGTTTCCTTATATGGGAAAGTTAATTTACAATTAATATTATTCACAATTCATTCATTATTAATTCACAAAAAATCATTAAGTGCCAACTATGTATCAGGTGTTAGGCTGAGAAAACACAGTAAGGATGGTGATAACAACAGAGCTAAAAATGACCTTATCATAAGCAGAAACCACTTCCTGACATTATCCCAGAATCCTTTCATATCAGATCTCCTAAAGACAAATCTTTCTCAAACACAGTTTCCAATTGCCCTCTTTTGTTTCAATTGGTGACTTTGGGAAAAATAATATCATGGAAACTAAGCTTCCTTAAGTATATATATACTATCTTGTTCCCATTTGTTTCAGTATCAGTGATAGAAAAAAATTAGCATCTCCTTAAAATTATAGTTTTTGTGTTTTCTATCTCCTCTGGGTTCCTATTCCACTATCATTGAACTCAGCTATTACTAACTTAAGTGCTTTCCTGGACCAGACAGGAAATGTAAAAAAAAAAAAAAAAAAAAAAAAAAATGGATGCAAGGGGCATATGGAAACGTGGCGAACTGAAAACTGCTCGCTTGGAGAGGGTGAGTGGGTCAGTTCTCTCTGAAGAGAAAAATTGAAAATGGGGAACCGCAGTGTTAACCTCTCTCTATGCCCCTTGGGAAATGGACAGGGCCAAGTCTCATCAGTAGCAAAGGGCTTGGCCTAGTTTACATTCCAACTCTTAATGAGAAGTAATCTAGGAAAGTGGGTAAGGGTTTAGTTTCTGACAAGTGGCCTGGAATCAAATGCTGGCTCAACCAGTAACCTTGGATAAATGATTTAAGCTCTTGTGCCTCTGTTTCCCTATCTGAAAAATGATGATGATAATTACCTCCTCATTGGGTTACTGGGAGAAGCACATTATATAATTTTGCAAATCATTTAGAACAGTAATTGGTATATAGTACACACCCACTAAATGTTAGAGACTATTACATTCTAGCAGTTGAACAATAAATTTTTCTTTTGTTCTCATTTGTTTCAAGGCTCCTCAATAAAGTTATGTTTCTTAAGGGTAGGTAACTTATCATATAATTTCCCTGTATTTCTAATAGTTTTAGCACAATAATTGGCACATAATAAGCAATCAATAGGTTACAGATTGACTTTTCAAAACGGAAACATCTTTTGGAATCAAATTTAATATGTGTAATTTTTAAATAAATATAGCTGTTAAATTTGTTATCATAAACATAAGCAGACATCACCAATTCTCCTAGAAGAATAATTTTGGCTTTCTTTTTTTACAGGCAGTTTTACCAGACTGCAAGCAGTTTGTAGTTAATATGAAAGCTCATATAGCCTGGAGTGAAACATATTGAGTATTTGTTGCATATTTGTCTTGGTAGTATTTCCTTTCTGCTATTTTGCTTTGTTAATTGTTTTACTAAGAAAAACACCTTTAAAGTCAGTTGGACTTCCTTTCCTTTCTGCCCATCCCTCCCAAATTAGAAAAGTACAGGGGATGACAAGGAGAAAATGTGAGTTATCCACACAACAACCTTTTCCCTGAGCATTGTCACCAATTCAGTGGAAGTCTTCCTTGGGTCAGTTCAGCTGGAGCAATGCTCCAGTGCACCAAAGTGCCTTGTGAAGACACTAGAAAATTTTCTTTGCAAGTAATGCAGGAGAGGTTTTCATTGCTAAGAGCTGGAGAGTGGGAAAGAGAAACACCTTGCTGTCAGTTGAAAAAAAAAAAAAGGCATAGAAAGGAATAAGCTTCACCAGGGCCATAGTATGTTGCAGAACATTTTGGAAGATGTAGTTGCATGGAATAGTACTTAAATTTGGCTCCCTTTAAAGGGCAATGTCTTAACCAGTTAGAAGACTGTTTTGTCCTAGGGACTCTGGAACGAGGAGTGAGAACAATGAAGGACTCACTCAAGCCCCTGCCTCTGAGGGAGTACAGTGTGAACAATGCCCTCTGCGGCTGTACAAAGCTTTAGTCCAGCTGAGAGAGAATGGAAGAGGCGCAACAGCAGGGAGATCAGCATTAGAGGGCAGAAGGCATGTGGCCTTGAGCTTCACACTCAGACCCATGTTCACTATGGCTTAATGATATGAGGAAGGACTTCTTCATGATAGTGATTTCCTATAGCTCTTTTTTAGTGTTCTAAAAATATGATACAAATGTGAACAGTAAGATTCTGGATTTCCAGCAGCAGCCAAAATAATGCTTTCAGATGAAACAATTTCCTTAGAAAGTTATTATTGTAAAGTACAAGTATATAATAAAAACAAAAATAAAACTCCCCCTAATTATGTTGTACAACAATGGAAGCATCTTAATTTAATGTGAGTCAAAGAAATAAAGCAATTCTGGCACTTCCACTAATTAATCACCATCTTTCCCCTTCCTTTTCATTTAAAATGTCTCTAAAAACTTGGTCTTTGTAACAAAATCATTAGCTGAGAGATGTGACAGCCAAAGGGAAGTATCCCTTTGTCAGAGAGAGAACTCTGCTCCTTGTAGCATATTTCTGTAGATTTTTTTTCTAAAATAAAGACAGAATCAGAGCTTTTATTCTCACATTCATCCATGAATCCCGGGAGATGGACATATGGAAGGAAAAGGGAGCACAGCAACAGGTGATGCTACAGCAGACCCCACTAAAACCAACATACAGCAAGACAAGAGGCCAGCCAAGAGGACCATCTGATACCCAGATGCCACTGCTGAAAAAATTCATTTCAAAGCTTGGCAGCAATTTCCTGCATCTGTCAAGTTAACCACATAAAAGACTATAGATTGACATGAAGAACCAGGCTGACAAAGAGGGCAAAAAAGAACATATCAAATGCCATAATCATCAAGAGAATGTGGTGCCAAATGAATGTTGCAAATGCATTCATTTACTCAAGTGATCTGGGATTGTATTGCTGTTTATTAAAAATGATGTCAAAAGAAGCCTGAACTGTCTACAGAAACATGTAGAAAAGCCCACAGTTGTATCTGAACAGAAACTTTCTTTTCTGTAAAATAATATCTCTCTTTCCACTTTTAAATAATACTTTCTTTTTTAAAGCAAATATGGTTAACGCTTTTCAAAGGGATTTATTTAACCTATGCCTATCCTACTCCTCTTGGGAAGAAACAAACAAGGAAAAAACATTAGATAAGAATATGGATCTATATCTTTATATAATATAGGTGATAATTCACAAATTTTTAAGTTTTTAAGTTCTTTACTATAGTTGACATACAATATTATATTAATTTCAGGTGCACAACATAGTGATTCAACATCCATATACCTTATGATGTGATCAGCATGACTGACCCAAAAGATCATGAGGTACAGTGACTTGGAGTTTGGCTGATTTACAGCTTTTTCATTCTGTGAGGGGAGTAAGTTACTGAGCCAACAGCTGGGCCGAACCTCTGCTGGTCAGCATAGCTTTTCCATGTATGTAGTAACACTCACAAGATAATGAAAACTATTTTTAGTGGCATAAAAAATTCTTCTAAAAGAAAACCAACTACTAATTTCAGTAATGGAAAAAAAGAAAAAGTGAAAAGACGTACAATGTGAGTCTGGGAGGATAAGGGATGAGAAGCTAAATTCTGAGGTGACTTGAATATATGATGTAGACACAAATATACTTAGATACCTGAAGTGGAATCCACCAGGTGCTTGATACAGAAACTACAAAACATGCTTCATTGAACTATTTCTGGGAATGCTCCACCCAAGGCAAAAAATGGGTTTTCAAGTGAGAAAAAAAAAAAAATTAGCTGAAAGTGTGGTTAACTTGTGGTCTGGGGATATACTCAAGAAATACATCTCTTTTCAGGACAATGTGGTTCAAGTCAAAGCCAGGAGATTGTGCAAACATTTCAGGGAAGCAACAGGAGGAGAGAACTGCTATGGAAAAAATCATCACTCTGAGCATAGAATGTTCCGAGGAAGTGAATGTTTATTATTGTCAACAGGAAAATCAGCAGCAGTAGACCACATTATACCAAAGCTCATAGAAGACAAAGGTTATAGGCCAGAAAGAGCGAAAAAAACAGTGTTCAGTATAGACAAAACATGTCTTCACTGCAAGGAACTTGCTCTGCAAATAACCATATCCAAGGAGGAAGATGGGGTGATCAGACCCACAGTGGCCAAGAACGAACTGGCTCTTCTACTTGGGGAAATAGAGCAGAGTTTATGAGTAAGTCAGATTTGCTCTGTTATTTGCTAAATCCATGCTGTTACAGGGGGAAAATATGGATCTTTTGATTATATCCTCATTTATCTGTATAATAAAAAGTAATGTACAAATAATGTAAGATTTTATTAATATAACCCCAAGTTTATTTTAATGACAAAAATAGTAAATGTTTTTGTTCTACATTTAATTCTATAAATGCAAGTACTTGAAAAACCACATAAAGAATGCTTTCTTATATTTTAGCTATTCTGCATGTTATGTAAAGAAGGAAATACATTATACTTGTTGATTTGGAATTTGGCAAAGCCTGTGAATGTCAAGGGTCTACCACAGGCTTATAAAGAACAGAGAAGTAAGTGCTGTCTGATTTATAAGGTTGAGCAACTGGGAGGAGCAACGATAGAGAATGGCCAGAAAGATAATATCACCTTCAGCAAATCTTCACTTGCTGCCACATTTTGTTTTAAGGTGATTACATTAATACTTAGAAAAAATACTGCCTCCGTCAGTTTAGCTGATAACCTTTAAAAGGGTAATTTTTCAGTGAAATTTCTGGGATTTCTGCCTTATAAAAAAAGACAAATTTTTTTTTCTTTGAAAGGGAACCAATGATAGTACAACTTATTTTCTTCTTAAAATAGGAGTCTTTCAGTTCATTTTAAAATGTGTGTCATAAAATGAAATATATATAAACAGCTATTTAAAATGATATTGCAGATTTATATTGTTGACATGGGATAATTACCATGATAATGCTCTTATGTGAAAAAATGCAAACAACATATATAGTATGAAAATATATGCTTGGATATATGTTAAAATGTTAACAATGTTATCTCTGGGTAATGAAATTATAGTATTTTCTACTTTTCCCTATTAACTTTTTATATTATCTATTTTTTAAAACTAAAGTCATATTTTATAATGAAAAATATAGATGTTTTCAGTCTTAAAAAATAAACTGGTGTTTAGGGGGAAATGTTTTCCTACTTCTTAGAGAGTAACAGACTAACACTTGTTTTTTAGATCTATTTAATCAGCTATGTAATTTGAATAATTAAGTTGTGGCATTTGCTTTTTCAGAGGGCTAAATTTTAAAAGCAAATAATACTTTTAAGTCATTAATATTAAATAAATATGCTATTAAATGTGGAGGTCTGAATTTCTTGTTTCGGGGGCTGTAAATGATTCAAGGTTTCTGATATTGAATTGCATAGTTCAGCGATGTTTTGGGAGCCAGCTCATATAGGCTTATCAGAGCCAATTGTTTAATTTTCAAAAACTTGTCCTGCCAATTGATGTCACACTGGTAGCATAAAATGGGCTGTGATGGGAGTATTCATACCATGGAAATCAGCAAACATTATAAATAAGGATCTCTTTCTTTCATACACAGAGAACTGATTGTTGAACATATACCTGCACTACTGGTCTAGATCCTAAGACTTTATGAGATATTTTTATAAAATATAACTTTAATAATTAAGAATTTTGATAAAAACAAGTGAACTGAATGAACATTCTAAAAAGGTTTTGAGTCACTTTCTACAACGAAAATGAAAAATGTTCTTTGTTTTAAGATAGACTGAGTCTCTCCAATATATACAGAAAATTCCTTTTTAGTAAGATTTGTTACAAATCATTGTGCTTTCTTACATTTATGTTATTACTATTTCCCATCAAAAAGTTCTATCAAAGATTTTAATCTAACAAACATACTTATAAATCCTATAAATCATGATTTCTGTTGCTCTAATGATGAACCCTTTTCTAGAGTTTAAAGAGTATGTACATGATACCAGAACAAAGCAAGATTGGGCATGTTTTGTTTTTATAAGGTTTGATTTAGATAATTTGTAACCATTCAATGATTTTTTTTTATTTTACATATTCCTATACGTGATAGTACTCACACTACATATCTCAGACAAACTGTATACCAGTGAACAACTTTTATTATTCACAGTTGGAAAATGGTAGAGTCAGAATATAATAAATAAAATATATCTGTATTTATATGCATGGTAAGAAAAAAAGAAAATAAGAGAGAGAGAAGTCATTGAAATATACAATAAAACTCACCAAACTATAACATTTATAAATGGGTTTTATTGTCATGGGTATTACAGACAAAGGAATAATTGGAGAAAAGAAATATCTGAAGATGTAATTTGTTCCAATAATGAATATAATCTAATAGACATATTTAAGCTCAATCAAGCAATAGAGAAATCCTCAATGGAAGATAAATTGGTAAAGCTGCACTTCATCAAAGTAGATTATTTCATTAAAATGTGTTAAACATGGTAAAGAAAGTTAGAATTTAGTCACTGTTTTTATTTTAATCCCTGGAAGTAAGATTTCAGAGTTTAGAGCTCAGCCAAGTGCTATTAATTAATTAATTAAAATAATTAATTTTAAGTTTACTGTAAGACAGTATCCTGAATATAGAAGATAAAAATTATTAACCAGAAAACATTATCTTAATATCTCATTGTACCAACAACTACAGAATATTAAGTATAAGAACATCAATTGATGTCAGTTAAGTCATAATGATTTATATTAAAATTAATGTTAAGATATACCTTTAGTTTATGTTCTTTTCTGTTGATGATGACAGCAGTAATCTGTTGGTCCATAAAAATTAGAATAGTACAAAGCAAAGCTGGAATAACAGCAGCTATTACTGTCCACCATGGATTTGGACCTACGGGTGTAATAAACCAGCCACGATCATCTCTGGTGGGCTGTGAAAAACGAAAGAATATAAATAGCTATTAACTAGATTAATGAGTACCTAATCAAATTATATCTGATAGATGCTACCAGGAAAACCCTAATTATAAACAAATCTGCTGGATTAGCTATAAATTAATAATACTAAAATTTACAAAGCATTTATAAGGTTCAAGCAGTATTCTAAGTGCTTTAAATATTTTAACTCATTTTTTCCTTCACAATAGATAAGGAGATACAGGTAAGGAAACTGAGACATAGAGGAGTCCAGCAAATTGCCCAAGATCCCAAGGCTAGTTAAGTGGTGGATATAGGATTTGAACTCTGACAGACTGGCACAAAAGTCTGTATTCTTAATCAATACTCATATTAAATAAAATAATATTCATCATTTACGGTTCGCAAATTTATATTTACAAATAACATGTTGACAACTGTGTGTAACCCTTATTTCAGATGTATGCACAGATCTTTGTCTGAAAACAGCAAAAAGGCACTTGGTGGCATCAGGGGTTAGCAGAAGGATTCCGCTAAACATGGCTGATACCTAAGATAAATCCCGGTGGAAGTTTTATTTATTTATTTATTTTAATCCTCACCCAAGGACATTTTTTCATTGTTTTTAGAGAGAGGAAGAGAGAGAGAAACACTGATGTGAGAGAGAAACATGGATTGGTTGCTTCTCATATGTGCCCCACCAGGGATTTTACTTGCAACCTGGGTATCTCTCCTAACCAGCAACTGAACTCGCAACCTTTCAGTCTATAGGAGGATGATCCAACCAACTGAGTCACACTGGCCAGGGTGAAAAAGAAGTCTCTTTGACAATAATTCTACGAGGGAGTCCCTAACTCCGTTTGACAGATGAGAAAACCAAGGCCCAGAAATTTTCAAGTAACTGGCCCAAGGTCACAACCTTAGTAACATGGTCAAAATTCTATTTCAGACCTGTTTTTATTTGTTTTCAAGCCCTATCCACTGAGCAATTCTGCGTCAAGGTAATGCATTTCCCTTAGTTTCAAATGCTTTATTAGCTCTTAGGAGTGCTGTATAAAGGTATTTCAAGTGGAAAAATTGACAGGAAATATTTTCAAGTGCCTTCTAGGTTTTTCTTCTGTATTTCATATTTTTAAAATAATAGACCAAAATTTTAGTCATGCTATGGGCACTTTATTAATCTATATCTTTATATTTACATGAAAATCTCAAGTTCTAGGGTTATAGCCATTATCTAAGTAAAGATCAGACCTACAGAGATGAAGAGGTAAATAGTAAATGCTATGATAAATTCACCTTGAAAACACTTGGTACTTGTAGTTTTGGAGTTGGGATCCCAATGGCATAGTCAATTAAAACCATACACAGAATTGTAAGAAAGACAGCAAAGTCACTCACTATGGATCGAACCTAAAAATAATGAAAACATTTGTTACTTGAAGAAACTGTAAATAGACAGGAATACTCAGGAACATAATCTAGAGTCATATTTTATGAACACTTTATGATTCAGCATCATAACACATTTTATGCATACTATAATATTATCATTAGCTTTGTTAGGACCTGAATATATATTTACGTATCATTGTCATTAAGATAAATACACATTCAGCCTTTTCAGAAGGAGGCATTGGGAAATAGCTATAATGGGATTGTATTATTTTTAATATTTATTTAAAATCTAAGTTTATTATGAAGCTAAGTGCGTGCATATTTAGAACACAGATTAAGGTTGTGTGGCTGGAATTTGGCTAAATTTTAGAACTCTTTCTCACACAGACAACATTTTAATATGATAAACCTGAAACAGCATAAAATAAAATAGTGATTTTTAATGAAGAAGCATAATATTTTATTATACTTAGTTTATCTGGGATATAAGTATGGTGGTATGGAATACGCACAACAGAGTGGGCAAAATAAAAGTTACTCTATGTAAGTCAGTTTTAAAGCCATTTCTCACATAAAAAGCCATCTTTAATCAAAAATCCTTATACAACTATCAACAAGATCTGACTTCTTTGTTTGGATGACTTTATGACACACATAAACACATGCAAAAATGCAGGTTACTGTTTCAAGTCACAAAAATAATTTAATCAAATTATACACTTTTGAGAAAAAGAAATAGTTCCTCCTTACGGAAAGAGGTGACAAAAAGAGAAGTTTTCTGCAGAAGAAACAGCTTTTGAAACAGTTTCCCAGGGTGGAATTTTGATTATAATCTCAGCTCATCCTTAAAAAGCTTGTTTTCTTGGATACTTTTTTCTCCTATTTTATTGGCTGAGTCAGACATTATAGGTGTTACTTTGCAGTGTTAAATATTGAACTAAGCTGTTTCTCTGTTTACTTTCCTTTCCAAATATGCAGATGCAAACGTGGTGGGTTGGGGGGCTGGTGCTGACACTTTACAAATGAAAAAGAGAATAGTATTCCAATGAGCTTTGCCTGGGCTTTCCCAATTAGAGACTAACAGTGGCTCCAAAGAGGTATCTGTGAGCCTGGAATAGTTCCCACTGTTCACTGGGCAGGAAAATGACAACGAGCAAGGCAGTGTGTGCTTTTAATTTCCAAAAACCTAAGTGGGAAAGTGGGAGCTCATCTTTGGGATCTGAAGTTAAGGAGAAAAGCCTGGAGGTTAAGTGCCCTTTTAGCAACTGTCGTAATAGTGCTTTTACTTTACCTCCCTCTCTCACCTAACCCACTCCTAACCTGGCAGCTTGCTTACACAAAAGCTTTTTAGTGGCTCCTTTCATCACAGCCATGACTCTTCATTTTGCCTTAAAACATGTATGACTTCATAACATGCTTTATGTAGGTTTTCATTTTAATCAAGAAAATTGGAGTCTAAGTACCTTGGTTGGAAAATAGCGGCTGGTCTTGAACTGCTTCAGGGTGGCTGACAGCGTAACTGTGGAAAAAAACAGGATCACTGACCAAAACAGAACATCTGGAACGTACGGGTGATCGTGACCGCAGGCTCGTCCGACGTACTCTCCATGCAAAGAGTTGCATTCCTGACAGAGGAGGTAAAACAAATGGAGGTAGTAAGAGAAGAACAGACACAGCTCTTTCAGCAATCTGACATCTGAAGATCAATTGCAGTCGAGTTGCTGAAGCTTTTCATCTTTGGCTCTCCCAATGATTTAACAGACAGCACATTACACTTGACAAATTCTATCTGAATGGGTCAGGTAGTGAGCAATATCGAAGATGTATATCATGCAAAATTTGAACATGAACCACTTTAAAAATGCATGCCTTTTTCAAATTATATTTAAATCTGTAAAACTAATTGATTTACCAATGAATGTGTATTAACCTTATGTCAACTAAATTCCTAACACCAAGTTTATTGGAAATATGACATACTTGATAGTGAGCGATTACTAGGGTCAGACATTATGCCAGATGGTTTAAATACATCTTAACTATTTTAAATACATCATCTTAATTAATTTTCACATCAAGCCTATAAAATAAGTAGATGCTATTATTTCCATTTCATGTCTGAGGAAACTGAGACAGCGAGAGTTTAAATAATATGCTATGACGTCACTGCTTCTGGTGGAAGTAGAGCTGTGATACGACTATGATGCCCATGGTGGAAATATTATTGCTTATTAAAGAAGAAGAATGATTTTGTACAAATTATCTAGTCCAAAAGCCACAAAAAAGATGAGAAACGTTTTGGGTTGGCCAAAACGTTTGTTTGCTTTTCTTCTGTAAGATGGCTCTAGTAGCTCTTAGTTGTCTTTAACTTCATTCAAAACAATTTTGTTAGATTGTATTGTGACAGTTGTCATATCAGTGTGCACTTTTAAAATAATAATCAAAATTGGTGAATTTTTGTGTAGACAAATTAATATTGAAGATGGAAGAAAATATGCAAAGTTTTCAGCATATTATGCTTTATTACTTCAAGAAAGGTAAAAATGCAACTGAAAGCCCCCCAAAAGATTTGCGTAGTGTATGGAGAAGGTGCTGTAACTGATTGAACACGTCAAAAATAGTTTCTACTGGAGCATCACTAAACAATGCTCCACAGTCGGGTAGACCAGTTGAAGTTGACAGTGATCAAATCAGGACATTAACTGAGAAGAATCAATGATATACCACATGGGAGACAGTCAATGCACTCAAAATATCCAAATCAATAAAGTTATTGGTGAAAATGAAAGATGTGTTTATTTTACGGAAAAAAACATATAGACTTTTTGGCCAACCCAATATTATTATTGAAATGAAACTGTGAGTCAAAGATTGGGCTCAAACTTAGATCACAGAACAAAAAAAGAAAATGTTACTATATGCGCAAGAAAAAGCTCATACTTACTATGACTTCTCCATGGTCATTTTTCCCCCCGCTGTATATATTTATAAGCCCTGAAGGATCATTTCTAATTACTGGCTTAGCCATGAGGTGGCAGCAAAGACAAAACATTTTTCTTTCTCCAAGAAAAACATTAATATTTAGTAACTGAAAATTTTCTTTTAAAATCATTTTGGCATCTGTTACTCTATTTTAAAGATTAGATTACTGAAGGATTTTTATTTTAAAACACAGACAATAACTGTTTAAATGAAAGAGTGACCTCAACAATCCTAAGAGATATTCTGGACCTAAACAGAAATTAAATTGTGCCATGGTACAGAGAGATCTTAAAGGAAAATATAGACTGACTGGTCGCCAACACAGAGTCCATCTATTGAACAATGAATGCCTCAGGCCCTGGAGTCCTTGTATGACAGAAAACAAATACTTTAAAGATTCTAGAATAAACCACAGATAGCTGCATTGTTATCCAAAAATAAACCTATCAGTAAATCTAGCTGGGGCAGCTACCCCTAAGGTGAAGATTCTTAAGAAATATTGTTAGTATATCTTATAATTATAGGAAAGAATTCTGTCCCCTTTCTAATCTAACTGCAAATACCTTCCTTGTTAGCTAAGGTTAAATTCCAATTATTCATATTAAGCTAATACATAGCACAATAACTTGACTAATTGAAAAACCAAAGAAAAATCCCCCAGGTCTTAATTATAGCTTTAATTTTCCTTTCTCAAAACTCTGTATAAAATAAAGTACCAAAAAGGAATTCTTGCTTTTTTTTTCTTTTTCTTTTTTTTTTTTTAGTTTCTTCTCTTGCTCCTATTCAGAGATGCTACTCGAGCAATTACTAAGCAAAGTAATGGGTAAGCTGAATAGTTAAATGGGGAAATTCTGATCAAAGGGTCCAGAGTTTCAGTTATACAGAATAAGTAAGATTTGAGGATTTAATCCACAGCAGAGTTACTATATTTAATGATACTATATTATATAGTTAAAGTTTGCTTAAAGAGTAGATATTAATTGTTCTCACCCCCCCCCCCCCAAAAAAAAAGGCAACTATGTAAGGGATTGGTATATCAGTTAGCTTGGTTGTGGTAACCTTTTCACGATGCATACATATATCAAAGCTTTATGTTGTGTACCTTAAATGTGTATAACTTTTGTCAATTATACCTTAATAAAGCTGAAAAAATAAACAAAAACAAGACATGTTAAATAGTAAATTTGTGATATAAGACTATGTTTTCAAAATATCCGTTAAATATTAGGGAACACTCACTATGCACATAGCAGTTTGGGAGAATCAAAGGAAGCTAAAGCTCTCTGCCCTTGGTGAGTTAGCAAAGTAAAAACTATTCTTCATGAGGTATGTAAAAATCCAATTTATAAAATCTGTCAAATATATAATAAAGTAAATGTTATATTATTTTTATGAAGTAGTTATAATAGCCATTAGTAAAGAACTCTATTAGTAAAATGCTTTTGGTGAAACTTGTGATTATGCTTTTTAAAAAACCCTGGTATTAAATTAATTGTTTTAAACCGTATAATAATTAAGACAAAATAATTTTAATGGTCTTCATTGACTTAAAATTATGAATTTTTTTCATTATCTGGCATTCCCTTTAGTGATAAAGGCTATTTCTGGTCAAGATTAGCAATTATCTAATGTAAAATTGCTTTAAACTAATTAAAAGCATGAAAATTTCTGACAGAACTTTAAAAATAAGCTAAATGCAGTGCTAGATATGCTTTGATTGCAAACTACCGTGCACTGTACTCTGCTTGACTCTAATACTTCTAATACCTAAAATTAACTCATGGTAAGCCAGATCAATTGTTCTGTGAGTCTTGCAGCTATACAGAATGAGTATTATTATTTAGCCTTAAATTAGGCTTAATTTTAGAGAAAATGATGAGGTCAAGAATAACAGTAGTAAAATATAGGTCAAGACTGGATTTTAAACAGAGGGTAAGTAATTTGATTTTGATTAAAAAAAAAACATTTAATGAGGAAAATTGGCAAAATAGTCAATAGGTCAAGTGCTCTTACAAAAATCACATTTATTTGAAAGTTGCTAAGAGAAGAGACTTTAAAAGTTCTCATCACAGAAGAAAATATTCTGTAACTCTGTATGGTGATGAATGTTAACTAGACTACTATGGTCATCACTTTGCAATATATACAAATATTGAATCATTATGCTGTATGCCTGAAACTAATATAATGTCAATTATACCTCAACTTTTAAAAAATCACATTTAGAGTTTTATAATATTCGTACAGCAAAAAATATTTCTTTGTTTTACTAACTGGCTCACTTACTAAAATGATATGTTTCATAAAATGAACTAGAATTCATATAGTTTTATGCTGATTGTTATAATGGGATTTGAGCTTATGCAAGTAGGTAAAGTGGAAGGAGCTTTGGATCGTAATGTTTGTAACTGGGGAGAATAAAAAAGAAACTAGGATGACTCAGATTTTTAAAATATTTATAAAAAGCAGAACTCTTTCAATTTTTCCAGTTGTGAGGTTTGACTAACAGAAGTAAAGGATGTAAATACAAATGGAAAAAAAATAAGTGCACAAACATTAT
This sequence comes from Furipterus horrens, assembly GCF_987537825.1. Classification (NCBI taxonomy): domain Eukaryota; kingdom Metazoa; phylum Chordata; class Mammalia; order Chiroptera; family Furipteridae; genus Furipterus; species Furipterus horrens. Next base: position 157,813,426 of record NW_028327171.1, on the reverse strand, counting down.
AAAAGATTAAGAAGAATGGAGAGCTACAGCTATGAGAGAAATAAATCACAAAACAGAAATAAACAAAATATAGGTTTTTAAAAGGTACAGGATTTAAAAGTGCAAAATGTGTTGGAATCATCCTCTTTCCTGAGTGGGAGTTAAAATGAAAGTAGTAGTAAGAAATCCCTTCCTGAGGGAGGTACCAGAATTTTATTAACAAATTAACTTTTGTTCTTTCCAAAGATTTCAATATTTACACTAAAATACTCACAAACAGCCCCTCACCCACAGCATATTCTGAACAGCTGGAGCAGTATTACATAGCCAAGTAAAAGCGTTTTGGTTTCTTTACACAGAAGGGCAACTTAATTCTGCTATATGGTTTCATGTAGGTCAACACCATTCTTATTTAATATGCTTTCAGTTAGTCTGCTCATGTTATACTGTGCATGTGTGCTTTCAGCGCAACTCAGGCCTACGGACTATTAGAGAAAACTTAATAATGAAAGAAAACCCTAGTTTACTGATGAATACTTGAAACACGTAAAATTAAGAAAAAAAATCACTTATTTAGTAGTATGCATTCAAAAAAATTTAATTAATGGTGATAATTCATTCACAATTTTAACAAACGCCGCAAAACAGTAACACAATTCAAGATATGACTTGGTTTTCAATGTTTCACTTACTGACACAGTTAGGTTCTCCCACATTATGTCAGAGGCAGAAATATTGGACTCCCTCCATTCCTTTAGTGTGTCATTGCTGGGATTATGGGGTTCCACACAGTTACATCTGAAAAGGCAAAATGTGAAGTTTGTGAAAAAAGTATCTTTTTTGTCAAAACAAATGTGGAATAAGTCTTTCTTCCCTAGTCATGGCCTTCCTCCAACTAAGAGATAAGAGGTTTGGTCATCTTAAACAATTCTGGGACAGACTATTTCCAGAAAGCAGAATAGATGTATTGCCAGGGCATGAGAGCACTCTGTAGTGTTTCCTGGAAGGAGGTCATTCCCTCTCTGTCCCAGTCAGAGAAAGTTTTTTAAAGTGAAGGCTAGAATGCAGGAGACCTTTCAAACCAGCATGCTTTCTAGCCTTTAAAATGATAATTTGTCTCTAAATTATAAGTCAAGAGGAAAAAATAGTAAACATCCAAATCTACAATTATGATTTCCTTATTTTTTTTAATATTGTAAAGCCATATCACTTGAAGTTGGAGTTATTTAATTCATATTCTAAAGATTATTAATAACTTTGCTATATGATTCAAAACTTCCCTGGCTGGTTTGGCTCAGTGGATTGAGCGTCGGCCTGCGAGCTAAGTGTCGCTGGTTCGATCTTCCAGTCAGGGCACATCAGAGAAGGAAAACTCTGACTCCAAAAAACCTCCGCTGCCTTGCGGCATACCTCTTCAGGGGAAAGGCTAAGGGAGTAAACCCCGACAGAAAATCTGGAGCCGGAGTCCCTAAGGCGGTTTGACGTTGTAGTCAACACCGGCAACTCCTGCGGCGCACCTGAAGCCAAGCTGTATTGACTCCGTCTTTCCCTTGGACCCTTCAGCTGCAAAGAGAGGGGGGGTCTGCTGCATGGGCAACAGCAGACCCTCCATATCACCCTGCCCAGGCTCTGTAGCTTCAGCTTCACTGGAGAGGACACCCCAGCGTCATCGCAAGATGTCGATTCAACACGGGAGGAGACAGATACCGTGTCACTCCCGAGTCGGACTGCACAGCCATTCTCGGCGGTGCAGATAGACTCTTAAGAAGCTACACCATCGTCTCTCGAGACGGACGGCTGCCGACGACGACGATGATTCAAAATTAAAGCTGGGTTGAAATCTAAGTACCTCAGGACATACTATTTCTTATTCTGAGTGATAGTCCTGTTAAATATCAAACAATCAATACACCAACGTTTTTGAGTATCTCCTACATATAGGGAACCATAATAATTGCTGGGTGGGGATAGCAGCAAAGAGGATAAGAAAGAGTTGGGCATAGTAATGTTATTATATACTAGAAAATAGTTTCTGATCTTATGTTCTTTATAACTTTATTAATCAATGAGAAGACACAAGAAAAGATGACCAATAAATTAATGGCTTTAGAAGTTAACTTCAATTTACAAATGGTTTGTTTTCAAAAATCCATTTGCAATCCTAGTATTTGTTCTTCAGAAAGATTTTCTTATAGAAATATTTTATAAATGGTGGTTGGGCTTCCACATATGCTGTATAAAATGAAAATTAGTTGGACTGCAGTTATATTGGTATTAATAGAACTGTAGGACCTAACTACCATTTCTAGCATTACCTCTATAGAAAAATATCTTACAGTTTCTACTTGGTAAGTCACTCTGCCTAAGCAACAGTAAGGAACTTAATCTGTTTTCTTTACCACTGCTCATTCATCTTTCAACACTCAAAGTTGAGTGTCTATTATTGCAAGAAACTCTACTTAACTTTGGCAATATGGACAGTATTGTTCCTGCTCTCACTAAGGATGTTAGAGAATTCTCAACTGGGTTCACTTAGAGCTGGACCTCTAAGAGGGCCAATGGTTGCAATGAGAAAGTTGGTGACAAGATTTTAAGGGAATGAATGTGGAAGCATTAGCTATCAAGGGTGACTTCTATGACAACAGAGGGAGAAGCTATAGCAAAAGGGAAACAAAAGTACCTAAGATGCAGTAATAGACATTTATTAATGCCAGCTATTCAAAGCTATAGGCTCCTAAGTCCTGATTGGCCCTATGTAGTCATGGAAGATAGGCCTTTGTGTCAGAAAGCTCTGTTCTTTACTGGCTGTGTGGCCATGAGCAAATTATTCAAGCACTCTATTTTGAAGATTGAGTAACCTGATATATATTAATTGCCTGGAATATATTTAGGCAGTTTTGAAAATGTGGCTGCTATCATCATGATCATGATCAGTATTAATTCTGGTTCATTTCTTAGTCTTTCACAAAATGCAATAAAACTATTAACTTTCACCTTGATAAAACACACAAAGAACACTAGGCCTTCTCTAACATGCTGATGCTCTTTTCATTTTGTTTCCAATGCTTTAAAGAGATTTAAACTCTAATCAGTATTAGAAGAGTTTTGCTACTATTGTTACCAATCTATAGAAAAAAATCCTCATTTAATTTTGGTTCTGGGTCATTAGATCACTGGAAAAATATACTAGAGATACTATATGCATATAAAGAGAACAATTTATTTTAAGAAATGTAAATTATTTTTTAAAAATAATACTAAAACCATTAAATTGCTGAATATTTTCTAAAATTGAGAACCAGATCTGGCTTCTGGCTTAAGAAGGAGGACTGAACTCACATATTTATTTTCTCTCATTATCCAGAATTCATTAAGCAAAGGAATATTATAAAAATAAACAGAAGGGGAAACATCAGCCAAAGAGATATGTAAACCAATGGAATATAAAAAGCAAGATGTTTGAAAGAGCAGAACAGAGGAATAATAGCAATAGTGGTACTTATACATATAATCCTTAAAATACTAGTATTATGCATATGAAAATATAGAGGCGAGAGTGACTTGGCCAAGGTTACACAGCTAGAAAAGTCAGAGCCGGAATTTGAAACTTTTAAACACCAACTGCAATGGAGGATGCATCTGGCCTACTGAGTAGAACCCCAAAGAGGATCTGGACTGAGAGTAGGGCTCACACTCAACAAAGAAGTAAAGTGAGAGCTGGAGCTGAAAATGCAGAAACTATTGTTTAATTCAGAAGTCCTACCTGCAATACTACGTACTTATAGACATATGACTTTATAGAATGGCATCAGACTTTTCTCTCAGAAATGCTACAAAGAGTATGAGGCAAAATTATTTTGAACCTAGAATCCTATATTGAGTCAAACCATCAAATTAAATTTAAGGGATGATTTTTTAAATGCTGAATTTTTCTGTAGATTTTAAAGGTTTTTTTGCATGCATTCTTAATTAGAAAGCAAATTAATAAATAAAAAAATAGGATATGAAATGAAGAAAAGAGTGGTTTCTAAGATTACATACACACACAAGAAACTAGTAGAATAAATGAATTCAGCAAAGTTGCGGGACAAAACTCAACAGACAAAAATCAGTTACACTAGCAATGAACAATCTAAAAAGGAAATTAAGAAAACAATCCCATTTACAATAACATCAAAAAAGAATAAAAGGGTTAGAAATAAACTTAACCAGGGAGGTGAAAGACATCTGCCCTTAAAACTATAAAACATTGCTGAAAGAAAAGAAAGAAGACAAATAAATGAAAGGTAAAAAAAGTGTTCACATAACGGAATACCTAATGTTGCTAAATGCCCATACTATCCAAACTGACTCTACAAATTCAATGCAATTTCCTTCCAAATCCCAAAGTCATTTTTTACAGGAAAATAAAAATCCTAAAATTCATATGGAATCATAAGGAATCCTGAATAGCAAAAATCATCTTGAGAAAGAAGAACAAAGTTGGATGCTTTACATTTTCTGATTTCAAAACATATTACAAAGCTATAGTAATCAAAACAGTACAGTACTGGCATAAATACAGACATATGGAACAACAGAACAGAATAGGGAGCCCTGAAATAAACCCCCACATATACAGTCAGATGATCTTTGACAAGGACATCAAGACTACACAGTGGTAAAAAAGAATAGCCTCTTCAACAAATGGTGGATACCCACCTCCAAAGGAATGTAACTGGACTGTTATCTTACACCGTATAATTCAAAATGGATTAAAGACTTGAAACTATAAACTATAAAATTCTTAGAAGAGGGAAAGTTTTATGGTGTTGGTCTTAGCAAAATTTCTTATATATGACTTCAAAATTACAGGCAACAAAAGCAAAAATATACAGTGAGACTACATCAAACTAAAGTTTCTGGTTAGTAAACAATCAACAAAGTGATAACTCAGCCTTTGCAATGGGAGAAAATATTTGCAAACTATGTATCTCATTAGTAATTAATATCCAAACTATATAAGGTATTCTCATAACTCAATAGCAATAAAACTAATAACTTGATTTAAAAGGAATTAACATGATTGTGTCTGGCAGTGTTGTGATGAGGAGTGAAGACCCCAGATGTGGGACCAACTGGTTAAGGTATAATAGACCAGAAGCCACTCAGAAACAGTCTCTTCACTGATGAACTCTCAAGGAGCCCAATGTTTCTGCTCATGAAATTTCCATTTTACTGGAAAACAAATGCTGACTACCAAATCATCTTGAATGAGGCAGTGTTGCTTTCCTGAGTAATTATTCATTCCAATGACTAAAACCTATTGTGCCAACTGTTCTAAGAAATTAGAAACTGGGGTGTATACTTACATATAGAGTGATAGAAATTAAAGATTAGTGTGGTAAAACAGCCTGTTTTTGTTGGGAAATCTTATTTCTATAAAGAGTAAAAATATAGTTGTGTTAAGATTACAAACAGAAATGTATCTTAATGCCTAAAGGAGAAACATTAGCAATTATGAAAAAAAAAATATTTCTCTGTATTTCTGAAAACTTTCTGTTGTTTCCCATTCTATTTTCCAAAAACAAAGGAAGTCCTTATGTTTTCCCTATTTTGTGTTATTTGTGATTTGTGTATATGTTTGCAATATGTCTAGAATGGAACCTATAAAAAATCTAAGTTTGGATCTAGCTGGGATGGCATGCCATATTTTTTATCTAAAGGATCTATTTTTCCTTTTTGTACTTTATACTCAATACATAAAAACTATTTTAAAAATCTATGAAGCCCCAAGATTTTCAGGTGGTCTCTTCTAAAATGTAAGTGCTGATTTTATCAGGATGTTTTGTCAGCTTTGTTGAAGGGGCAGATTATTCAGTGATTTCCAACCCCGCATTAGAAGAAAGGTCTTCTAATGCTACCCACCATCTTAAGGACATTAAATAAATCCTGGCCTCTGAGTGGAAAGAGAAGTAAAGCTTCCATTGGGAAATAATATTAAAATGAATCTTGACTCTGCCCCTTTGGACCTATTTGACCTTAGGAAACCACACAACCTCTTTGAGCTTTTATTAACTCATTTTACATCAAAAATAGCTATAGTAATAGTGCAATGTCATGTTGAGGTTTTAAAAGGGTACTAGAACATAAGTAAAACTTCCAGTACTATTTTTATAATGTAGTAGATGATCAATATAAAGTACCTTACATATGCTTGTTATGTAGGTTATAAAATAGTTTGCTATAATCCAAAATCTCAAATCACTCCTATGAGTGGTAGGACAGGTATTTTTGTGCCCATTTAAAAATGAGAAACCAAAGCTCAGCAGCAGGCTGGTACCATGGAAAGGATGAGGCAGGGTATAGGATTTCAGGTCTGTACTCCTTACATAAATGGAGCCCGTAGGAAATGGAGTAGGCAAAAGAAGCCTCTTTTACTTAACATTGTCTTACTTCCGTTCCAACTAGTCTTAACTGTATTCTGTAGCAGCCAACACCGCTACAGAATACAGTTTGGTTTCTACATTTTACAGATGGAGCAAACAGCCATACCTGCTGATAGATTTAGATTTGAATTCAGGTCTGTTTGATCCTGAAACCTCTGCTCTTTCAGTTATAATATGCTTCTGCTAGATGTAACTCTGTGCCACTTCCTTCAGCATAGCCAGAATGAGATGGCACCAGAACAAATTAAGGAGGCTCCGTTTCACTCTGTAAGCCTCCTAGCTTCCCCTCTCATGACCGCCCTCCTTTAAGATATTTCTCCCCAAAATGCCAGTAGCCCTGCCCTCATATCATGATAACTATACCATCATGCCCAGATTCCTATTTTTCATAGCGTCATCTAAACCTGGCCTCGTATGACTTTGCTCACGTGGCCTGTGTGGGCACCATTCCCTCAGGGCCCTGGGCTGTTTTTCAGAGCGATTGTACATGTCAGTGAGAACAATGCCATAATGTGTTACTCCATGCCTGGGAGTACATTGATATTTTCACAGTGATGGTCTGAAAATACTAAGAAATTTGGTATAAAAATGGCAAGTTCATAGAAAAGACACTTTTTGAAGAGTCCGGTCTATAAGTGGACATTAGTCACCTGAGCCTTCTTGTCAGGGCTATCTCTTGTTAATAACATTCCGCAGCAATAGATGAATTCCAAATAGGAAAAACATGTTTTTTTTAATCTAAAAGATTTATTTTATACATCACAGATACCATGGATACCCAACCAACAACCAAATCATTATTGTTTCCTGAGTTACGTGAATGCAGCAACCACTACCTTAAGGGAACAGGTGCACTGCTCCTTCCTCAGTCCGCTCCTCTGACCTTTGAAATCTCAGCAGTCTCGGGGGCTGCAGGCTTGGACTGGAAGCATGAAAAAGGTCTCTCTCTCAACCCTTCTTTTGTTGGTTCGGAGAGGCTCTGGCTATTTACATTTTATGTTCTTAAACATCAAAAGCAGATATTCTAAATAAATAAACCAATAATAAAATGAGAAAAAAAATTCCCACTTTCCTATTTTTCACCTATACTGATGAACCTACTCCAATCAAAAACTACAAAGAGAGAAAAGGGAAAGAAAGGGAAAAAAAAAAATAACGAGAGATAGCAATGTAAGAAGATAAAAAGTAAGTTTGGATTAATTCTTCTGTTAATTTCATCCATAGTAATTTTTAGAGACTCTGGTCATATAATGGAAGTATTAATGCAAAACAAAAATCTTTAGGTACATGAGTGCTTAGAATACTGGACTTTGGACTCTTTAGCCAAGGTTCCCAAGCACTTGACCTGAGCGACTTAGGACAAGTTCCCTAACTTCTCTATATTTGTTTTCTTAAAGTGGGGAAAATGATAGTAAAACCTCACAGGGTTACTACAAATGTAAAATGAGTTAATATAAGTTAAAGCACCTGGATCTGGCATAAGTAAGTCTTATTTAGGTGTTAGATATCATCACCATTGTTATTGTTATTACTATTGTTATCAGACTGGAAAGTCCAACAATCCAAAGGAAATAGAATAGATAGTACTTGCACTTGTTTTACATTATTAAAAATACCAGTATAAAATGCCAATAATTCTGATTTATGGCATTAGGTTGTGTGGCTTAAAATGCACTCTTCCTCAAAACACTATCTTTTCCTGTCCATCCCTTCCCCCCAGATGTGTGTGCTCTAAGCCATCTTGCTTATGCAAATGGCTACAGAGTGATTAGATAAACATTATAATTAAATGCCCTCATCTAAAAGTCTTTGTTTTGTTTCAAGGCTAATGGAGGTGATCAGTCTTCTTTACTGGAGAAAAGACTGTGGCTGTCTTCTGGAAAACATAATTTGGTAGAACTCCCTTCAACATTATTACCAATTTTAGTTCCTGGGTTACAGAAGATCTCTTTTTGCCTTTGTAGTGATTATTAGTGCCTTCCTTTGTGTGCTGAGCAGTAAAGGTTTGTGATTCTTTTCTTTTTTTAAAGTCTGTTTATTGACTAAATTAGCCCCCAGAGTGCTGTGCTTGAGCAAGTTAGGTATTAATATTGTATATGTCATACAATCAGAGAATTATGATCTGTAGAAGTCAAACATTTTTATTCCTATTCTTTTTTTCTATTTCAAAAGTATTTTGAATTAGTGAAATAATAAAATCACACTACAGAATATTTATTAAGTAAAAAACAAAAAAAGGAAATCTTTCACAGTCTTTCCATTAGTTACTGTAATTTTTGACATTTCTTTCAGTTGTTCTTATTATGTTTTCAACATATTTATGGGCATACAGCATTTTAAAGCCCCATCAGTGGGCTTTGAGAAGCAATGTGAAATGTTCTGTGTTGGGCTGTAAGAGAGTAATTCTGGCTCCTTCATAGAGAACAGTCTGTGGAAGAGCAAGGGTAAAATCAGGGTCACCAGTTGGGAGGCAACTGTAACAATCTAGACAAGAGGCTATGGACGTTGAGAGGGTGGCAGGTAGTATTTAAAATTTATACAGAGAGCCATTATATTTGTTAAAAAGTCTGGGTGGGTGAGAGAGTAGTCAAAAATAAATCCATGGGTTTTTTGTTTTTGTTTTTGTTTTTGTTTTTCTCTTTTCTTTTTTTCTTTTAGAACAGCTGAAAGGATGGAATTACCATTAATGGGAAAGACTTCAGTTTGCTATCACAACTCGAACATAAATAAAACTAAACTATAAGCATTTACTCAGTATATTAGTTTTCTAGGGCTGCCATAGCAAAATACCACAGACCAGGTGGCTTAAATAATAAAAAGTTATTTTTTTACAGTTCTGGAGGCTAGAAGTCTGAGACCAAAGTCTCATGAAGGCTGATTTCTTCTGAGGCTTCTCTCTTTGGTTTGCAGGTGCTACCCTCTTGCTACGTCCTCATGTGGTCTTTTCAATGTGCATGTGCATTCTGGTATCTCTTTGTGTGTCCATATATCCTCTTCTTATAAGGACACAAGTCGAATTTAATTAGGACCCACCCATATGACCTCATTTAACCTTAATTACCTCTTTAAAGCCCCTATCTCCAAATATAGTCATATTCTAAAATATTGAAGATTGGGGCTTCCACATACAAATTTTGGCAGAACACAATTCCACCCCTAACACAAAGTGATATGATTTCAGAATGAGTAGGGACCCCTCTCTTACTTCCTAAAGTCTGCTTTTATAATTGAAAACAAAAATCCTACCATAGGTGCTCATTCTTTTAAATACAAAAATGAAAAATTTTGGAATAAATCTAGTCTTGTGCTAATCATCTGTAGAGCAAGTTCTTACAGACTGTGAAGACCCCAGGTAGGTACCTATGCAATGAAGAGATGAGTAACATAATGGGGTGAGTAGAAGCAGTGGAACTGGCCTCAACACAAATTTCATTGAGACTAGTAATGAGCATTCATTTACAGAACATATTTTGTTACCCTTCACATAATATTTGAACAGTCTTACAGAGAAATTATTTATAAAGACAGTTTTTTAGGTGATATATAAAAACTGTTTTGACTGCTACTTATAGCTACGAGAATAGAATGTTTTTACAAAGTAAACTTTTTCCTTTCCAGTAGTTATATATATATGCCTCTTCACTTGATGTTTTCCTGTTTGTTAAAAAAGAGATGTAAGGCACTTAAGCTGAACACCTTACATAATCAAGAATTGAATTCATAAGTAGAAAAATTTTGTAAGCTAACTGAACTTGACTAATTCTATAAATATTGAGTAGAAATAGTAGTCGAAGCAATTAACATATTAACCTCCATAGTTAAAGGGAAGTGTTTCTTTTTCCAAAATAAGTTATTAGCAATGGCTCTAAGCATGCTTTTAGCATGACTAAAACTATAAAGTACATAGTGGTGCTACTTAAAACATCCAACAATGAATGAATAATGCAGCAACATTTTACATGAACAAGATTAATTTGCTCAAAACATCCCAGTAGGTACAACAGATACCCTGAGTAAAGCAATCAAATCACATTCAAAGGGCCAGCATTGGCATCATATTAATTTCATAAAGAATCAATGACAATATGCTGAACAGGTGAGATAAAGTTGACTGGCAGAATGAGATCACACCATCTAATAGAAAACATAACACTGAGAAATGTGGGCTCTACTCTTTGGTATGCTTTATATGATTATTAATAAGTCATAAGCCATTAACTTGTTCTATAAAATACATTCTATCTGGTCCATAGGATTTTAATAAATATAAAGTGATGTATTTTAAAGGATTTTTTAAATTGTTAATTTCCCTGGAATTAAAATGTAAAAAAATAAAACTTCAGTGAACTTAATTTAACTGATGTTTAGAAATTAAAATTGCTATATAGTTGCTAAAGCAATGGTTCACAACTTTTTATAGCTATGTATTTCTATTTATTCTGTCAAATAACTACATGCTTTTATTAATTCATGTTTTTTTTTTGGTTACAATGGGCTTTAAGGACATAAAAATCCATTGGAATTTTTTAAACATTTTATTATAAATACTTGATTTAAAAAAAAACTCTTTTGCCTATTTAAGCTTTCTCTGCTTTTCTCTAGTTGCATGTGTATCAGTGGTTGATAAACAATGATTTTAAAAAATGTTTAAATTCCAGCAGTTGGAAAACCTATTAAGAAGCTTGTAGATCCCACCATCTGCAGGCAAATAATACTACAATGTGTCTCAGAAGAGCAAAGAAAATCATTTTTTTCAGTTGCACATAAAGCCATATATATTAAACACTGATTGGGAAATATGGGCAAAACATTTCATGCTTTTCTAATTGAAAAAATATATATACCATGGGTGCTTCTGGAAGAAATAAAATTAGCCTTCTACTAATCGTTCTGAGTATCTCAACAAAGTGAGATACTGCATTTTTTAAAATGTTTTTTATTGATTATATTGTTACAACAGTTCCAATTTTCTCCCCCTTGCTCCCCTCCACCCAGCACCCCCCTCCCCCAAGATACTGCATTTTTGATACACAAACACATGACCTATGGTCATCCAATGTATATTTTTAAGAATTTTTTAAAACTTTATTTGAGAGGGCAAGGGAGGGAGAAAGAGAGGAAGAGAACACCGATGTGTGAGAGAAACAGCAATCAGTTGCCTCTCGCATACACCCCAACCAGGGACTAGGCCTACAACCCAGGCATGTGAGCTGACAGGGAATTGAACCAGCAACCTTTTGCTTTGCGGGACTTTCAACCATCTGAACCACACTGGTCAGGGTATTCAATGTATCTTAAAGAAACCACCAATCCCTGCTTGGTACTTTCCCTCTAATATGGATGTTCACGCAAATGTTTGCCCTTTCACAACTATTTGACAAGAAAGTATGAAAGATAAATCTATTTAAGTTTTGTAAATCTATAGTTACAGAGAAAAAAATAGCAGCTGGAGGTAGATCTGGGAAGTAATATTGTTGAAAGACACTTAACAAAGGCTTTCTTGTTACCTACCAACTCCCTGGCTCTCTAGAGGCAGAAAAATGAAGAGACAAACTTGTAATTTAAAGGTTCATAATTTGTTAGGAACAATGAGGATAAAACAGGTAAATGATAAACTTATACTAGATAATATCACTACTGGAGATAAGACTTTATTAAAACAAGAATTTAGCTCAAAAGCAGGAAGGGAAAACAAAGATAGCAAGTGTTTGGATTAAGAATCAACAATAACAGTCAGGGCACATGACTAGGTTGCACGCCAGGTCCCCAGTTGGGGGCGCGTGAGAGGCAACCACACAGTGATGTTTCTCTCCCTCTCTTTCTCCTTTCCCCGCTCTCTAAAAACAGATAAAGAAAATAAAATAAAGTAAACTTGTAAAAAAAATTTAACACTTAAAAAAAAGAATCAACAATAAGATGAGTTGTCAGAAATTTATTTACTGAAGAATAATTTTGAGTGCCTACTATTATATTTATTTGATTCTATGATGTCAGATAATTCACTTTCTTAATATCAGCTTTTTAAGAGAGAAAAAACTCTGTTAAATGTGCATACGAGCTGCAAGAAGCATTTCAGAAATGTAAAACTATGAACAAACATATTTATTTTGTGATATGTGCCAAATATTTTGCTACCACAGAGGGTACAAAGGTGTGCCTGCCTTATATTTATGAACCTAGCATTAGGGAGTTTAATCTAGTGGAGTTACACATACATTACACACAAGAAATAAAAATATATATAATTATGAAGTTATGTTGCAAGCAATTCTGGATAAATTTAGTTAAGTGTATATGGAGTAAAAAAGTGATTAAAAGTTGAAGTACAGGGGTTTCTCTAATCTGAGTTTTATTCTTTGTTTTTTTATTAGCCAGGACTATTGGGTCAATGAGCTATGATAACCTCCCTTTAATCTTCTTTCTCCCCACACCTCTGATCAGCTTTTGGAGTTCTGCTGAAGGTTGCAGTCCTGCCTCTCTTTCACATGACTTCTCCACCATGTTGGCACCCCGTCTAAATTTTCCATCAGAACTAGTTTTATGAATTCAATTTGTATATTTTTATCCCACATTAAAATTCTCATAACATTGCAAGTTTATTCAAAACTTCTAGCTGAAATCTTTAAGAGTAGTGTTAAAGATACTATAAAAGAATGCAATTGTCTTTACTGGTCAAACATAACTGGTCAGGTGATGTCAATTATATTACAACATGTTCAGTTAATCACTGTTCATTAAGTATTACTATATTCTATACTATTATGCTGGGACTATGAGAGATAAAATTGTTATGTTTTCTGTTTTAAAGGAGGTTTGAATCTAGTTAAGGAGATTAGAAAAATAATATTCTTCCATGAGTATATAATCAGGCAGTAAATAACATTTATCCAAAAGAAATCACTATTCTGGGTTAGGTAGAGGCTGGGACCGAAGAACAACAAAAAGCTGGAAGGGGGGGGAGGGCTCATCTCATAACCTAGTAGTGAGACCGCACTTTCTAACAGCTTGGTAATTATTGGATATTACTCACTTCCAGTATGCTGATATACTGGAAACTAGGATAATAGACCCCGCTCTTTGCTTTGATCCAACCAACTGCAAAGAGTTAATACAATCCTAATCTCTCTTTCATTAGCCATATTTGAGTGCATTAAATTATTACTATATATTTGAAGAAACATTTCATCTTCCATGAGCAGAATGCTTTGTTCTGATTTTGGAATTTCTTAAAAACAAAGCAACCTAGAAAAATTTATTTCCACAAACTCATTACTTATTGTTAACTTGACAAATTCAGCTTGATCATCTGGTGAAAGGTATATATATTCTTGAAACTAAATTGATTATCTTGGCACTTACTCTTGGAAAAATGAAAGAAAAGCTTATGGCTTCAAATACAAGGTCTGCATATTACCACATTATAAGATTATGATGCCACAGATACCAGGAATTCTAGTCTTAAAGGAATTAAATACATTTTGTTATTTGGTTGGCAAAACTATAAGTTTAAGGAGATCTGCGTATAAGAGGCCCCAGTAAAAAAAATATCTTTGAAATGTAGATGAGGCCTCTTCTTCAATATCTTACACCTCAGCAAAATATGTGAGCACAAAGACATGTTAAGACTGCAACTCAGATGTACTGCATCTTAGCATTGACATTTTCAAAGAATTTGTCTCATGAAAACTGTGAAAGCATGAGGCCAGCAACATCAGTAGAAAGCTTTAGGTGAGCAGGAGTATAAAGACTCTTAAAACTAATTAGGCCACAGTGACAAGAACAAAAAAAACACTGAAAGTGTCATATGAACTTCATGAAACACAAAATGTTTTGTGCAAAAGGGTGAGATTATACAATACATTGAAGTAGTCATTATTGTTAGCAATAACTTTTATTTATTTTCTTTAATGCACATGACTAAAAGTATGCTAATAAATATATGCATTATATGTATAGCAAAAAGGATTAGTTTTGCTTTTCCGAAGAGCAAGTGATAGCAATACCTGATCAGAATCATGTACACACCATGAGTGGTGCAGGAAACGAATGTGAAACCAAACAGAAGACAGTGCAATAAACACATTGGCCAAGGAGGCTGTTATTCTCTGTGTTTCTCTTACACCCATTTCAAGTCCAGGAGACATTAAAACCTCACGACCCACCAGGATGACTAAATCTTTCCATACCTCCTACCTCCCCAGTTTTGGTTGAGAAGGGCACTTGGGCAATGGAACACAGTGATTAGCCCACACTCCTACTCTGCCTTCTAATAATTAGGTTTCAGAGGTGCACACTGTGATAGAGTATAAAGTTTAAACTGGTAGGGATCATTTTTTAAAAAGCAAAGAAGGAAACAGTAAGCAAGGCAGGACCTGTGTCCTCTCATCTTGATCATCATGACAGGCAGGAATCATGGACAAATCAAGCAGTTTTTTTGTTTGTTTGTTTGTTTGTTTTTCCCCCTCAGATAAGTCTCTGAGCATTTGTTTACTTAACCCCACAATTTGTCTTGATCTTGTTATTTTTTGATTCCTGGAATTTTGCCCTCCCACATTTGTCTACTCTGTCATCTCTTCTCTCTCTTTCCTCTGTGTCCTCATTTTTAAACACATACATCTCTTGCTTATCATAAATTATCATTCTTGTGATCTCATCACCTGCTCCTAAGGCACTGTTCTTCACTTTCTTCAAGACCAAAGTGGCCTACACACATTTTCTTCATTTCTTTACCACCTACTTCCTTCCTAATTTTTTTGCAAACTGGATTCTAATCATGCCTCTTCTCTCCACCCAACACAGTTTCTTAAAGTTAACAATGATCTCTCTTTGTTATTCTGTTTGATCTCTATACCAAATCTCTCTAAAGATTTCCTGATACAGTGTTGTGCCTTGCCTTCTACAACCTGATATTATTTATGTTTTTTTCCCGTTACTCCTGTCTCTTTCCAATTTTTTATCTGTTGATTACAATTTCTTCATTCTTCTACCTTCAAGCTTGACCATTATTATCCAGGGCTCAGTCCTTGCTTCTCTGCTCTTTCTCCTTTCTGGACTTGGGGATTTTAAACTGTGATCCTGAGTCTGAAGTATCTTAGAAACTGCCATTAAGGGTACAGGGAACAGCTGAAACAGTCCGCAATTGTTGTCTCCACACCACTTCAAACAGGAGTTCTGCTTTCACCTTTTATATTTGTTCCATATTATTTCTTTTTGAGAGCTTATTTGTATCCATCAGTGTACTGAAAATTATATCCGACTTACAAAACCTAAGTCTGGTATCCTGTTTGCCACTGTCTATACGAGACCTTGAACAGATATTGCAAAGCATTGAGGGATTGCTTGCCTCTGGGCCTGAGCCATTCCCTTCTCTGAACCACTCTGCTACCCTGTTCCTCAGCACCTTTCTAGCTCATACTCATTTTACAGTCTCCTATGTTGCTTCATCCAAGAAGCCTTCTCTGAACCCAAAATCTGAGTTAGGAGCTCCTCTGCTGTGGTATCATAGCATTCTGTACCAATCCCTTAACACAGCATTTATTCCATTGTGTTGTCGGTTTGTCTGCATTCCCTATTAAACTGGAAGCTCATTGAGAACAGAGTATGTTTCATGGTTTCCTTAGCACCTGGCATAACGTCTGGCATGTAGTAGGTTTGAAAATCCAAGCAGAGATGAGTACACATCCTAGCAAGGATATTCAAATTTGGAGACACTGCTCTTTTTGCAACTGGGGATAACTCAAAAGGCAAGTGTCTCTGTTATCACTCATTCTGATCAAACTGTTCTTCCCATTTGCCTGCTTGATGGGTGTCCCTGAGGCCTCCTTCATCCATTTTCAGAACACTGTTCACAACACCCTCATTATTTGCTTTCATTGGAAAAGTTATTTTGTTTCCACTCTGATTTTCTTGCCCCAAAACAGAGGTATTACGGTTTAAAGCTATTTCTGAAGACCAAAGAAAAGTACTAAAAATCATGTTATTTTCCAAAATGTAATATAAAAATCATATAATCATATCAATAGATGAAGAAAAGCATTTGACAAAACCCAGCACCCGGTTATGATAAAAACTCTCAGCAAAGTGGGAATAGAGAGGACATACCTCATCATACTGAAAGTCATATATGACAACCCCACAGCTAACAGCACACTCAATGAAAAAAAAAAAGTGTTTTCCTCAAAATCAGGAACAAGACAGGGATGTCCACTTTCACCACTCTTATGCAACATAGTACTGGAAGTCCTAGCAACAGCAATTAGACAAGAAGAAGAAATAAAAGCCATCCAAAATGGAAAGGAAGAAGTAAAACTGTCGTTATTTGCAGATGACATGATAGTATATATAGAAAAACCTAAAGATTCCACCAAAAAACTACTAGAATTGATAAAGCAATTCAGTAAAGTAGCAGAATATAAAAATATTTAGAATTTGGTTGCATTTTTATTCACAAATAATGAACTCTCGGAAAGAGAAATTAAGAAAACAATCCCATTAACAGTTGCATCAAAAATTGCCTAGGAAAAAAATTAGCCAAGGAGGTAAAACACCTATACTTAAAAAATTGTAAGAAATTGAAGAAGATACAAATAAATCTAAGTGTATACTGTGCTCATGGATAGATTAAATTAATATCATTAAAATGTACATACTAACCAAAGGAATCTATAGGTCCAATGAAATTCCTATCAAAATACCAATGGCATTTTTCACAGAACTAGAACAAATAACCCATAAATTTATATGGAACCACAAAAGATAGAAATAACCATAGCAATCTTGAAAAAGAACAAAGTTGGAGGCACCACACTGACTGATATTAAGCTATACTTTATACTATAAGGTTATAGTAAGCAAAACAGCATGGTGCTGGTATTAACACAGACACATAGATTAATGGGATGGAATAGAGAGCCCAGAAATAAAGCTATGCCTATATGGTCAATTAATATTTGATAAAGGAGGCAAGAATATATAATGGGGTAAAGACAGTCTATTCAATGAATGGTGTTGGGAAAATTGGACAGCTACATCGAAAAATAAAAATAAAAATAAAGGAAACTAGACCACCTTGGTATATCATATACAAGAATAGACTTAAAACAGATTAAAGACTTAAATGTAAGTCTTGAAACCATAAAAATCCTAAAGAAAATATAGGCAATAAAATCTTGGACATTTCTCTAGCAATATTTTTTCTGATATATCTCCTCAGGCAAGGGAAACAAACAAACAAATAAATCAAAACGAGACTACATAAAACTAAAAAGTTTTTGCATAGCAAAGGAAAACATTAACAAAATGAAATGACAACCTACAAATGAAAGAAAATATTCATCAATAATACATCAAATAAGGGGTTAATTTTCAAAATTTTATAAAGTACTCATATAACTTAACATCAGATAACTAAACACTTTAATTAAAAAGTGGGCAGAGGATCTGAATATACACTTCTCCAAAGAAGACATACAGAAGGCCAATAGACATATGAAAAGGTGATCAATGTCACTAAGCATTGGAGAAATGCAAATTAAAACTACAATGGGATATCACCTTATACCTGTTAGAATGGCTACCAAAAATAAATCAACAAACAAGTATTGGCGAGAATGTAGAGAAAAGGGAAACTTTGGGGGGGGGGTGCGAATGGGGAGAGAAGGGGAATAAGTAAGGGAAGGGTTTAGTCAAAGAACATGTATAAATGACTCATGGACATGGATAACGGGGTGGTATAGGACTGTGGGAGAAGGGGTGAGCTGGGTGGGGGGAGCAATGGGGGAAAATGGGACAACTGTAATTGAAAAATAATAATAATAAATAAATAAATAAAAAAGAAAGAAAGAAAAGGGAACTCCAGTGTACTGTTGGTTGGAATGCAGATTGGTGCAGCCACTATGGAAAACAGTATGGACATTCCTAAAAAAATTCAAAATGAAACTTCCTTATGACCCAGTGATTCCACTTCTGAGTATATGAGGTCTGTCCAGAAAAAGTCCAGGCATTGTTAATACGAGAACAGTAACATTGATATAAACTGGGGCCAAGAAGTTCACTCATGGACTGGAATGCACATGAGTGTGAACAATGAATTTACTGTACTAGTCAATGGGGGCAGTAGATGTTGTTGAGTGAGCATGTGTACTGTGTGGCCATGGTATTCAAAATGACTGAGCGAGTAGAGCAATGAATCTGCATTAGATTTTGCATTAAGCTTGAATGTTCCTCCATGGAAACAATTTGGATGATTCAGAAGGCCACAGCTATGGGCAACTGGTGATTGGCAGCTTCATAATGACAATGCTCATGCTCACGCATCACATCTCGTGCAGAGTTTTTCGGCAAAACATCAAATCACCCAGGTTACCCAGCCCTGCTACAGCCCAGATTTGGTGCCCTACTACTTTGGCTTTTCCCAAAACTAAAATCATCTTTGAAAGGGAAGAGTTTTCAGAACATTGATGATATTCAGGAAAATATGATGGGGCAGCTGATGGTTACTGCGAGAACTGTGTGAGGTCCCAAGGTACCTACTCTGAATGGGACTGAGGTGTCATTTTCCTATGTACAATGTTTCTTAGACCTTGTGTCTTCTTCAATAAATCACTTTTTCATAAAGACAAATATTATATGATTTTACTTACATGTGAAATCTAAAGAACAAAATAGACAACCAAAGAAAAAAGAAACACTCACAGATATGGAGAACGGACTGATGGTACCAGAGGAAAGGGCATTAAGGATATGAATGAAAATGGTGACAGGATTAAGAAGTACAAATTGGTAGTTACAGTATACTCACAGGGATGTATAGTACAGCATAGGGAATATAGTTAGTAATATAATAACTATGTATGGTGCTGGTAGGTATTTAAAATATTTGGGGAATTCATAGAATATATGAGTGTCTAACCACTATGCTGTACACCTGAAACTAATACAAAATAATACTGAACATAAACCGTAATTGAAAAATAAAATTAAATAAATATATTAATTAATTAATTAATTATATTATGTTACTTTTAGTCTTATCATTGTATCTTTCTTAACAAAATTATAACATTGCACTATTTTGGTGTAATTTCAATAATTTCAGCTTCTTCTAATGGCAAAGAAAGATAATAAATCTTCAAAACATTAAGGCCATATCTAAGCAGTTAATAAAAGTAGAGGTTATAACTGTCTCGTAAAGAACATACTGTTTCAAATATTTGCTGTATAAAAATGTATACACAAATGCAACAAAAAATTCTCAAATCAAAGAGAGAACTCATATTGGGTTGGCCAAAAAAAAAAATGTGTTTCTGTAAGATGGCTTTAATAGTGCTTAGTTGTTCTTAATTTCATTCATAAGAATTTTGTTAGATTGTATTGTGACAGCTGTTGTATTGGTGTGCTTTAAAAGAAAACTTATCAAAATTAGTAAATTTTTGTGTAGCCATTTTAATATTCAAGATGAAAGAAAATATGCAACATTTTGGCATATTATACTTTGTTATTTCAAGAAGTTAAAAACACAACTGAAACATAAAATAAGATTTGTGCAGTATATGGAGAAGGTGCTATGATTGATCAAGTGTCTCTAAAGTGGTTTGCCAAGTTTTGTGCTGGAGATTTCTCACTGGACGATGCTCCATGTTCAGGTAGACCAGTTGAAGTTGATAGGGACCAAATTGAGATTAACTGAGAACAATTGATGTTATACCACATGGCTGATAGCCAACATACTACTCAAAATATCCAAATCAGTAAAGTTATTGGTGAAAATAGAAAATATCTCTTTTATTTTACAGGAAAAAAACATACAAACTTTTTGGCTAACCCAATACAATGTCCACACACAGTATAAAGCACAGCCTTAGGGAAATTCTAAACTAGAAAAAACAATAGGTTCAATCCCATTTTTAATCCTAAACTGTATATTAACTTCAGCAGGCAATATCTGAGTACTTCCATTATAAATGTCGTAAGTTCTAAAAGCAATATTATATTTTTTAAAACTGAGGTTATATTAATAAAATTGTGCAGGTTTAAGGTGTAGAATTCTATAACACATCACCTGTACATTGTACTGTGTGTTCATCACCCCATATCATCTCTGTTTCCACCATATTTCATTTCCGCGATTTTTGTTTGTTTTTATCATTTTCAAACATCAGTCTAATACAATTTAGACCTAATGAATCTCTTTTACTTCATTGCTCTAATTTAAAATCTTATATTTTCACTGTTTCCTTTGGATTATACTACATTTAAAGGGTCCTGAGCCCTGGTTGGTGTGGCTTGGTGCATTGTTCACTGGCCTGTGAACCAAGAGGTCACTGGTTTGGTTCCCAGTTGGGGCTCACACCTGGGTTGTGGGCCAGGCCCCCAACGGAGAGCGTGCAAGAGACAACCAATTGATGTTGCTTTCACATATCAATGTTTCTTTCCCTCCTTTCCTCTCTCTCTAAAAAGAAATAAAAATAAAATCTATTAAAAATTTTTAAAGAAAAAGCCCTGAAAATAACCCAAATCAAATGTGTTTTGCAAAAAACAAAATGCTTCTAAAGAAAAATTGACCTTGGTTCACTATTTCCTTAATAGGGAATTCTTGTTAAATAGAAACCCAAAAGATATTCTTGGCGGAGTTGTTATACTGAGAACTCAAATATCAGATGAGTGGCTCATTAGATGACTTTTAAAATCCTGTTCAACTCTGAGTGTCCAGGATTTAGGTTATGAATCAATTTAAGGCACTCTATCTGCTGAGTAAGTTCCTCTTACTTCTTACAACAATAGCAATATTTGTAAAAAGAAAAGCTCACAGCCAACAGGGGAAATAGTACTTACGAGTATTGTGTCAGCAGTTCCAAATCATTATGCATGTTGATTGGATATGCTTCACTGAGTTCAAACAACTTCTCTAGGGCTTCATAAATGAAAATGATGCAAATAAGAGAAGCAAAAGCTTCTTCAGTAAACCGAGTGATATAGCAAACAAGGGAGCTTGCATCCGTGGCCACAAGTATGATACATAGGATTGAAGTCCAAAGTCCAATACTAGCTCTTAAAGATAGGTATGACAGTCCATATTCTCTAGGAAGAGAAAAAGAATAGTAGAAAGAAGGTGATTTAACAGCTTGCCACCATTTTAAACAGATGGAAATAAATCTAATTCATGATGTGAAAGTAAATAAGCTTCACATCCCATGAGTATCTAAACTCAAGACTTGGTCTAAAGGGAACATCTAAGGGAATAAAACTAACAGGAGTTCTCGGTGTTGAGAACTGAATATAATTTTTTACAAACATTACAAAACATTATACACAGATCTTTTTGTTTTTTCTTCATTTTCATGGAGAGACAAAAACGGCAAACAATCAAATCAGTCACTTCACCTCTCCCAGCAGACCTCCAAATGCGATGTTGGGAGAAGTACAAATACAGTACAGAAATAGGAAGGGGATAGAGGCCAAAAGCACATAACACTTACTTGCAAAATTTAAACAAAATCTTTTCAAACACCAAAACTGGTCCTGTACTGCCTAATATGGTAAGAGGCTGTCCACCAAAGAGGGAATAGGCTATCCCAGTCATGGATGCTCCAAAGAGAGATTCAATTGCACTCTGTGTAGAGATATAAATTATGTCATTCTCTGAGCTGTACAGGTAGCCATTATAACTAGCGAGAAATGTTTAAACTACATGGGAATATTCTTTTTCCTTTGCTATGAAAAGCCTAGCAACCATGGGAAAGATGTGGGATAAGAAAATAAAAAAGAGACAGGCAGTCAGCAGAAAATAAATGGTAGTGAGTAGGGAGATAGCTTCTCCACCTTCCTTACCTTGCTTTTCTTTTACTTACTAAAAATTTACATGTTTTATGAAACATGAATGGACAGAAGCATGACGTGTATAAATAGGTTATAGGCCTCTTGTGAGGTAAGAACCACAGTCTAAAACTAGTCTAGGATCGGGGGCCAGAAATGAGATCAGAAGCTTGGGTAAGACTCAGATTTAATTGTTATGAGATAATCCACTCCCAGATGACCAGTTCTCTGAGCCATCCAGAAAATCCATATGAAGTTATCTGCCAGACCATAGATCAGATCTGTCCTCATAAAGGAACCAAAATTAAATGCTCACTTATCTAACTATGAATCTCAGAAACTGATTAATTTCAAACTTCAGAGAAAAGCATAATACATACTATACGACCTTCAGTGGCTTCTCCCAGCAGGCCTCCGAATGTGATGACAGGAGACATACACGCGCAGTAGAGAAACAGAAAAGACGCTAAGCACTGCAGGCTGAAAGCATCTCTGAAGTCACTCCAGAAGTATGGAGCTTTTCTTTTGATATCTAAAATAAGTCCCCCAAAAATCCTAAGACAGGGGGAAAACACAATAGTGAAATCCAAATATAAAAAACATACAGATCAAAATGCTCATTAGCTTTGTTGCCAGGCCACAGTCTAGGTTTCCATCAGCTGAGGTGAGACCCAATATTAACGGGCTACAATGTATTATCATGATCTAAAGGGATGGCTTTGCACCACTATGTTTCCTCGGTTCCTAACCAAAAGTTGTGTCAACAACCAAAAAATTTCCAGATTCTCTCAAACAAGGTTCAGAGCAGGTCATCGATCAATTTTCACATAATGAAATTTATAATTATTCTTATTTCTGTGCCATTTCTACATTAACCTATTTCTAAACTCAGGCCTATTATTGCAATTGCTGGCAATATTTTCTAATTATTTACATTTTGTTTAGCATGGCAGAAAGTGACGGAGGGAGGATAAACTGGCTTTGAATACTCCAATAGTGAGCATAAGCCTACAGGGGAAAAAAACGTCAGTGTTTAACCAAAGTTCCAGTTTCCTACTCTCTCTGCCAAAAAAAAAAAAAAAAGAAGGTAAGAAACAAACAAACAAACAAAAGCCCTTACCAGATACTGTTTCAGGCAGGCATCTAAAGGGCCTTTGAATGAAACAGACAGGTTCCACAGTTGTTTTCAATGTTAGGTAAAGGCAACTGGGAAGAGAACCTTAAAACCATCAATTTCAACCCATTATTGCTTAAATATATCCCAAAGTCTGTCATTCACAAGACAATAATGACTTTACTTGGTATAAATTTTTTTTTTCAAATATATCCAAAACCACACTGAAACATTTGAAAAAGCATTGGAGGTTGGGGGATAGTATTAAGATGTGAAATACTGCCTAAAATTTGAGGACTAAAAAGTTTTTGGTCTATTAGGAATGTGAACATTCATGAACAGGTATTCTCATTCTTTGAACGTTTAATAATACCATGCAGACGTAGCACTTGACTATAAAAAGCTCTCTGTGCTGCATGGAATAAAGATGTCATGTTAAAGTGAATAAGACTGTGGTTAAGTTGCTACATGGAAGTTACAAAAAGTCCCTATGATGTTTCAGCAGACTGCCAGTGTGCTGGATATACTTACATCATGGGAAAATATCAAACTTTTAAAATTTCTTTTCTAAATAGGAATATTCACTTGCAATCTAACAATCACCTCAGAAGTGATTGTTCTTTTGAGAAACATATTTATTTTGCCTTAAAAATGTACATCTCCAGTATAACTAAAAATTTTGAATATTATTTTAAATTTCCCTGATCTGACTGACATGTACACTATAGTACCATATTAGTAACTTTCTCACCATTATGTGACATATAGAAGCATTTTGTTTTCCTAGTGACTTCTTCCATCAAAGGGATATGGAATAGGAAAGGTTGAGAGGGTAAATTTTCAATTGGGGGGATAAAAAAAGGACATTTGAAACTCAGAAACTCTTGCAGAGAACCTGTGAAATTTACACATACACACAAAAATTATCTTGTGTTCCTCTACCTGTGTTTTGTAAAACGTATGCATTTTGTTTTTACTTTGGGGATCATTTCTGAATGACCTGTTAACTTGTTAAAGTCACAATTCAAAATAGATTTAATCTACTAGTCTATTCATTCATTTATGATTTATATCCCACTAATCCCCAAAAGAATTTGAGGTGGTTATAAACTATTCATTAGTAGTTAATATTTATAGGCTTGATAGCACTTTCTATTAGAACATTATACTTAGTAGAGCATACATTAGTCTAAATAGCTCTTATATTACTGTGTAATAGATGTGCTTTTAGCAGCAATAATCTAAATCCGGAAGTGGGAGGTCATTACAGAGAACAGTGCAAGAGCAGCCCAGATCAGATGTACACCAGCAACTCCAGGAGAGCAGATGAGTAATGGGTACTTCAAGCCATGTCAGCAACAGAATCTGTGGAAGAACTCTGGAGAAGCGAAGATACCGGATATTGGTGACCTGGGAGGATTTAGGAAGCAGTAAGGAAAGTGAGCTTCAAAAAAATCTAAGCTATGCGGCACGTTACACCTGAGAGGGAGAAAAAGATTACCACCAAAAGTAAAAAGACAGCATTCGAAAATATGAAAGCAAACAAAAGGAGTAACAGTGCTTCTAGTAAAGGGAAAAGGAAAAACTTGTTTGAACCATCTCAAATTAGGTATGGAGCCTGAGGAAGACGTTAATGGACATTTCCTCAGAGACAAACATAGATAAAATGAAAGAACAAAGGAGAATTAAAATACAGAGTTGTCAGAAACCAGGAAGTCAGCTTAGAAAACACAGTGAAAACAGTACAGGAAATGGCCTTGAAGGGAAGGGAGCACCGATCCTGCAAAGCCTTTGCAATTGCCTTCAATTATAATGGAGGCTGTGTGCACATATTCTCTGAAGAGAGACCCACCCAAGGGTTTCTGATTTTCTGCTCACACATTGCTTGGAGAGAGACAAGCTGTCAAAAAACCATAAAGAACCATTTTAAGAAATAAATTGAAGCTTTCATCTCATCAAAAATGTGTGATTAGAAAAATAAATCATATCGCTCTTTCGAATTACAATTATAAAAATAAAAAATACTGTTATATACATCCTACTTGCATGTAATGAGAAAGAGTCTATGAGACTGAGTTCCTGGTATTTATTTTTATTTCCATCTTGAACTTGAAGCTTTCAATGAGCTCTTTTGGAAGAGACAACTGACAGTTTTCTTATTCATTCTAAGAATCTGTGAATGCACTTTATGCACAGCAAAACGAAAGACTGGGTAAGATAAAATGAAACAGTATATACACTCCTCTGGCTTAATAATAATGACAATCACTAG
This sequence comes from Furipterus horrens, assembly GCF_987537825.1. NCBI lineage: Eukaryota > Metazoa > Chordata > Mammalia > Chiroptera > Furipteridae > Furipterus > Furipterus horrens. The sequence goes on along the minus strand of NW_028327171.1, from coordinate 157,787,820 downwards.
TAACTACAGAGAAATAAAATTAATTGGAATTTTTACTCCCAAAGAACAGGTATTCAAAGTATTTTTAAAAATTAGATCTCAAAACAGCAACTCCTGGCACACAAGAATGGTACGGCATTTGGTCTTCAAAGTCACATACAAGTGCTTATCACTAACCTTCCTGTGCGCTGGAGTTCAGGTCCACTGTGTCCTCCGTGAGGCTCTGCTTCCCCATGAGCTGCTGTTCCATTTGGTACAGCAGGAATCTTCCTCTTCTCCTGTTGGAAGTGTTTTTGTTTTTGTTTTGTAAAACCAGGTGCTAGTTATAAATAACAAAATTTTTCCCTTGAGGCAATAAACAGAGTAGCTAAGAACCCAGGTTTTGTTACGCATTTGCTGCATGACCTCCAGCAAGTTTATCTAATTTCCCAAAGCTTCATTGATTGTGAGAATTAAATGGGGTTTTAGACATTTATTTATTCTTTCATCTAATACTTATTGAGTGCCTAGTGTGTGGTATTTATTGTTGTGGATGTAAGAGATGTTCGAAGGTGAGCAAGAAAAGCATTCTATTAGTGAAAACAAGCAATTAACCTATAATGTCAGATAGAGTTATGAAAAAAATGAAGTTAGAGAAGGGGACAGAGAAACCAGGGCTGGGGTAGGCCGAGGTGAGGAGGTGCTAGATATGGTAGTGTAATATGCCTGGCATAGTTCAATAATCATTAATTATTATCAATAGATATTTTTAACTTGTATTTCCCTCTTAGATCCTAGCTGATATCTTCCTACCCAAGGAATGATTTGTAACATCATCCTTTCTGACTCAGAGATCCAAAAGACTATAGCCAAAGGAGCTTCTAATTGAACCAATGACAAATTAACTGAGGTTTATGCAAGTGCTATTTTCCCATAAGTCTGTTCCCCTCTCTTTTGTCAGTGACTGAGATTTTTGAAAACCATAAAAATTCTATCTATTGGTAATCTTAGAGAACACCAATGTATTCAAAAGTACCTAAAATAATTTTTAAGAATTTAAATGGTATAATTATAATTTTAACTTGACTGTCATTTCAAAATAGTAAAAAAATGTAAGCATGAAAAACAAAAGTGAATTATCAAAGGATCTGATGTACAATGGGACATTTAGATAAAATAGTACAGATTTAAAACATAAGAGAAATAGGTTTTGAAATGCAAAAAATGTAAGAAAATTTATTGCTTAATATTTTTGTAATTTCCCAGGAATATGGATACAATGAACTGAAGTAAAAAGATAAAAGAAAGGATTTCTGTCGCCTAATAAAAGAATTAGCTTTATAAGTAAATAATTAGCATATCGTCGTCGTCGTCGGCAGCCGTCCGTCTCGAGAGACGATGGTGTAGCTTCTCAAGAGTCCATCTGCACCGCCGAGAATGGTTGTGCAGTCCGACTCGGGAGTGACACGGTATCCGTCTCCTCCCGTGTTGAATCGACATCTTGCGATGACGCTGAAGCTACAGAGCCTGGGCAGGGTAATATGGAGGGTCCGCTGTTGCCCATGCAGCAGACCCCCCCTCTCTTCGCAGCTGAAGGGTCCAAGGGAAAGACGGAGTCAATACAGCTTGGCTTCAGGTGCGCCGCAGGAGTTGCCGGTGTTGACTACAACGTCAAACCGCCTTAGGGACTCCGGCTCCGGATTTTCTGTCGGGGTTTACTCCCTTAGCCTTTCCCCTGAAGAGGTATGCCGCAAGGCAGCGGAGGTTTTTTGGAGTCAGAGTTTTCCTTCTCTGAAATAATTAGCATATATACCTTCACAAACCAATCATCTAAGAAAACATTTCTTAGCTTCCACAAGTCTTAGAAAGCAGGTGATATTATTGTATCTTTGGGGGAATTATCCATTACTGGACAAGTTAACCCACTGTTTTACAATGTGAAAGGCTATGCATTGATAAGACAAATGATAAACCATAAGGATATTTGCCAGTCTAAAGAACCCATTTCCTCAAGAAGTGTGCATTTTATTATAATAAGGGGGGGAAAGTGTTTGAAAAGAGAAGTCTGTGTGAATCGTACCAGTGAATATTCTGAGAAATAATATAGAAACTATGTTTGTACAGAAACACATATATACTGATATTTTAAAACAAACCAGTGACTCCACTACTAGGATTATACCCGAAGAATCTTGAAACACAAATTCAAAAGAACTTATGCACCCCTATGTTCATTGCAGCACTGTTTACAATAGCTAAGTGTTGGAAACAACCTAAGTGCCCATCTGTAGATGAGTGGATCAAAAAACTATGGTACATTTACACAATGGAATACTGTGTAGCAGAAAGAAAGAAGGAACTCCTGCCATTTGCAACAACATGGATGGAACTAGAGAGAATTGTGCTTAGTGAAATAAGCCAGGCAAAGAAAGAAAAATACCATATGATATCACCTAATACAGGAAACTAAAGAACAACACAAACAAAGGAACTAAATAGAACAAAGAGCAGAATAGCAGTCAATAGGGGGGAGGGGAGAGGGAGAGAAGGGGGATAAGTAGGGGAAGGGTTTAGTCAAAGAACCCGTATAAATGACTCATGGACATGGACAACGGGGAGGGATATGATTGCGGGAGAGGGGGTGGGTTGGGTGAGGGAGAGAAATTGGGGGAAAAGGGGACAACTGTAATTGAAAAACCAAAAATAAAAATAAAACAAACCAATTGGTGAATAGATACTTGAGCACTCAGATTATACAGTTTATTAACTCAATTAACAAATACTTATTGAAAGTTGATTTGTGTCAGGCACTAGGCCCCACCACTATACAACCAATGGAGAAATCAGGCCTTTGGAGCTCAAGTTCTAATGGGGAAGGCAAACAATAAATAAATAAGTAAATTAATTCTAAAGTATGTTAGAAAGATTAAAAGCTATGCAAAAATAAAAATTTAGAACAGAGTCAGGGGATGTTGAGGTATGGGGTGAGTAGCAGGGAGGAGGGAATAACAATTATAAATACAGTGGTCATGCAGGATCAGTGAGAAAATGTCCTTTGAGAAAAACTTGAGCGAGTCAGACAATTATCCATGGGAATAACTAGGGGATATTCAGGCAGAAAAAACAGCCGGTGGGACAGTCTTAAGGTAGGAGTGTGGCTGTTGGGTTTAAAGAACAAGAAGCAAGGAGGCCAATATGGTTGGAGAGGAGTGAACAAGGAAGAAAGTGGTTGGAAATGACTTCTGAGAGTTAAAGGGAGGCCAGATTGTATAGCTTTAATAGACCACTGCATTTGGCTTTCATTCGCAGTGAAATGAGGCTCTTGTACAGGGTTTTGAGGAAAGGAGCAGCATGATCTAACTTGAAGTCAGGCTGTCTACTGTGTGAAGAACAGATTCTAGGGGCCAAGGGCAGAAACAATACCAGGAGTATTATGATGGCACCTTGAAATGGGATGGTAGCAGTGGCAACAGTGAGAAATTATATAATTCTGGATAAATATTGAAGGCAATGCCAAGAGTATTTTCCAGCAGAATAGAAGTCAAATATAAGAGAAAATAATAAACATCTTTGGCTTTATCAACTGTAAAAGTGGAGTTAGTGCAGCTGTAAATGTAGAGTTAGTCCTACCAAGATGGTAAGGTGCAGATAGGATAGAATTTAGGAGCAGTTTCTTATTTACTTCAGGAAGCATTATACTGACTTTTCTAACATAACTACAAAGATGTATATAGTACAGAAATAAGATAATTTACTATTCAGTTTAAACTTAAAACATGTTAAGTTTTAGATCTCTATAAGACATCCAAGTGCAGACACAGAATAAGCATTAAGATAAATAACTCTCAAGTTCAAGGTGAAAAATAAATTTGAGAGAGGATTTAAAGCTATAAAGAGTGGACGATATTGCTAAGAGAATGAGTATAGATAGAGGAGGAAATATGGCCAAGGACTGAGTCCTGTATCAATTCAAAATAAAGAAATCACAAAGAGGGGGAACCAGAAAAGAAGACTGGGAAGGAGTGATACCAAAGTGTGATGAGAACTTTCCTGTGGCATTTAGTTGCAGTGGAAGCAATATTGACAATTCTTTAACATATGAAAATTAACAATGTTGGATGCTGATATAATATAGAAAAAAATGCATTGATGATATAGGGAAGACAAAGGAGAATCGGTGTATGACAATGCCTTTAAGTAGGTGTGAAGAGATGGGATCCAGTGCACAGGTAGAAGGCTGACTTTGGATAATTTATCAGTGCTGTTATATGGGAGGCAGAGTATGTGGCTGCAGATGCTGCAGGTGGATAGCTGTGGTGGTAGGTGTCTGGAAACTCTTTTAATCATTTCATATGTCTCAGGGAAATAGAAAGCAAGTCAACATCTGAGAGTGAAGGTTAGACAGGATATGATGAGGGTTTGAGGAGAGAAAACAGGTGTGAAATGTCATCTACAGAGAATGATTGGACTAGGGTAGTCTGATAAACTTGTAACATTAAGAGCTCACTTGAAGTAGGTGGTCAAGAATCATGTGGTATCAGTCAGTATAATTATATGTTTCCCTTCAGTCACATTCACCTGTAACAATACAGGTACAGACTAAAGAGTTAAATTCACACAGGGTTAGTTTTAACATGCAAGTAAATAACATGAGAGAAAAGCAAAGAAGTTGAGGGTATACAAATGGGAGTGATTATAATGACCAATACAAGTTCTTATGATATTTTCAGGGTTATCACTTGAGGTGACTAGTTATTCTTCTCTTAACTGAAAGGGAAAGTATTTAAAAGTTAATTATTTATTCATTTTAAAAGAATAAAAACCATAGAAAGTATCCCATGGGGGGAAAGTATTATTTGAACAAGTATGAAGTAAGAGTGCTTAATATACTTGAAATCATTTTGTTCCATCTACTAAAAGAAAACATAGTTTCATAGGATATTATTCAATTACAACATATATTAAAAATTCTAATGTGGTACAGAAGCATACAACTTATCACTAATTTAAACTGTGTTAATATGATAGCCACATAAAACATATGGCTATTTAAATTTAAATTAAAGTTTAAAATTCAGGTCCTCACTTGCAGCAGGCACAATTTCAGTGATTAATAGTGGCTTGGCTTATTATATATCAGAAACATAGAAAAGTTCTGTTCTTGCAGAAAGTTCTATTGGATATGCTGATATAGAACATCAATACAGAGAGGTTAGGGCATCTGTTCAAGGTTGCACAAATAGATAATAGCAGAATGCATGTGTCGTAATTCTTAACCTAATGTTCCTTCTACTACTACCTCCCAATACCCAGAATCCAATAAATTCTGATAGAGACTCATAAAAATAATTTCAAAAATATAGAGCTCCCATGCTTCAACTTGCCTCAGTAACATCATTCCTCAAAGGCAAGATATTTTCAAAAATGTTTGACTTCAATTTTAATGTTTGAAAAATGAATTGATAGTTAAAAGTGACTTCTAAAGTCTCAGTCTCAATGTATTAATATTTTCATTAAATTTATCAATTAAAGAGTTCCTTAATATTTCAGGAAGCATTATATTGCCTTTTCTACTATTGTAAGTACAAAGATGTATGTATATAATACAAGAATAAGACAAAATGTATAACCCTTAAAATTATTCCTTAAGTAACTTTTATTTTAGTAGTGGATCAACTGAAACTATGTGACTGCAGTTATAAAATCATAAAATTGTAATTGCTGAGAAAAGAAAGTTATCTTTAATGTTACAAAATGACTTCAGAATGAAAATACAGAAATGAAACAGACATCAGTTTGTTTTCCTTAAATCGGTGGTGGGATAAAGATGACTTTTAAATATTCATGTTTGAGTGGTATACCTACTCATTTGCCCACCTCTGGCTAACCAGGAGAACTTCTATGTCCAGCAGTGGGTAAATTAGGCCATTTGTTACTTCATCTAGTGTAGTAAAGTCAGACTAGGTTGAACTCCACAGGGACAGGAGACAAAGACAAGGCTGAGTAGATGACAACTGGGACAGTTGCAGGAGGCAGATTCAGTAGAAACAGAGGTGGCACTATGAGTGGACTTAACAAACATTTGCTCATGACTTTTAACAAAGTCATGCCTGCAATAAAATAACCCCAACTACTAGCAACAGTTTTTGTTTCTATCTTTCTGGATTCTATATATAATGAGTACATGCACAATGGATTTTTATAAGAAGGATTTTTATAATATTTATGCCATATACTCACAAAAAGTTAATATAAACATGCAAATTTTAATAAAAAATGTTTCACATCATTAAGATGGTTAGCAGTAACGGGGAGTTTTCTATAAAATATGACTAAGTCATGCATGCTAACTTCAAAGTGATGTATCAGAGTATAGGAAGAAAGTAATGAGCTTTTTCTTAACTATATTTTACATCTTTATTAAAATTTAATTTGGGATCCAAGATGGCAGAGGAGTAAGTGGAAGTGTTACAGAACGGGGTCCCCCAAATTCCCCAGAGCCTATGGGTTGGGGGATAGGAAGAAGGGGACAACTTTCAAGATGCCTTTGCATATCTATAGCTGGTAGCTAGTATCTTAGTTATGGAAATGGCTTTAGTTCTTCTAAGGAACCATGAAGATAGAAGGGGTTTTGACCATAGAATGGTGAGGAAAGAGCATACAGAGCCTGTGCAAGTTTCTGGTTACCACACCCTTTGCATCGCAGGCCACACTCAGGGATTTAAAAATAAGGCAGCAGCCATTTTGAGGAAAAGAACCACGCAGTTTGCAGAGCGGAGCGATCCATGCAGTTTTACAAGGCGGCTGGGAACCCCACGTGGTTCTGCATTAAGAGCTGGAGGGTACCACAACACAGGCAAACCCTCCTTGATCAGGCTTGAATGATTGAGAGCTGCTGATAAAACTCAACTGTGTCTGGGAAGTAGGAAAACAGTATATCTGACCTTTCTAAAACTAGCTTGGTTTGGCAGGGGGAGGCAGAACTATGTGTTTGTGGGTGTTTTAAAGAAAATAAGACTTAATGGCAGAAAGCCACCAATAATCTAAATTTTTATAACCTTAAATAAACAATTCTTTTTCTTTTCATCAAACTCTGGTATTGAGAGTTATGCTTCTGGCGGCGGGCAATCAGGCCCCTCGTAACTGAACAGCCCATGGGTTCTGTTTCAGTCAAGGCAGCTTGTGGGTTCTGTCCCAGAAGCTATACTAATCTTCTCCCAGGACCAATCTGGAATTACAACTAAATTGTTGAGAAATCATCCAGAACAACCAACTGAACACTAGTTGGAGAAAGCCTTATAATCACAGACAGACTGAAGAAACCGCTTCACAACATCCCTGGCAAGGAGTGCAGAAGAGGCCTGAAAGGACTAGCTGGACTCCCACTGGCTACAGCTAAAAATCTGGAGGGATATTTCAGTGGCCAGTGGGTTTCCCCTGAGAAGGGTGGGGTCTAAACCCTAAGCTGGGTTCCCCAGCCTACAGCACCAGAGCCAGAAAGAAACACAGGTAACATTCAGCTTTGAAAAGCAGCAAGGGTTCGGTCTGCTGTGGGGAGAGACAGCTGTAGATGCAGAGAGCCTCCTAAAGGGCAATGCACAGAATTTCATTTGCAGCCGCTTACCCTGGGCTCCAGCAGAGGGAGGCTGGAGTGAACTAGAGACACTTGAGAAGGATCTGGAGCTGGTGATGCTGGGGAGAGAACTGAAGAAACAGATGCCAGGATCCTTATGCTGATTTACTCCCCAACTGCAGAAGCCATCTTTCTCAGATAAAGCATACCTCTCCAAATGGCATTAGCCTGAGAGGAAACTATAGCCCTGCCCACAGGAATTACTCTGCCCAACCCTGTGGACTGCTGATTACAGCTTGATTAGAGTAACAACTGATCAGCTTAAAGACTGATTAGTTTAACATCTAAGGTAGAAAATACAAAGAAGCAGCCAAAACATGAAGATAAAGAAACAGACCCAAAATGAAAGAACAAGAGAATTCTCCAGAAAAACTAGATGAAATGGAGGCAAGCAATTTATGAGAGAGAGAGTTTAGAATAATGATTATAAGGATACTCAACAGCATGAAAAAAGACATAGAAACAATTTAAAAAAAAAACGGTCAGAAATAAAGAATGCAATATCTGAGATAAATAATACACTGGAAGGAATAAACAGTAGGATAGAAGAAGCACAGGATAGAATCAGTATTTTGAAAGACAAGGCAGAAAAAACACCCACACAGAGCAGCAAAAAGAAAAAATAATGTTTTAAAAATGAGGAGAACTTAAGAAACATTTTGAACAACATGAAATGTAACAATATCTACATCATGGGAACACCAGAAGGAGAAGAGAGTGAGCAAGGTATCAAGAATCTATTTGAAAAAATAATGACTGAAAACTTCCCTAACCTGATGATGGAAAAAGTCACACAAGTCCAGGAAGCTAAGAGAATCCTAAACAAGTTGGACCCAAAGAAGCCTACACTGAGACACATCATAATTAAAATGACAAGACTTAAAGATAAGGAGAGAATCCTAAAAGCTACAAGAGAAAAGCAGGTAGTTACCTACAAGGGAGCACCAATTAAATTGGCATCTGATTACTCAACAGAAACACTTCGGGGAAGAAGAAGTGGTATGAAGTATTCAAGGTGATGATAAGCAAGGAACTACAACCAAGGCTACTTTACCAAGCAAGGCTATCACTTAAAATCAAAGAAGAAATAAGGAGCTTCACAGGAAAGAAAAAGCTGAAGGAATTTGTTAACACCAAACCAGTATTGCAACAAATGTTAAAGGGCTTGCTTCCAGAAGAAGAAAAAGAGAAAGGAAAAAACAAAACAAAACAAAGGAAAACAGTCTAACAATAAAATGGCACTACATATGTATCTATCAATAATCATGTTAAATATAAATGGCTTAAATGCTCTGACAAAAAGACATAGGATATCTGAATGGATAAGAAAACAAGACCCATATATATGTTGCCTCCAAGAAACCCATCTGAGATCAAAAGATACACACAGACTAAAAGTAAAGGGTTGGGAAAATATTTTCATGCAAATGCAAAAAAAAAAAAAAAAAAAAAAAAAAAAGCTAGGTTAGCGGTACTTATATCCAACAAAACAGACTTTAAAACCAAGGCTATAGTAAGAGACAAAGAAGGACACTATATAATGATAAAGTGAACAATCCAACAAGAGGATGTAACCTTAGGAAACATTTACTCACTCAATATAGGAGTACCTAACTAAGTAAAGCAAGTCCTGATGGACATAAAGGGAGAGATCAACAGAATAGCAGTCATAACTGGGGATTTTAATACACCATTGACTTCACTGGATAGATCTGCTAGCCAGAAAATCAACAAGGAGGCAGCAACCTTAAACAACACACTAGATCAAATAGATTTAATTGATATCTTCAGAGCATTTCACCCCAAAGCAGCAGAATAGACATACTTTCCAAGTGCACATGGAATGTTTTCTAGAATAGATCACATGTTAGGAGACAAAACAAGTCTTAGTAAATTTAAGAAGACTGAAATCATATCAAGCATCTTCTCTGACCACAATGCTATGACACTAGAAATCAATCACAAGAACACTGAAAAACACACAAAAATATGGAAGCTAAATAACATGATATTAAACAATGAATGGGTCAACAATGAGATTAAGGAAGAAATCAAAGAATACCTTGAAACAAATGAAAATGAGGCATAACAATCCAAAATCTGTGAGATACCGGGAAAGAAACTCTAAGAGGGAAATTCATAGTATTATAGGCCTACCTCAGAAAAACAAGAAAAAGCTCAAGTAAACAATCTAACTGTACACTAACAGGAATATAAAAACACAAACAAACAAACAAAGCTCAGCGTGATTAGAAGGAAGGAGATAATAAAGATCAGAATGGAAATAAATGGAATAGAGTCTAAAAAAATGATACAAAAGATCAATGGATCTGAGAGTTGGTTCTTTGAAAAGATAAACAAGACTGACAAGCCTTTAAACAGACTCATCAAGAAAAAAAGAGAAAGGACCCAAATAAATAAAATCAGAAATGAAAGAGGAGAAATAACAACTGTCACCAAAGAAACACAAAGGGTTGTAAGATTATGAACAACTATATGCCAACAAACTGAACAACCTGGATGAAATGGATAAATTTCTAGGAACATACAATATTCCAAAACTAAGTCAGGAAGAATCAGAGAATCTGAATAGACAGATTACACCTATGAAATTGAAGCAGTAATCAAAAAACTCCCAACAATCAGAAGCCCTGGACCGGATGGCTTCGCAGGTGAATTTCACCAAACATTCCAAGAACTAACACCTCTCCTTCTCAAACTATTTCATAAAATTCAAAAGGAGTGAAGGCTCCCAAACTCATTTTATGAGGCCAGCATTATCCTAATTTCAAAACCAGATAAAGACACTACAAAGAAAATTATAGGCCAATATCCATAATGAACACAGATGTTAAAATCCTCAACAAAATATTAGCAAATTGAAAAAGGCAATGCATCAAAAAGATCATACACCAAGGCCAAGTGGGATTTATTCTGAGAATGCAAGGTTGTTACAACATTGACATATCAATAAATGTGACTCACCATATAAACAAAATGGATAAAAACCACATGATCATATCATAGATGCAGAAAAGCATTTGATAAAATCCAGCACCGATTTATGATAAAAACTCTCAACAAAATGGGAATAGAAGGAACATACCTAAACATAATAAAGGCTATATATGACAAATCCACTGCCAGCATCATAATCAATGGGTAAAAACTACAAGCATTTCCATTAAGATTGGGAATAAGACAGGGATATCCACCTCTACCACTCTCATTCAACATAGTACTGGATGTCCTAGCCACTGGAAGTCCTAGTCACAGCAAATTAGACAAGAAGAAGGAATAAAAGGCATCCAAATTGGAAAGGAAGAAGTACAACTGTCTTTATTTGCAATTGACATGATATTGGACATAAAGAGCCCCAAAGATTCCACCAAGGAAGTACTAGAACTTATGAATCAATTCAGCAATGTAGCAGGATACAAAATTAATATCCAGAAATCAGTTGCATTATTATGTGTCAATAAAAACTAACAGAAAGGGAAATTAAGAAAACAATCCCATCACAATTGCTTGAAAAAGAATAAAATACCTAAGAATACACTTAATCAAGGATGTAAAAGACCTGTACATGGAAAACTATAAGACACTGAAGAAAGAAATTGAAGAAGATACAAATAAATGGAAGCACATACTGTGTTCATGGATAGGAAGAATTAATATCATTAAAATGTCATACTACCCAAAGCAATCATAGATTCAATGCAATTCCTATCAAGATTCCAATGATGTATTTCACAGAACTGGAACAAATATTTCAAAAATTTATTTGGAATCACAAAAGACCCCACATAGCAACAGCAATCCTGAGAAAGAAGAACAAAGTTGGAGGACTCACACTACCTAATATCAAATTATACTACAAAGCTATAGTAATCAAAACAGTCTGGTACTGGCATAAAAATAGACACATAGCTAATGGAAGAGAATAGAGAGCCCAGAAACAAACCCACACCTTGATAGTCAATTAATATTTGACAAGGGAAGCAAGCACATACAATGGGTTAAAGATAGTTTATTCCATAAATGGTGTTATGAAATTGGTCGGATATGTGCAGAAAAATGAAACTAGACCACTTTCTTACCCAACACACAAGAATAAATTCAAAATGGATCAAAGACTTAAATGTTAGACCCAAAACCATAAAAATCCTAGAAGGAAACATAGGCAGCAAAATCTCAAGATATAATTCGTAAAAGGTTTTTATTAGATATATCTCCCCAGACAAGAGAAACAAAATAAAAAATAAGCAAATGAGATTATATCAAACTAAAAAGGTTTTGCACAGCAAAGGAGACCATCAACAAAATAAAAAGACAACCCACAGAATGGGAGAACCTATTCACTGATACATCTGATAAGGGGTAAATATCCAAAATTTATAAAGTACTTATAAAACTCAACACCAGAAAAAACAAAGAACCCAATTAAAAAATGGGCAAAGGCCCTGCATAGATACTTCTCCAAAGAGGACAAACAGATGGCCAATTGACATATGAAAAGATGTTCAACAATCACTAATCATCAGAGAAATGCAAATTAAAACCACACTGAGATATCACCTCACACCTGTCAGAATGGCTATCATCAATAAATCAATTAAGAACAAGTGCTGGCAAGGATGTGGAGAAAAGGGAACCCTTTTGCACTATTGGTGGGAATGCAGACTGATACAGCCACTGTGGAAAGCAGTGTGGAGATACCTCAAAAAATTAAAAATGGATCTGTCTTTTTGACCCAGCAATCCCACTTCTGGGAATATATCTGAAGGAACTCAAAACACTAATTCAAAAAACATGAGCACCATGATGTTCACTGCAGCGTTATTTTCAAACAGCAAGATACAGAAGCAGCCCAAGTGTCCATCAGTAGATGAATGGATAAAACAACTATGGGACATTTACACAATGGAATTCTACTTGGCCATAAAAAAAAGAAGAAAATTTCACCCTTTGCAACAGTATCAATAAACCTGGAGAACATTATGCTAACTGAAGTAAGCCAGTCAGAGAAAGACAAATACCACATGATTTCACACACATGTGGAATCTAATGAACAAACTGAACTAACAAGCAAAACAGAGACAGACTCATAGACGGACAGCAGATGGCAGCTAGTGTGGGTGGTGGGGTGATGGTAGCGGTTGGAAGGATTGAGCAAAAAGGGAAAATGGACTCATGGACATGGGCAACAGTGTGATGATTACTGGGGGAGGGAGGACTAAATTGTAATGGAAAAAAATACAGTAAAGATTAAATTTTTTTTAATTAATTTTTATCCTTTATAATATGTTTTAACTCACTAGCACATCAGTTTACTGTAAACAGATATAACTCAGGAACAGCAAGTGTTAGAGATGTGTAGGGCTAGGTCAGGGAAAGGACAAGAAGCTTCTATGTCCTCTCCTCTCCAGATGCATGACTCTCCTCAATCTCCATGTGTTCAGCAATCTTGAAGCTCTCTGAACCCCATCCCTTTGGGGCTTTATGGAGGCTTCACTCATAGGCATGACTGATTAAACACTGGCCATTGGTGATTGAACTCGATATCTAGCCCCTGTCCCCTCCCTGGAGGTGGGCTAATCACACAGCTGGCTTTACTGGCAATCAGCCTCCATGTGGATTTCCAGAAGCCACCTCTCTAATGTAACAAAAGACACTTTTGATGCTCTCATCACAGGAAATTCCAAGGTTTTAGGAGTTATGTGCCAGAAACAGGAGAAGCACCAAATATGTACTTATGTATTATAAAGCACAATATCACAGAGAGTACAGCATTTTGAAAGGTTATACAATTTTGGTAGATGTATTTAAAAGACAAAAATGATGGAATTTTTAACAGTATTTTCAAATATACATACCTGGGAAGGAACATTTTTTGGAGGCTCTATACGAATGCTTGGGTCCCATTCCCCAGGAGGGAGAACAGTAACCTGATCCAGAAATTCATCAATTCCTGATACCAAGTCATTACGATCTTTAGCTTTGTAAGCAACATCATGAAATACCTATAGAAGGAAAAGAAATATCATTTAGAGATTTTTTAAATTACAAAATCTTAATCTCTTCAGTGTTTCTATTTCCTAGTTATCTTACATGTGCTTATACAATTTGAAGAAACAGAAGTTTTTAATGTAACAAAATCTTATAATTTAGTTTAATATATAAATGCCCAAAGATACATATATTTTTTTCTCAGAATGCTAGAATGAATGTTGAACTTTCTGGAGGCAAGAGTAAGGAAAAGGGAAAGGAGGATGTAAGTGAAGAGACCAAAATTCTGCCACCCTAAAGCTGCTTTTGGGGGGAATATTGATTTTAAACTATTTATCGAGAAACAAAACACTCAGAAAGAACTTTGACCCTTCTTCCCCTTCCAGCCCAAGAGATTCAGAGAGAGAAACTGTTGGGGGACTCAAATGTTGGAAAACTTTAGTATCAGATAACAGTTAATAAACTTAGTAATCAATATATATATAAAACTATTGTTTCAGGAACTGGAGGTATGACCCACCTTGACTCCAGGAGACCAAAAACAGTTCCACTTTTGTGCCCCAGGAGGACTGCAAGCAATCAAGGTGGTATCTGAGCCATTGTGCTCCAGGGGGAGACGATCACTGCCCAGGACACAAGGACCACCACCCGGGACACAGAGTAAGAACGCCGCATCTTTTATCTGATTAACTTTTTGCCTGAATTCCAACTCCTTACCTACACTTTTCTTCTCCTTATAAAAAGGGTCCATTTGTAATGGAATGTAAAAACAGCCTGTTAGGGTATAAACCTGCCATCTTCTCAGATTGCCAACCATCTGAATAAAGTGCCCATAAAGATTCAATCCCTGTCTCTGCTAACTGGGTCTGGTAGTTGACAGGCAGCACAGACACTGACTTTTCAGGTTTCAAAACCTGCTTCTGGAAGATTTTAGGAATGAGCCTTAGTCTAATTTGAATTATGTATGGTAAATGAGAGGGCTTTAGGCAGGTGCTTGTTTGCTAGATACCCTGAGTGTCCCATTGTTTCTGAGTCACCTAGTAAGGATTTTCTTGCCTGATCTGTTTCTCGCTTCTTCAACTACCTGTCAATGGCCCATTCTCACCTCTGAAATCTAATACCCTGTTCCCATGCCGCCTTTCTCCCTTGTCCAAAATGTCTTAGGTACCAATTTTGTCTCACTGTTTTTGGAATTTTCTGCCTATGTGAATTACCCACACACATATGAAACTTTGATTTTCTCCTGTTAATGTGTCTCTGTTAATTTGGTTATTAGCCCAGCCTAGAAGAACTTAGAAGGTGGGAGGAAAAGTATTAATATTTTTTTAGCTTGCACAGAAGGAAGCTCATTAAACTAGAATTAGTGATTCAAGCTTGGCAAAGGTTATTTATGTGTACTAAATCAAACTTTCTGAAAGAGACTCTTGCTTAAAATTAAAATGAAAATTTATAGACTATATTAGAAATCTGAGCATACATAAACTAATTTAAAAGGTTAATTTTGTTTCAATTATCAAATAATAATGTTATAAATAGGATTTTCTGATCTATATCATATCTATATAGTTTAGAAAGTATATTTCCATTCAAAGTATGAGCTACATTTACACACACACAAACCCTCTGGTAGTCAATTAGGCTATTGACAGAGACAGCGGGTCTTCTAAATGTAGAGTAGAATTGTGGTCCTTGCTTTCTTTGATATTAGGATTAAGTCTGCTCTATTTAGGTGTATATATATCACATTCAAATGGAAATGACTGAGAAAACAGGTCGAGCTGAAGATTCTATGAGCCTGAGTGACTATAATTACTGATTCTACCAGTTGGTGATGGACACAGAGCATGAGAGAAATGAATCCTGGTTGTCTTAAACCATGGAGATTTTAGCTGGTTATTCCTGCAGCATGCTTAATCTCTCCTAAATAACATACTTAATATATAAAAAGTGGGTAAAATAAAAATGGGGAAAATTAGTTTACACTAAACATAAATATTTCTGACATTTTATGTATTTCAGATAATGAAATTTAACAAATATTTGAGGTTTGGGACTACTGCATTATTCTTTATGCTTATCTAAACTACACTAACCAAATGTCCCGAGATTTACAGGAAAATTTTACTTTCAAATACTTTTTATTTTTAGACCATTTGTTTTAGTTTCTAGTTTGATATTATAAACTGCTAAAGAAGTGATTATGATTTTCAAAGGCTTTTTCTTTACCTTCCAACTAAGAACATTTCACAAAAAATCATTGGTGTAATAAACACACATTCCTTTCTCAGGATAACATAAAAACATCAAAGGTATGTTAATGCCTAGTTGTATTTTGAGAAAGAGAATTTTTAAATATAAAAACACAGATTTTTCTGTCATAAACCACTGAGTTTATGCTCAGAATAGCTACCCTCTTCTAAAGATCTTTATATGGCCATGAGACCTAATCTGAACTTTTAAGAATTGCAAATGTTATTAATCCCAATGAGAGTTTAGCTACTCTGCTCTTTATCTGCTAATAGTTATTTTCTTGGAGTCTTTCTTGACTTAATCTTATTTAATTTAAAAATTGTTTTAAGAGATCACATAATCTTGTATCTGCTTTAGATAGATACTGGTAAGTATCCAAATTCATCCAGAATAGCTGATTCCTTATTATTTTAAAGTTCCTCAAAGATATATATTTCACAATTTGATTTTAAAATAAAATTTTTATTTATTATTGTTTTTCTATCATCATTTTCCCCAATAGCTTAATTACTTTAAATTGCTCTCCTCCCTTCTATTTGTCTAGCTACCCTAATATCCTGATTTCAATACACATCTGACTTCTTGAGAAGCCTTCTCTGATCCCCTTTCAAAGACTGGACATCTCGTTAATACTTCCCTGACACCTTGTCCTTTCTTTTGACAGCTTTCTCCATAATTATAACTATTTATTATAATTGTTAATTATTTAATTACTTGTTTAATGCCCTTTTTCCTGCTAAAACTTGAGCTCTGAACATTCATTCAATAAATATTTATCAAGTACGTCTGTGTTAGATATAAAGCAGTGAACAAAACCAACAAGAATCCATTCCCCTGTGGAGCTTACATTTTAATGAGAGGGGGGAGATAAAAAATAAGCAATAAAAGTACAGAGTTTGTTGGATGGTGGAAAGTGTATGGAGAAAAATAAAGCAGGAAAGAAGAAAAATGGTATGTCTGGGGATGCTGCAATTTTAAATGAGTTGAATAAGGAAATCTTTAATGAGTAGACATTTCAGCAAAAACCTTAAGTACTTAAGGATGTAAGGCAAATAGCTACCAGAGCAGGAGCTTCTCAGGCAGAGGGAGGAGCCAGTGCAAAAATTATCAGGTAAGAGAATGCATATCATTTCTGAGAAATAGCAAGGAGGCCAGTTCCTTAGGGAGGAGTGAGTTAGAGGGAGAGGAACAGGAGAGGAGGTATGAGAGGTAAGGTAGAAGAGGCAGAAAGACATCCAGTAGGGCTTTGTAGATTATTATAAGGACTTCGACTTTTACCCTGAATAAGATGGGAAGCCATTAGGGGGTCTTGAGCAGAAGAACGATTGCTCTAGCTGTAGGGTTGAGAAAAGAATAAATGGTGCAAGGGCGAGATAACAACTAGGAGTCTATTGCAATAATAGGGTAATAATGGAGATAGCCCAGGTGATAAGAGTGAAAGCCAGGTGATGACAGTTCAGGAAGTGAGAAGTAGTAGCATTCTGGAAATATTGTGAAAGTAGAGCCAGGAAGCTTTACTGATAAACTGGTTCTGGATGTGAAAGAAATAGAGAAGTCAAGGATGCCTTCAGGGTTGTTCCATGAAGCCAGTGAACAAGTCTTTAATATCTACCACTTTACCTTCAATATTCAGTAAACAATAAATATACCTTTATCTCAATAATAACATGAAATATGCACTAATATTATCATTCCCAGTGAAGATGAGGAAACTGAGGCAGAAAGAGTTGAAGTTAACTTGTCCAAAACCATACAATTAGGAAGTGTCTTTCCTTTTTTCCTTTCTTCTTTTCTTCCTTCCTTCCTCTCCCCTTCCTTTCTCTTCCTTTTAAAAGACAGGAGATTTAGAACATCTTTGTAGGGTAATAAAACTGATATAGTAGGGAGGGAAAAACTGATAACATAGGAGCCAGAGGGGATAATTAAGGAGCAAATTTCTCCTCAATGCAGTGGGTGGGGAGATGGAAGGATCCGGAAAAGGAGACTGAGAAAAGCATCAGTGAATTAGGAAAAAACAAACCAGCAAACAAACACACACCAAATCTGTTTTGAACTTTGTTCCATATATTGTTTAGAATAAGCTTATCAAGCTGCTTAATAAATTCTGTTGAGATTTTGACTGGAATTGCATTGATTTCTCTCAGCACCATTGCTTGCCTAGATTGTTGCAATGGCCTCTTAAGTGGTCTTTGCTTTTGCTCTTGCTCCTCCACAAGTACTGAACCCAGGAGTTCAGTGATCCTTTTTAAAATATAGCATATATCACGTCATTTATCTCCTCAAAATCTTCCATTTGTAACCCAGCTCAAAATCCTTACATGACCTACAAAAACCCTACACAGACTGGCCAGTTACCTCTCTGACTTCATTGCCTACTGTTCTCTCCCTCTCTACCTGCTGTCCTGCCATGTTCTCCTTGTTCTTCCCCAGGCACTTCAGTCTCAAAGAATTTGCTCTTGTTTATGTTTTTGCTTGGAAAGCTCTTTCCTCAGATATCTGAATAGCTTTCTCTTCTTCCTCCTTTCCTTCTCTGCTGAAACATCTTCCAGTGAGGCCTTCCCTGGCCACCAAACTCCGACTTGCACCCACCCATCCCTCCACTTTCTCCCTTCCTGATGTCATGGTGTCTTCCATTGCACTCATCGCCATGTAGCACATTTTCCACTTATCTATATGTTAGTCTGTCTTTCCACTAGACTATTATTAGCTCGATGAAACACAGGATTTTGTCCATTTCGTTCACTGTTACATCCACAGTAATTGCAAGAGTGTCTGATAAATAGTTCACATTTGATCAATACACATTGAATGAATGAATGAAGAAAAAAATAAGGGAACCATTTGCCCCACTAGAGACCAAGACTCATTATAGTAAAGCTGCTATAATTAAAACAGTGATGGCACAGAGATGGATTTTTCTTTTGAAAGCAGGCATTGCTATCCATTGAATAAATGATGAACAAATCAATAAACAATACTAAGCCAAGTGATTATATAAAAATGAAATTGGATCTCTACCCACATCTTAAACCAAATGCAATTCTAGGTAGATTAAAAAGTTTAAAGTGAGTGATAATGCATAAAACTCATGGAACATAATATAGAAGGATATATTTATGACCTCAGCATAAGCAATAATACAAATCTCAAAGATTTAGCATACAACGACTTTTAGCTGTTCTTCATAGGAAAAAAAGAAAGAAAGGTTAATAATGTCAAAGCCAATAAGATATCAAGTGACATGAGTACTAAAGATAGGATACACCAAGTGAAAATGGTGACCTTACTTAAAGCAGTTTCAGTACAGTGGTAGTGACAAAAATCACTGCAATGTGCTAAGAGATGAATACAGCTAAGATATTCAGGACTAAGTAGAGACTATTCCTGTAAAGGTATTGAGATTTAGATTCAATCAACACTTCTTCAATGGTAGATGCTATAGTAAGCAGTAAGAGATTTTTATTTTAAGAATGGAAAAAACATGAACATAAATTTCAAATGTATTTCTTAAGTGGCTACTATCTATTGGCCATGTTTGCTAAATGAACAAAATCACTGCTGTTTTAAAATCTGGATAATAGAGAAAATTGTTGGCTCAAAAATCCAGAACAAGAAAAACAATGGCACTCTTCTTAGTAATTTTCTTTCTTTTCATAAAACTATGTTATTTGTGTTAATATACAATGGCTTTTTATTGTTATATTTAAATAAATTCATAAATATATACTTTTTAAATTCTCTATTTCGAATTTTATTATGATAAATATTGGCACCCTACCTACATAAACAAAAGGTCATTGAAGTGTTTAATAATTTTCAAGAGTCAAAAGAGATCAATACATTGGTAGTAGTGCTAATAATCAAAATCACATGATTTATCTCTAGTAATAATCAACAAAAAGGAAGAAAATAAGTTATTGGAGTGATTCAAGATAAAGTATTGCTAAAAATACTAATACATCAAGTCTTCAGTTCATTAAAAAAAAAACTTATGGAGCCCTGATCAGTGTGGCAAATTGTAGGTTCAAATCCTGGTCAGAGCATATGCCTGGGTTGTAGGTTTAGCCTCCAAGGGCACATATGGGAAGCCACCAATCGATGTTTCTCTCCCTCTCTTTCTCCCTCCCTTCCCCTATCTCAAAAATAAATAAATAAAATATTTAAAAAACGTATTGAGTCTGTTTCTATTTTGTTTATTTGTCCTTCAGGTTTCACATGTAAATCAAATCATATATGATTATCTAGCCACTATGCTGTACACCAGAAACTAATGCAAAATGATATTGACTGTAAACTGTATTTAAAAAATAAAATTAAAATTAAAAAAGAAACTCATTGAACTCTGAGGGCCAGACACTATGCTAAGTGGAAGATACAAAAGGAAAAGAGAGGAGTTCCCAGTACAGAGAGGAAAAACACAAAAAGAGCTCATTAAGAAATATTTATTTGAGCACTTAACAAAAATTAGGGCACTAAAATGAATAAGTGGTAACTGCTTTCATGGAATTTTTCGGTATGGTAATGCAATCCAATTCCCCATTTTCTTAAGTAAAGTGAACTTTATGAATCAACAGGTTAAATTTTGTTCTTAATAAATACAATTACTCAATAGCCTTCAAAGTACTTAGATAAGCAGAATAATTTTTCCACATTGACTTTGAACAACAAAATATTACCTCCTTTTTTATTGTCAGTTATTTTATTTTATTTTTAAGCATATTTTATTGATTATGCTATTACAGTTGTCTCAATTTTTTTCCTTTTGCCCACTCCACCCAGTACCCCACTCCCTCTAGCAATTCCTCTCCCCTTAGTTCATGTCCATGGTCATTCACATAAGTTCATCCGCTACTCCATTTCCTATACTGTTCTTAACATCCCCCTATCTATTTTGCAGCATCAATTTGTATTTCCTAATTCTTGCACCTTTTCCCCCATTCTCCCCATTCCTCCTCCCACTTGATAACTCTCCAAATGATCTCCATATCTATGATTCTGTTTCTGTTCTACTTGTTTGCTTAGTTTGTTTTTTAGATTCAATTGTTGAGAGTTGTGATTTTTGCCATTTTAATGTTCATAGTATTTATCTTCTTCTCTTTCTTATATAATTCCCTTTAACATTTCATATAATTATGGCTTGATGATGATGAACTCCTTTAGTTTTACGTTGTCTGAGAAGCACTTTATCTGCCCTTCAATTCTCAATGATAGCTTTGCTGGATAGAGTAATCTGAGTTGTAGGTCCTTGCTTTTCATCACCTTGAATACTTTTAGCCAGTCCCTTCTAGCCTGCAAAATTTCTTTTGAGACATCAGTTAACAGTCTTATGGGAACTCTTTTACAGGTAACTATCTCCTTTTCTCTTGCTACTTTTAAAATTCTCTCTTATCTTTAACCTTTGGCATTTTAATTATGATGTGTCTTGGTGTAGTCCTGTCTGGGACTCTCTGTGCTTTCTAGACTTGAATGTTTATTTCCTTCACCAAATTAGGAAAGTTTTCTTTTATTATTTTTTCAAATAATTTTTCAATTTCTTGTACCTCCTCTTCTCCTTCTATCAACCCTATGACTTGGATATTGGTATGTTTGAAGATGACCCAGAGGATCCTTAGCCTATCCTCATTTTTTTTTCAATTCATTTTTCCTCTTGCTGTTCTGATTGAATGTTTTTTCTTCCTTATGTTCCAAATCATTGATTTGATTCTCAGCTTCATCCCCTTCACTGTTGGTTCCTTATAGATTTCTCTTTATTTCACTTAATGTAACCTCCATTACTGTTTGGGCCTTTCTTATGCTGTTGAAGTATCCAACGAGTTCCTTAAGCATCCTGATAATCAGCATTTTGAACTCTGAATCTGATAGGTTGCTTATCTCCCCCCACCCCACCCCCTTTTTTTTTTAATCCTTTTTCTGGAGTTTTTTTTCCTGTTCTTTCGTTTGAACCATATTTCTTTGTTTCCCCATTTTGGCAGCCTCCTTGTGTTTGTTGTTTGTTTCTGTGTATTATGTAGAGCTGCTTTGTCTCCCTGTGTTAGTAGCATGGCCTAGTGTAGAAAAGCGCACCTGTAAGTTGTATGGGGTGGAGCCTTAGGTAATCACCAGGGCAAGGCAGCCTGTGTCACTGCTCTGTTGCTCTGTGTTGGGGAGGGCTCAGAGAGGGGACAATGCTGCTGCCTGGCCTCTGGAGTTTTGCCCAGGAGGAAGCTGTCTCCAGGCACTCACCCTGTTGCCAGTCACTTCAGTCTCTCCCTATATGCCACTGATGCCCCTCCAGCTATTGCCCTGGTGCTCAATCCCAGAGGGGGTGAGTCTGCATAAACCTTAAATCCATTGTGGGCCCTTTAAGAGGAGTCACCTGATAATCCAGCAGTTTCTTCCGCTGCCCCAATCCAAATTGGCTTTTACAGCCAGAAGTTGTGGGGCTTACCTTCCTGGAGCTGGAACCCTGGGGCTGAGTGGCCTGGTCTGTCTGGGACTGGGATTCTTCAATCTGGTGGTATCCCTCCTGATTTTTATCCACCACATGTGGATGTGGGACCACCCTTTCCATGTCTCACCACCTCTCCACTCCTCTCCATCCATATCTGGGTCTCCACCCCTTCTACCCATCTGGATGAATGCAGCTTCTTTAAATCCTTGATTGCTGAAATTCCATAAGCTTGATTTTCTGATCTTGGTGGGTGATATTTGTTTTGTAGTCTAGTTGTAATTTTTGCTGTAGTTGTGCAAGGAAGTGAGGCATGTTTACCTATGCCTCTGTCTTGACCAGAAGTCTATTATTTTCTCTTTTAAACATTTTTGATAGTCATGAATGTACTATTGTGATTAACATGTCCTATTATAATTAACAGCTCTCTTCTTTTGGAGTAACTTTCTGACTGAATTTCTCCTTCTCTATCCCACTGTTCTCAGAAAGTCAAAAATTGCCCTAAAGCTAAACTCTAAAGTTTCAAGTCTACATAATGCATACTGAGCCTCCATTAAGTGGCTCATTAATCAAAGAAATAAATGGAAGTCCTTATCTGCTCTTATTCTAAATCTAAAATTTAAAAAACATGAATGTTTCTCTGTTATAAAAAAATTTAAAAATAAAATGCACCTACCACCACCCCCACAAAAAAAGGAGAAATTCATATATATAAGCTTCAGAGCTTAAAGCATACAATGCTTAGCCAATTGTGAGATGGTACCTTGGGACTGAGGAGTGATTTCCTAGAGTCTTTTTAGTTCAAAAACAGGTGAATTTACAAATGTAGACTACTATAAGAAAAATCCAGCAGCACAAGAATTGATTTCATGGACAGAGTAAATTGGTGATATTTAGTTATGGTTATTTATTTCACAGGTTATTTGTCTCTTAATGTTTGATATTCTGAGAAATAATAAGGAAGACTTCCTTTTCCTTCATAATCTATTTCAAACTTTCAAATCAGTAAACTATGCTTTTGCAAACTAAAATTAAAAATTTATAAAGGCTAAACAATAAAATAAAAGGAGCTCTGCTCTCTAAATCTAAAAATCAAAAAACAAAACCTTGGACATTGACATTTTCAATGAGAAAATATTGTCTCCTAATTGGAGGAAGGTAGTTTTAGGAAGAGAGATACCCTGAGTATGTATGAACTCCCATGACACAATATGCTCCTTTCACCATGTAACAATGATCCATACCCCAGAGATATCTTAATGTAATATCTTGATGTCTTAGATGTGAAAGCATAATATAACATGAAATATATTTGCCTATAAAGTTATAGAATACAAATAACAGTGTCACTTATATTGCAATATTGTAAAAATTCCGAGGTATTAATCAACATGGAGATACTACAAGCAAAGGTACTCTGTTATCTCATAAGAGTTCTATTAGAGCATGTCTATGGTCCTCATGAAGCACTTTTTTTCACTCTTTCATCTTCTCTCATATTTCTTCAATAAAATGTTACTTTTCTAGTGGATGGAATAGAGTCCTTTCAATATATAAATCCACCTGAACCTGAGAATATGACTATTTGAAATAAGGGTCTTTACAGGTATAATTAAGGTAAGAATCTTAAGCGGAGGTCATCCTGGATTAGGATAGTCTCTAAATCCAATGACTGTTTTTATAAAACACAGAAAAGTAGATGACACATAGAGACACAAGGGAGAGGCCATGGGAAGATGGAGGCAGAAACTGGACTTCTGCTGCCACAAGCCAAGGAACACCATGAGCCACCAGAAGGTAGACAAGGAAAGTTTCTCTTCTACAGCTTTCAGAGAAGATGGCCCTGCTGACACCTTGACTTTAGATTTCTGCCCCTCACCCCTAAATATGAGAAAATACATTACTTTTGTTTTAATCACTCAGCTTATGTAATTTTTTTATGGAAGCCATAGGAAACTAATACACTCAGTAAGCTGGGATTTTTTTCTGAAACTGATGGGGAAAATGTGATTCTTCTAGCTTTTGGTTTCCTATTTGTAAATATCAAAAACATATTGATATAAAACCATAAAACATAATTTGAACAGATATAATAGAATTTCTATCAAACACAAGTTCAAATTTTCAGATTTCTAAGATTATGAAAAGTTATATTCACTATTAATTTGCTCTTTTTACAGATCTAAAGTATTCATAGCCATGAGGTCAGTAAATACATCACTAAATTTTGTAGATGAGATTCTAAAATTATATAATCCCATTTGTTATTTACTACTAAATTTTGAATTTGTGTCCCTTCCGTGATCTTTTGCATCTGCTCCTTTCTAATAAGAAAAACAATAAAACAATAAAAATAGATTTCCATAAGGTGTTGGGGAATACAAGAAGTCAGTTATATAACACTACATTTTGTGTTATTTTTTATTGATCTTACATTTTTGAGATACAGAACTCTTCAAGATGCTCATGAAAGCTCTTTTGGTTCAAAAAATCTACATACAAATCTTCTACCTAGAAAATTTATGTGCTGTATCAGTCCCCTTGAAAATCCATCTATAGTTTTCTAATTGTTCAAACACTCCCAGGTTAAGAACAACTACATAAGGCCATTAAAAAGAGAACTGATATATGTTTCATCATTTTTATTGTCATGTATACTATTCAGATAAACTGCCATTGTTTTTCTTGAGACTTTAAAATTATTTTTTCCATTCCCTGTTGTTGCATACAACTCTGAACATACTACAAGCCAATGAACTGTACTCTTCAAATGGGTGAATGGTGTACCATGTGAATTTTATTTCAATAAAGTTGTTAAAATATTTTTTCAAGCTCTGACCAGGGTGGCTCAATTGGTTGGGCATCATACTACAGGGCAAAAGTTCACCGGTTTGATTTGAGGTCCTGATGCCCAGGTTGCAGGTTCAGTCCCTGGTCAGGGTGCAATGCAAGGGTAACTGATCAATGTTTCTCTCCCTCTCTTTCTCCCTCCCTTCCCATCTCTCTAAAAATAAATAAATAAATCCTTTAAAAAATGTTTATTACTTTTCCCAAAACAAGATTTGCAATGATAATAATAAATAGTAATAGTAATACTTGCTCTGAAAACACATATAATGTAAGGAGAATATTAATAAACATATTCTAAACATCACTAAATAACAAATTTTTTAAACTATGAGGTTTTAAAGCTTTATATTCATGTGTGTAAATTTATTATCCCTTTTAAACAAATTTTTCCAAAGGACATTTCATAGTAGAAACATAGGAGAAGGGGGATTCAATATGGAAAAATCCAATTCACAGTAAATTGTCATGAATACAGGAGTCCCAAAAGTTAGGTGTACCTAGTGGGCAAAATGTTCCCAATGAATTTGAATAAATACCTCATCTGTCATTAGGGTTGCAATTGATCTGCCAATCTCATGGTACTGTTGACCCTTTCCCAGGGGTCCCAGAAGAATGAACAAAAATCTGTAATTAAGAAAAAATAAAACAAATGTTTCATAGTAGAAATGTATAAATTATTTTAGTAGTTCAGAATCACTCATCTCAAAGGAATTACTGCAGGTGGGGATTTCTATGTAAAATATTTTGGTATTTTTTCAGTTTATTATTTTGAAATATTTCATAATGGTTGACTCCTATGCTCTTAAGCAATGGGAATCTGCGATTATTTTGATCTCATTGTTTCCCTCATGTTGATACTGACAGAACCTACATAGTCATTAGTGAGAATTTTAACAATTCTGTAATTCTTAGAGTAAGGTGACAAAAGTAAAATCTGATTAAAACTTTCTGAATTGTAAAAAAAAGAATTCATTAATAAGCAAATTGTCGAACTAGGTAGAAGGGGGGCAAAGGTAATATAGTTGTATGAACAAAGAAAGAACATATGATCAAAAAATAATAGGTGCATGTAAAATGTACACAAATAGAAAAAATTATTGTCAAGAATCAAAGACAAGTTAGGGAGAAAAAAATGGGGAGTTAATGATCTATTAATTCCAATGCTGGAGGAATAAAAATACCAGCTGCGCTGTGATATTCAACCTAAATAAGTTGAAAGTCTGGCAAAGCCATCATCACAACTGGAGTTTTTGAAGAACCCAATTCGTGCTCTAACTTTGCAGGACTGGTAGTTGAAAAATTTTAAATTCCCTATGTTCTGCAATATAATTCTATAGCATTAATTTGTTAAATGGTTTATGCTCTGAAGTATGAAGACAAATGACTTTGTAAGGTATATGAAAATAGGTACTATAATTCTATATTTCATTTACTTATAAACTTTAGCAATTACACATGTTTTTACATGAACCATTTTTACACAGTCCCATAGGGTCTGACATTAAGTTTTTGTGTCAGCTGAAAATGAATACAAGTCAATTTCTACTCTATGGTAATTTGCACTGTACATTTAAAACAGGAATAGTTTAATGTGGTGCCAGATGCTTTATCACCTATAATAATTTTAAGAAAATTCCTAACTTATGTACATGTGTCTATTTCAGGTTTCCATTCCATGGGCTCTTCATAAAATCCTAAAGATTATTTTCTGATATTTTTACTATGTGTTGCTGTTATAGTTATGGGTGCCCTTTTGTCCACCCGAGGAAGGAAAATTAGGAACCTCAAATGGCTTTCTTTGTTCTACTCAATTTTTGCCTAACTTTTTATTTTACACCTTTCCTAACCAGTCTTTTTTAATTTCTCCACATACAGTGGCTCTCCCATTCCCCTAATTTTTCCTCCATTGTTCTCTACACATAATTTGCTATATCAGTATGAAACAAAGTCACCTAAACCTTGACAGTTTTCAAAGTGAGGGTGCATAACCTCATTATGACTTTACTCCTGGGAATTTTTCTTTTCTTTCCTTTTAAATACAGGAACCATCATGGTCATAAATAACCATCATTTACTCAGAGTTCATCAGATAATATCTTAAATGGTAGAATAGGAATACACTGATTGAGAGACTAAAACGGAATTTTAAACTACTAAAATACTACCTATACAATTAGTTATGTTGACATCTGAAATCTTAATCCCAAAATCCCAGAAACTTAATAGGTTACAGAATAAGTGTGTAGAAAAATTAGTCTTAGTCATACAGTCAGATGCCACCTTGATGCACTCAGTTCATCCTTACCCTTTTAAAATCGAAGTTGGTATGTATCAGAAGTCTCAGTAGCACTCCAAAAGGATGAACTTTTTTCTGTAACCTGAATGATAATCAGTTCCTTCCTTAAACCAGATTCGGGAATAGGTAGATACTTAAACACTGAATAGGTACTTGAACACTGAATCCCATTTCAGTTAGCTGAGTTCTTACACAATAAGGCCTCTCCTGACTCAACTAGTCTATATTTGGGGGATCTTTTATGCATAATCAAAGCACAGAGTAATATGATCCCTGTGTTTTGAGTTAAGGCCAAAGGTTCATAGAGGAAATATTTTACAAACCCAGATGCCACAGCACCTGAACTTTATGTCATTTTAACCTGACTGAGGCATTTGACATTTGGGAAGAGGAGGCAAACAAACGGCATCTGAAACAAAGTATTAAATAACGGGCACCAGTCATGGGAAAGATGAGGTCTGGGAGAGACATGTTTTGCTATGAAAAGAAGATCAGAGTTAAAGGCTGTCTTTATATAGAAATCACATTTGATGGAGGAAGAAGGAAAGAAAAGGTTCCCGGGTGAATTGCTAAGAACCTAATGTGCTGAAGTTAATTATTTTTTCTGTACATTTTTGCCTGTTTATTTATCTCTATAAAATAGAGATAAATCGTAAATAATTATAATTCAGTTTATACTATCCCTAAGTTGTTAGTTTTATGTATAGTTGAATGAGAAACAAATTTAGATAATCAAATTAAATTTGTACTTTTGATTTGGATTCAGTCACATTACCATGATGCTACTATAAATGATTCTTCAGCCCCTATGTATGGGAGGTATACTGCGCCTAGGACTGAAACATACAGTACATTAGATACAGCAGGGACTAACCTATTGTTACCACTTACATGTACTTTGAAGGCCTACTCATTCAAGCATAAACCAAGCCTTGAAAACTTTGATATTTTTTTAGTTTGACCACACTCATATACAGGATCTTGTTTGGCCCACAGCCAAACACAATCTTTGAGAAAAGCCTAACATTTTATTACTTTTAACAAAATTATAAGAAAGGATTTATTTGATGACATAAACCAGGGTATTAGAGATGAGGAGCATGCCTAAAAGGAAACATGAAGGTTTGAGAGGAAGGAGTAAAGAATAATTTTTAAAGAACTTTTCTGCCTCCTCCACAAACAAGAAGAAACAACAGTTTTTGTGTATTAGTTTCTAGAAAAAAACTCTTAAGAGTAAATTATATTTACTCCTTGTTTCTTTTTTCCACACTAAAAAGAAATGGTTTAAGAAAAATGCAAAAAAAGCTCTTATACTTTTTACCTGGTTGGGATTGGGACTTCAGCCAGTCCTTGAAGCAATACAGCTGGAGACAACCTCACAAACGCAACTACAGTTCGGTCCAAAAACTCCAATTCCCCAACTAAGATGTTTGAAGCTTCAGCACCTGGAGGAATTTTTTTCATAAAATGCAGATCAACCTGCAAGTGTCACAAAGTAAGAAAAGATAAATCAAAATTGGAAAAATTTGCTAAATTATATCCTAGCACAGTGCTTCACATATGGTAAAACACCAATATAGTTTAAATAAATATAGCTTATATATAGTATAAATAAGTTTTTTAAGTAGTTAAACATGTCTTTTGCCCTTTAGAAATACCTTTATTTCTTTACTTGTATATTTTTCTAACTTCTCATCAATAAACTGAATACTCTAGCTTCTCTATTCAATATCTTTAAAAGATACTTCTTCAGTATCAGCAATCTTGAAATTTTCGGAAAGAAAAGAGCATGTGCTTAATTAAGTTAGTATACTTTAGTCATAATATAATTACCATGTCCCAATAGATTTAAGTATTTTATGTTACATTATTTAAATTCTGTGCATGATGCATTTTCATTAATACTCAGAATATGCCTAGTCAAAAAAATATAAATATGTTTGTCCTTACAGTGTTAATTATGACTTCAGTCCTTACTCCATATCCTTCAAATTCTATACTTAGTCTGATCATTCTTCAATTTTAATTTCTCATCAGAGAATTTAGATATAGCAAAGGAAACAAGAATGAAAGTATTAACATTTGGTGTGGCTAAAGAGCCATAGTTTAATTTCTCGATATGAGATGTCTGTGATTGAAATGAATGTACACAAAACAAAAGTGATCATTAACAAGAAAAAATGCTTAAAGGGTGAAGTCTGAAAAAATGAATGTTAATGTTTTTAAGAGTAAATACTACTTTTTATGCACAGGGCCTCGATACAAACCAAGCGGTGACTTTAAAGTCAGTTTTACACAGCCTCTTTCTTGTTTCTAACTCATCTGAGTTGCTTTATGGAAATCACTTTGTAGGGAGAATGAGATTTTTATCTGCTCTAGTAATAGGTTTTATGCTCTTGTGTTAATGAAATGGGGGCCAAAGATCAAAGTGGGAACAGCAGAGAGAGAGAGAGAGAGAGAGAGAGAGAGAGAGAAGAGCTCTGGCAAATACAGGTGAGGCAGAGATTTTTTTTAGACCAGATAGTTCTTTTGCAAGTTTAATAATTTGAGAATAGTTTTTCCAAGAAGTTTAAAATGAAAGTAATTAAAACCTTTAAGAGTACCATAGAAAGTCCATAGCCAGACTTTAAGTGACTACATTAAATATGTTTCTTTCTGAAATCAAGACCTCAGCACAACTATTTAGAAGGTTTATAACTACTTAATTTACCTGTAAAATAAAGGTATCACAAACATAAAACTCATTATGTGGAGTATATATTTTATCATAAAGCATAAATACAAAAATAATTATAGTACTCCACTAAAAATATCAAATAGAACTAATGTTCTATTTTAAAGAAAAAAATGACCTAACAAAGCAAAACTGCCTATAAAAATTATGACGAGTATTTTAAAATTCCAAAGTTTTTCACCTATAAATATATTTCCAAATACACATTTGTAAAGTCATAAAGCTTATACATTGGGATATTATATGGTAAATATTTTTCTTTTATAGAATCTAACCTTTTAATTTAAAGACACAAAAGTATTTATTTACCTTAATAATAGATCTTTTTTTTATTTTGTTTTCCAGTTAAGAGATGTGTATATGTTGAAAATGTTTTCAATTACTAATGCTTTATAATTTCAATATAAAGTATAAATTCTCAAAAGAAGAGAATAAAAGATTACCTATACATTATTAGCCCTGGGAGAAAAACATAATAAATCTTCCTAAGTCTTTCAGAGCCTAAAACAGTAAAGGATTAAGTTCCCATCCCCCGAATGGAAATAACAATTACACTATGTTAATATGCTGGAACAAAATTTAAAATAAAAAATAGCTTTTTAAGAAAATCTGTAATTGATAAACATATGGGTCATACTGATAATGCCTGTCATGACTTTAATGAAAGTCTAAATTCCAACTGAAAAACTTTCTATAAACTCATTTGTTGCTTGAAAAATCCCATAGTCTTAACTATTGAAGTCTGTGCCTTAGACAGGTGGCAATTATACAAATAACTGCTGCAATTTACAAATAACTGATATAACTTAATTAAATCAAAAAGTACATAGTATGCTAAAATAGTTTAACTTTATAAATGGAAATATGTGGTCTTTAAACATGATTTTATTTTTGCATTACATAATTCCTAATATATCATTAATTGATATCTGTAATCAAGAAAAGGCATTAAATATACAGAATTTTATTTCAGGATTGACAAATTTATCTTTTCATTTTAAATATTATAAATTATAGATAAAAATATATATCTGGAGTAGCCATCATATTATTCTGAAGTAGTTATATACTTGGGAGAGTAATAAATTATATAATATATTATCTAATATTATTATACTGCAATTATATATTATTCCTGGGACAGCCCTATGTTTTTATATTTGTGTTAATATATAATTTATAAAAACCTTATTTGGCAACATAACTACCTTTTAATATAACAAGAGGTCATATTTAAGAACAACAATATAACCTGTAATAAAATTACATATACCTAAAAGGCCTCTGAGGAAGGAACTAGAGTGAATACATCCCTAAGACCATCCTCTAGTAGACTAAAACACTTGGAATGAACATGAAGAAATCCTGAAGTTTTCTGCTCCTCTGAATAAGAACCTCAAAGGAATCAAGGAATACTCTTATGGACCTGGAATTACACCCCTGTTCCTGGGGTTCTCCAGACCTTTCTACCAGGAAGAGAAAGATGCTTCATTCTAGGCATTTGGTTCTTAAGCTGTGGGTAAAAAATATCTCTAGGGAACAGGTTATACAGAAGATCATAGTGGAACTGGGAGTGTCTGGACAAGCTACACACTGAGATGTGAAGGAAGAACCTATGGGACTTGAGGGGGAAGGTTTAAGTCATAAGCCCATTATGGAAAGTACAAGAAAATTAATAGGGATTCTCGTGGGAGAAATGGTGCTGTGACACTAATGAGCCAGCGACCTTGAGCAGCT
The DNA here is from genome assembly GCF_987537825.1 of Furipterus horrens. Lineage (NCBI taxonomy): Eukaryota > Metazoa > Chordata > Mammalia > Chiroptera > Furipteridae > Furipterus > Furipterus horrens. The sequence continues at coordinate 157,755,925 of NW_028327171.1, read as the reverse complement.
CTGTTAAATCTCTCTGGGATTCAGCTTTCTCACCTTCTAAATGAGGAGATCTCTAAGTTTTCCTGGATTTCACAGATTTAATAATAAAACTCTTTATACTATGTGCACATACTAAAGATAAGATGCCCAAGAAAGTTCTTTCTACATAGAAAATAAGTTGAAGGTTTCTTTGGATCATTTGAAATAAAAGAAATACCAATGACATTTGGGAAATACTAAAACAGCCAACCTCTGCATGCCAGGTTACAAAATGAAGCCATCGAGTGTTTGACACATCTACTTTTTAAAAACATTACAGAAAGCGACAACCTGACAACTTAAATTATATTCATAAACATCCTTAAATGAGGAAGCTTGATGGGTCTATCCTTTGGAAAGGTTTAAAAAAATGCAGATTGAATGTAGATAGACTATAGGATGAAGTCACTTGAAATGAATAAACAATTTTTTTACCCTTACCATCTCAAAATTCTACTGGGGTTTAGAAACTACGTATAAAAACTGAAAATACTTAAATGGACAAAGGAACCTGGAGACTAGCTGAGCTATATGATAAATTTACTACCAAACTGAAATCATTACACTAAAAAACTGTATCTCATGCACCAGCAAAATTTGGCACTAAATTGTTTTCTTACTTTGCCCTTCTAGGTTATAAAGTAATTAGTGTTACTTGGTTGTTCAAAAGCATTCCAGAACTAAAAGCTTAAATTATTTTTGAATATCACAGAATTTATTCAACAACATATCCCAAATACTGTACAAGGCACTAGAGATCCAGTGAAGACCAAACCATATTAGATTCTGGTTCAGTATTTTTTTTTACATTATTTCCGCAAATATTAATAATAATGATAATGGTAATAATAATAGCCACCTTGCACCTTGTATTGAATGCCTGCTATATTCCCAGTACTTTGCAAGGCGCTCTATATATTTCACTTGATTTTTACAACATAGTTTTAAGTAGTATTATTATTCTTATTTTACAAATGTGAAAGGTGAAATTCACAGAACTTCTTCAAGATCAGATAGTTTATAAATGCAAATGTTAGGGTTCCAGATCTCACACCTGTTCTCAAAAGCCATGTTCTTTCCAACGTGCCATGCTGTGGATGAGAGACTGAGGAATCTAAATGGTTAGCACTGAGGAGAGGGCTCTAGAAATTTAACTTGCTTATTAAAAAATGAAATGGACAAGTGATTGGAAATATAATTGGAAGAAGAAAGAAAATCTATTTTTCACTCTTCCATGGTGTAATTGTTTGGGGGGATCTAAAGATAAGACTATTGTCTCCGAATGGCAAAATTTTTTTCTTTCAAATGTGATGAAGCATTTTTGAGGCTGCCAAGGATAGACCAGACAGCTAAAAGCAAAATGGTTTGGAGATGTAAAATTCAATGTGAAAGGGTTATATCATTTTTAAAAAGGGTTAAATGGTAATTTACTTGAAAGGATTTGATTTATTATCATTGTTTTTAAGAATGTAAGATATGCCCATGTTGTGCTGTTAATACCTGCATAAATAAACAAGCAATTTCTTATGTCATTGCTTTTAAGATATTGTTTCGAATGAAGAATATCAGAAACTAAATGTATGGCAGTTTTATTCCAACTTAGAGATGAATGAAGATGTAATGCTTTAAAAATATATATGTATTTTTTTTTTTTTTTTGGAACGGCAAATGGATTCTATTGAAACTGGCTTAATGTTTGAATCACATGAGTCCATAAAGTGAAATGAGCTTTGACCCATCATAGAAACATAGCCCGAATAAGCCCTCACCTCTCTCTCTTGCTGGTGTGGAGGTCCTTTTTCTTGCCTTTGTTTCATCCCACATGGACTAGTATGCCCCTTTTGTTGGACTCCCAGTCCCTGCGCGCATAATTAACAGACTTAAGCTGGTACACCGTGCTCCCACAGAGACTCCGCCAGGCACCAGAGGGAGAGCATGCACGTGACTAGACCTAGACCACTTAGGCTTTGGCAGGATTCTGAAACAGCAACGAGGAGCTGATTGCTATGATACTTTCAGAAGCTTGAGGCAGTCAACTTCCTCAACTGCTGCCTCCCGTTACCACCTCTTCCCACTGTTACAATCATTGCCAGTGCTAAGGGCTTTATGGGTGGGGTGAGGTGGAGGGGAACAGTCTTGAGTTACTACTGTTTCAGCCAGTCAGATGAAGAAAATTGTTGACCCTTTTTATTTTGGGTAGGTATTGAAACTCCTCTTTCCTGTTTAAGGGTTAGTTTGCCATAGCCTACAATTGCACATATACAGTGTCACAAATTTGCTAACCAAAATTACATTATTTTCACAGACTCATTATTTTCTTAGAATAATTTAAGTAAATATTCACTTGAATTGGCTCGAATTAAATATATCCCTCAATCGTCAGTCTTTATTGTTTTTATTAGAAATTTTGCTCAGTTCCACTACGTTCTAGTGTTCTCTTACACTGATGCCTTTCTCTGAATTGTGACAATGAAAATGCTGTATGATTTGCTTTTCCACAAATAGAGGAAAAAATACTTTTGAAAAAATAGCAAAACTTTAAACAATAAACTTCTGTTAAATTCTCAGTGACGTCCACTTATTCTTTTTTCTGGAAGAGATATATCATACCGAGTGGCACAAACGTAAAGACTATGCGTAAGACTTTCACATTTGGTTTTGTGAACAAGTAAAATGTTAAATGTGAACTTAAATGCTAACACTATAACAATATCCAGCTTTGGCTAAGTAACAAAAAAATGTGCATGCAAAAACTTGTGTCAACACCTCTTAAAATATGTAGTAATTTCTAGTAATAATTCTGCAGCTTACTTAAATGGGAGGGAGAAAAACTTACCTTGCTGAAGTCAACAGTGCTGTTTTCTCTGCTCATATCGGTTTTATTTTCAACACAGGCTGGAGCAGACTGTGGAGAGACAACCTGACCTGCTAAAAGAGATTGTTATTATAGAATACAAACAATTACTTACATAATTCTAGACATACTGATTAAATATGAATTAAACTAAACTAATATAGGTATCTTAATGAATTTATGAAGTAAGCATGAAGGGTCAATATAACTAGATCTCTACCAATAAAAATATTCTTATTTATCAGTTACAGATAGAAACAGGAGAATTCAGTCAAGATAAGGTAAACAAATTCTCAGTTTAAAACTCTATAACTAAATAGTTATTTCTTATGAAGAAAGATAATCTACAAAAATATTTAAAATTAATTATGGTTTTAAAAGTCATTGATTTTTTACATTTTACCCAATACTGATGATGTATATTTTTTAAAAAGACAATATAGACATCTATTATAATTTAAGCTCAGACTAAAGAATTTTAAAGATATAGTTTTTTAAAAGGGTGAATATTTATCTGAAAATTACACAGCATATTTATAGCTTCTATTGCATCTGAAAAAAAACAAATTAATGAGAAAAAATTCTTTGACAATAACTTTGAGATTTCTATATGAAAGGTTCAGTTAGAAAAACCTTTACCTCACTCAGTATGAATACTGTGAATATGATTTTATGCTTGTCACTACTTGATTGTATAAGCATACAAATATTGTACTGCAGACAAAAGATCAATTATCTTGAATTACATTAATTTTCCATTAACGCTAACCAGCAACTTCATTATTTGTCGTCTTTCCCCAGTTATAGGGAAGATTATGATATTAAGTGGGCAGTAGAGCTGGAAAGCTGACAATAGTTAGCAAAGGATAATTAAATTTCATTACTTACTAATTATGAACATTTTTTTCAATTGCAACTTATCTCTAAGCTCTCCATGTGTAGCAATTAAATGATAAAAATTAATGAGGTTTGCGTAATTTCACATGTATCTCTTCTTCCTTAACCTCTCCCCATCCTTTTGCTGTGAAATGAGTGATGACGACCCAGCTTTAAAGTCATGACCATATTTACAATAACTGACTTCAAACTACTAAACTACTGCTGTTATTCTCATCAGTCTTATACGTTGAGAATATACCTTCTTATGTCTGCCTCATTCTTCTCTCTACCTACCTAAATTTCAGCTTTATTCAAAGTTCACCTTTAGTCTCATCTCCAGTTACTACACTCTGTACTCATCTGAGCTTCTCTGACCTACTAGTACATCTATAAATAAAACCTTTTCTTTAAATTCTTTCCTGAAATCCCACTTATTCATTGCTACCTAGAAATTACCAAGTATGATTTAAAACACTAATTTATTTTCAAATATTACTAGAATTTTGCTTTGTGCACTATTAAGCCTCTCAGAAGGGGTCATTTATTAATAGATACAATTTTTTATGTTTTAAAATTGTTATATTGCCAGAAATTAATGGACTTAAGATTCTTCTAGACCTGAAATAGTTCTTTGCTTTCACTACACAAAGTAAAACAATACATTTGGTAAAGATTTTTAAAATTACTTCTTGAAGAAAATTTGCCTATAACCATGTACATAAATTTTGATTATAGCATATTCCAAGATACATATATAAACTAGACAAATACCAATTTAAGCAGCATCAATTATTTTCATTCTCCCATTTCTAACTGTAACATGCAGCTATGACTGTGCATTGTTCATTAGCAGCCATTTAATTTGTCATTCTCAAAATAATAGCTGTAATTTTAAAAAACCTTTTACATAATGCATTTGTGCTACTAACAGATGTCTTCAATCTCCAGTTTCACATCATTTCTCCATATTTTCATAAGTTAGAACATTAGATATATTTAAACTTAAATTTACTGAATGTTCTGTAAAATTGAGTGGTAAAATTCAAGGTATGAAAAAATTAAATATATATTTGCATTCTTATAATAATTTATTTCATGTGGTACAAAACTACATGGAAGAACAACTATTTACTTCAGTTGGGAAAAAAAAAAAGAGAGAGAGAAAGAGAGAGAGAGAGAGAGAGCCAACCAAATGCCAAGTAATCAACTTCGAAGAAATTTAATTGTATAGAAACTATGCTGTAATCTAAAATTGAAAAAAAATGAATAACCTATGCTTCCATATATATACTTTGAATGCAGAACATTTTCCAAATTAGTTTCAGCTCACATGATATGTTTACAGCATTGGTACTTGGATTTTGTCTTGTGAATATTAATATATTTTGAGATTCATCCTTCTATGATAGTCTTGTTACAATATGATGAAAATTTTATAAAATATTACCTCATAAAGCTGGTATTTAGGAAGGGATTTGAAACTATTTTCTATGAGTATTTTAAGTGATGTGGATAATGACCTAGTGGAGAGTATTTAACTAGCAGGAAGCATACTAAATGGTAATAAATTCCTTGATGCTTCTGGATTCTAGATATGTACACAGAATATATGCTAATACAGGGGGAATGGGCATAAAAACTACCAGCCTTTATGATATAGGAGTATAAACCACAAATTTGGTATCTCATATGTTAGCAGTAATAGTTAAATAACAGTAGTAAATATTAGTGGTTAAATATAGTTAATCACATCAAATGCCTTGCAAAGTTTAAGGAATGCTCCAAAACTTATTTCTCAATATGTACATTAATTTCCTAAACTAAAACAATATACTTTAAATGTGTATATCTACAAAGCAGTATTTGACATCTTGGCAGGATACAGAAAAAAATGTATAGGTAATATTATTATAAAATTAAACTAACAATTATTGTTTGGGTTATTTTGAAAAAAATTACAATTCTTTAAAGCTTAAATTTTTATTTGCTATCTATCCAACTGAAATCCACACATGAATTAAAGTCTATTGAACTACTGGAAATCTCATAAATTAAAATAATTTTTATAATTCTGTTATCAGTTATAACCCTTATTTATCTAAACAGTACTTCCCTTAGTTTATTTCAATTATCTGTGCCTTTCAAAAGAAGGTAAGGGTTTGAAATTCAAAATGACTTTCATTAACTCAAGTATTATTACATAAGAAAAATCAGTAAATTTAGGTTTTAAAAGAACATCCTTTATTTTCTCACTGCTGTCTAAAGCAATAGTAGTTCATAGAATAACAAGTTTCAAGTAAGGATTTTACCTTCAAACAGAAGTAAATATGTTTTCTAAAAGAATAACAAAGGATTTGCTAGGATATTTCCCCCTCCAGGACAAAATAGCATGAAGTTAGGATTTTGCACTCACATATATGTGTGGAAGTTTTATGAATGCTAATTTTACGATAATTTGTCTAATCACTAGGCCACGATTCTTATGAACATACACATTTTTGCCTACTTTTTTACATTACCATTACTTCACCCACCAATCACTGTTCATATTAATATATCCTAATATATCCTATAAGTAAATGTCATTGCAATTTTTAATCACATCTGTTATGAGGCACAAATATGATTATCCAAAAAAAAAACATTTATTAACTCAGTAACTTTATTACATTAAGGGTAAATTATTCAAAAACTGATGAAAAAGGGACACTTTTACTAAGAACTGGGAAGAGTTACGACTTTTAAGTGTAAACATTTCAGAAACCTAACATCATCCTATATATGTACCATATATGTTTATTTTTCCAAACCTTTAAACTCAAAGAATCCACCACTTTTAATGCTATATATTTTACTACACTATACATCTTATTAATTAAAGTGCATGTTATGTAGTATTCATATTAACAATTGCTTGAATAAATTTTCCTTTGAATCATAATTCCATTTTTTCCTCTGGATCTCCATATAGGAATATATATCAGTCAGATAAAAAATTATTATAAACCATTAATTTTTCCAAGGCAAATCATAAAAGATGTGGGGCAAGCACAGGAGAAAACTGAGAGTAATTCAGGTTACTAACTACAAAATGGAAGCTTTGCCTTTCTGCTTGCAACTCTATACATTTTTCACTAAGTTCATTGTGAAACTGGCATAGACATTTATCATAAAGTTGTAGGAGAGTAACATTAGATTATGTCAAAAGTATTAATTTTACTTTAAATAACATCAGTATCATTAAATTATATTACTGAAATACAAAGGTAAAATATGCTGTCAAAAAATCTTCAAGTATTATAGTCATACATTTAAGTCCTTACCTAGTTTTCTTATTCTTTAAATAAGTTATGTACATAAGTATTGTAAAACAGCAGCTTTTAAATTTCTATTTGGCCAAATTCAAATCAATAGGAGAATAATATATTACTTAAGGTATATCATTACTTGCTATTGATTAATTTACTGAAAATCACATGTAATAGAAGGAAACTGGGATGAAGACATGGAGGTACATTACTATTATCCTAGAGACCAAGCTGGTTTACACTACCTCAGACACCTTCAACGCTTTTAGAGTACCCAAAGGGTAGGAGATGAGGGAGGTACAGAGATGAGATGAGCCTGTTAGAGACAGACACAAGACAGAGCAAAATAAAGAAATACAAAGATGAATGACAAAGTTACATACATGTGTAACAATACATTAATTTATGGGAAGAGAAAACATGAAAGAAAGGCTAGATATTTAGAAAACGTTGATTAAGTAAGCTACACTTCAAAAACATAAAATATGCACATAATTAAACCTGGAAAAAATAATTATGCCTGAAAGTAGTTAATGTTATATAAGAAATAAATTTAAATAGTTCATACTAGAAGTACTTTTGTTGTTAAAAATCTAGTCTTGGCATTCCAAAACTCAGTAGCAATAACACAGCCACTAAATAGACCCATTAATTGTGTCAACAATGTCATCCTTATTTTTTTGGAAAAATTAAAAATACCTTTATTATGGAATATCTAATTCTGTCATCTAAATGAAATTTTTTCTATGTTTTCTTTCAAATGATCCTAAGAATTGTTATTTTAGCTTTTTTTTCTTCAAGGTAGAACATTATGAGGGATAATTTTTAAACTCTTGGTGTCTTATGGTACCACCGTATTTAAAAAAATAAGAAAGCATGTAAGTACTAAACACACATAAAAACATCATGTATCTGAAAATAAAAAGTCCAACATTTGTAAAAGTAGTGATTACAAAGCAATAAAAGTAACTTCCCAAAGTCATAAATAAAAATCATTCACAATACATATGCATACTTTATTTTAAGGGCTAGAATCTGTGCAGGTCTGAAGAGTCAACACATATCCCATCCTTCCAAACCTAAATGTTATCTAGCAACCTCTGGTTTTGAAAGTAAATCAGAAACCTTTTGCTTTGAAACTCTTTCTGAGATCTTCAATAAAAGTTACAAGTGGAAAGTATTCAGAAATGAGAGGAGAAAAATATCTGAAGGAAAAGCATTAGAGTTAGAATCATTAGTAAAAGACACAGTAGAATGAAGACACCCTACACTTAAGAAAACTAAGAGTCCTAAATTATTTTTTTAATATGAAATTCATCACTAAAGTAATAATATTTTATAATAGATTTGTAATCCAAATGTCTCAAAATATAATTGAATGCATGACCTAAATGATAAATAAAAATACTGATTAATTTTTCTAGATAATTTAATACAAAAGTCTTACTCTTATTTTTAGAAAGTCCTCCTAGTTTCAAAGAATTATTTGAATAGTCTTGATATATTTATTTTGAGTATTTCCTACCCATATCCTTTTCAGGGTTCTAATGTTAAAGAAGATATTATTTTCCTATTACTTTTTGCTGTTGCTTTGCCAAATGTGTAACTGTCACTTTTTATTGAAACATCAGAATCAGACATTTAATTCTCACAGTTTTGATGCTTAATGAAAAGTGAAAGTTAAACACAGCATGGTGGCATGAAATATGCATGGTGAATGCATAGTATCCTGCATTTTAGCCCTTAAGAGAATGCACTGAACACAAAGAAAACAATTATACAAAAAAGTAAAACTAGTGTAGTATTTGGAGATGAGATTGAATAAATTATCACAAATCACTAAAAAAGTTATGAACAAAATATTTTAGACTTGGGAAGGAGAGAAGCAAGGAAATTACTATCTTACAAATATATAAAATCTATACTGGGAACGATCCATATTTGAAATTCAGATTGACTTATCTAAATGTTTAAACCTTGGGACTACTACCAAGGTAGCATGCTAAAAGAACAAGTCAATTAAGAAAGTAGAAACCTTCTTCTATATCATTCTTTTAGACTTCTTTACATAAGCATCAGTTCATTTTTTAGGGAATTTCAATTGTTTTGCTTCTAAAATAAAAGTATATTGAAGAAGAGAGGGCTTATTTCTATCCCATGCTTGGAAAGAGAAATGTTTTCTGTTTTCAAGTTTCTAGAAAATCCTCACTCTAATCCTTACTACAATCTTAAATGAAAAGTCAGTCTTTTTACATGAAATACTCTACTGAAGAGATTATTTTTCCTTTTCAATATTTTATTGTTCATGCTATTACAGTTGTCCCAATGTTTCCTCTGTTGCCCCCCCCCCACACTCAGGCTGTCCCCCATTCCCACAGTCAGTCCTCACACCACTGTCCATACCCATGGGTCATTCATACATGTTCTTTGACTAATCCCTTCACCTTCTTTCAGTCAGTCCTCCCCTCCTTCCCCCTCTTACAGTTGGCATCTCACAAATAGAATCTGAAGATATATTTTTTAATAATAAAAACATTATTATTCCATTTTGTACATTTTGAAATTCTTTTGCATCTCTCTGTACTACTGCATGAAAAAATTTAAGTCTCTTGCATATTTTGAAACAGAATGCAGAAATCTATGTTTATGGCTGTGAATTTTGATATGTTTGTGTATCTAGAGTTTGTCAGAGTTCATAAGCAGATTGAGAACCTTAGTAATAAAGGTCTTTCACACTTTATTCACTTCTGTATAGCTTTACTTCTAAATTGGTGAAGTCTATACATATTTTCAGAAATCTCAATATACATAATTATGCAAAGTGTATGAGAAAGCTAAACAGTTATAAGGAGGTGTTATAAGCCTAGACTTAGAAAACCACTTCTGACAGCACAGTCTACAACAATACTTAATTGGATGTATGAATCCTATTAGAGATGCTTCCAAGTTTTTATAACCCTAAAGTATGCCTCAAAAGGATCTGTATATGTTCAGATAATGGCTGATTGTACAGACAGGGACAGAATCACTTCAGAATTACTCATACTCCAGTTTTCAGAAAAACTAAGCAGTTGCCTGAACAAGACAAAAAACAGACTCTCAGAGATCTTTGTAACTATATGTATCTATATGTGGACTTGTGATCCAAGTCTATAATTCTATCAGCTCTTCCTATGTTTAACAATAATTTAAAGGAGTAACAAATAGTGTGTTCAGGTTTACATAATATTACAATAACTGGCTCATCTAGTAAATTCAGCACCCTCTTTCCCCCAAGACTTAATACAATAAAACTATTTTATAGCAAATATTATCCCCACTGAAATTTGAGATATAAATTATGGCTAGTTCATAGCCCAAGATCCTTGCAAATTTGAATAAATGCATATCCTTCTTATAGATATATATATTTTTATTGTCTGCTTTCAAGTTAGAGTAATGAAGTGAAGGCAGATGTTTCTTTCTTTTTAATGTGCTAGCATTCACCAAGAGTTAATTCATGGGGGGAATATTTTAAATAAGGTCTTTGGAATCAGGTAGACATAAGCCCATAGTCAAAATTAGTAAAATATCCAAGTTGTTTTTTAATATCATCATGCTAAATGAATACGAATATTGCAAGCATAGTATAAGTACTACATTTATATTGTCTTGAAATATAAGAACTTCATTTTGTTATTTTTATGTATGACATATTTTAAAGCAAATTGTGCTTTAAAATATGACTATATCTTAAATATATGAGGTAATTACAAAGCAAGTTATAAATTCCAAAGATGTTCAGTGGAATTTACAAATAAAAAGTGAAGTAGAACATAAAGTGCTCATAACACTTTTATTGAAGTTACATGCACAACTACAGACTCTTCTATATAACAATAATTTACATTCAGTCATTGAAGAGTCTTTAAAAAAATCAAATGTGTATTTCAAAAATAATTTTACCATTAAGAACTGGTTCTATGTTTGAGATAATAGTACTATCTTCATTGATTCATTAAACATTTATTGTATTTGTTGTGTAGTATATTTGATTCAGTAGTATGAACGCTGGTAAAAATTCCCATATAATACAAAGTCTGAGGAAAATGTATTTTCATGCATTTCTATTTAAGGTATCTCAGAAGCATGAAAATAGTAGTGAAATTACATAAAATGATCCAGACTAACAATATACATACTTTAGTCCATTTGTAGAAATCAGAATCTTTCTAGGAAAGCATTTGAAATTACTTTCCATTAATATTTATCTTTTAAACCTAGAAGCTTTTAAAGATAATGGAAGTTTAAAAATTCATATTATCCCATGTAACTTCTTTTTCCTTCATAAGACTCATGGAAAGGATAGATAATAAAAATTCATAAACAATTTCCTTAATGTAAAAGATGAAGGGCCAAATGGATACAAGGAAGAGCAAAACACACAGGAAGGATAAAACGATGTGAAGCACAAACTATAAGGAGTAAGTCATAATCACTAGAAAACGATGGTTGGTGTGTTCTTTGTTTGCATGTGAAGATGGTAAGTGCAGAGGATCTATGGATGTTGTAGATGCAGCAACGCAAGCAGCAATGAGCCCATGAACTGGAAATCAGGCTTAATATATGTACAGCCGCAAGAGGTGCACTACCTGGACTTTTCAATAGTATCCTCTACTGGAATTGTTGACTATGAGCAACATGAAACCAGTATCTTTTTTCCCACAAACACTAAATAATGATCTTATTCATTTTAACTCTAAGGCTGTAAGTCAAAGCATTGCATTACATTTTCAAGCTTTGAGGCAAAGGCTAAGACCTTGTTTGGGATGCAACTTATGCTCAGTTTGTGTTTGGTGCATTTGAGTCTATAACTTTTTACTAATAAAAGTTCCTCTTGAATTCTTTCATGAGCCTTTCAGGAAACCTAAAGTCTCGGTAAAATTTTTACCATTTGATACTTGAAAATAAAACTATATATGTACAGGAAAAGAAACAATTTTATAACAATCTAAATTTCAATAGATCATTTTCAAGTAAAATATATATTAAAAGATTTAGAAGCACCTTAATATTTCAGACACCTACAATAAACATGAAGAGTACAATAAAGAAACATTTACCATTTTTATCCATGGAATTTGGTTCTGATTGTTTCTTGCCAATATCAGCAAAGGAACGAACAATGGGGATTCTATTGGTGAGTTTTTTCTGATTCTGGTGGTGATGCTGTTTCATCAGTGCCTCATGGACCCTGTGGCGCACATCTTCGTTCAGCTGACCTGAGTTCACTTGTTGGTCTAGGACCATATCTGAAGAGGGAAGGCAGAAAGATTAGCACAACTTTTCTGTAGCACACCAAGCAGTGAACCACTGATTCTAATATCCATCCTCTAGGTAGTATTGTACACCTTCGAATAGGAATACATTCTTTAAAAATCTCTTAGAAGTTTGTAGAAATGTTACACAAGAAAGACTTAGGAAAATTTGTATCATAAACCTTTCCATTTTAAATATGTAATGATCTTATATACAGTAATATTATATTTTAAATAGACATAGTTATATTGAGAAGAAGGTGCTTCATACTTGTGTTTTGATATAGTTTTTCTTTATTTTTTAGCAGAGAAAAATTTCCATGTTTCCTCTTTAAGTGAACATAAATTCATCTGTCAAAATCTGATGCAGGAAGGCTTAGGAGGTTATTCAGTTGGTTGCACTTAGAGAGTAAAGACTTCTTTCACATTGATATAAAGTCAGTCTTCTCAAATCTTCCTTGAAAAGATGTTTATATTAAAAAGGTCTTCTATAACCAAAAAACAAAGTATAAAAGGTGATATTTGAGAAGGCTATAAATAAGCAGGCTAATATTTACCATATGTAGTATCAAAAATGCCTATAAAATAAGTAAATAAATAGGAGCATTTTAAGTTTCTTGGTAATACAAAGATCATCTCAATAAACCTCATTGTAATTAATCTGTTTTTAGATTATCAAATATTAACTATTTGATTACTTTTTGAGACACTAACTTCTTATGTGAAGCAAATAGAGCACAACGAATTACCTTCCATGGCCCCACTGAATACAGTAAAGATTTGAAAATGAGCAGAATTCTCCCTTTAAAAACAATGTTTTTCTTCAATGTGAATGGGAATTGGACTAGGGAAACAGACTTGGGTCATTGTATCCCATTCTAGCTATGTGGCCTTGTAAAAATGAATAATCTCAGGGTCCTTATTTGTAAGATGGAGATAATATCTATCTCATATGTTGTTGCCAGGACTAAGCACATAATGCACTGCTGGAATATTAAGTTCCTCGGTAAAAAATCCCAGTACAAAATTTTCTTTGCAATTTTCATTAAGTAGGTTATGGGTCCCTGGTTTGAATTCTGTGGTTTTAATATATCCATCTATATTTTATAATAGTATATCACATGGAGGCAAAGTTGTGTTTACCAATAACAGAAAATTCAAATCAAACTAAAACAATGAATTTCATTGGCTTAAAAAACAGAAAGATCAAAATTAGGCTGGATTTAATTTCATGTCTTTGTTTCCCCTTCTCTAGGTGAGAGTTTTAACCTCAGGTTGATTTTCCTTATTTTCATAGGGTGGCTTCCAGAAACAACAAGGAAATACATGTCTGGTCATATCCATGCATTCTTTGCCTTTCTGTGATTTTCTCTCAAAAGTTATTTTGTTCCCTGTCCAGAAAAATATGTCCTATGTCAATTGACACAGCCCTGCCTATGCTGAACAAATCACTCGCAAAAATGATGGGCCACCACTATTGGTTTAAACTAATCAAGAACTGCCCTTCACTCTAGAGCAGCGGTTCTGAAACTGTGGGTTGCGACCCCTTTGGGGGTTGAATGACCCTTTCAAAGGGGTCGCCTAAGACCATCGGAAAACACATATATAATTACATATTGTTTTTGTGATTAATCAGTATGCTTTAATTATATTCAATTTGTAACAATGAAAATACATCCTGCCTATCAGATATTTACATTATGATTCATAACAGTAACAAAATTCAAGTTAAGAAGTAGCAACAAAAATAATTTTATGGTTGGGGTCACCACAACATGAGGAACTGCATTAAAGGGTCGCAGCATTAGGAAGGTTGAGAACCACTGCTCTCGAGGTAAGGTCTCTAAACCAGAGGTAGACAGACTTTTTCTATAATGGGGCAAATAATAAATATATTAGGATTGTGGGCCATACAAGCTCTGTAAAAACTACTCAGCTCAGTCTTTACAGCACAAAAGTAGTCAAAGACAACATGTACAAAAATAAGCATGGTTGTTTCAATAAAACTTTGTTATGGACATTGAAATTTTCATTTCATATAATTTTCATGTCACAAAATTTTAGCCTTTTTATGATTTTTCAATCATGTAAAATGTAATAACCATTCTTAGCTCATAAGCCTGACAAAATCAGGCAGTGGGCCATATTTACACACAGAGTATAATATCACTTTGCTGTTTAAAATGCAAAGAGGTAGAATGCATGTATGGAAGTCAGCTATAATGTAATGTTTACCATAATTACCTCCAAAGTCTCTTCCAATTCCAAAAATGAATGATAGTGTAGAATAATTAATCTATATCTCAGTTTTTGGAGATCAGTAGTTATAAAACTCCAGGAATAATTTGAAATAAAGAAAAGGATAAATTGCCAACATACGTGACTTTACACTGAAACCTTACTGAGATTGAAAAGTGTATATAAAATATGATTTATATACTTTATAGTGGGAATTGTAAAGTAGGTTGTTAAGACACCAAAGGTATACCACTGTAAGGGATTTTCATCTATAAGCTGTGATATAGATCCCCAGTTCAATATTCTAATCAGAATCAAAATAGTTAATATAATAAAACATGAACATAGTTATAATTTTTAATGTCTACTAAAGCACAGTCTTTCTAGGCTTCAGCACTACAAAATCCTGTAAGTTACTAGCTTCACAGTTTTTCAGAGGTAAGGTCTTTATCTGAAAGAGTTACACAAGAGAAAAGAAATGTGAAAGGAAAAAAAACACTCATCTACCCATTAGACACACAGAAATATACAGCAAACTCCTCTGAATTGTAACTGCATCAAATAATATCTTAATGATTTGAAAAAGTTAATCATATTGCTTAAGAATATAAGTTATACCAAGGTGATATTTAAGTACCAAAGGGAGTCTGATTCACTAATCACTTACATTGTTCTCTTCCCCACTATAATATATACTAGTATTAACCTTGAAAAGTAGGAAAGAATAATGGACTATAATGGCTTTGGGCTCAGATTCAAGTCCTACAATCTCAGCAGGCTATGATTCCTAAATAACACAGTCTGGTCTGCCAAAGCACAATGCCAGGATCTGGATGATAAAAGGAACAAAAAGAAAAAGGATAAATAGGTCATGCTCTTTTAGCACTAAGCTGGTTCTGGAAAAACTAGTAGCATTTGTATAAAAAGCCTAAGAAAGATGAAAAATTATTTTTCATCTTAATAAGGCAATTATTTACTTTTTAACATAAAAACTATGATATTATTTATTTTTACATACAATATTTTCACCCAGTCCCCCAAACACCCTCCCCATGGCAACTGTCAATCTGTTCTCTGTATCTATGACTCCATTTCTGGTTTGTTTGCTTGTTTATATTCTTTACATTCCATATATAAGTGAAATCATATAACATTTGCCTTTATCTGATTGACTTATTTCACTCAGCATAATACCCTTTAGGTCCAATCAGGAAATTATTTTCTTATGATCAATCCATTTGACTACTGAATGAAAGCCTCTAAAATCTATGAGATTTTACAAATTCTATATAAACCTCTGAACTCTTTAAAGATTATCATATAAATGCTTTGTCTTAAAAAGCCATTGTCTTAACTTTAAAAGATGCTGAAGGAAGAAGGGGAAATAGGATGGGTTTAAATCCTACAGTTTGGGTGACAGCACTAACAGGAATGTATACATTAAAAATGTAAACTACTACAAGAATACTTACTTTCCCGGCCCGGACTGTATAGTACAAGCATGTCAAGAAATGTATGACTGTTCCCATACTCCTAAATTTGCATATTACATTCAGTGAAGCAAACTATGGATTTTTACTTCAATGAGAGATTTTAATCAGTAGAAGTTATTTTAATGAGTTGAGAGCAATAATTGATAATCTTACTATCTTTGGTTTAGTTTTAATTTCTTACTCTCTCTGACAGAATTAGATTAAAGTATACACACTCCAGAAAGGATATTTTCATTATTTATCTTTACAGTGCTCTATTTCAAAAAGATGAACATAGACCATAAAATCACCTATGATTTATAAAATTTAATTAAGTATAATTTTAATATAACTAATTTCCATATCAGACTAAATGGTGGTAAGAAAAATATATCTTGAGAATCTTGGATTAAAAAGAATTAAGTAATATTTTGAACAAAGAAGTTTACATTTATTCTGAGTTCTTTGAAACATTGGGAAATAGACATTTTTAAATTAACTTTATCCAAAAGAAAATCCCACTTTAATTATAGCAGAAATTCTTGACAGTCCTGCTAGATATAAATGGGATTTTCTCCTGCTAAGTCTATAAAATCTCTTTAAAGAATTATCTAAGAGTCTATTAAAAACATATCAGAATATTGATATAAATATCCTTCATCATTCTAAAACAATATTTGGATCATATCCCTCTGCTAGAAAATATCTAAAAAACGTTAATACTGCTAGGCCTGGGCATTTGCAAAGTACTCAGGTCTAGAGCCCTTAAAGATAAACTACTTTATCTAGCTTTAAAAAACTGGAATGGGTGACAAATATGTTAGTAACTGTATAACATATTAAAAAGTATGATAAATAAGAGGTAAAAAGAAAATCTCAGGTCTTTCTGTTAATCACTATGGTCACAAATTGTCATAAAATAAAATAAAACCAAATTTATAATTATAGGTTAATTAAAAATTATTACCATCTCTCTGCCAGTGGCATTAGTGATATAGCAGTAAGTAAACAATAAGAAAATAATTACAAGCTATAGGGAGAAATGTTTAAATGAGATTTTATGGAGGATATAAATAAATATCTTTGAATTACATAAGTCAAATCAAAATTACTCAAAGAGAGGGAGTCTATTTTCATTAACAATTAAAAAGGAACCTAAAGACATAACAATCAATACAAGTATTTGTAATAGTATTTTTCTATGTGGTGTTAGCGCTAAACTGTTTACATCTTATCAAAGACATTTTACAGATTGTTCTGCATTGAATATGGGACATTCAAGTTGGGCTACTTCAGAGATAGAAAAATACAAACTAATTAGAAGAGCAGAAAGAATACTAAAAAGCTATTTGGGATACAGAGACTTTCACTGAACTACTTCCATTTGAAAGGATAGACTTAGAAACTATAACTTACTTTTAAAAGCTATATTTAACACAGCTAGCAGCCTTTAATTGAGTTTGAGGAAGGAGGCAGGGTTAAAAAAAAGAAAGCATAAATTTTTTTTTTAATTTTTTTTAGAAAGCATAAATTTAGATAATAAAACTGAGTTAAGGTAATAAAATAAACAAGAGTTTTAGTCAGATTAATGGGAGATTTCCTAGTATGAATACATTTCTAAAGAAATCAGTAGAAATTATATGCTTTAAGAAATGTAAAGCCTAGTAAAGCTATGAATGGTATTTTATGAGACCAATTTTGCCAGATTGAGAAATTTTACAGCTTCGTTACATGTAGCCAATCCAACATTTATTTGGATCAATCCATTTCAAAGGTAATGTCATCACTAACACAAATAGCCAAAATGAACTCCTTACTTTGGTCATGACCTATAAACTCCTGAATCTCAGTATCTTTAGGTATAAAGGATAACAATAATAATACTGAGTCCCAAATTTGTTTTGAATATAAAAAATATAGTGTAAAACTACTAAAAAGAGTTTCCTAAATTGCAAAATACTATGAAAAGTCCGGTTATTTGATTCCCAATTAAGATGTTTATTAGGGAACTTTGGGGAAGGTAGGTCCAAAATGAGGGCATAGAAAGGCCTGGAATTCACATTCTCCCACCAACACACCTAATACTTACCTACATATATAGAACTATTCATTCTAAAGAAGAACTAGGGCTAGTTGAACAGCTTCTCCACAACAAATGATAGACGAACCACATTAAGAAGAATAGGAGAGACAGAGATGTGGTAACAATAGGGACTGCACCCACAATGCTGTGACCTGCAATAGGAAAAAATATCACTGATGGCCCACTGACAACTCACCAACCTTGGGGCACAGTGAGAAAACAACACTTAAAGGGCATCTAGAGTATACATGAAGGAAATCCATTTATCAACCTGACAGTGTCCACCAAATAGGGAAAGAACAGCTGGAAGTGTCTGTAGGATCAGGAGCACCAATGAGTACTATTTTTTACATTTCCCCACCACCTTTATAGAGCAAGTGGGAACACAGTCCAAATGCTTTAGGCATCCTACAAAGGCTGCCTCAGGGTATTTGGACCTCTGGCTCACATTAGCTTGAGCCATCCTAACAAGGCAACCCCAGCACTACTCACTTTGGAACCCCCTTGGCCTGTGCCTGCTCTAGTACCAGCTGTCCTGCCCCAGGAAATCTCAGTCCATGTTCCCTCAACTTCTGTCATCCCAATGGTAAACCAAGTGTGGCTCACTCTCGGGCTCCCACAATCCATGCCTGATTCAGCCTTCCTGCCAAGGGGGACCTGATGCAGCATACCTCAGGAAGTCCCAGGTCCATAAGCCCCAGCTCCAGAAGTTGTGCCAATGTGTATCTGGCATAGCAAGCCCAGGGACCCACCAGCCCATGCCTGCTCCAGCTAGCTTGAGAAAACTACCTGGCACATGCATTCTACACAGCAGTTATTCCTACACAAGTCCACTCCTTCAAAACTGAGAGAGGCAGCTGTTTTCCCTAAGCCATAGAAACAGACACAGTAAATTTAAAAAATGAGGAGCAAAGGATTATGTTTCAAATGAAATAACAAGATAAAACACCATCACCTCCAAAAAACACCAATGAAACTGAGGTAGGTAATTTACTTACAAAGAGTTCAAAGTAACAGTCATAAAAATGCTCACTGAACTTAGGGAAAGAATGAAAGAACACTGTGAGAAGTACATCAAAGAGTTAAAAATATATAAGAAAGCTGAAACATACAATAATTGGAATAAAAATACACTAGAGGAAATCAATATAGACTAGATAACACAGAAGAACAAGTTGGTGATGGTGAAGACAGAATAGTAGAACTCATCCCATTACAGACAGCAAACCAAAAAAAAAGAAAAAGAAAAAAAAATTGAGAATAGTTTAAGGGATCTCTGGGACAACATCAAGCGTACTAATATTCATATTGTAGGGGGGGTTCCAGAAAAAAGAAAAAGCAAGAAAGGGGCAGAAAACTTATTTGAAGAAATAGTGGCTGAAAACTTCTATAACCTAGTAAAGGAAATAGGTTTAAATCAGGTTCAGGAATCACAGAGTCTTAAACAAAATGAATCCAAAGAGAACCACACCAAGATATATCATAATTAAAATGGCTAAAGTTAAAGATTGAAAAGATAATCTTCAAAGCAGTAAGAGAAAGACAACTAATCACATACAAGGGAAACTCCATAAGACTATCTGCTGATTTTTCAGCAGCTACTTTGCAGACCAGAAGCAAGTGGAAGGATATATTTAAAGTGCTGAGAAGAAAAAACTTACAAGCAAGAATACTCTACCTGGCAAAAATGTCATTCAGATTTAAATAAAAGTTAAAGTTCCCCAGACAAGCATAAACTAAAGGGGTTCATCACCATTAAATCAGCCTTACAAAAAATGTTAAAGAATCGAATGACTTTCAAAGGTAATAAAAGCCCGCGAAATAAAAGGCCTGCTGCCATGGTTGGTTGTGCGGTCCACAGTAATCTCTCCAGGGAAGGAACGAAGGTTGTTTTCCTGAAAGATGGCTAGAAGGGACCTTAAGGCACAATGGAAAACCAGAAAGACTTGGAAAGGACAGGTGTGTACAGGCAAGGATGAATGCCAGGTATGTGGCCCAGCTTCTGTGCACTGAAGAGCAGACTGAGGGCCACCCTAAATGTTCCTTGGGTAAGTTCCAGCAAAACAGAACTAAAGATCATAAGTGATCATTTGCTGCTCTTGTTATGCTTATGCAAATGAACAGGATAAATTAAAAATGGACTTAATGTAGTCCCTTTAAAGACAAGGAGAGTAATCTTAGGGAGAAAAATCAGTATTCAAGGAAAATCACAATGATCAGTGGCAGACTGTAAAGTAGGGCAGCTAACCGTCTTAAAAGTTTCTTCTCATTTAAAAAATGGTTTCACTTGAAAATTAAACCATATCTGTGATATCACCAAAGAGATTCAAGTTGCAGGCAAGTAGAATGTCAAGTGCCTTGCAACTGTATGTCTTCCCAATAAGACAGTCTTACAGATTTAGAGACTTTTTTGTTGGTTAGGTTACATAAATTAACATGTGTTTTCTGTTTTCAAAGGGCATAAGCCTATGACCGCATTACCTGAGTGATTGTCTGTACGCATAAGCCTCACTTAATCCTCTCTGCAGCGCTGCCTCCGGAGACTCAACAGTTTGGCTGAACTAAATGGCTGAGTTGGTGAAGAATGGGGTGGTCTGTGGGCTTCACTTTAAAACTGAATTCTCTTTTCTATCCTAATGGCTTGGACAGAAAGGGCCCAGAGGTCTGAGAGGGGGGAAACATAAACTATTTCCCTCAGCCCAAACTAAATAAAATGGGCAAAAGGGTTTTGGACAGGAGAGATGTGCCTAGCACACCTTCCTCCAAAGAAGCCCTTTTTTTTTTTTTTTTTTTTCTCCTAATGTGGAACATTGAAAAATTAATCCCTGCCTTTTGCCACCTAGTAGTTATGGATTGAATGATGCTTTTTAACCCTTTTTGCCAAATCTGTTGCCCCCAGAACACAACAAGGATGCCAGCCTGCTAAACCAAGCACGCCGTTGTCCGGAGACAGCCAACTGACCTGGAGTCTGCATGATCCTTCCCCATGTGGGAAGACCACCCTCCCCTCCACACCCCCACTCTTATTAGGGATTTCTGGACCCAAGGGTAGGTAGGACGACGACCATGTCCAGCTTGAAGCAGCTAGAGGAGCTTGAGACCTTCGCCCATTGTCCTTTACAAGATTACAAAGGGTCTTAATATCTGAGAGGGAGGGATAGTTATTTTTTACGAACCATGGGTATGGACTTGGGGGGGGATGCTGGGGGAGGGAGATACTGGGTGGAGGGGAGTAAAGGGGAAAAAATTGGAACTACTGTAACAGCATAATCAATAAAATATATTTTAAAAAAATGTTAAAGAATCATTTTTAAGCTGAAAAAAATATATAACTAGATAAAAGAAAATATATGAAAGAAAATAACTCATTGCTAAAGGCAAATATGTATATAATAAAAGCAGTGGATCAGCTACTAAAAAGCCAGTAAAAAGTTTAAATGACAAAAGTAGTAAAATCAACTATAACTACAAAAAGTAGGGGACACACAAAATAAAAAGATATAAAATATGATGTCAAAAACATAAAAAAGGGAGAGTAAAAATGTAGAGCTTTTAGAATGTATTTGAACTTATGTGACTATAACTTTAAGTAGACTGTTATATAAATATATTTGAACCTCATGGTAACCACATCCCAAATACCCACAATAGATACATAAAAATAAGGAGAAAGGGACACAAACATAACATTAAAGAAAACCATGAAACCACCACAAGAAGAGACCAAGAAAAGGGAAAAAAGAACCAATAAACCACAAAAACAATAAAAAACAATTAACAAAATGGCAATAAGTACATATCTACCCATAACTACTTTCAATGTAAATAGACCAAGTGTTTCAATAAAAAAATATAGGGTAGATGAATGGATAAAAAATACAAGACCCACCTATATACTACCTACAAGAGACTCACTTCACATCTAAAGACACACACAGACTGAAAGTGAAGGAAAAGAGAATGTATTTCATGCAAGGGGAAACAAGAAAGCTGGAGTAGCAATATTCACATCAAGTAAAATAGGCTTTAAAATAAAGACTGTAACAAAAAACAAAGGTCTTTAAATGATAGAGGGGTCAACCTAAGAAGAGCAGATAACATTTGTAAATGTTTATGCAATGAACATAGGAGCACCTAAATATATAAAACAAATATTAATAGACATAAAGGAAAAAACAATTTTACAACAATAGTAGGGGACTTTTAAACTCCAACTACATCAATGAATAGATCATCCATACAGAAAATCAATAAGGAAACATTGGACCTAAAGGACATATTTACAGAGATGGACTTGATATCCACAAAACATTTTATCCAAAAACTACAGAATACACATTTTTTCAAGTGCACATGTAATATTCTCCAGGATATATCACATATTAGACCACAAAACAATAAAGTCAAGAAGACTGAAATCATATCAAGCCTGTTTTCTGAACACAACAGTATGAAACTAGAAATTGATTAAAAGAAGAAAACTAGGAAAAAAACCACAAACACATGGAGATTAAACAACATATTGCTAAACAACCAATGTGTCAATGAAGAAATTAAAGAGAAAGAAGAAAAAAAAAAATTCAGACAAATGGAAGCAAAACTTTCCAAAATCTATAGCATGCAGCAAAAGGAGTTCTAGGAGGAAAGCTCATAACCATACCTGCCTACCTCCAGAAACAAGAAAAATCACAAATAAATAATTTAACTTTACACCTAAAGGAATTAGAAAAGGAAGAAATAAAAAAGCCTAGTTAGTAGAATAAAGGAGTTAATAAAGATCATAGTGGAAATAATTGAAATAGAGGTAAAAATAGAAAAGATCAATAACACTAATAACTGATTCTTTGAAAAGATAAACAAAATCAATAAACCTTCAGCCAGACTAATCAAGAAAAAGATAAATAAATATAAAACCAGAAATAAAACAGAAGTCACAACTAACACCACAGAAATGAAAGGAAAATAAGAAACTACTTCAATTATATGCCAACAAATAGAAAATCTAGGAGAAATGGTTAAATTACGAGACATATACAACCTTCCAAGCCTGAATCATGAAGAAACAGAAAATCTGAAAATATCGATTACAAGTATAAAATTAAATCAGCAATTTTAAAACTGCCAAAAAACAAAAGTCCATAATCAGATGACTTCAAGGTGAATTCTACCAAGTATTCGAAGAAGAGTTAATACCATCTTTCTCAAATTATTCCCAAAAAACTAAGAGAAGAAATACTTCCACACTTATTTTATGAGGCCAGCATTAACCGGATAACAAAATCAGACACCACGAAAAAAAAGTACAGACCAATATTTCTGATGAACATAGATGTAAAAATCTTCAACAAAATAGTAGCAAACAAAATTTCAACAATACAGTAGTCCCTCTCTATATCACGGTTCACTTATCACAGCCTCACTATATTGCGGGATTTTTAAAAATATTATATTTAATTATTTATCACGGATTTTTCGCTATATCACAGGATTTTGCAGTTACTATATACATATATTGTTAAAGTTACTTAGGTTTAAGAGTGTAGAATATATTTAAGAATATAGATGGCGTTTATAAAAGTGTGGAAAATGTTAGTAAGGGAGTGGGAAAGGTTAATAAAGGACTGGGGATGGTTTATAAGTGTGTGGGAAGGGTTTATAAAGCCTTAAAATATATATAAATACTAAAATAAATGTAAGGTTCTTACTTCACAGATTTTCACCTATCGCGGGGGCATCTAGAACATAATACCCACAATAAGTGAGGGAATACTGTGATTAAGGAAAAATGTTGACATTTTTCCTTTTGTAGTTGATTCTAGAGAGAGAGGAAGGAAAGGAGAAAGAGAGGAAGAGAAATATCAGTTGGTTGCCTCTTGCATGTGCTCCAACTGGGTACTAAACCAGCAACCTAGGCAAGTGCCCTGACCAAGAATCAAACCAGCAACCTCTTGGTTTGCAGAATGACACCCAACCAACTGAGCCACATTGGCCAGGGCATCCACATTTTTGTTAATGTATTTTTATGCACAGAAGTTTTTAATTTTGAAGTACAATTTATCTATTTTTTGTTCATGCCTTTGATGTCAAATCTAAAAATCCTTACCCCAATCTGATGTCATAAATGTTTACCCCAATGTTTTCTTCTAATAAGTTTATAGTCTCAGCTCCTATATTTAGGCTTTAATCCATTTTGAGTTTATTTTCACACAGCTGACCCTTGAGCAACATGGGTTTGAACTGCATGGGTCCACTTATATGTACATTTTTCTCAATAAGTAGTGTAAATGTATTTTCTCTTCCTTATGATTTTCTTAATATGTATTCTTTTCTTGAGCTTATTTTATTATAAGAATACGGTATATAATGCACATAACATACAAACTATGCATTAATCAACTATGTATGTTATTGGTAAGGCTTCCGGTCAACAATAGGTTATTAGTAGTTACGTTTTTGGGGAAGTCAAAAGTTATATACAGATTTTTAACTGCGTGGGTGTCAATGCCCCTAACTCCTGCATACTTCAAAGGTCTACTATATATGACATTAGGAATGTGTCCAACTTCATTGTTGTATATGGCTATTTGCTCCTCTCAGCACCTTTCTTGAAAAGGCTATTCTTTCCCCTCATTGAATGAGCTTGACATTTGGGTTGAAAATCAATTGGCCATAGATGTGTCTCAGTTTATTTCTGGACTATCATTTTTATTCCATTGGTCTAGATGTTTATCCTTATGCCAATACCATGCTCTGTGATAGTAGAGGACCACTCCATGTTGTTTAGGGAATTGTAGCCCAAGCCATGAGACAGCCCCCCACCTCCCTCCGGGGAGGCCTTTAAGTCTCAATGGAAAACTGGGATGGGAATTGGATTTAAAGAATGCATATTACGCTTTGGAACTTTCTCTGCTTTTCTTATCTCTTAGTTAACTATAAACAACCTGTAGCTAAAAATGTATGAAGCTTTACACCTAATACCAGTGTGGTGTCAGGATGTTTAATAGACCCTGACACAGACTGGTCACTGAGTTCTCTATATTGACATCTGTAATCAGTAACTGTAACCCAAGCATCTAAAAGCTTATTGATGATTCATAAGTCTTGATCTTGTATCTCCTGAACCCCCTCCTCAATAAAAGGCACAGGACATGGGAATTCTGTGCTCTTCTCCACTAGAGAGATCAGCCACCTCCCATCCCTCCATACAAAATACATGGTCCTGAAACCTCTGTGGGAAAGGGACTTTTCAACTGAGCTGGGGCTTTGGAGGCAAGACAGCTTTATGTGATTACTGCAGTTTTGTGGTGTTTTGAAATAGGGAAATATGAGTACATTATATGAATCTGAACCCTGGCTGGTTTAGCTCAGTGGATTGAGCATCGGCCTGCGAGCTAAGTGTCGCTGGTTCGATCTTCCAGTCAGGGCACATCAGAGAAGGAAAACTCTGACTCCAAAAAACCTCCGCTGCCTTGCGGCATACCTCTTCAGGGGAAAGGCTAAGGGAGTAAACCCCGACAGAAAATCCGGAGCCGGAGTCCCTAAGGCGGTTTGACGTTGTAGTCAACACCGGCAACTCCTGCGGCGCACCTGAAGCCAAGCTGTATTGACTCCGTCTTTCCCTTGGACCCTTCAGCTGCAAAGAGAGGGGGGGTCTGCTGCATGGGCAACAGCAGACCCTCCATATCACCCTGCCCAGGCTCTGTAGCTTCAGCTTCACTGGAGAGGACACTCCAGCATCATCGCAAGATGTCGATTCAACACGGGAGGAGACAGATACCGTGTCACTCCCGAGTCGGACTGCACAACCATTCTCGGCGGTGCAGATAGACTCTTGAGAAGCTACACCATCGTCTCTCGAGACGGACGGCTGCCGACGACGACTGTGATTAAAAGGATCATATACCGTAATCAGGTGGCATTTATTCCAGGGACACAAGGATGGTTCAATATATGCAAATCAATCAACATGTTGCACAAATTAATAAAACAAAGGATAAAAATCATATAACTTCAATAGATGCAGAAAAATCATTTGACAAAATTCAGTATGTTTATGATAAAAATGCTCAATAAACTGAGTATAGAAGTACTGTACTTAAATATAATAACTATATGACCAGCCCACAGCTAACTTTATACTCAATGGTGAAAAGATAAAGGTATTTCCTCTAAGATCAGGACCAAGAAAAGGATGCCCTTTTATTCAGTGTAGTATTGAAAGACCTAGCCATAGCAATTAAACAGGGAAATATAAAATAAAATGCACTCAAATTAGAATGGGGGAAGTTAAAAGTGTCACTCTTTGTACATAACATGATATTGTATATAAAAAGTCCTAAATACTCCACCAAAATATTATTAGAATAAATGAATTCAGCAAAGTCACAGGACACAAAATTAATATACAGAAATAGGTTATGTTTCTATACACTAATAATGAGCTATCAGAAAGAGAAATAAAGAAAACAGTCCCATTTACAATTGTATCAAAAAATAAAATAACTAGAACTAAATATAACCAAGGAGGTGAAAAGCCTGTATTTTGAGAACTACAAGACATTGATAAAGAAACTGGACTTCTGGCCGAGATGGAGACCTAGACAGACACACTGTGTCTCCCTCCACAACTAAGGAAGAATACAACTACCTTAAAACTAGAGACAACCAGAAGTTCCAGAAAATTGAGCTGCATGGAAGAACAGCAAACAAAGATATAAAGAAGAAATACTCATCCAGATAGGTAGGAGGGAGAGAGCTGGGGTAGAAAGGATGCGCTGTGGTGGCAGCAGCAGAGGCAGCAGCAGTCCAGCATAAAGTACAGTCACACGTTTTGAAAAGTCAGGAGGGACACCTGGTAAGCATTCCCAGCACCAGACAAGACTGTGCAGCTCATGATCCAAATGCAGGGGAAAATAAAGCCTCATTACTTTTGACTGTGCAAACCAATGGGGGTTGGGACAGAGGAAGAAACTGATGGTCTCTCAGCAGAGTCTGCTTGTTTAAAGGGCCACCACAGTCCTAGAACATCTGCAGACCCACCCACTCTGGGAACGACAACCAGGGCAACAGCTAGAGGGGTACCAAAGTGGGAGAAGTACCTGAAAAAAGGGCGAGTGCTGAGCAAGTGGCATTGTTCCCTCTCAGACCCCTCCCCCACATACAGCGCCATAACGTGGTGAAACGGGTCGCCCTGTACTGATGAATCTCTAAGGCTCCACCCCTTACAACATAACAGGAGTGACAGTTCTACCGAAGACACCAAAAAACAAACACAGGAGGCTGTCAAGATGAGGAGACAGAGAAGTATGGCCCAAAAGGGGGGACAAATCAAGATTCCAGTGGGAGAACTGAGCAACGAGGAGATAGCCAACCTAACGAACAAGGGGATAGCCAACCTAACAGACTCAGAGTTCAAAACACTGGTGATAAAGATGCTCACAGGCTCGACAGATATGCTTGAGTATGGCAAATGCATAAGTGAAGAAGTGAAGGCTATGCTAAATGAAACGAAGGAAAATCCACACAAAACCAATGATGAAAGGAAGGAATCTGGGGTTCAAATCAATGACTTGGAGCATAAGGAAGAAAAAAATCAGCCAGCCAGTACAGAATGAGGAAAGAAGAATTGAAAAAAATGAGGAAAGGCTTAGGAATCTCTGGGACAACTTTAAACATGCCAACATCCAAACCATAGGGGTGCCAGAAGGAGAAGAGAAAGAGCAAGAAATTGAAAACTTATATAAGAAAATAATGAAAAACTCCCCAAATTTGGCGAAGGAAATAGACATACAAATCCAGGAAGCATGGAGAGTCCCAAACAAGCTGGATCCAAAAAGGACCACCCCAAGACATCATAATTAAAATGCCAAAGTTTCAAGATCAAGAGAGAATCTTAAAAGCAGCAAGAGAAAAGCACAGAGTTACCTACAAAGGGATGCCTATAAGACTATCAGCTGATTTCTCAAAAGAAACCTTGCAGGCAAGAAGGGACTGGCAAGAGTTATTCAAGGTGATGAAAAGCAAGGACCTACAACCAAGATTACTCTATCCAGCAAAGATATCATTTAGAATGGAAGGGCAGATAAAGTGCTTCCCAGGCAAGGTAAAGCTAAAAGAGCTTATCATCACCAAGCTATTATTTTATGAAATGTCAAAGGGACTTATTTAAGAAAATGTCAAAATTATGACCCTTAAAATGACAACAAACTCACAACTATCAACAACTGAATCTAAAGAATAAAAACAAAATCCAATTAAGCAAACCAGAATAGGAGCAGAATCATAGGTATGGGGATCATTTGGAGGGTTATCAGCTGGGAGGGGGAAGGGGGAGAAATGGGGAAATGGTGCAGAGATTACAAAGCTTAATTGTTTGGTACAAAATAGACTGAGGAAAGTTAAGAATAATATAGAAAAGGGTGAAGCCAAAGAACTTATATGCATGACCCATGGACATGAACTAAGAGGGGTGGATTGCTGGAGGGAAGAGGGATACTGGGCAGAAAAATGCAAAGGGAAAAATATTGGGACTCCTGTAACAAAATAATAAAATATACTTTAAAAAAAAGAAATTGATAAAACACAAATAAATGAAAAGATATAACATGCCCATAAATTGTAAGAATTAGTATTATTAAAATGTTCATACTAAAAAAAATAAAAATGTTCATACTACCCAAAACAATCCACAGATTCAAAGGAATTACCATCAAAATAAAAATGGCATTTTTCACAGAACTAAAACAAAGAATCCTCAAATTATACAGAATGACAAAAGACCCAGAAGAGTCAAAGCAATCTTGAGAAAGACAAACAAAGCTGAGGTATCATGCTCTCTGATTTGAAACTATACTACAAAGCTATAGTAATCAAAATAATACGGTACTGGCACAAAAACAGACACATCAATCAACAGAATAAAATAGAGCCAGAAATAAATTCACATGTATATGGTCAATTAGTCTATGATAAAGGGACAAAAATACACAGTGGGAAAAAGACAGTCTCTTCAATGAATGGTGTTAGGAAAACTAAACAGCTATATGCAACAAAATGAAACTGGACCACGATCTTACACCACATACAAAAATATATTAAAACTAGATTAAAGACTTGAATGTAAGACCTGAAACCATAAAACTCTTTGAAGAAAACATAGGCAATAAGCTCTTCGAAATCAGTCTTAGCAATAATTTTGGCTCAGTCCTCTCAGGCAAGGGCATTATAAGCCAAAATAAATAAGTGGGATTACATCAAACTAAAATGTTTTTACACAAAAAAAGGAGACCATCAACAAAACAAAAAAACCTACTGAACGGGAGAAAATATTTGCAAATCAAACATCTGATAAGAGCTTAATACCTAAAATATGTAAAGAATGTACACAATTTAATATAAAAACTCAATTTAAAATGTGCAGAAAATTTGAATTAATATTTTTTAAATGTCTATGGTGTACAATTGAAACTAACAGGATAAGTTGACTTGGGGCAGTGAACACACAACACAATGTACAGATGATGTATTGTAGAACCGTGCACCTAGGGGACTGATCTCCAAAATATATAAAGAGCTTATACGACACAACATCAGGAAAACAAACCACCCAATTAAAAAATGGGCAAAGGACCTGAACAAACACTTCTCTAAAGAGGACATACAGAAGGTCCATAGACACATGAAAAAATGCTCAACATCATTGGCCATCAGAGAGATGCAAATAAAAACCACAATGAAATACCACTTTACACCTGTCAGAATGGCCGTCACCAACAAATCAACAAACAACAAATGCTGGCGAGTATGTGATGAAATGGGAACCCTAATGCACTGTTGGTGGGAATGCAGACTGGTGCAGCCACTATGGAGAACAGTATGGAATTACCTCAAAAAACTAAAAATGGAACTGCCTTTTGAACCAGCAATTCCACTGCTAGGATTATACTCAAAAACTCCTAAAACCCTAATTCAAAAAAACTTATGCACCCCTATGTTCATTGCAGCACTGTTTACAATAGCTAAGTGCTGGAAGCAGCCTAAGTTCCCGTCTGTAGATGAATGGATCAAAAAACTGTGGTACATTTACACAATGGAATCCTATGTAGCAGAAAGAAAGAAGGAACTCCTGCCATTTGCGACAACATGGATGGAACTAGAGAGAATTATGCTTAGTGAAATAAGCCAGACAAAGAAAGCAAAATACCATATGATATCACCTAATACAGGAAACTAAGGAACAACACAAACAAATGAACTAAATAGGACAAAGAGTAGAATAGTAGTCAATAGGGGGGCGGGGGAGAGAGAGAAGGGGGACAAGTAAGGGAAGGGTCTAGTCAAGGAACGTGTATAAATGACTCATGGACATGGACAATGGGGAGGGATATGATTGCGGGAGAAGGGGTGGGCTGTGTGTGGGGGAGCAATGGGGGAAAAATGGGACAACTGTAATTGAAAAACCAAATAATAAAAGAAAAAAATTAATTTACATACCATAATATTCACTCTTTAAAAAAAAAGACAAAACTGTGCACCTGAAACCTATATAATTTTGTTAACCAGTATCACCCCATTAAATTCAATAAAAAGGACAAAAATTTTATTGGGTATTATCAAGACCCCAAAAACTGAGCTGAACAACCAATATTCCACAGGAAGTTTGCTAATTTCTAATTTGATGTAGTGTGAACCATTACTGAATCCTGTGTTTTTCTAAAATATATATTATATTTAACTTTATACAGTCTTTTAAGCTTTACTTACATATTTTAAGGGTAATAACCATTTTGTAGATGTTATATAAAATTTAGAGGAGAAAGGCTTATCTTGGCTTTTTGTTTTCTTTTATTTTTGCTCAATATTATAATTCAAGATATTTTCCTATACTTACTTTTGACACACATTGTAATGCATGCATGCCTATCAGTACCAACACCAAATAAATAACTTTTAAATTAATCAAACTGCCATTAAAATTGGGGCAGTATCCTCTGGAAGCCTACTCTTTCTTGAGACAGTAGCTATAGTGTAACTGGGCTAAAGTCAGAGGCCCTTAGATGGAACCTCGGTCATCAATGTTTTCAGAATTTCTATTTTCTGATTGAAAAATGGGAATGAGGCAATTCTGAACGTTAAGTTAAATGTTTCTTTTTTAATACAATAGTCTCTCACTTTTGTTATCAAGAACAGTTTGGTTTTTCTCTCTTTTTTTCTATCTCTAGAATATAATTATGACATTGAAATCTCCCTTAAATTTTTGTACTTCACAAAAAAATTCCACATACATGTGAAACTGATTTTATTTCTCTTCCAAAGCAGGACTTTAAAAAAAAACAAAAACATTTGAGTCTCTTCTTTTATTTTTTAAATATTCATTAATAATTTTGGTTATACTGCTTTTTGTATTATTTTGTTTTTACTAAAACGTGTTTGTTTTCCAGATCAAAAGATACATGAGTTCTTTGCCGCTATTTCTAGAGTAACAGTAAGATTCTTCCTAAATACCACTGCTTGTGTTACACAGTCATAATAGAATTCTAATACAAATCATTCACCAGGGGCTAGTCATAGTATTAAATTACAAACTAATCTCAAGGGCATCACTTAGTGTCCTCTGGAATTCAAACTAACATTTTTCCTGTTTACTAAATGAAATATTTTCATTTGGTTATTTCATGCATTTAAAAAAAGTTTTATTGATTTTAGAGAGAGAAAGAGGGGAGAAGGAGAGAGAGGGGGGGGGAGAGAGACAGAGACATCAATTTGTTGTTCCACTTATTTACACTTTCATTGGTTGATTCGTATGTGCCCTGCTGAGGGATGGAACCTGCAACCTTGGGATATTGGAACAACTCTCTAACTAACTGAGCTACCTGGTCAGGGCCTGTTACATGTACTTTAATATTGAAAAAAGAAATCAGTCTCTAACTTTATTTTTTTTCTAACTTTATTATTTTTTTCCTTAAATTTTCTACTGGTGACAGTCTAATTAAATATAATAGTGAAAAACAATAAATACTAAATGGGAGTCAGAATACCTAGATTCTTGTTCTATACTTGCTACTGGACCAGTTAGACCATATTTTTCTGAGATTCAGCTTATTTTATCTTAACGGGATAGAAAAAAATTACCTTTAAAGTTTTATAAGCTGATCATCAGAATTTGTTTTCCTTCCAAAGGTCACACATGTATAGAATTATAAGGAAAGGGTAATAACAAAAACCAGCTGTTCCTATAAGAGTGATATAGGCTAAGGGGTAGAAAGACATACCTGCAATTTCTTCTAAAGTATTGGCATGCATGTCCAGCAACACAGTTCCATTCAGAATACAACTTCTCAACTCAAACAAGCTGTGCAGTGAAAGAGTCGCCACATAAGGTTTGCTCCACCTCTCTCCTCCATCTTCCACATCTTCTTCAAACTTCAGCCACCTATACAAATAAATATTATCAGAACATTAAATATTATATTGTAGATCAATTATGTTTCGTCCCAATAATAAAAACTGGAAATATAAAGATATTAAATTGTTTCTTGATTTCAGGGGTTTGAATATAAATAAAAGCCAGCCCAAGTTATTTAGTTTATTTCATTTTAATTTCACTTAACAAGCATTCTTTTTTGTCACTGAACGACACATTAAAACAAACAAAAACCTCATTATTTTCATTAGTTGTCTAGCTCTGAAAAAATATTTTAATATAAATGTTTCATCAGTGGTCACAATGAATCTGTTATGGAACTAAGAAAGAGTATATATACTTCATGAAAAATGACGGTAATAGAAAAAATGCAAAATAAAATAAAATTCATTTTTCTTTAGTGAGAAATCTTAAAACTGAATATTTGAGTTTCTTGAAAATTTTTCTATTAAGTTAAGGAATCTGATATAATTTGGGGCATATTCTATAGGAAAAATACTTATTAGGACTGTTTGGATAAAATCTAATGATTGCAGTCACATCTTAGGGACTAAACTAATGAGAACTGAGCTTAGCCTTCCTTCCCTAGGCCTTTCTGCCAGGAATGGAGAATAGAAGAACCTTGATATCATGGTGCCAAGTGGACACCATTGCCCTCTCAGAGTGAAATAAATAGTAATACCTGAGATTGTTTCTAAAGATAAATAGAAGGAATAAAGAGAAACCAATTATTTTACTGCTCTGGGGCAAGCACCATCTCTCTTATTTTTTTGGGACTTACGCTCTAATCCTAATAGATAAGTAATTTAATTCCAATATTTCTAATAAATATTACCATAAATTGTCTTTCCTTCCCCCATCCTTCATCATTTTCCTCGTTCTTTCTCTACTTAGTCATTTTGTCCTACCTTCCACTCTCAATGTTATATCACTCAGATTTTCTATAATATTATATTACTGTTTTATGTAACCTAATGACCCAACTCCAAATATGCTGCAGTAACTATTTAGGGAAACAATGGATCAGTCAAATATAACCAACCAAAAGGGTTAGTCAGAATGATTAATGTGCAGAGTTCCAAGAAAGAAAGAAAGCTACATATCTGTCCTCAGTGTTCAGGGAGCAAAAAGTTTTAGGGAAGTGAAAAGAAAACCAAAGGGAAGACTACTTTCCAGATAGGGAGAAATAACTATGCCTATCATAAGTTTATAAAAACACTTAAAGGTTAAAAAAATAAACATTTAAGCCCCAAACTACTGATTGTATCTCTAAAATTGCTGGCAATTTTAATAATATTTTGTTTACACAGTTACAAACTTTTCATATTAGTAATTTTTAACATTTTCAAAACTTAATAGGGCCATAATGCTTCATAAATCGTATGATGATGGTAATAGTATAGTATTATTTATCAAGTATGATATAATTTGTTCTCCCTTTACAATAAAGAATAGGATATCATTACCTATCTCCCATCTATCTGGGTGAGGTCACGTGACTGTTGACTAGTTCAGGACATCAGAAATGTTCACGATGGAGGATGCTCCACTAGCTGGAGTCTCTAACTACAATGAGCAGATGTAGAGAGTCTCCATTGATCCATGATAGACATGTATCATTAGACATAAAAAAGCCTTTGTGATTTTAAGCCATGGAAATAGCAGGATATTTTTTCTAACATAATTCAGACTATCTTAAACTGATACAGATAACCATTTAAGCTATTGATACTAGCATCAAAATCATAATCACAGTGATGATGACAACAAATATAATTTTAAGTAAATATAAATATTTCTTGCCAGGTTTAGAAGTAAAACCATGGAGGAAACAAGATGGCGGAAGAGTAAGTGGAAGCTACACTAACCTCCTCCCAGAACTAGTCTGGACTTACAACTTAATTTTGGAGAAATCATCTGGAATAACCAACCGAACACTAGCTAGAGAGAAGTCTTATAACCACAGAGAGACAGAAAAAGCCACTACATCACAACGTGACTGGTAGAGAGTGCGGACACGCGGAAGGGCTGGCTGGGCTCACATGGGTGACAGCTAAAGGGACTGAGAAACAGCTCAGCAGCTGGGGGGTTCCCCCTGAGAAGGGCAGGGTCTAAACCCCCAGCTGAGCTTCTCAGCCTACAGGAACAGAGTGGAAAGTAAAATAGTATCCAGTTGAGAAAAGCAAAAAGCCACAGGGTTTCTTGCTAGCCAGAGAGAAACAGCGGGAGGAAAAGAGCTCTTAAGCGGATCACATACAAAAATATTTTGGCCCCCACTTACCCTGGGCTCAAGCGGAGGGAAGGCAGAGAGGACTAGAGACACTTGGGGAGAGTTTGGTGTGGTGGCTTTGAGGGGAGAACTGGGGAGGCAGCTGACCAGGTCCCAGTGCTGATTCATCCCCAGTACTGCAGGCAGACCATTCCCGCCACCCCCCGCCCCAAGTGGCGTCAGCCTGAGGGGAAGCAAAAGCCCTGCCTACAGGAATTAAGCTGCCACACCCACGGTCCTTAAGCCTGATGGCTAATCACAGATTGAATAGATTAACAACTAAAGAAGCCAGACAAAGTCAGTAGATCCCTGGAAGTCTCCAACAGGCTGCCTAGGCCCAGATTGGTACAGGATCTGATGCCACCAGGGGCAGATCCAGGAAGTGCAGATCATTCTAAGAAGCACCAACAAACAATAGGAGTCACAAAAATGGGGAGACAGAGAAACAAACCCCCATTGAAAGGAAAGGTAGAATCCCCAGAAAGAGTGCTAAATGAAACAGAGGGGAGCAAACTATCAGATATGGAATTCAAAACATGGATTATGAAGAAGCTCAATGAGCTCAGCAGAAACTACAAAAAACTCCAGGGAAACTACAAGGAACTCCAGAAAAACCACAAGGAACTTACTGAGAATTACACCAGCATGAAAAAGGACATGGAAGCTATCAATAAGAGCCAGGAGGATGTGAAGAATACAATCTCTGAATTGAAGAACACAGTAGAAGGAATGAAAAGCAGGCTAGAGAAAGCAGAATATCAGATCAGCAAGCTGGAGGACAACGTAGACAAAAACTCCCAGACAGTGCAACAAAATGAAAAAAGACTGAACAAGACTGAAGAGGCTCTAAGACAGCTGCAGGACAATGTGAAACGTAATAATATCCATATCATAGGAATCCCAGAAGGAGAAGAAGAGCAAGGGATAGAAAACCTCTTTGAAAAACTAATGACAGAAAACTTCCCTAACATGAGGAGAGAAAGAGTCACACAAGTCCAGGAAACACAGAGGGTCCCAATGAAGAAGAACCCCAACAGGACCACTTCAAGACACATCATAATTAAAATGACAACATTCAAAGACAAAAAGAGAATCCTAAGAGCAGCAAGAGAGAAGCAACTAATAACATACAAGAAAGCTCCAATAAGGCTATCATCAAATTTCTCAGCAGAAACACTACAAGCCAGAAGGGAATGGCAAAAAATATCCCAAGCAATGAAAAACAAAGGCCTACAACCAAGAATACTCTACCCAGCAAGACTCTCATTCAAAATGGAAGGTGTAATAAGGAGTTTCCAAGACAAAAGAAGGCTAAAAGAATACATCTCCACCAAACCAGCATTGCAAGAGATGCTAAAGGGTCTGCTTTAAGAAGATGAAGAAACAGAGAGAGACAGAGAGGAACACGAGTACAAAGGGGGAAAATGACAATGAATAAGTACTGAAAGAAAGAAGGAACTTCTACCATTTGCAACAACGTGGGTGGAACTACAGAGAATTATGCTTAGCGAAATAAGCCAGGCAACAAAATAAAAATAACTTATGCTATCACCTATTACAGGAAACTAATGAACAACACAAACAAATGATCAAAATTGAACCAGAGGTATGTAAACAAGAAATAAACTAACAGTAACAAAGGGGGAGATGGGAGGGAGAGAAGGGGGAAGAAGGGGAAGGGTCTAGTCAAAGAACATGTATAAATGACCCATGGATATGGACAACTGGGTGGGGACTGAATGTGG